>NC_081409.1:858657125-859857125 GCF_030272615.1 Cryptomeria japonica
ACTATGATAGTCATTCCTTGCCTTTGTGATTGTTCTAACAGTCTGAAACCATCATGAAGCACGTGCCAAATCCTTGCATGGCACCCTGCACACACCCTGGATAGGTATTATACACCCTTAACCTCATCCCTGCCCAAAATGAGGATTGGAAAAACATTAAAACAAAAGATATTACATTTACAAAGCCACTGGATGCCCTAGTTCAGGGTTTTGGCAAATTTTACTAAAACTTTGCTAACTTTATCTAATGAACGCCAAATCAAATGCCACTAATTCCAAATAAAAGTTAAATAATTTCCTTATCATCTCTAACCAAGAATATTTCAAGATATAAACATCAATAAAGATCAAACTGTAACCCGTTGAGACTCAGAAAATGCACATGAAAATATAGATTATATTGCTTCAAACCGATTGTCTTCAATCATACACCCACAATATCCCCCAAAATTATTGTTTTGCAACATTTTATAGTATTTTTGGCCTTCAAGACCAAACTATAACAACCCAACTACCTCTAACCATCTATTCTTGTCATTTTTGCAATTTTGACAATAAAAGTTGCTCTCAAAAGTTGTCATGTCGACAAACAAAGTTGTCAACATGAACAACTTGGACCCCTAACTCTACCAACACAAAAAAATGGTCTTAAGATGACCTTACAAAAATTTAAAAAATGTTTAATTCTTCACACACCTATTCAACCCTTCAAATCCCAATTTTAGCCTTTTCTAGGCCTAATTGCCAACATTGACAATTTTACACTTTTTGATCTTTTTATTACATTTCATTGCACATTTAGTCTCTATTGGCCATTATTACATTGTTTTAAGACCTTAAAGTCCTTTTAGACTTCATTTCCCTTTTATTATCCATGAGGGCCTATCAGTAACCCTAGTGCACCTTGTCTCCATGGGTGCTCCTGCACCACTCTCTCCCTCCCTCTACCTCTCTCCCTCTCTCTACCTTTGCTCCCCCCTCTCTCTCTCTCCCTCTCCATCCTTCCCTCTCTCTCTATCTCTTCCTCTCTCTCCTCTCTCTCTCTCTCTCTCTCTCTCTCTCTCTCTCTTCCTCTTCCTCTCCCTCCCTCCCCCCTCTCCTCTCCCTCTCTCCCTCATTCCCTTCCGCACTCCCTCCTCTCTCACTCTCCACTACTCTCCCCCTCTCCCTCTCTCTCTCTCTCCCTCCCTCCCTTTTCATTCACATTTTTTCTACTACCAATAGCACATATGGGGTACTGAACCTATTAGTTCACTACCCTGCCATAACTTTTTTAGGCGTAGGAGCGCGTACGTGGTACTTATTACTTGTAAGAGTGTACAGGGTACTGAGCCCATTATTCGCTACACTATGATAACATTTTTTAGGCTTAGGAGTGTGTATGCGCTACTTATTAGTACAGAATGGCAAAAAAAAAATCATTGGGCTTGCCAACATTTTATGGACTAACAACACGTACGTGGTTATTAATGTAGCGTGTATGCAATACAAAGACATAGTTTTAGTTTCCCAGGAGCCTCAATAGCCTCAAAAGAAGTTTTTGAGGTCGTTGAAGGCCCCAATGGAACTGTGTCTACACTTCTATCACTGTTTTATACATAGAAGTAAGTGATTTTTTTATTTTTGCATGATTTCAAATAATTGAATTGTTGCTCTTATTAGTTTTGTCAATAGTATTGTGATTGTTTAATAGTCTGATTCCAAAAAATAGTGATAAGATGCATATTTATGTTTATTTGTTTGTTTATGAACTTTTGTTTACATATATATCTAATATGATTCTATTTAGGACAACCGATATCAACCATGGGAAGAACACACAAGGAATGATGAAACAATGAGAGGTTGAAAGGAAAGACAAAGGCAGCATATGAAGAAATTACATGACATAAGAAAAATGGGAGAAGAAGGTATGTCATCTTCAACATCTCAATTCGATTTACCAAACGAACATAATGCACCTAATGCAATTGAAGAAGCGACATTTGATTTACCATATGAACCTAATGCAATTGAAGAAGATACCGCATTGAATAATCAATTAAATTATTGTATGACAAACTAAATTTTATGAAAAATTCCTTCAAAATTTTCCTCAAATAAGAATTTCTCAAAGATTTTTTGAAATGGCAAAACTTTTTTTATATTAAGATTAATCATGTACGCACCACGTGTTGTTGTAGGATGCATATTGAATTTTTCATGCACTATGATATTTTTCATCAAATTTGTTCTACTTTGCCCACTAACGATGTTTTGTAGGAATGCAATATACAAGCACCTCCTAAGTCGATAAGAGAATTTATTTCAAGTGTGCTATGTAATAGACATGATGGTTGCATTTATTATAAGATGCCTTGTTTCGAATGTTCTTGTGTTATATGTGGTGGTTTGCAATGTTTACCAAGATGCGTACATTTGGAGAGCACACATGAAATCGGTATGAAACTAGTTTCTTTCAGAAAATACAAGACAGTCACATATGGATTTAAAGATGGAAAATATTTGAAGAGATGTGAGCTAGTGAAAAATGATATATGTGTAGCTGAATTTATGAAAATGTTTCAAGAGAAACTAGTTTATGAGTATATAATGCATACACATAGAGCTTGATGGTTAGATGAGAAATTCAAGTTATGTAAGGACACATTTCCTCTTGGCACCACTGTCTCTATCATTGATTTCACTGAAAATTATACACTACAACCTTAAAATAAAGTGCAATCTATGTATTATCACTCTACATAAGTTTCTAGTTTTGTACACATAGCATTCATGCATGCAGATAATAGCACAAAGGAGAATAGAAAGTTTGTAAGAGAGTATCACTTCTATATAAGTAATGATCGTACTCATTCATCAGAGTTTGTACAAGGATGCTTTAAAGTTTTCTATGATAGTTTAAGGGAAAGGAACATACGATACAACCGACACTTAATATGGTCAGATAATTGAACCACACAATTCAAGAATGCAAGGATGTTTTATTGGTTGACAAGGATGCATATGAAAAATAGTGTACAACATTTTTAGAATTTCACTAAGGGTAGACATGGTAAGGGAGAGAACGATGGTGCAGGAGCATGTGTGAAAAGAGCCCTAGTTAGAGAAGAATTGAAGTACGAAGGTGGTGCTGAGTTGATAGATGCAGAAACAATTATGTAATCGTGTAAGTCTATGATGGGTCCAGGTAATCCAGGTACATCAATGGTTCATAGATATTTTTGGTTGATAACTGAATCTAACATTGAAAACTATCTAGATTGTTGTATAGTTGCAGGATCGAGTGACATGCACTCATTTATGAGATCAAATTCAAGTTCACTGGTAATTTATACGAGACAAATGGTATGTTTTTGCTCTTCATGCATGTATTGTTTGTGGGAAGAATGTGAATTAGAAGAGTGGGTTCACAAATGGTCTTGTAGACCGTTGGTTCCCATTGATACATATCAAATTCCCAAAGAACTACAATTGAGCTAGATGGAGACATTAGTGGATTTTGACCATGTATCTGACCTAGTGGATTCAAGTGATTTTTTGAGTTAATTTTTTTGCAAGTATTCTTTTTGGTTAATTTTGTTGTACATCATACTTTATTTTTGGTATTAATTAATAATTTATAAAATGTAGGTCATGTGTATACAGTTATTGCAGAAGAGAACAATGAAGAAGGAAGGAATTACTATTTGTGTCATTGTGTTGAGCCAAAAAGAAAATTGACAACCACAATCATTGACGGAGAGGGTATTGAGTACCCAACAAGGTCTATTGTCATGACAAGAACATGGCTTCGGAGATACCCTATCAAGAATTCTGATGTTTGGTTGTTTGAGGACTTTGAAACACATAGACATATTATTTATTTCTCTAACCTTGTTGTTGCAACAAATATTCATTTGATGAAGTATCATGGTAGACCTCATAACAAGATTTTATGGAAAGTTTGTGAATCCGACCACGAGGCAATACTTGACACAATATGGGTTAGAGCTGATCTTAAAGGCTCACTTGATTGATTCTATGGTTCAGAGTAGAATGATTTTGAGAATTTTGTATAAATCGTCGATGAATTGTTCTATATTCATTTTTTTTATATATAAATGCCCATGAGATGATTTTTACATGTTTAGGGGCATATTTTTGTATATTTAAATGGCAATGAGCTGATTTGTACATATGTACATGCCAAATTTTGTATATTAAAATGGCGATGAGCTGAATCGCACATATTGTAATGCCAAATTTTGTATAAAAGCCCATGAGATGATTTGTAAGACATTTTTTTTATAATCAAATAACCAAGAGCTGATTTGACCATATTTAGAGGCAAATTTTTGAATAATAAGTGACAATGTTTTGTGACTATTTTGTGTGTCAATGTTTTGTGACTATGTTTTGAGTATATGTGATGTGTCCCTGGTCAATCGTGGAGAATTATTTAATTCATTATCGGGTCATAGGGATCACAGATTGAGACTAGATACAATTTGAGGAAAAATTGTCATCGTCAAAAAAATTGTCAAAAAAGTTGTCAAGCAACTTCTACATTGCGTCGGTAGGGTATGACTCTCAATGTTCCAGCACTTTGGGATGCATGACAAGGACATACCTAGCATAAACCTGCCCACCCCGGTGCGCTCGTGACATCAGTTTGTGCACACGATGAACCGAATCAATTATAGCCAATCCTGCAACTTTGCATTGCATGCAACTGACGATTTGCAGCAGGCAAAAAAATGCTATGAATTGAAAATGGCTTTTATTCATCAAAAACCAAGATAGGAAATTTTAGAGGAACCCCACATGACCCCATAGGTTCAAACGAATCGACCATATATATCCTGGATTTGAAGAAATAGTCCGTCAAATTTTGACAATTTTTTGGACTCAGGGCACTTGAGAGATCACCCCGGTACGGTATGACTCTCGATGTTTTGGTGCTTTGGGATGCATGAGAGGAGCATGCATAGTGTAAAACTTCCCACTTGGACATGCTCCTGGCATCGTATTGTGCACACAATGAACCGAATCAATTCTAACCAATCCTACAACTTTGCATTGCATGCAACTGACGGTTTTTGTAGCAGGCGAAAAATACTACCAATTGAAAATGGCTCCAATTTTTCAAAAACCAAGATAGGCCATTGTTGAGGAGCCTCACACAACCCCAATAGATCAACCATATGTGTCTTAGATTGGAAGAAACAATCCGTCAAATTTTGATAATTTTTTGAACTCATGGCACTTGAGAGATCACCCCGGTATGGTATGACTCTCAATGTTCCGGTGCTTTGGCATGCATGAGAGGGGCATGCCTAGCATAAACCAACCCACCCGAATGCGCTCGTGACATCGGTTTGTGCACATGACAAACCGAATGAACTCTAGCCAATCATGCAACTGATAATTTTTGCAGCAGGCAAAAAAATGCTACCAATTGAAAATGGCTTCGAGTCATCAAAAACAAAGATAGGCCATTGTAGAGGAGCCTAACATGACCCCATGGGTTCAAATAGATTGACCATATCTATCCTGGACTGGAAGAAACAGTCCATCAAATTTTGACAATTTTTAGGACTCATGGCACTTGAGAGATCACCCTGGTACGGTATGACTCTTGATGGTACGACACTTTGGGATACATGAAAGGGGCATGCCTAGCATAAAATTTCCCACCCAAATATGCTTGTGATGTTAGTTTGTGTACACAATGAACCAAATCAATTCTAGCCAATCTTGCAACTTTGCATTGCATGCAACTAACAGTTTTTGTAGCAGGCAAAAAAATGCTACCAATTAAAATGGCTCTTAGTCATAAAAAAATGAGATAGGCCATTGTAGAGGATCCTCAAACAACCCCATAGGTTCAAACGAATCAACCATATGTGTCCTGGATTGGAAGAAACAATCCGTCAACTTTTGACAGTTTTTTGGACTCATGGCACTTTAGAGATTACCCCAGTACGGTATTATTCTTGACATTCTGATGCTTTGGGATGCATGAGAGGGGCATGCCAAGTGTAAACCTTCCCTCCTAGATATTCTTGTGATGTCGGTTTGTGCACATGACGAACCAAATCAATTCTAGCCAATCGTGCAACTTTGCATTGCATGCAACTAACGATTTTTGCAGCAGGCGAAAAAATGCTACCAATTGAAAATGGCTAGGAGTCATCAAAAACCAAGATAATCCATTAGAAATGAGTCTCAGGCAACCCCACAAGTTCAAACGGATCGACCATATGTGTCCTGGATTTGAAGAAACAATCTGTCAAATTTTGACAATTTTTTGACTAATGGCACTTGAGAGATCACCTCGGTACGGTATGACTCTTGATGTTTCGATGCTTTGGGATACATGAAAGGGGCATGCCTATCATAAAACTTCCCACCAGGATGCACTTGTGACGTAAGTTTGTGCACAGGACAAACCGAATCAATTCTAGCCAATCTTGCAACTGATAGTTTTTGCAGCAGTTGAAAAAATGCTACCAATTTAAAATGGCTTTGAGTCGTCAAAACTTGAGATAGGCCATTGTAGAGGAGCCTCACACAACCCCATGGGTTCAAACAGATCGACCATATCTATCCTGGATTGGAAGAAACAACTCGTCAAATTTTGATAATTTTTTGGACTCATGGCACTTGAGAGATCGCCCTGGTACGGTATGACTCTTGATGTTCTGACACTTTGGGATACATGATAGGGTCATACCTAGTGTAAACCTACCCACCTATATGTTCTCATGATGTCGATTTGTGCACATGACAAACCGAATCAATTCTAACCAATCTTGCAACTTTGCATTGCATGCAACTGACAGTTTTTGTAGCAGGCAAAAAAATGCTACCAATTGAAAATGGCTCTGAGTCATCAAAAACCAAGATAGAGAATTTTAGAGGAGCTTATCATGACTCCATGGGTTAAAATGGATCAACCATATGTGTCCTGGATTTGAAGAAATAGTCCATCAAGTTTTGACAATTTTTTGGACTCAGGGTACTTGAGAGATCGCACTAGTACGGTATGACTCTTGACGTTCTAGCGCTTTGGGATGTACGACAGGGGCATGCCTAGCATAAACATACCCACCCAAACCCACTTGCAACATCAGTTTGTGCACATGATGAGCTGAATCAATTATAGCCAATCCTGCAACTTTGCATTGCATGCAACTAACGCTTTTTGCAGCAGGCGAAAAAATGCTACCAATTGAAAATGGCTCTGAGTCGTCAAAAACCAAGATAGGCCATTTTTAGAGGAGCCTCACATGACCCATGGGTTTAAACAGATCAACCATATGTGTCCTGGATTTGAAGAAACAGTCCGTCAAATTTTGACAATTTTTTGGACTCAGGGCACTTGAGAGATCGCACCGGTATGGTATGACTCAACGTTTCGATGCTTTGGGATGCATGATAGGGGCATGCCTAGCATAAACTTGCCCACTTATACATGCTCGCGACAACGGTTTGTGACAATGAACAAAATTTGACCATTGCGAGTGTGAGGGTGCTCTCGCACCAAACACATTGTTGTTTATATTCATATTGTCAATTTTTGTTGTTTATATTCATATTCTTGATTAAATATGCAAATATTCATTTAAATTTATAAAAGGGAAGCCACCCAATACAATGACTACACAATAATGAACTGAATACAAGGAGTTTTGTAGGGTTAATTCAACATTTTAGAAATTTAATCAAATCATATTCCACGATTGCAATGTTTTATATCATATATTTTTGTTTTTTATATTCATATTGTTGATTACATAGGCAAATGATCAATTAAATTTATAAAAGGACAACCACAAAATACAATGAATACAAAATAATGAACTCAGTACACATTTATTGGATCGAATATCGACATTTATATATATTAAAAAAAGGCATGTCTGTCAAGTCAATACAAGTATTACAAAAATGTGGCATATGCCATGTCCAAATCGATATACAATAAGAATGTAGAATATATCTACATGTATTGGTCATTCTATGACCAAAACTAACACTATATGATCCTAAACTTGTGGTGGATCATCAAAATGAAGCCTCTTCGATGCAGTACGCAGCTCTATAGATCACTGCAAAACCACAATTCAAAAGCCAAGTTAGAATTCTTTTGTAGAAAATATTTCACAATTAACAACATAACTATGCATTTAACTATAATTCCTTAGCAATTGAAATATAGATTACCTCATCGGCTAATCTAGGAGCTAATGTCTTTGCTCTCCTCTCCCTGTCACTATTAGGAGTTTTCTTAAAGACATACTTAAATGGATCCACGTTATGGCCATACCGCGAAGGGGTATATTGTAGATTAAATGTATAATTAATAGAATGTACTAACATAAAATATATCAAAAACACTTAAAAGCTATAATATAGAGAACAATGGCGTACCTGTGCCTGAGATGCTTTTCCAATGGACTGAGGATTACTCACCATCGATGGATAAACTATCCCTATTACCTATACAAAAAAAGTTCAAAGATTAAATACAATTAATATAATGATAAGTATTGTAGGTTAAAAATAATTAATTATACATATCAAACAAAAGTGTACCGGATCCTGAGATGCTTCTCCAGTGCACGGAGGACGGTTCGCCATTCATGAAATAGGTATGGATATTTCTTGTATGAAAAAATTATAAGATTATAATATATCACAAGTTCACATGTATGCATGCATATAATCATGAAATCAAGAAAATAAAGTAAAGATACATACCTCCACCCTCTCTTGATCCACGGGCGAATCAGGTGCTTTCAACAAATCCACATAGCTCAATGGTAGTTGTACATGTAAAATAGATAACAAAACACTAATCAATCTACAAACCCCAATGAATACTTGATTTCAATATTTTCAAACAATTGTACAACTAAAAATGTGTTCAATTACCTTCTTCCCACATTTTGGCATCTTCGAGGAATTCTTTTTCTTAGGACGAGCCCTAGACGCAGAGGAGGTACCCTAAAATAAAAAAATTAACATGAGATATTAGTACAGATAATAAATTAAACACAATTTTAAAAATCTAAACTGAAATGAATTGCATATTCCATCAAAACAATACATAAAAAGGTTGTACAAAATATGATACCGTATAGCCTTGTAGGCCAAAATCGATCGCTGAGAGCATGATGTCATCAATCTAGGACATTTGGTCCCCTGTCAACACCTACAAACTAGAAATTGGACCAAGCATTAAAGATAGTCAGTATATCTTGTATTTTTTTGAATTAAAAGTGTACTATTCTATTTTAACATGTTACAAAATTTATACCTCAGGCATCAAAGTTGCAGTTGTAGTAACTGGGGGAGGAGTATGGGATACCGCTACTGCATTCTAAAATGCATATTATTTGTCTCAATTTAAATCGATGTATAAATAAAAATTCATTTATGTAAATACAAATTTAAAGTGACTGATAAATAAAATGCTATGAATTCAACTCAACACACCTGTGTCTGTTGCTCATGGGCAACCACCATGTTCATCAACTCATCTATCATCACAAAATCCTCAGTCATGTGAGCCTAAGATCTACTCCCACAAATTGTGCATGGATGAGATGTGGATCCATCTGCACCAGCTGCATCATCTATCCCCAAGCATATCCCCAAGCAACTGACACACATATGCTGGATGGGCTCTTTGTCACCACCTAGAGCAACTAATGGCTCATCATCCAATACAATAGGGTGTGCTAATGATGTCCCATGCTGGATGATGGCACTAGTCAACGTTGTGGCCACCTGAAGATTCTGTAGCTCCATCGACTCTTTCAGCTCTACTGGGACAACTTGATGCACCTTGGGTTTGGGTGTTAGGGGACGGCGACTCTCCACAGGTAATCACTTACGAGCTTGAGGTCTATCTTAGGC
This sequence comes from Cryptomeria japonica, assembly GCF_030272615.1. NCBI lineage: Eukaryota > Viridiplantae > Streptophyta > Pinopsida > Cupressales > Cupressaceae > Cryptomeria > Cryptomeria japonica. The sequence continues at coordinate 858,667,035 of NC_081409.1, forward strand.
AGAGCCACCACCTCTACCATGGAACTCTCTCATGTCAAAATAGTTTGGGCACACATTGAGCACAAACTCACAATATACTCTTCTCAAAAAATATAATGACACTTCATAATTATTACAAGGTGGATCATCAAATACCATCCACCACCTCTACCAAAAAATATTCTTCATCTGCACATTGGTACACCAATGTATGGGAAACGTCTTTGCATTAAGAGGTAATGACTGACCAATTTTGGGATAAAAAAAAAGAGCACATATTTGTTGTTTACTAAAATTTTGTTTTTTACTCCCTCGTATGATAGCCCATCGACATAGAATTGACGACACCTATCCCTAAAGCTTCCCATTTGGTAATTTGTGTGGAAATAGCTATGGAACCACTAGCTAATGTTTCTAGGCTAGTGGCGAGGGATTGATGATGCTCAAGTTCAAATGTTTTCAATTTAACAATCAGTCTATTGATTTTAGACGTATTTTGTCCTAACTGATTAATTAATTTCTCCTATGTTTCAGGTGTGCAGTCAAAAAGACGAATTAGGGGTGTATCTTGTGGGTTTTCAGGAGGTGCATTTGGTTGTTCTTGTTGTGGATTAGAAGAATCTGGTTTTTGAAACAAAAAATGAAAAAACCTAATCAAAATTAATGAAATTAAATTCAAAATGTAAAACAAATTGAACAAACGGGAAAGAAAAACAAAAATAAACAAAAACTAACCTTGATCCATAGTGTTTGGAGGAGAAATCTAGCACCTTGTTCGCGATTTAGGGGAGAAAATGAAGAAAAAACAACCTAAAAATGCGCTATTCAAGGAAAAATAAGACCCAGTTTTTTTTTTAAAACTTTTTTTGACAGGCCCCACGTACACAATTCTTTTGGGATTATTAGTGCGTACGTGCTCATTTTCCTATAAGTAGCATGTATGTGCTCATTTTGCTAGAGGTAGCATGTACACGCTACTTTCCCTAAAAGCAGCGTGTATGCTCTACCTTCTCTAGGCTTGGGAACAAAAAACCTAAGCACGTACGCGGTCATTTCAAATTTTAAAACCGTGTACGCGCTGCTTGTTTTTCCATGTTTTTTTTGGGTGGTGTCCACTTTTCTGACCACCATCTTTGTGCACATACCCTGTCACTACCTTTGAAAAGTGTGAGATCCCACACATTTAAAATGGGTGATAATCCCATATCAAGAGGAAGTTGGATCTCCTAGGCATTTTGTCCATACTTATTCAATATCTGACATGCTCCAATCTTCCTCTGCATGAGTTTGGTGTATTTTCCTTTTGGGAGTCACTCCTTCTTCAAATGTACCCATATCAAATCCCCAATACTAAACTATACATATCTCTTCTTCTTATCAGCATGAGCCTTATACTTCACTACAGATTGTTGGAGATGGGACTTGACTTGGTTATGCACCTCTTTCATGGTTGATGCAAAAGCTTCACCATCTGCACTAATGGGCTTATCTTTGGGTAAATCTCTTAACTCCAACACTCCCCTTGGGTGGATGCCATATACAATCTAGAAAGGAGACTTCTCAGTACTCCTATTTATGGTGTCATTGTATGAGAATTCTGCCTGTGACAAAATGTTGTCCCACTTCTCTCCATGTTGCCTTGTCAAACACCTTAATAGGCTTCCCAATGACCTATTTATAACTTCAGTCTGCCCATCCGTCTAAGGATGGTAGGCTGATGAGAAAGCTAGGTTAGTCCCCAACTTCATCCAAAGGGTCCGCCAAAAGTGACCTATGAACTTCACATCTCTGTCTGAAACAATGTTTAGGGGCAATCCATGTATCTGGACTATCTCTTTGAAGAATAGGTCTGCTGTTAGGCCCCATATGGAAAGCTAATGTACTGAGAGGGGAGGGGTGAATCAGTACTTCAAAACTTTTCTTCAACAATAACTTTACTGTTATGCATAAACCAAATAGTGTAGTAACATAATATAAAGCTAAAACAAATAGATTGCAATCATACATGATTCACTCCATAACACATATATTTTGGTTATGTAGAAACTCTTGGTTAGAGAGAAAAACTGTGGTGGGGATGGCACCCACAACTTCACTACTGAAAAAATTAAGAGTGCTCGGTTAGAGCTACATGTTTAGCTATTTCTGATAGCTTACCCTGTTAGGAGTAGCAAGATCTATAAGATCTACCTTGCTAAAGGATTTTACAACACTTCATCTAAATGTTGCACCTGGTTGGAGAGGCTTTACAATTTATAGACTTGATTAGAGTCTTTTACCCTGTTAAAGGTTTCTCTTACAACTTCAAAATATTACAATAAAATAATTACAAATATCTGCAACTTTACATCTAGAATGTTATAGCAGATTCTATGTGCTTAGAATAAGATTACCTTGCTTATAGCATACCTCAGTAACCCATATAGTAACTCGGTAAACCCTTTTGTTTACTCTGTTCTTTGACTGTTCTTTGAAAACCTTTTCGGTAACCTTTGTGTCTCTGTAGCAGTCTTCTTACACTCATGCACACACCTCTTTAATTCTTAACTCATGTTGTATAAATAGTTCTCTTATGACGGTGATCCATTCATTGCTTCGATCTTACAAACATGTTTTATCGAATGAATAACCATGCAAATTATTTCATTGGTTATATGACCTCAAAATCATACATAATTTTTAAGTGCAATTTCCAATGTGATAACGGTTAAATGCTCCTCGATCTTGTAACACGTTTTCATATGTATGTCTAGGTTCAATGAATCTGGTAACATGTTTCACTCAGTGTATATCAACTCAGTGTGTCATCTTTGCTACTTGGTAGACATGAAATGATACTCGGTAGACAGCTCAGTGTATACTGCGCTCTGTGACTACTTTCTTCTGTAACCGACTAGTCTGTGCATACCGACTGAATATCTTGGTAGAGATAACTGACTAGAGTATATAAAATAACTTTGAACATAAAACTAATTGCAATTTGATAAGTAGTAACAATCTCCCCTTTTGACATTAGTTGGGATGTTTGACAAAAACTACTTTCAAAGTTATAACTCAATAATCTATATTCTTGCAAAATTTGACTATGCTGACAGTATATACAATAGTCAATAAAATAATAAATCCAGATATACTCCCCTTATCGATATACTATACAAAACTCTGATTTTGCATGCTTGGTGATCTATTCTGTGTGATTTGCTCTTGATCTTGCTTACTGCTTGGTGTACTACACTTGGATACTCTGCTTGCTTTGCTCGGTATACTCCCCTTGTATACTATACTCCTTTTGTTTGATTTTATACTTTGATGCTTTGAATGCTACACTCCCCCAATACTGTATCACTCCTCTAATACTATATCATATCACTCCCCCTTTTTGACAAACATCAAAACTTAATTACCATTTGGGGGTGGTAACTGATCAAAAATGGATTTGTACTTGGTTTGGGCTTTGGTGAGAGCGATAGAGAGGGCATTCTTTACATTGTCCATTAAATAATTTTGTGCTTGAATATCAGCCAATAATGATATTAAGCCATCTAGAGTGCTTCCCTCTTGTGTAGTAGATAAGGAGGTGGCTCGGTTGATCTGTTCTTGGACGGATGAAAGATGAGGAAGGAATAATATCTGAAGGGTCATTATGTCCATCCTGATCTTCTGTTCTTCATTTCTTAGGTCCAATTGTTGAGTCATGAGCTGTTGTAGCTTTGTATAAAAAATTTGAACTGAATTTGGCTTTGTGGTCAACTTGCTTGAGAGATCGGTGATCTCTTTCTCAATTGCCTCTGTTTTATTCTTAATGTTTTTAATGAATAAAGAAAATGTGCAGAGTTTTTGAAATAAATAAAGAATATGCTTGAGTTGAGGAGTCAACTCAACAATAAATTTGACAAGTTTAACTTTGCCAATAGCTATAGCTTTCTGTACCTCTTCTATCATTTTTGCAGTGAGCTCTTTGTCTTTTTGCTTGCTCAAATACTCCGATGCATCTACTCCAGATGTCTCTATCTTTGTTAGGAGTTCATCCAGTTGAATGTGGATGGCTACATTAGTTGACACTATAGCTTTAGGTAGCATATCTATTAAGAGTGCTTTTACCTTTTGAAGTACTTTATTTTTCTTTTTAATGGCCATTTGCTTCTCTGTTCAGCCTTTTCTTTGCATAGTTCACCGAAATCAATGAGTGCTTGCCCTTTTAATTTTTCTATGTCTACATTGGGCAACACTATTGGTTTTGACAAATCAACTTTAAAACTATGCTTTTTCATCTTCTTTTCTTTACCTTTCACCGATGGAACTAAGACAAGGGCTTGTGAGGCTTGATGACCCTCGGTAGGTTGCTCAGTAGAGGCAACACTTTGATCGGTTCCTTTAGCCTCTGTAGAGTCCTTCGGTGTCTCGGTACTTGGTACCTCAGTTGCAACAGTCTCAGCGTTAGAAGGTGCTTGAGATGTCTGTTCTTGAGTAGTACCTCCTCTTGTTGTAGACTTGTGACCTTCAGTGCCTTGATCTGTATCCTAAGGGGTTTCAATTAAGACAGGTTGCTTGACCGATGGATAAGGATGAACTTGTTCCAAGACTGATTCACTAGATATAAGTTTTGCATATGCATTGCCTTCTATCATTTCCTGTTCCGGTGCCTCTGAATCCATGACATCTTCATCTATTTGAATGGTGTCAGTAGGGTCTTGCTCGGTAACATCAGGATCTTTCTCGGTGACATCAACGATTTCAACTGTAGCTTGCTCACCGGCATCCTTGATTTTGAATATTTCCTGCCACTTTACTTTTGTCTCATTTTCTACTTTAATATATAGCCCATTCATCAGTTTTAAGGCTCTCTGTTTGACAAGAAACTTTGAGTTGTAGGTTGTCAGATGTTCCTTTATTTCAGCTATTGACATGTTAGGAAATAGATGAACCAGACTTCTTTCTCTGATCTATTTCTCTGAGTCCATTGCATACTTCCACCTATTATCAATATGCAAATAAAGTTCGTTTGGAAGTGACTTAGCTAGTTCCAATGGAGCTAACCGAAACTTTAGAAGTGTGCAGATAATAGCTTCTTCAATTTTTCTCTTCTCATCATTATTCTTGGTTTCATACTTGACATATCTAAATGATCCAAATCCACCATATTCTTTCCGATTAGCACAGAAGTTTTCAACACTATGTATATTTACCTTCTTGCTCTCGACAATCTGGAATTTGCTTGCATCCTCTGATTCAGTATCACTAGACTCTTTTACCAAAATGAGTCTCCGAGTAGATTTCTTGTATGTCTTTGTTACCTTGGGAGCAGAAACACTTTTTGTTTTCTTACTCGGTGAGGCCTTTGATGTGTCCTGTTTCTTTCTCTTTAACACTTTACCCTTAGGCAATTCAGTACTCAGTGTTATAGCTGCCTCTTGGACTTTAGATTCCTCTTCGGTAATGGCAATGGTGCCTTTGACAGGTGTAGAGGAAGAGTCTTCTCTGAATTTCTTTGACAATGCCTTTATCATCTTTGTTGCCTTTCTTGTAGCTTTGGGTACTACAATGCTCATCTTTACCTTTTCCTTCACTTCCTCATAGGTTCCATACCTCAGCTTGGTAGCATGTCTTGGTAATGTGAGAAATGTATCAATTTGTTGTTGTGTGATGTCAAAATCAATCTTGTAACCCATCGGTGACAAAGATTGAGTCCTCGGTTCCACAGCATTCACATAACAGTAATCGGTGTCAACTTCAAAAACATATATCATTTTTGTATTTCTCCACTAGTTGGAGTGGAATCCTATATCTGTTATGCATTTTCTCTTGAAATTTACTAAAGTAGTCATCCATAATATCATTGAAATTATCTCCTAACTTCTTAATGAAGTCATTAATCTCATGGGTTATTGGTCGGTGTAGTTCCCAAACAACTTTACTAACTAATGGAAAGAATTTTTCAAAATAGAATAACATGCATACCAGTAATGATCCAAACTTTAGTGTATTAGCCAAGTTGTTCTTCTTCGGCTTCTTGAAGGTGTTCATATTTTCAAATAGGTTCTTCAACAACACCTCACATAGGTAAATTTTCATTCCCTTTTTCACAATTTTGTAAGCCAGGTCTACTGCTGCACAGGGTACACTGTTTTCCCTTGCCGATTGGAAGAAACAGTAGCCTATTACTATAATGGCAAATTTTAATTCTTCATCAGTGACATTGTTCAATTTTAATCCTCTGCAATCAGATTCCACTCCGGTTAAACTGATCAATTCCTTCTGTGATATCATCTTCTAGGCTCAGGCATGATCATAAATGGGGTAACCGGTAATCAGATGAATGATTTCCTTGGTAATCTTAATTGGTTTCTCTCCTAGCCACATGAAATCATCGTGAACTCTGCTCAGAACAAACTTGACCCACAGGGGTTTGAACACATGGGGATAGGTTAGGGCTTCAATTAATCCCTTGATCTTGATGTGCTCATACTTGTTGTTCAATTTACCATTGGTACATAGCTCATCATAGGTTTCTTTGATTTCAACATGACCACATTCTTCAACACAACATTTGGTGAAGAATCTCACATCCTCGACTAACAATACTCTATCCGGGATGATTGAGAAAGAGGTTTTGTCATCCGGTTCAGATGCAACTTTGGGAGTCAAAGAGTATTTTAGTGAGAGCTTCTCTATATTCTTGACAACTATGGGATCTTGGATCTTGGGCACCATTGTAGATTTCAGATAAAAGCTAACAAAGGATCCTTAGGGTTTTAGGATTTTCAAACGACTAACGCTTTATACTTAGCAGATAATGGCAACTAGATAAGATCGGTAAACCAGCTTAACAATGCATTGAGATTGATGTAAATACCTTGAATTTGCTTTGTAGGAGGTTTGATCGCCTTTGATTTACTTTGCTCTGCTCTCTCGAAAAATTAGTAAGTTGAAAATGACTGCGAAAATCCTTTTAAGTACACAATATGCCTTATCGGGCTTTGTGCGGGTTAGGTCAAAAAACATTAAATGCACTCGGTTCTTCTTTAACCAATTTACTCTCCTTTATCCGCTTTAACCAAGTAACCAAACTTCCTTCATTCACCAACTAGACAGGTTTCCCGTATTCACTGACTTGACAGGTTTCCTATATAGTGCTTCAAAAGACTTTGATAGAATTTCAAACTTACTAATACATCTTAATTATGTAGATTATGAATTAAGTACATAATAAAATAGAAACTGTTAAGATTTAACCTTGAGAGAATGCAGTCCCTTCATACCTTTACCAATTAATTTGGAATAGGTGCACCTAACTCGATAGGTAAGGTGCTTTCTTCATTTGACACAATTTCCTTCTTTTTCCAAATCATCTTTAATTTATCTTTTATTTCTTCAGTGTCTTTTCTAGGTTGATCTTTGCAATCTCCAGCGAAGTGTCCAACTTTGTGACAATGAAAACATGCCATACCAGGATTTCTCCATGATCTTCGGTTGTTCATCCCAAACCTTATAAAGCAGTTGGCACGTATATGTCCATATCTCCCACAACATTTACACCATATCCTTTTATTGTAATCCCATGGTACTACAGAATAATGTCGGTAAGGATCTATGTGAGTTCGGTAACCTCTAGCATTTGCTCGGTGTGCATACCACATATAGTTCTTTTTCTTAAACCAACACTTCTCCGTACTATGTCCATATCTATAGCAGTTTTTACAAAATCCTTTGAATTTTGCCTTCTGATAATTGTTAACAGACTTTGTCCTACATTGATTAGATGTGTGACCATATTTATTGCAATTGTAACAATAACCATTGGACTTGGTGACATTCATTTGCTTACCTTTTCTGACTTGGCATATGTTGGCAGTGTGACCTTGATTTCCACAGTAGTTGCAAATAGGCTTCTTTCTTTTGATGTTATTCTTGTTTCCAACTTTCTTTGATGATTCTCCTCTCTCGGTATTATGAATTCCTTTCTCGGTAGAGTCTTTTCCTTTTTAACCGAGTCCTGCATCTTTGTTGGGTCGTCTTGTATTCAGTTGCTCATCCAACATCTTTGATGCTTCATAACTTTTCTTCAGTGTTTCTTTGGATTTCTTCTCTGTTTCAAGTTCATCGGTTAACCTTGATACTTCAAGCTTCAATACTTGATTCTCATCATTTTTTAGAATTGCTTCATGATGTGCATAACCTAGTTGATCTGACAGATATTGTTGACTTCCAGTCAACCTTGTGATTTCATCATTCTTATCAGATACTAAGACTTCAAGTTATTGTTTCTCTCTTTCTAGGTCTCTTACTTTATCCTCAACTATCCTCAATGCATCAAGATTTTCAGTCATCTGTGTGCTGAAATGTTCATGTTCTCTTTTCATTGCTTTTAGTTGATCAGCCAGTGCTTTGTTCTTTTCTTTCAATGCTCCAATCATTTCTTTAGTTTTTTTAGATATACTATTCTCAGATGATGTATCAATGTGCTCCACTAACTCTTGAGAGTCCTGCAAATCATCAGATAATCTTCTTCTCACTTTCAGAGATTTTTCCATTTGCCTTTGCATGTCTGCAATCACTTGATTAGCATGATCCAACTCTTCTTGTAGATACACAATCCTCCAAGATTGTTTATAGCCTTCCATTCATAAGATCTTTCTCTTTAGGCAGTTAAACCCTTTTCCAAGATTCAAGCTCTGATACCAATTGTTAGGCCCAATATGGAAAGCTAATGTACTAAGAGGGGAGGGGTGAATCAGTACTTCAAAACTTTTCTTCAACAATAACTTTACTATTATGCATAAACCAAATAGTGTAATAACATAATATAAAGCTAAAACAAATAGATAACAATCATAAATGATTCACTCCATAACACATATATTTTGGTTAAGCAGAAACTCTTGGTTAGAGAGAAAAACTGAGGTGGAGATGGCACCCACAACTTCACTACTACAATAATAAAGAGTGCTCGGTTAGAGCTACATGTTTAGCTATTTCTGATAGCTTACCCTGTTAGGAGTAACAAGATCTGTTAGATCTACCTTGCTAAAGGATTTTACAACACTTCATCTAAATGTTGCACCTGGTTAGAGGCTTTACAATTTATAGACTTGATTAGAGTCTTTTACCCTGTTAAAGGTTTCTCTTACAACTTCAAAATATTACAATAAAATAATTACAAATATCTGCAACTTTACATCTGGAATGTTATAGCAGATTCTATGTGCTCAGAATAAGATTACCTTGCTTATAGCATACCTCGGTAACCCATATAGTAACTCGGTAAACCCTTCTGTTTACTCTGTTCTTTGACTTTTCTCTGAAAACCTTTTCGGTGACCTGTGTGTCTCTGTAACAGTCTTCTTACACTCATGCACACACCTCTTTAATTCTTAACTCATGCTATATAAATAGTTCTCTTATGATGGTGATCCATTCATTGCTTCGATCTTACAAACATGTTTTATCAAATGAATAACCATGCAAATTATTTCATTGGTTAGATGACCTCAAAATCATACACAATCTTTAAGTGCAATTCCCAATGTGATAACAATTAGATGCTCCTCGATCTTGTAACACATTTTCATATGTATGTCCAGGTTCAATGAATCTGGTAACATGTTTCACTCAGTGTATATCAACTCAGTGTGTCATCTTTGCTGCTCAGTAGACATGAAATGATACTCGGTAGACAGCTCAGTGTATATTGCGCTCTGTGATTGCTTTCTTCTATAACCGAGTAGTCTGTGCATACCGACTGAATATCTCGATAGAGATAACCAACTAGAGTATATAAAATAACTTTGAACATAAAACTAATGGCAACTTGATAAGTAGTAACATCTGCAACATATGATGCATCACAAGAGGTCTTACATGGCAAGAAATGAGCCATTTTACTAAACTTGTCCACAACTACAAAGACACTGTCAAATCCTCTCCTTGTCCTAGGCAGACCCAACACAAAGTCCATAATTATTCTCTTTCATGGCCTAGAAGTAATGGGTAAGGGCTGATACAAACCTAAATTTGTAGACTTCCCCTTGGCTTTCTGACATATGACACATGTCTCCACAAAGTTTCTTACATCTGTCTGCAATTTAGGCCAGAAATAATGTCTCTTCACAAGGTCTAGGGTCTTGTCAAGGCCAAAATGACCTTCCATAGCTCCACAATACTTCTCCCTAATAATATTCAACCTCATTGAACACTTAGGAATACAAAACTTCACTCCTTTGAATGACAATCCATCTGGTATCAGAAATTCAGAAAACTCAATAAGGTATCTCTCACTAAAGGTTTCATATACCTTGTATATTTCTCCAAAGTCTTCATCAGCATCATACATACTCTTCAAGGAAGCAATACCAACACTCTCCATCTTTATTTGGTTGATATTCAAGACCCTCCTGCTCAAAGAATCTGTAACTTTGTTCTTGGCTCCCTTCTTGTGCTTGAGGGTGAATGTGAAGGATTGTAGGGTCTCTACCCACTTCATGTGCTAGTGGTTTAGCTTCTCTTGGATATTTATGAAACTGAGTGCCTGATTATCAGTAAAAACTATGAACTCCTTAGGCAATAAATAGTGCCTCCACTTCTTCAAAGACTATACTAGAGCATACATCTCCACGTCATAATATAAGTATCTTTTCTTGGCATTATTTAGCTTTTCACTGAAAAAAGCAATAGGCCTTCCTTCCTGATTGAGCACTGCTCCAATAGCCATGTGGATTGCATCACATTCCACCTGAAATATCTTTTTGAAGTCTGGTAAGGCAAGGATTAGTTGTTCTGCAACCTTCTTCTTCAATGTCTCAAATGAATCATCTGACTCTTTGGTCCAACTGAACCTGCACTTTTGTCCTCCCTTTATGGTGTCAATCATGGGTGCACAAACATGACTAAATCCTCTTATGAAATTCCTATAAAAATTTGATAAACCATGGAAGCTTCGGACATCATTCATAGTTCTAGGTGTAGGCCAAGATAGTAAAGCACTCACCTTCTCTTGGTCCATTTTCAACTCACCTTGTGAGATTACAAAACCCAAGTAGATGATCTCCTCCTGCAAGAACAAACACTTATCCAAATTGATCATTAGTTTCTCTTCATGTAACCTCCTGAGAACCATATCTATGTGTTTGAGGTGCTCTTCCCTAGTGTGACTGAAGATAAAGATATCATCTAGGTATACTATGACAAATTTTCCTATGAATTCCACCAATACTTCATTCATTAACCTCATAAAGGTACTAGGGGCATTGGACAACCCAAATGGCATGACCTTCCACTCATATAACCCCTCATTGGTTTTAAAAGTTGTTTTCCATTCATCCCCTGGCCTTATTCTAATCTGATGGTATCCACTTTTTAGATCCATTTTTTTTAAATACTTAGCACTCCCCAAGCAATCAAGTAAATCCTCTATTCTAGGGATTGGGAACCTATACCTTATAGTTATCTTGTTTATGGTTCTTGATTCTGTACAAAGCCTCCAAGTGCCTTTTTTCTTGGGTGCAAGGACTTTCGGTACTGCACATGGGCTTAGACATTTTCCAATCAGTCCTGATTCAAGCAACTCTTCAATCTTCCTTGCCATTTCTGCATTCTAGTTTGGGGTGAGCTTGTAGGCTGGTTTGTTTGGGAGAGTAGATCTAGGGATCAGATCTATGCAATGACTGATGTCCCTTACCGGTGGTAGGGACCTTGGCATTCCATCTGAGATGATGCCTTGATTCTTATCAAGCAACTGTCAAACTGCAGGGTCTATGAGCTTTTGTCCTCCTTCTCTCTCTTTTGTAAACTACTGTTTCCTTGTCATCTTGGGGCTAGGCATGAGGGCATAGCAAACTGCACCTTTGTCTGCAATCTCCTTCATGAACTATTTACCTTCTACCATCAAAACCTTTGCATCCTTTCCCTTTGATTCCATCTCTTCCTCTATCAGAGATAAGAGTTCAATGACCTTACCATCCTTGATGATTGAGTAGGTGTTTCTCAACCCATCATGATGAGCTTTCAAGTCATACTACCATGCTCTCCCAAACAAGAGATGGCATGCATCCATCTTGGCTATGTCAAATAGCAATCTATCCTTGTAAGATCCAATCTGAAACTCCACCCAAGCCTACTCTTCTACCACTACTTGTTGACCTTGGGTGAGCCATGAAACCTTATAGGGGTAAGGATGAGGTAGCATTCTAAGCTTAATCTTTTCTACCATCTCAAGTGATACAAAATTTTCAGTGGATCCAGAGTCTATCAGAACCTTGCATACCTTTCCTCCTGCCTTGCAAGTAGTTTTGAAAATAGATTTCATTTGTGTAGGCTTCTTGTTAGGTACCGTCATGGTGGTTAGTGCTCTCCTCATCATCAAAGCCTCTCCTCTTTCAAGATAGCCATAGCTATCAGGAGCATTAACACTTTGATAAGTGTTTGCACTTGCGATACTTTGACAATCAGAATCTTGCACCAGATTGCTTCTCCTTTCTCCCATGGAGCTAGAATCCTTCTCAGGACACCTATTGACCATGTGCCCTTTTTGGTTGCAGCTGTAACACCTAGGAGGTCCTCTACCTTGGGATCTTCCTCTAGAGGGTGGTCTTCTACACCTAAATCTCCCTCTTGGATTGTAGCCCCCTCCTTGGTTGTAACTACTCTATCCTCTATTGCCTTCTTGGTTAGAGTCTCCCTAGTATCCAAAACCATTTCCTCTACCTCTGAAAGGGCCTCTTCCTCCTCTTTGCTATCTCCCTTTACCTCTACCATTTTGATCCTGCCTTCTCTTTAACTTCTCCTCCACCTTGAGTTCCAATTGAAAGCACTTTGGACTGTCTCCAGGATGTGGAGATTCAAGTCTTCTTGGATTGTAAATATCAACCCATTGAGATACCTTGCCACCTTCTCATCTTCACTCTCTTTCACCTTGCTCCTCAGACACAACTTCATGAACTCCTCAATATAGGAACTCACGTCTATCTCCTTTTTTTTCAAATTATGTCTCCTCCTATGCAATTGGATATAGTAGTCCTTTGGGACATAGGCTTCTTTCACCAAAGCCATCATCTTCTTTCATGTAGCCACTCTTATCTTTCCCTCTTTCACCCTCTCATCTTGGATGAAAGTCCACCAAGTTAGTACAACCCCTTTCATTTTGGATTGGGCCATCTTCACCCTCTGGTAGTCTGCTATGTCTTCACTTTCAAAAAAAATGTCCAAGGAGTCTATCCACTCCATCACTGTGTCAAGCTCCATCTTGCCTGCAAATACTGGCAGAGCCATCTTCACATCCAATTTTCTTCTCTCCATGGACTTGAGGACACTCATCAAGGGTCTCTAGTCTATAAGTACCTCTAGCTTTTCCTACATAGGTATCTCCTCTGCATCCCCTTCTTCTCCAGAATCTCTCTCTCTCTCCTCTCCACTCTATCCTTCAACCAGTCCATCTCATTTCTCAAGGCCTGACTCTCAGCCCTAACTACTCTGCTCTCTTCCATCTACTTTTCACTAGGACATTCAACTCTGCATTGGTCATTCTTGAAGGTGCCTCATGGGATCCTTCTTCTTCCAACATCTTGTCTTCTCCTTCTATCCAAAGAACACTCCTATGCTCTGATACCACTTGATGCAGAGTCCTACCCAAACACCTAAGGACAATCCCAAACAAGGTTAGACTAATGATCCCTCAAATGATCATAAGGCTCCTGCAAGGAAGGACTCCACACCTTGGATGAAACTACACACACATTCACTAGGCTTTGGCCTACTCAAGATGAGTAAAAGGCTTCAACTCCTCAAACATGCCTTACCGATGACTCTTACTCTAAGGGATTTAGAATTTGGCCAATACTTGAAATCTAATAACTCTTTCAAACCCTGGATTTGGGTTAAGGAACCAAATCCTTATATCTTCTTTGAAGATCTACCCCCTAGGCTTGTAGCCCTATTTAGAGATAGAAGGGACCTTAAATAAAAAATGTTCCACACACCCATAAAAATACGTTATTATTTCAAACAACCTTTTGGAAGTTGTATTGATCCCCAAAATGGTTTGGCCAAATCTGAAATTATAAGGTATGTTCCCTTTTGAGGCTAAGAGACCTAATAGGGGCAATTAGCCCTATTTTCCAAAGTAACTACCTTTACCGATACACCAAATGAAAAATAAAATTTATGGGCATGTGGGGGATAGTGAGAAACCTCTAATTTTAGGTTTGCATGCTTGGAATACACCACTATGACAACTTATGATGAGTGTCCTAAATCTTATCCTAGGTAGTCACATAGAGATGCCAAACCTAATCTTGCTCCTTTCTCCACACAACAAATTTTCCCTTGAAAAAAACCATGAAAACACTAAATTAAAGAGGCTTATCCTAGATGCCTCCAAAGGAAGAGTCTTCTAATGGACTAGAATGCAAGATAAGGCCATTTTTGTTCAAAACCCTCTCCAAACTCTCAATTTCTGGGTTACAGTCAACAGAATGGAGGGTTCTCTCTACTCCAGAATAGTTGAGACCTTAAACCTCCACCAACAGAAAAATATTTCATCTCCCTATCTACTCCATGGATGGTGGGATTCAAATCAATCCATACAGGCATGTGCAACTCCTTCAAACTCAGAATTTCAAGGAAAATTGAAGTATTTTGTGTATTATTGCTTCACAAATTCCAACTACAACAACAACAACCTTAGGAATCATGCCCACAAGGATTATACAACTATCCAATGATTTTCCACTAAATTTGGAGTAGGTTGGAGCCATTGGAAGGCTTCCCCCAGCTGATTTTCAAAAAGTTGCACTTTTGCACTCAAAGGTTGCATTTTACAAGTAGCATTTTTGCAATTTTGCACAAAAAGTTTTCATATTGGCTAAGGTTGGAATCCACATACATGGATCAACCAAACACTCATGAAACATATTTAAAAACTATCAAACACAAATCTATACCATCTATTACCCCTATTGACAACATTGTCCCAATTGGCTTCTCAAATTGCCTAATTGGTGACATGGGCTTACATGTTGGGGTTTATTGCATACATGAAACACAAGATACACTAAGACATGCTAATGATCCTAGTCTTCATCCTTGGGGTCATGAATAGCTTGTTGATGAGGTGCTCCTACACCAGATTTGATGAGCTTAAATAGTATGTTGGTATCAGGAACGATGAGGTTGTGTTGGTCCAGCACTTCTTGAGTGGTCTTAATGACCACATAAGTGGAGGTGTGAGAGTTTTTGAGTCTGCATCAGTTGAGTTAGGTGTGACAAAACCTAGGATAGTGGAGCATAACCTCTCCCAAGCTCATGGTGGTCAATCTGGAGTTCAGATTGGGAGTGTGCCTTTCAGTGGTTCTAGATCTAGAGGGAATCGGTCCGAATCTATTGTACCTTACAAGAGTTTTCAAACACCCGCTAAGGGTGGGCAGCAGCAAACTTTTTTAGTTGAGGCCAAAACAGTTTTAGGGCCAACAGGGGGGCAACTCTCAATCTAGGAAAAATAGGAATTGGCAGAGGAATAGGCAATGTTTCTCGGGGCAATCCTCTTAGAGTGATTCGCAGGCCCCTAGTAGGGGATGTTTCCAGTAGTCCAGTGGGTCGACTGGAGGTAGAGGACCTGGTAGAGGAGATTGTTTATGCCGTGGTCAGTATGGCAATATAGCTGCATAGTGTCCACAACATTCACAAAAGACTCATAGCCAGAGACTAACAATGTCAGAGCATACAATTGGGGATGCAGGTAGATCGCACAGAGTTTTTATGGTGGTTTATGACCGCCAAGCAAGGAACCAGGGCACCGTGATTGAGACTATAAGTGTTTTGAGTGGTATATCTATCTTAGTCTTATTTGATTAAAGTGCTTCTGATTCTTTATATCTTCCTCCATAGTGGAGTGGTGTGGGCTCGTGTTTGCTAGACATGCAGATAGGTGGCAAGTAGAGTTGGCTACTAGGTTTCATGTGGTCGTAGATTCCTTCATTCCTAGTTGTGAGTTGGACCTAGGACCCTTTGCTACCTCGGTTGATCTTCGAGTTATCCCTTTGGGGTCTTATGGAGTTGTGTTGAGGATAGATTGGTAAGCATCTCACATTGCTAGAGAAGACTATCGTTAGAAGACAGTGGAGTGTCGAGACGATCATGGCAGGAAAGTTGTGATAGTTGGTATTCCTAGAGCTATTTCCCTTCGTATGATATCTCCTATTGAGCTTAAGCAGTGTATGCTTCAGTGATGTTAGCTTTTTATAGTTTCTCTTGAGGACATGGATGAGGAGAGAAATAGGGAAGTTTCTCTTGATAGTCAGCCTCTTCTTCAGGAGCATGTCATTGTGTTTCCTATTGACAGTCTTGGTATGCCTCTGAAGTGAGATGTAGACTTTCACATTGATTTAGTTCCTGGAGAAGAACCTATTTTGAGATAATCATATCGGATGACCACTCAAGAGTTGAGTGAGTTGAAGTTGCCGATGGAGGAATTGTTGGCCAAGGGGTTCATTCATCCTAGTGTTTCTCCTTGGGGTGCACCAGTTATCTTCATGAAGAAGAAGGATGGTTCTCTTCAGTTATGCATTGATTATCGACAGTTGAATAAAGTAACCATCAGGAATTGATATTAGTTGCCTCGTATAGATGATCTCTTTGATCAGGTAAAGGGAGCCAGCATGTTCTCTAAGATTGATCTAAAATATGGGTATCATCAGTTACATATTCATGATGTAGATTTTAATAGAATGACTTTTTGTACCGATTATAGTCGCTATGACTAGTTCACAGTGGTGCTATTTGGGTTGACAAATGCGCCTTTAGTTTTCATGAGCCTCATGAATGGGGTTTTTTGTGCCTACCTTGATCATTTTGTCCTTGTCTTCTTGCATGATATTTGATTTATTCTAGATCTATGGAAGAGCAGGAGGGGCACTTGCAAGAGGTATTGCAGTGCTTGAGGGAGAATCATCTTTATGCCAACTTGGTAAAGTGTGATTTCTCTCACTCTGAGGTGAACTATCTTGGTCATGTAGTTTCAGGAGAAGGTGTATCCATGGATCCTTCTAAGATCCAGGCCATTGTAGATTGGCCAGTGCTGACTAAGGTTTTGGAGGTTCAGAGTTTTATGGGTTAGCCATGGAAAAAGCTAGGCTAGTGGAGCAGAACCTCTCCCAAGCTCATGGTGGTCAGTCTAGAGTTTAGATTGGGAGTGTGCCTTTTAGTGATTCTAGATCTAGCAGGAATCAGTCCCAGGCTACTGTACCTTATAGGAGTTTTTTAGACACCCACTAAGGATGGGCAGCAGTAGCACCAACAGAGTTTTCAGTCAAAGCCAAAACAATTTCAGGGCCATTAGGGGGGCAACTCTCAATCTAGGAAGAATAGGAATTGGCAGAGGAATAGGCAGATTTTCCCGGGGTAGTCCTCTCAGAGTGCTTCACAGGCCCCTAGTAGGGGAAGTTTCTAGCAATCTAGTGGGTTGACTAGAGGTAAAGGACCTAGTAGAGGAGATTATTTCTCTTGTGGTCAGTATGGCCATATAGCTGCATAGTATCCACAACATTCACAACAGACTAGTAGTCAGAGATCGATAGCATCAAAGCCTACAATTGGGGATGCAGGTAGATCCCATAGAGTTTTGCAGTGGTTGATGACCACCAAGATGAGTACCAGGGAACCGTAATCAAGACTACAAGTGTGTTGAGTGGTATATCTATCTCAATCTTATTTGATTTAGGTGCATCTAATTCTTATATATCTTCCTCCATAGTGGAGCAGTGTGGGCTCACGTTTGCTAGATAGGCGGATAGGTGGCAAGTAGAGTTGGCTACTGGGTTTCAAGTGGCTGTAGATTCCTTCATTCCTAGTTGTGAGTTGGACCTAGGACCCTTTACTACCTCAGTTGATCTTCGAGTTATCCCTTTGGGCTCTTATGGAGTTGTGTTGAGGATAGATTGGTTAGCATCTCACAATGCTAGAGTAGACTGTCGTCAGAAGATAGTGGAGTGTCTAGATGATCATGGAAGGAAAGTTGTGATGGTATTCCTAGACCTATTTCCCTTTGTATGATCTCCGCTATGAAGCTTAAGCAATGTATGAGTCGGTGATGTCAGCTTTTTAAAGTTTCTCTTGAGGACATGGATGAGGAGAAAAATAGGGAAGTTGCTCTTGATAGTCACCCTCTTCTTTGGGAGTATGTCGGTGTGTTTCCTATTGACATTCTTGGAATGCCTCTGAAGTGAGATGTAGAATTTCACATTGATTTAGATTCTGGAGCAGAACCTATTTTGAGAGCACCATATCAGATGCCCACTCAGGAGTTGACTGAGTTGAAGTTGCCAATGGAGGAATTGTTGGCCAAGGGGTTCATTTGTCCTAGTGTTTCTCCTTGGGGTGCGCCAATTATCTTCGTGAAGAAGAAGGATGGTTCTCTTTAGTTACACATTGATTATCGATAGTTGAATAAGGTAACCATCAGAAATTGATATTTGTTGCCTCATATAGATGATCTCTTTGATCAGGTAAAGGGAGCCAGGGTGTTCTCTAAGATTGATCTAAAATTTGGGTATCATAAGTTGCGTATTCATGATGTAGATATTCATAGGATGACTTTTCATACCCATTAGAGTCGCTATGAGTTCACAGTGGTGCCATTTGGGTTGATGAACGCACCTTCAGTTTTCATGAGCCTCATGAATGGGATTTTTTGCACCTACCTTGATCATTTTCTCCTTGTCTTCATTGGATGATATTTTGATTTATTCTAGATCTATGGAAGAGCAGGAGGGCCACTTGCAAGAGATATTGCAGTGCTTGAGGGAGAATCATCTTTATGCCAACTTGGTTAAGTGTGATTTCTCTCACTTTGAGGTGAACTATCTTGGTCATGTAGTTTCAAGAGAAGGTGTATCCATGGATCCTTCTAAGATCTAGGCCATTGTAGATTGGCCAGCACCAACTAAGGTTTCTGAGGTTCGGAGTTTTATCGGTTTGGCTGGATATTACCGTCATTTTGTTCATATTTTTTCCCAGATAGGTTACCCAATCACTTCTCTTCAAAGGAAAGGGAAGATGTTTCAGTTTTTTCGGTTTGCACAGATGCCTCTTTATAAGGCATAGGAGCAGTTCTAATGCAGGATGGTCGTGTGGCAGCCTATGAGTCTCAGAAACTCAAAGACCATGAGTTGAAATATCCAGTTCATGATTTAGAGTTGGTAGCTATAGTTCATGCTCTAGTCAAGTGGTGACATTTTATGTTGGGGTATCAGTTTGAGCTACACAATGATCACCGTAGTTTAAAGTATATTTTCTTGTAGCCGAACTTGAATGCTCGACAGTGAAGATGGATGGAATTCCTCTGTGAGTATGATTTTTTAGGTTTGTTATATTCAAGGGAAAGAGAATGTTGTGGCAGATGCTTTGAGTCGTAGGCGACATGAGGTTGCAGCATTGTCCCTTGGGGTGGATTTGAGAGAGAGAATCTTTGGGATTCTTCCTCAAGACACCAGGTAGCAGGAGGTTAGAGCCATGACTGAGATGAGAAGACCATTAGAGGATAGATATTCTAGATATAACCTTGAGTTAGATGGTTTTCTCTGACATCTTGGGTGGATCTATGTACCTCCTTTAGATGGACATTGTATTTTGATCATGACTGAGGCCCATCATGCACCTTATTTGGCACATCCTGGTGTCAAAAATATGCACGTAGATCTTAGATAGATATATCATTGGGCTGGTATGAAACGTGGCATTGCTAACTTTGTGTCAAAGTGTTAAGAATGTCAATGGGTAAATGCAGAGCATCAGCACCTTGCAGGGCTTTTACAGTCTAATTTGGTACTGGATTGGAAATGGGATATCATTTTCATGGATTTCATAGTTGGTTTTCCTATTTCTTTGCGTCGTCATGATGCCATCATGGTCATTGTTGACAAATTGACCAAAGTTACTCATTTTGTTCCTATTCGATCTTCCTATACAGCAATAGTGGCGACATGAGTTTTCATGGAAGATGTGGTGAGGCTTCATGGGATTCCTAGGCAAATCATTTCATATAGAGATCCTATCTTTACTTCAGCATTGTGGACCTCACTTCAGTATGCTTTAGGGACCCAGTTAAACTTTAGTTCATCTTATCACCTAGAGGTCGATGTTCAGACCAAGTGTGTGAATCAAGTTTTGGAGGACATGCTTCACATGTATGTTATGGACCAGCAGTCATGCTGGGAGGAATATCTATATCTTGTGGAGTTTTCTTATAACAATGGATATCATAGCTCCATAGGTATGTCTCCCTTCTAGGCATTGTATGGTCATCCTTGTCATACTCCTTTGAGTTGGGATCAGTTAGAGGATAGGGTGCATATAGGACCGGATATGCTTTGAGAGATGGAGCAGTAGGTTGAGAAGATTCGTGGGCATTTTGTAGCTGCATGGGATGGGAAAAAGAAGTATGTCAATGCTCATAAAGTGGATCGTCAGTTTTATGTTGGTGGCCGTGTATTCTTGAGACTAAATCTACAAAAGAGTCTAATCCGTTACGGAAAGGGTTCTAAGATGGCACCTCATTTTTTTGGCCCTTTTGAGATCCTTGAGAGGACAGGACCTATTTCCTACCATCTTGCCTTGTTAGTAAGCCTATCCCACATCCACAATGTTTTTCATGTTTCAATTCTTAGACCTTATCATCCTGATGTGACCCATGTTCTTGATTGGAAAGCATTACAGGTCGAAGACGGGTAGCTTTCTATGGACTCGTGTGCATTCTGCAACGTTAGGGTTTGACCCTCAGGGATCATACCATCGAGCAGGTAAGGATCCTATGGGACACAAATGATAAGACCTCAACTACATAAGAGGATGCAGCGAAGATAAGAGAGCTTTATTCTTATCTGTTTTAGGCTTCCAAGAGTAAGCCTAGTTTTGAGGGGGAGGATATAGTACCCCTCCCTTGATCAGACTTTTTAGATTCATGTTTTGACTTCAGTTGACTTTTTAGTGGATATTAGTGGATACTTTATATTGTGATATTTTACTCAGACATTATGCTATGATGTGTTATGCTTTAATTTGAGTTGCAATGTATGTTGTTTCATGTAGTATTTCCTTATTGATAGTCAAATGTTATTTTATTGGATTACTGACATGGACTGATACATTTATTGTATACATGAGTTGCGTTATATGCATGTTATCATATTTGTAAGTGTATGGGGTGCGAGGAGATGATTTTCCTTCACTCACTTCAATGAGATAGGGAATGTCATGATTCTCCTTCACCAGTGTGTCTACTGTGGTTGTATATATATGTATATGGGGTTCGTTGATGCAGGGAATTGTAGGTACAAGTATCATGTATGTACAGGGTATCATATCCACCATCCTTCATAGGTATCAGCGTACCTCATTGACCCTATGGAAGTGGAGGAGATAGTTGTAAGGCCCTAACCCTAGCCTTGCTCAAAGTGAGCATCATCATTCATCCGTCAGTTCCCTATGTCTGGTATGCAGGTCAGGTGTTTATCTAGGTTACTTGAGTTGTGTGTTATGCATTTGTGAAATCAACTATTAAATCTTAAAGTGTTTAAATTAGTTAATGTGTTTTATTTGCATATTTTAATAAAGAGATTAAAATTAACTTGGACCCCTTCGTATTATAAATTGTTTAATCAATTGGTTCAATTCATTGAATTAGGGAATTTGATTAATTATTATTTTTAATTGTGAAATTAAATCATGTGTATGCATTTTTGAAAAAATTAAATAGAAATTGGAAAAATAAATATCTCCCTCATTGACTTTTTGAAATAAAAATTTGAGGAAAAAGGCATTTTTGGAAATGCACTTTAGGAGAAAAGTTTTGATTGGTTAGAAATAATTTTAAACTAGAATAGACTTTTAGGTTAAAATTTATCTATTTATCTAGGTTTTTCACGGGAAGATAGGAGGAGGAGTTTTTGGTTGGAAATTTGGTCTTCATCTCTGGTTGAGGAATTTGTTTAGTTGCAGGATTTGGCTATTTTTCAGATTATCTTCCAAGATAGCTTTTTAAGGTTGGTGTTTGTAAAACCTCTGTTTTCCAAGTTTATTGATTTAAAAAAAATCTATGTTTGTTTGAAATCATCTGGTTGCAGACTCATTTTAGTTTTGTTAAAAATGGAAAGGTAGCATTTAAATTTGGAATTTAAACCGATTTAGTTCTTTTCTATTTCCCAATCATTTCTAAATTTGTTGAAAAATTAGTTTCAAGTTGAAATTTGTGAATGGTTGTTCACTGTGTTTTTGGAAAAATATTTCATTTGTGAAGTTTTCAATTTGTTTATAAAATGGAAAATCAGTTTATATTTTGTGTTTTAATTTGGGGAAAGTTTGAAATTGATTGAATTTCACCCCTGTATGGGGTTATGCTAGAAAAATTTGTCCAGATTTGGTTGCTTGGAAGTGGAATTGTTTTAAAAAAATATTATTTCATTATCTATTTATTTGACTCGGAATCTTTTTTGAGTTTGCTTTATGTTGGGAGTTTGTGTTAAAAAAAAAAAGAATGAAAAAATTTAATTTTGTTGTTATTATTTTGACTTAGAAAATTTTGAGTGTATATTTTCTGAGTCTGCTTGTTTGTTGGGAACTTTAGATTTTTAAAAACAACTTTTTAAAACAAAATATTATAAAAAAAATTAATGAAAAAATGAAATTATTATTTTTTTACGTGGTGCATAGGGGAGCCCAGGGCTCGACCCCACACACCACGTTGGGGAGAACTATCCCCATGTATGGTGAGCATTGTCCCCATAGATGGGCAACAATGTCCTATACATTGGGGAGTGTTGCAACCCAGTCATGTGGGTCAGCCCCCACGTGGGCAGCAACACCGTATGGTGCTTAAAGTTTTTTTTTTAATTATTTAATATTTAATTTAATAAATATTATTTTCTAAATATAATATATATATTTATAAATAAATTTAATTAGTGCTTCAAAAAAAAAATGTTATTTAGAGTTTTGAAAATGGAAATTGAAAAATAGATATAGTTGGAAATTGAATAATATTTTCATTCTAGTGAAATACAAATATTAGTTGAATTCATTTATATATTAATTTATGTTTTTATATATATTGGTTAGATTGTTAGATGTTGTCATGTGGTGGTCTTCATGGTTTTTCATGTCTTGATTCAAGGAATTGTCAGTTGGTTAACAATGTATAAGGGTGTTATTTGACCAAGTGGTTTTCTGTTGTTTTGAACTCCATGTACAATTTCATGTTATACCTTGGTTTTGGGAGTTTGTATGATTTTTTGTTAAGTGTCATAAGGGAGAGTGGCTTTCAATTGGGGGTCGCACCCAAAGTGGTTAGCAGGGTAACCCATCAAAAGTTTTCTTAAGTAACTGATAAATTTATAATATATTAGGGGGCTTGATAGATAAAATACTAAGTAACATAATTTTACCTCACTCATGGTTGAGTACTAGTGTAGACTCAGGATGCAGTGAGAAGACCTAGAATGGAAAACCAACAACCTTGTCTTCACGAAAGGATTGTTTGGGTCGACATGAGACTTGGATGGGGCCAGAGGTTCGAGAGAGGTTACCAGGGTAACCCAAGATGGGGGTCGGGACCTATGCAGTCCTGCCAGGGTAGTCATACCAAGCTATGTGATCACACTCTTCCCTTACAGTCACTAGTATGTAGTCTTGTTGATTTCACCTGATTTTGATGTGGATTCATCTTCTGTGAGTGTTACTTCATGTGTGTCTATCCAATGTTGTGATTTTGACTGTGTGTGTGTGTGTGTGCATACCTTGAGGTTGCTAGTGGGTCTTATTCCTATCTCCTCGCACAATGGGGTGGTTCTTTTTTAGCCACATGGTCAGGTGGTAGTGCCACTTTCCATCGAGTGTGCTTGTCCCTTCTTGCAAGAGTTGGCTTCACAGGGTTTGAGTTGCACTTGGATTCAAGCATTTTGTTATCCAGTTGGATCCCATTTGTCATGGATTATTATTTGTATATCATGGACCTTTTATGGTCGGTTGTAATTTTTAAATCATATGCCTTCATGGCAAGATGTAAAGTGTAATATAACATTATCTGATTTTTTAACTTAGTGATTTACTGAAATACAGTGTATTTATTATCTTATGATGTAAACTATATATGAATGCAAATTAAGAGTTAATGCATATGTTTCATTTGAATATTAGATGTAATGTAATGGTTAGATTCTTAATAGCCGGAGGTTCGAGAGAGGTTACCAAGGTAACCCAAGATGTGGGTCGGGACCTATGGAGTCCTGCCAGGGTAGCCATACCAAGCTATGTGATGACAGTCTTCCCTTATGGTCACTAGTATGTAGTCTTGTTGATTTCACCTGATTTTGATGTGGAGTCATCTTTTGCGAGTGTTACTTCATGTGTGTCTATCTGATGTTGTGAGTTTGACAGTGTGTGTGTGCATACCTTGAGGTTGCTAGTTGTTCTTATTCCTATCTCCTAGCATGTTGGGGTGGTTCTTTTTTAGCCACATGGTCAGGTGGTAGTGCCACTTTCCATCGAGTGTGTTCATCCCTTCTTGTAGGAGTTGGCTTCACAAGTGTTCCAGTTCCACTTAGATTCGAGCATTTTGTTATCCAGTTGGATCCCATTTGTCATGGATCATTATTTGTATATCATGGACCTTTTATGGTTGGTTGTAATTTTTAAATTGTATGCCTTCATGGCAATATGTAAATTGTAATGTAACATTATCTGATTTTGTAACTTAGTGATTTACTGAAATGCAGTGCATTTATTATCTTATGATGCAAATAATATATCAATGCAAATTAAAAGTTAATGCATATGTTTCATTTGAATATTAGATGTAATGTAATGGTTAGATTCTTAATGAATGAACTTAAGCATGTTTTCTATAATTAAGACTATTGAACGAATTAACCATTGGTTAAGTGTAATTATGTTATTAATTTTAATCAACTTAATTGGATTAATTCTTGTTAGCGATGTTAGTGGTAAACCTAGTTAACCAAGTTACGAAACCCTTTAGGTGTTAACTTAAGTCTTCTGTTGTGTAATCTAACTTAATGTTAACTCAATGTATCATTAAAACTATTAAGTTTTAAAAAAAAAAATTATTTTCTCTTTCTTCTATTGTTTTAGTTTAATCCCTTCGAGGTTTCTTGGTGGGGTGTTACACCACAAACCAAATTCAGTTGTTCCCTTCAAATACTTGAAAATCCTTTTCACCACACTCTCATGATTCTCTCTAGGATCACTCTGATGTCTTGATACAATACAAACTGCATTCATTATATCCAATCTAGTCTTAGTCAAATATAAAAAAACCTCCAATCATAGACTTGTACCTTGTAGGATTTACCGGAGTTGATGCATCTTTCTTAGTCAACTTATCACTTGTAACCATAGGTGTACCAACTGGTTTAGAATCTTCCGTACCAAATTTCTTCAACAACTCTCTAGCATATTTTTAGAGAATTCCATACATAACTTATCCTCACCTCCAAAAATGATATCATCAACAAAGACTTCAACAATCAATATGTCCTCATCAGTGATCTTATAGTATAAATTACTGTAAGCATTAGCTTTAGTGAAACCAAGATTCAAGAGATATTTATCCAATCTTGCATACCAAGTTCAGGGGGCTTATTTTAATTCATATAAAGCTTTCCTTAACCTACAAACCATGTTTTTGTCATTTGAAAGTGAAAATCCATCAGGTTGCTCAATGTAAACTTCTTCTTCAAGATCTCCATTCAGAAATGGACACTTAACATCCATCTGATAAACCTTGTAGTTATTATGGGCATCATAAGAAAGAAATAATCTCATAGCTTCAATCCTAGCTACCAGAGAAAGTTTCATCATAATCAATTCCTTCCTTCTGAGAATATCCTTTACAAACCAATCTAGCTTTATTCCTCACAACTTGTCCATCTTCATTCAATTTATTCCTAAAAACCCATTTAGTTCCAATAACATTCTTATTTATTAGGTCGGGGAACTAAAGTCCATGTGTTATTCTTTTCTATCTGATCTAATTCTTCTTCCATAGCTTTAATCCAACTTTCATCTTTACATGCTTAAATTACTGATGGTTCAATTTGAGAAATTAAACATACCTCATCAATTGCCAACCTTCTTCTCATCATCACTCCTTTGTTCTTGTCTCCAATGGTCTGATCTTTTGAATGATTTAACCTTACATACCGAGGAGTCTTCTAACTTTCTGTTCCTCTACTCTAATCTTCAGTTATTGTTGAATTTTTTGATACTGTCAGAGTAATTGGTTCAACATTTTGTTCCGGTGCAGGTGCTACCAGTTCAGTTGTGATCATCTCCACTATCGGATCTCTCTCATAAGTTCTGATTTTATTTCTAGTTTGCTCATCCACGTTGATATTAGTGCTCTCCACAATTCTCTGTAATCTTTTTTTATAACATCTATATGCTTTGCTTTCATTAGAATAACCAATAAATATCCCTTCATCACATCTAGGATCAAACTTTCCAATGGAATCATCTCTTTTGATATAGCATTTACTACCAAATCTTATGAAATACTTAACTGTAGGTGTACAACCAAAACATAACTCATAAGGTGTCTTACCGGTGTCACCCTTGATGTGAACTCTATTGAATATGCATATTGTTGTACTCACAACTTCTCTCCAGTAGATATGAGGCACATTAGCTTCTATCATCATATTTCTAGCCACATCCAAGATAGTTTTGTTCTTTATTTCCGCAACTCCATTCTGCTAAGGTGTTTGGGGCACAAATAACTGTCTCCTTATCCCATTCTTTTCACAATAACTATTAAATTCTCTAGATGTGAATTATCCACCCTGATTTAACCTTAAGTATTTAATCTTCAATCTTGTCTTTGTCTCAACTTTAGTTTTAAATATTTTAAATTTTTCAAATGCTTCATATTTCTCCCCTAAAAAAGTAACCCATGTGATTCTAGAATAGTCATCAATGATTAGCATAAAATATCTATCACCTTGAAAACTTTTGATTCTAGCAGGACCACACAAATCAGTATGAATAAGATCAATAACATCATTATATTTGTCTTGTATGCTCTTAAAATAAGTTCCAACTTGCTTTACCATTTAACATTCCTTTAATACCAGATTATAGGGCTTCACAATCTTAGGTATATCTCTAACTGCCTTAGTAGAACTAATCCTTACAATGCAATCAAAATTCACATGACACAACCTCTTATTGTTGGTATTCTACTCTCTTATGAGAATAGTTGATGTTGTCATTGATGGCAACCAACTGGCAATCATCTAGAAACCAACCGACAGATACCGGCACCGGCAATAGACATCTACATACATCGATAGGCACTTCACCCGCATCGGCAATAATGCATACCAACACTCAGGTCGATATGGAATAAACTTATTTTTATTGTTTTGAATTGTAATTATCTTTTTTTAAAGTCGACATGGTACATTGTAATCGACTCATATATGTATGAGATCTTTTAGGTCATTTTTGAGAGGAGATAGATGTGAAGTATAAGACAATTTTGTATAAGGTGATATAGTTGACAATGAAGGTTTTGGTTATTGACTGAGCTTAAACCGGTACTGAACTTGGCATGAGAGATGTTTTTTTGAAGATGTGCATTGTATTGGATTTTGATAATCCATTTTGTAGTCAGTGTAACTCCTTATTGAGCAGTGTGCTCTAGGCTATTGGTCTCCCTACATGTGAAGGCCCCTCATTGTAAGTAGTATTTATTCATTGTCCAGTGAGTAAATATTGTGGGTCACAAATCCCACTAAGGTTTTTCCACACCGGGTTTCCTCATTAAATATCTTGTGTTATGGTGTGTTCCCTATGTTGTCTCTATTATTCTTATTTGCTGCATTAATTCTTATTTACCGGTACACTGTTTTGGGATACAAAGTTTTAAATAAGTATAAATATTTTGTTAACCGGTGAGACACTGATTCACCCCCCCCCCCTCTTAGTGTCTTTGGGATTTTCATTGATTCTAACAATTGGTATCAGAGCTTGGTCCTCTATTTTCAAAAAGCCTAACAGATTGAGGAAGATTTTGACACTGGTACAAATGGAGAACTTAAAAAAATAGTTGGAAGGAGCTCTTGAAGATTTTGATGCAGAGAAATTGAAGAATATCAAACTTGAAGATGATCTAAGGATTGAATAGGAATTCATTAAAGGACTTCAGGAGAACTTTGCTATAGCACAAAATAAAAGAAAAGAACTTCATGAGAAGATGCAGAAACATGATAATGAAAAAGAAACTCTTAGAGATAGTGCAAATAGGTTGAGACAAGAAAACAACAATATAAAGAATGAAATGCAAGATATGACTATGAGGTTATGTAAAGATATTGAAGACGGGAAGAAGAATGAAGAAGACTTGACTAGGAGACTTAATGATGCTGAAAATGAAAATTTGAGACTTAGTCATGAAAATGATATGCTAAAGATAGATCTGATTCACATGCAACATGATAAAATTGAGCTTAAAAAGCTTGAATTATGGAAAATGAGTTGGCTACTACAAATAAACACAAAGAAAAATTCAAGAAAAGTTCAGAGAAGCTTGATGACATGCTGAAAAGTCAGAAGCCTAATGGAGATACTAATGGACTTGGATTTGAAGTTGGAGAAAGTTCTGGTACTACAAACAATGAAGATCAGAACAAACCGATAAGACAACCTAATGCTTACAAATTTAATGGAAAATGTTTCAATTGCAACAAATATGGTCATAGAGCAGATCAGTGTAGATTTAGAAATAATCCCAACACAAACTCACCCACCGATCAATGTTCCAAATGCAACAAAGTTGGTCATAATTCGGAAAATTGTAGAATGAATGTGAAATGTTATGTTTGTGGAAGATTTGGACATTTATCTAATCAATGCAGATCACAAACTGGTCAAGGATATGGAAAGGATATTCAAAGGAATAATGTGACTTGTTATGCTTGTAACTAGATTGTACATATTGCTAAGTTTTGTAGAAGCAAGAATGCATCGACAAACAATATGAGATCTAGCTTGAAGGGAAAAGAGAAGGTAGAAGAAGTAAAGCAATAATTTTCTAAACAGTGGATTAAGAAAAGAGATCAGAGAACTGATGAAACTATATCTTCACTAGTAGAACAAAATAATCCTCCACCGACAGGAGATTCTTCATCTAACTGAGGAATAATCCCTTGGGGGTATGGCAGCAAATTGAAAAACATGCAGTCTACCCTTGCTTAATGGTGAGAAGATACATTTCTTCTTTACTAGCAGGTGTGTTAAGTTTTCACTTAACCGACGAGCATTTAATAATATTTT
The DNA here is from genome assembly GCF_030272615.1 of Cryptomeria japonica. Taxonomy (NCBI): domain Eukaryota; kingdom Viridiplantae; phylum Streptophyta; class Pinopsida; order Cupressales; family Cupressaceae; genus Cryptomeria; species Cryptomeria japonica. The sequence continues at coordinate 858,696,345 of NC_081409.1, forward strand.
GAAGAACTTTTTGGCTATAAAGCACTGGGAAAACCCTCATTTCAAACTCACCGAGCATTCAAACATTTTGTGAGCGCGAAATCGAGCAAAGGCATTCAAGGCGAATCTGAGAAGTGTTTTTCAAGCATTCAACAAGCATCCGGATAAGATGTATTTTTCATAATGGCTGCTTCATCTTTTGTTCCTGAATTTATTCCGAACCCTACCATTGTGGAGAATGTGAAACGTCCTAGGCCCGCTTTCAAGATAATTCTCTAGATTGCGAAGAAAGATGACTTTGTAGGAGATTTTTCAAAAATACCTAAGGGAGTAGCATTTGCAGAAGACCCTAGGATTTATATACATTACAATATAAAAGATCTAGGATCTGAGGAGTTAATGAAAATGTTTAATAAGGTCATTTGTGATGAACATGGAATTGTTAAACCCGAACACAAGATTGTGGAGACTTTAGGTTTTGTGGAGATACTGAATATCCCTCAATTTCCAAAGGAAGTGGTAAGGATTGTATTGATTAGAGCACATGGAGAATTCTTATGGTTGGATTCTGTTTGTAAGATAACCCGACAAGCAATTAGGGCAGTTGTTGGTTTACCCTCAACCGGTAGTAGACCTGATAAGACAAAGAAGATTCCTAACAAAATGGTGAAAAGCCTAACCAGAGCAACATCTAACAATAGATCACTTAGAGTAAATGACATTGAGAACATCAATGTGAGATATGTAAGTATGGTTCTTGGATACAAAGCCACACATGCTAATAGACTCAATTCTGTTTCCAGTCTTTGTATTTACAGTGCACATGAAATGATAAAGAACAATGCTAAGATAGATGTATGTGAATGGTTAAAATATGAGCTTATCAACAATCTGAAAAAGATTAAGGGAGACAAGAAGGGTACTTTCCACTTTGGAAACCTTCTGGTATGTTTAATGCTATACTTCACCAAAGAGATCCCCGATATAGGACCCAAAGACTTTTTTTATGATATACCGGTAGGAAAACAACTACAGGAAGCTTTTACCGGCATGGTAACTGCTAGAGACAACAACGTAACTGATTACTTTAAATCTTTCCAATCTAAAATGATAGCTAGGGTAAGGATTCCTCAAAGCATAGTTGAGAAATATGACAAGGAAATCTGCTTTGTCATTAAAAGAGATGAAAGCTGGATGGAAGCAGTAAGCCCTAGAACTATTTGGGTTACTAAAATGGGTTATGAGGTTGATCTACATGTTTTGGAAACATATGCAAAAGCACTGCTTGATGCACCAAGAGAGCCATCTAAATAATTCTTTGGAAATGCAGAAACCATAGAGAATAAAGTATCTATGCATTAAATGACTAAGAGAAGAGAAAAATACATTAGGGATGCATCCAAGAAAGTAAAGGAAATCAAAGACAATGTCATGAACCTTAGTGGCATATCGGCTAGTGAGCTTGAAGGACATCAACCAAAGGCACATATTTCACCAGTTGACACATCTTCTGACAGTGACAGTAGTAAGGCAGCTGAGTTCAAAAGAGTGGAAAGGAAGAGAAAACCCTCACTAGTACCCTCTCCTTCTCTGAAGAAAATAAGAACATTAAGGAAGAAACAACAAGCAGTTAGGGAACCCAAGAAGAAGCTTACTCCAAAGAGAAAACAGACATCGACAAACCCCACATTGAATGACTTATTGAATGAAATAACAGAGGAAGGTAATTTGTCTAATGTGAACAAATGGTATACTTCTTCAAATGATACTGACAGAAATACTATTGAAGAAAGCATTATTCTTCATTTAGACATTTATAAGAAAGTTTTGATTGAAGTTGTTGAGCAGCTACCAAATGATCTCTACATGATATTAGAAGCTAAAAGGCTATCAGTGATGGAATTAGACAAGAAATTGAGGGTTGAAGCACTCTTGGCAGTTCACCCGGTTAACTCCAAAGAAGAAATTGATGAACTTATTTCTAAGGCTAACCAATCAATATTTGCTAGTGGACACCAGCAGGTAAGCCTGATGTCTGGAAGAGTGAAGGAAATTGCAGATGAGACTGCAGATAAATGGGACATATTCTTTGTGGAGAAACAAAAACAAGAGGAAATGAACAGACCTAAAAAGAGATTCAAAGTGTATCAGAAAGACAAGGACAAAGGTAAAGGAAAAATTGGTGGAGTTCGAAACATTAAGATTACTGACAATCTTCCACCACCACCTTTGGATACTACACCAATACACTCAGAAGATCCACCAGTTATTAACACTGAAGGTATTACACATGATGATACTAATCCTAGATCAGAGATACTTTTTACAATGAATGTGGATACTCAAGAGGTAAACATTGTTGTGGATAAAGATAATTCAGAGGTTAAAGTAGACATTGTTGATAATGAAAAGATTTTAGAAGAACTAGCACAAAAAATTGACTCTCAGGAAGCTGAGATCCCAACCCAAACAAAGCAACCATCAGAGACTGAAAAACCTACTGAAGATAAAGGTACTTGCACAGGGCCACCGGAGACAGATATACCGATAGTTAAACTTTTAGAGAAACAAATTGAGGCATAGGTACACACAGAAATTGAGAAACTGACAATCACCATGACATTGAAACAGTTTGAGAAACCTTTGCAGGTTGAGATTCAAACCCAGACTGATCCATCGGAGGAAAATGAAAGAAAAATGGATACACTTGATGGAAGCAAAGAGGTAATAAAGATAATTGGTCAGACATCCGACACATCTACAGGTGAATTCAGACCTACCAATGTTACAGAGATACTTTTGGATTCAATCAAGAAGATAACGGATTGCAATGTATTGCCATACAAGGCAATTGACAACACTTTACCTATTCTTAAGTTGATTGCACCAAATTGTAACATAGATCATATTAAGGAATCTTTAGGTAAATTGGACACATTGTCCAAATTTATTGTTGAGAATGTAATAACTATTGACAAGGTGAATGAGGACACAATTAAGGAGAGAGTTGAAAAAGAGAAAAACAAATTCTTTGAAGACACTATAAAGAATTGTACATAACACTTGAATACATTATTACCGGTACTTAACTCTATAATTTTGGAATACAAGGAGCTATATAGGGAAACATGCAAACCTCACCTTTTGACAAAGGACATAGATAAGGAGATCAATAAAACATAGAAAGAAATTGATGACATAGCTGATAATATAATTGGTTCATCCAGACATATATCAGTTATTGAGCAGGAAATGGAAGGTTTTGAGGAGAAATTAGAGAAACTTGAGAAAGAGAAGCCAAGGATAAGGTCAAATGCCTGAGAACTTAAAGATAAACTTGGTCCTAAGTTGGACAATATTATCTCTCAGAGAAATGAAATCTCTAAGGCATTGGTTCAAGGAGAGCGATCACTAGAAAAACACATGCATTATCTCACCAGTACGATCCAACAGACTGAGGCAACTTTGAATGATAGCAAAAGGTTTATGCAGAGTCTAAATTTAGTTTTGGTAGATATTTTTCAAATTGTAACCAACCGGTTACAGACTTTGAGGTGAAATTTTTGCACTGGTTTGATTATTTTTTACAAAACTATCATTATGTCAAAGGGGGAGTAGTGGAGGAGAAAAATGCTTATATAGAGGAGATCACTTGCTCAGGGGGAGCACATCTTTTTGGAATCTTTTTGGACTTCAGTTTTTGGAAACAGTTTTTGGATTTTTCTCATGAGTGTTGCCATCAATGCCAAAGGGGGAGATTATTGGCATTCTACACTCTTATGAAAATAGTTGATGTTGTCATTGATGGCAACCAACTGGCAATCATCTGGAAACCAACCGGCAATAGACTTCTACATACACCAACAGACACTTCACCGGTATCGGCAATAATGCATATTAGCACTCAGGCCAACATGGAATAAACTTTTATTTATTGTTTTGAATTGTAATTATCTTTTGTAAAAGCTGACATGGTACATTGTAATAGACTCATATATGTATGAGATATTTAGGTCATTTTTTAGAGAAGATAGATGTGAAGTATAAGGCAATTTTGTATAAGGTGATATAGTTGACAATGAAGGTTTTGGTTATTGACTGAGCTTAAACTGGTACTCAACCTGACATGAGAGATGTTCTTTTGAAGCAGTAAATTGTATTGGATTTTGATAATCCTTTTTGTAGTAAATGTGACTCCTTATTGACCAGTGTGCTCTAGGCTGTTGGCCTCCTTGCATGTGCAGGCCCCTCATTGTAAGTAGTATTTATTCATTGGCCAGTGAGTAAATATTATGGGTCACAAATCCCATCGAGGTTTTTCCCACACCGGGTTTCCTCATTAAATATCTTTTGTTATGGTGTGTTCCCTATGTTGTCTCTATTATTCTTATTTGCTACATTAATTCTTATTTACCAGTACACTATTTTGGGATGCAAATTTTTAAATAAGTATAAATATTTTGTTAACCAGTTAGACGCTGATTCACCCCCCCCCCCTCTCAGTGTCTTTGGCACTATCATTGATTCTAGAACTTATGCCATAACAAACTCTCATCAATTTTTTCAATGATACATGTCTTCTCACGTGAGTTCAAATGAAAGATGTTACCTTTAGTCTAAGTATCAGTTGCAATCTCCAATGTAGATCTCTTGATAATATTGCATTTTCCATCCTTGAACTATAACTGAAATCCCTTATACCATCTAGTGATATAGTTCCTCTTCCCTTGATTATGCATGCTTATTCATCTCCAAATCTAACCAGACCGCCATCACATTCTTGCAAAGATAGAAACTTCCTTTTATCTCCAGTCATATGTGTTAGAGTATTCGGGTATTTACTTGATTAATTAAACAATATTTGTTTAATTATTTAAGTTCTTTTTATCTCTTTTACACTTAAGCTAACTTTAGGTGCATAATAATTAATTCTTTTATTAATTATTATGTGCAAACCTAGGTTTTCCCTTTTAGGGTTTCTTGACCTATTAAAGGTTGAGTTCTTTCTTTTCATTGTAAGAAGGATTATTATTGACATATATTTTTGGAGATTATTGAGCTCTCATCTTTCGGAGCATATTTTTCTTGTGTTTTTGTTCCTTCTGTGATTTGCTTCCTTGCTTCTCCTTGTAACAAGTTTTTCAGCTTGCAGAGATCATTTGGGCTCCTGTGGTGTTGTATTTTCTCAACTCCAACATGGTATTAGAGCTTTAGATCTGCAGCTACCTATTCTTGTTTTGAGAATTTTTGCATTGGAAGCAGATCTGGGGTTTCAAGAATTTTTTTATGCACCTAGGGATAGGCCTTTTTTCTTAGCACTTTAGACCTAAACAAACCTCACCATCATGCTTAAAAGGCCCAAAAACCCCTATGGTCATATAAAATTTGACCTATTTTGGTTCTTGAGCCTCTGGGAGTTTTTTTTTCTCAAATCTAGGCCGTACAACCCTAGCATGCAATTCGAGAAAAAAAATTCACAAAAATTAATTTTTTGCTTTTTTATGGCATGCAGGCCGAAATTTTCTTTAAAAAAAAAAGAAAATCAAAAAGCAAAAGGGCGAGAAAAAAAAAGAAAGGGTTTCAAAAAAACATTTGTCAAAAATCATTTTGGGGGGTTCTCCACGGTACACAGGGTACCGTGGGGCCCCCTGACCCTGTCGCTACCGTAGCTCTGACCGCCTTGGGCAGCACTCCACCGGCCCTCCATCTGCCACTAGCCCAACCTCCACCGGTACTGACTCTGGCCCCCTGCCCTGCCAGCACCTCCTTGTGGCCTCCTCTATGCCGCAACGCCAACTTCCCGACCCCCGCCACCGGCCTCCCCACCTACACCCTGACCTCGCCCCCTGGCAAAGCTGCCACCGCCACTACTCCCTTCAGCCCTGCCATCACTCAACTCCCTGCAGCTCCACCCAGGTTGCTCCACCAGCGGCTCCTCGTAGCTTCGCCCGCCCGGCTCCCCGCAGCTCTGCCCAGGGTACTCCACCAGCGGCTTCGGCCAACTCCTGGCCTCGCCCTAGCTAGCAGTGTCCAGCCGCCTAGCCACCGGAGCACCACTAGCCTGCCACTAGGCCACCACCGGAGTGCTGCTCCCTGGCCACCTCCGCCCGTCAGAGCCACCAGACTACTTTTTTTGCTTCTTTTAGGGGGGGTTTGGTTTTTTGGCCTTATCTTGGGCATACGGAGTCTTTTTTTCAAAAATGAATAGGTGTCGAAAAACTGGTTCCAAGCCAAACCTTGTCATGTTGGTAATTTTTTCCAATTTTTCTATTTAACTGTGTTTTTTTCCAGTCAAAGTGAGGTCTCGTTTTTGCACTCCAATGGACGTAGAATGAGCATCCGAACTCTGTTTTTTGAAAAGTTTATATTTTTGGAAAGTGTGTGCTGTCTACTTTCTAGCCATATGAGTTTTATTTCTAGATTCTACTCCATGCATATTTTATTCATTTTTTTTCTTTTCAGCACTTTGGTGGATATTGTGGTTGTTTCAGGTCCTGGGATCTCTTCTCTGAGTAGGATGTCTCTATTTTGGTTCTCGTTTCTATTTCTAGTCTTCTTATAATTGTAGCATTGTATTTATGCAAACGCATTGAGATAAAGTGCCATCATGCATTGTTTACTTGGGATCTTGCACATCTTGTGCCTTGTTGTACATGCACTATTGATAAAGTGCCATGAGGGGGTTGATGTTTGCTTGTTGTTTTCCATCTTCCTTTGTCTAGTGAGTGTTCCTTCCATGACATTCACCTCATGATGTGTGTCAAGTGAGTGTTCCTTCCACGACACCATGTACTTTTCTCAGCACCTTTGATGTTCTTGGTTCTTCGTCATGCAGTTCTTCTTGGCTATTCTTTTCAGTGTTCTTGTCCCTCTCCCTATTCAACATTATGGGGAGGTTTGACCTGTTGGTTCTAATGCTTCCATGGTTTGATTGATCAGCTCTTCAGGCTTTGGTGTTTTTCATTCCATCTGTATCTTCAATTTCAGTTGTTTCCCTTATTTGCCTTCTGATTCGAGTAGTGTCATTTGAGGGCACTCATACAGATTACAATCTTCTCTACCTGGTCATGTTCTATTTTAGTGGAGGTTCTTTAGATTAGTAGTTATTCTTCGATAGAGTTTGTAGGTTCTTCATGCTTTAGTGGTGTTCTTTTCCATCTCTTTTTGGAGTAGAGTTTTGTTCCCACGTGGTTTTCTCTATTTCTCCAGTTCATAGAGATTTCATTGTATTTGGGTACCTGATCAGGCCTTGTTGTCGGGACCCATCTTTCTTGCTTTTAGTAGTTGTTCTAGGTTTTAGCTTCTCCCTAAGTCTAGCTTAAGGGGGGGTGTTAGAGTATTCGGGTATTTACTTGATTAATTAAACAATATTTGTTTAATTATTTAAGTTCCCTTTATCTCTTTTACACTTAAGCTAACTTTAGGTGCATAATAATTAATTATTATGTGCAAACCTAGGTTTTCCCTTTTAGGGTTTCTTGACCTATTAAAGGTTGAGTTCTTTCTTTTCATTTTAAGAAGGATTATTATTGACAAAACATTTTTGGAGATTATTGAGCTCTCATCTTTGGGAGCATACTTTTCCTATTTTTTGTTCCTTATGTGATTTGCTTCCTTGCTTCTCCTTGTAACAGGTTTTTCAGCTTGCAGAGATCATTTGGGCTCCTGTGGTGTTGTTTTTTCTCAACTCCAACAATATCATGTGAACATCCCCTATCTATCACTCATTCATCCTTGTATTTAATTTTAGAAGCAAGGGCCTTTTCTTTAGGTACCAGATCATCTTCCTTGATAGCCAAAAATACCCATACCTTTCCATTGTTGGATCCACTAGCTGAATCTTGTGTCGGTTTATCATCAAAATCAGTCACACCTTCCTCATCAGCATAGTAGCATGATTTGTTTTGTTTCTCCTGTACTTATGCTTGTTTTGATAATCATGGTTAGTTCCACAAGATCTTCTAACTCCTTCCTCAAATCTTGAATTCCTTTCAGCACATCTAGATGTAAAGTGACATATCTTATTACATGCAAAACATTTAAAAGGTGATTTTCCTTCATACTTAGTTCCTGCGGGACCTTTAGGTACTTTTCTAGCAAATAGGGCTTCAAGTTACTCAAACTCTTCATCTTCTTTCTTCATTTTCTCCATTTCCTTAGCATATAAGGCTTTCCAATCACTCTTGTCAGTAGATGATGTAGATGCATGAAAAGAAGGTTCAGATTTTGCAACTCCTGAAGGACCAAATTCCTCAAGCTCAAAAGCAGACAACTTCCCAGCCAAGGTATCCCTATTAATAGAGGTGATTTCCATAGTTCTCAACTCATTAATTGCAGTAGACTTCATCTTATAATCCAGTGGCAAAGGTCTCAATACTTTAGAAACTATTTCATCTTCACTCAGAGATCCACCACAACTCTGAATTCCCATGACAATCTCATTAACTCTCTCCATAAAAGTAGTAATCCTTTCATATTCTTCCATCTTCAGGTTCTCATATCTTTCCCAATAACCATCAAGTTTAGAAATTTTAAAAGTAGGTTCACCTTCATTCAGAGTCTATAATTATTCCATATAGCCTTCGCAGTTGATTTGTCAGATAGTCCCATAATTTGTTGATTAGAAAGCGCACACAAAAGTGATTCTCTATCTCTACAATCATTTTCAATGTCCTTATCCAATCCTATCAGAGGAGGATTGCCACATGTTGGATTATGAGGTGTATAGACATTCTCAGTAATCTCCCAAATCTCCTTGCAAGGACATCTTAGATGAATCTCCATCTGAATCTTCCATACTCTATAATTTATTCCATCAATCCTAGGAATTTCTCTCCAGAAAACAACAACAAATGAACTTGATGAACTTGCACTATTAGATGCCATAGGATCTTCCTCAAGCAATTAAGCTTCTATAGAGAGGATCGGGCTCTAATACCAATTATTAGATATCTCAGATAACCGAAGGACAACTGAGAGGGGGGGGGGTGAATCAGTTGTCAATAGATTATATAACTTTAAGCATTAAAACATTATTATCAGAATACATAAACCAACTACCAGAATAGCAGATATAACATTTAAGCACAAATATAAACCATAGAACATTTACCAACCATCAAAAAAAGATAACACCAAGATTTGTACGTGGAAACCATGGTAAAGGGAAAAACCACAGTGGGAAGCCTACCCATAGTCAGATAATACTTCTATAGTAAGTATGTGATTAGAATAAGAGGGGCCTACATATGCAGGAAGGCCCACAGCCTAGAGTGTACTGCTCAACACAAAAGGAGCCTCACTGACTACAAAATAAATCCAGACTACAATTTGGAAGAAGAATGAACTGCAAGAATAGCATATCGTATGCCTCATTACAGTTTTGGTTAAGCTCAGTTATGGAGGTCTTAAACCTCTTTCACCAACCCAATTCGATCAGCTATGATCAACCAAAAACCTCTGCATATGATTACATATTTATTTACACATAGATAATCCCATAATAAAGAGATCTTACATCACATTTATACCAACCTGGGACCTAAACAATTAGGTTGGCCACCTAAAAGATAATACAATAAATTCATCTTAAACCCACAATCTAATGATCAACCAAGTCATTCTGAAACCGAAACAACATAATCCAATCAATAAACCCAACCGATAACACATTGGGATCATCCACCAACACGTTACATAAACTGGTCCATAACCTAGCCGAATAAGATAGCATTGGGTCTGGACCCAAATCCAACACCACCGATCAACCAAGAACATGAACAAGATAACCAATAGGATCTCGAAAGCCATCTAGAAGTCGTGCCAACACCACTTATAATGTGCATCAAAAGATCTTCACCAAAGCTCTTCTGGTAGAATCCTTACCGGTGACCAAAAGGCTTACTAGAACAAATGATAGCTCCTGAGTCACCAAATCCCAAACCAACTAATTGTGATACCATCTGAATAGAATGAATGATAGATCCAAACCAAGTCTATAAGATAAAGCATACCAGATAGATATCATAAACCAACCACTCTACCAGAACCTACCAGAAGCTGGTAAACCATTAATATAGTCGGTGTTGTCATCAATGACAAAACATCAATGCAACACATAATCAACTCCTCCAAGTTCTAACAATTATAAGTTCAAACCAGGAATCTTTCTTTTCTCAAATATACCATCACTTCATCACCAACTTCAAATTTCGTATGTCTCCTCTTCTCATCTACCTTCTTCTTATACTTGTTGTTCATGTCCTCCAAATGTTTCTTAACCTAAATATACAAGGCTTCCATGTGATCTGCAAAGTCTTCTGCTTCTGAACTTCTCTGGTCTTCACTGCTAATATCCCTTAATTTAGATACACCTCTAGGATGTACTCCAATAACAATCTCAAAAGATGTTCTTCTGATACTCCTATTTACTGAATTATTGTAGGAAAACTCTACTTGTGCAAGAATCAAGTCCCAACTTCTGGTTTTATTCCCAAGCTCTGGTTAACTACTTTTGTCTATCCATCAGTCTATGGGTGAAAAGTAGAACTTAAATTCAAATCTGTATTCATCTTCTTCCAAAGTTTTATCCAAAATAGACAACAAACTTAGTGTCTTTGTCTGAAACTATGCTCTTAGGTAATCCATGCAATCTCACTACTTCCTTGAAAAATAGGTATGCTACATGTAATACATTTGATGTCTTCATACTAGGTATGAAAGGAGCCATCTTTGTGAATCTATCCACTACCACAAATATAGAATCATTCCCTCTCGATTTTTTACGAAATCCAAGTATGAAATCCATTCTTATATACTCTCACGGTCTTACCGATATTGTCAAAGGTTTGTACAATCCCATATTCTGACTACTATCCATTGCAACTTGACAAACTCTACAACTTTGCACATATTTCTTAACATCCTTATGAATCTTAGGCCAAAAGTAATGCTCACTCACCAATGCTATTATTTTTTCAATACCAAAATATCTGGCTAATCCTCCACTATGCTTCTCCTTTATCATATTCTCCCTCATAGAACTCTTAGGTATGCACAGATGAACTCCTTTGATTAACATCCCATCCTAAATGAAGTAATCCAACCACTTGCTTCTATCCACCATAACCGGTTTTCTACATGCTCTCCAAGGTTTTGCAAAATCTGGGTCATCATCATACAAGGTCTTCAATTCCTCAAATCCTAATATTGTCACCCTCATCTCTGTCAACAAATTCCTTCTCCTACTCAATGCATCAGTAACTTTGTTAGATTTCCTACTTCTATGATTCAACACAAAGGTGTCACTCTACAAAAATTCTACCCATCTCATATGTCTCTAATTCAACTTACTCTAATTGTTCAAATATTGCAAGGCTTGATGATTTGTATACAACACAAACTCCTTAGGAAAAAAGTAATGTCTCCACTTCTTCAAGGCTTGAACTCTAGCATAAAACTCTTGATCATATACTGAATATCTCCTTTGAGCATCATTTGATTTATCACTAAAATAAGGTACTTCTCTCCCTTCCTGACTCAAGACTGCTCCTATTGTTGTTCCACTTGAATCACAATCCACTTGAAATACTTAACTAGAATCTGGTAAAGCCAACATAGGCTGCTCAGTCACTTTCTACTTCAATAACTCAAAACTTTTGTTTGCTCTGGTGGCTCACTTGAATTCTTTCTTATCCCCTCTCATGGTCTCAGTCATAGGGTTACAAACTGAACTGAAATTTCTGATGAACTTTTGGTAGAAACTATCCAATCCATGAAATTATCTTACCTCTCCAATGCTTTCCAGTGTAGGCCACTCAAATATTGCTTTCACTTTCTCAGGGTCCATCTTCAAACTATCTTCAGATATCACAAATCCCAAATAGACTAACTCATCCTTCATGAAAGTACACATCTTAAGATTTATCAACAACTTTTATTTTCTCAACCTTTGCAAAACTTGTCTCAAATGAAACAAATGCTCCTCTTTTGTCTTACTAAAAATTAGAATTTCATCCAAATACACAATAACAAACTTACCCAAGAATTTCTTCAATACCTCATTCATCAGCCTCATGAAAGTACTCGGTGCATTAGTTAATCAAAAAGGCATCACCAACCATTCATATAGTCCTTCATTTGTCTTGAATGTTGTCTTCCACCCATCTCCTCTAATCTTGATCTGATGATATCCACTCTTCAAATCTATTTTTGTAAAGCATTTTTCTCCACTCAAACCATCCATTATGTCATCCATCATAAGCAAAGGAAATCGGTATTTCACTATGATATTGTTTATTGCTTTGGAATCAGTACAAATTCTCCATTATCCATTCTTCTTAAGTGCTAATATTGTTGGTATTTCACAAGGGCTCAAACTTTCTCTGATCAAACCTTTCTTGAACAGCTTCTGCACTTGTCTATTCAGTTCTTCATTCTTTGTCAATGTCATCCGGTGTGCAGCTTTGTTAGGTAAACTAGCTCTGGGAACCAGGTCTATGCAATGATTGATACTTCTCACAGGTGGCAATCCATCAGGCACATTATCTGAAATTATGTCTTCATATTCTATCAACAAATCTTTTATCTCTTCTGGTTGTTCCTCTTCCGATTCTTATTTCTCAGTCTTCTTAGGAATTAAGGCAAAACACGCATTCTCGTGTCTCAATCCATCCAGGAATTTCCTTGCATCCACCAAACAGATTCTAGCATTCGTACAGACTTCACTCTTCAAAGGTTCCTCCAAGGGTAACAAGGTTTTCTTCATCCCATTGGCCAAAATAGTGTATGTATTATTCTTCCCATCATGTATTGCCTTTCTATCAAACTGCCAAGGTCTACCCAACAAAAGATGACAAATATCCATAGGCATAATATCATGCAAGACTTCATCATGATAATTCCAAATTTTCAATTTCATCGAACATTGCTCACTTACTAACAACTTATGCTCATTATGAATCCATGCTATCCAATAAGGCTTAGGGTGTTTCAATCTTTCCAAATTCAACTTATTCACCATCTCTTCTGAAACAAGATTATCTGAACTACCACTATAAAAACAACTTTACAACACTTACCAGATACCTTACATCTAGTCTTGAAAAAATTCTTCATCTGCAGGGGCTCTTCATCTATCCCAGTATGACACAAATCTCTCCTTACCATCAATAGTTCTCCATCTTTCAGTTTATTATCTGATTCGATGGGGTTTTCTTCCACCACTATTGTTGTTCTGGTATTCTCTATCTTCTTACACTCGAAAGAATGATTTCGTTCTCCTCCATACTTATAGAAAGCTCCTCTAAATGTTTTCTTGTCTTGTCTTCCCAAATTCTCATTTTGGTAGCCATCTGGTTCTCTCCTCTGGTAGAAATTTCTATAATCTTTCTAGAATGAATAACCTTCTTTTTTTACTTCCTTGTCCTTGTTTTAATGTGTACAAGTACCTCTTCCTCTGGTATATCCTCTTCCTCCTTGAAATCTACCTCTGGTAAACCTTCCACCTCTGCCTCTCTACCTCTATTCATGTCTCTTATTGAGCTTCTTTTCAACCTTTAGGGCATATTGGTCAGCCTCTTCAACACTTTATAATTTGATCAAACTGAGTTCATCTTGTATAGGAATCTGCAATCCATTCAAATATCTTGCAACTTGTTCAGCTTCATCATCAACATGTATGGATCTGATATTCAACTTGTAAAATGCTTCAGTGTACTTCTTCACACTTGATTCCTTCTATCTCAAATTCTGCAACTTCCGGAACAAATTCACTTGATAATCAACGGGCATAAATTTTGAATTTAACTTAGCAACCATCTGATCCCATGTCTTGATCTTCTATTTACCTCTTCTTTGTCTATCAACCTGCAAATCTGATAATATGATGAAATTATAATGATCGGGTCAACTAATGAGAGGGGGGGTGAATCAGTAGATAGAAAACAAACTAAACTTTCACCAAACAAACTTTCAACTCAAAATAAAATCACTAAACTTAATCGGTTTAGTCTCTAAATCAAAAACTACAACTGCACTGTCAAACTTTACCGGTTGATCAAAACATCAATGATACAATGCAATAGATCTGATACTCAAATACCATTTAACCAAAACATTAAACCACTTCAAATAACTCATTTCAAATCTTTTTTGGTCATCTAAATATATCTAAGCTGATTTACCAATCATTCATATCAACCATATCAAAACACATCCACAAAATCATTCACCACTTAACACAATGATTTTTCACATGGAAACCCAAATGGGAAAAACCATGGTGGGGATGAATACCCACAAGTATTCTGAACTCTTCTGAATTTTGCCTTGTTAGGAGCCAAGCCTTGTTAGAATCTTTTACAATAATGTCATGTTAAGAACAAATCCGGTTAAGGACCACCTGGTTAAGGGATTGACTACAATACCCTATTAAAGGTAATACCCTATTAAAGGTAACCTCAGAGGAGAATTTCAAATCCAAGCTAATGGCTCACCTTGTTAGAGGATTTCAACAACACCAAGCCTATTAAAGCTTGTCTGGTTAGGGGATTTAACTATTGTAATGGTTAGAGAACACCAAGTTCTTTGTTGATCTGGAAATAGAACTACCTTTCTTAATCAGATCCTTTCCTGCTCCTATCTTCCTTCACAACATTCTGCAGACACACCTTCTGGTTCGGCAACAATCACAGTTAACCAAATTTGCCAACATAATTACAAAACAACTCATCGACCTTATAATAAAATATAATAGGTCAGGAACACAACACAAAACCTACAGATCTTATAGAGATTACAAACAAGTTGGTTCAATCTTGACTGTTAGATTACATAGTAATCAACTACACATTTTTCTAGAGAACTTCAACCACTCCTAGATCACTGCACATTGGATCTTGTAGCTAATCATGCATTTTTACTTTGTGCTATGCATTTGATCTTTCCCAAGATAAACAGTTATCTCTATGCAGAAAATCCACTTTGAAACTCATCACGTGCATCATGCATACATGGAATATTCATCTCCAATCACCATTTGATCATAGATCATCACAACTGATAGTCCAAACTTCATTGGTTAGGTTCTGCTTCTCAACAGGTTAGGGTTACTGATTGAGCTTAGTTTCAATAATAATACTGGTTCCCTTCACTTCTTTACTATTGGTTTCTTTATTGCATCATTACCGGTTGCAATACATCTTCATTATTGGTTGCAATTGACATCAATGACAACACTATACTTCATCAATGCAATCTTCATGCAATACCAACATTCTCCCCCTTTGGCATTGATGGCAATACAAATATCAATACTAATTTATTGTCATGATTGAGAGTAAAGGACATACAAAGGTATAGGAATCCTAGTTTATATTTTCCAATCATATTTTGTCCTTCAAATGTATCTTCATATCTTCAGTTGGTAACTGGCTATCAACTATATACATTTCTTCTCCCCCTTTGATAGCAATGCCAAAGTGAAGGTAAACCGTTCTGGTTCTCATCCATGCTTCACCAATCTGCAACTAGTTGCTCCTCCTGTGGAGTAGCTCCACTCTACACCAATCCTTCTTCAAGATTTTCAATAGGCTCTAGGACTGATGTCTTCCACATCTTCTTAATTGACTTTATGTAGGGGTACAATCCCTAACTTCCCTCTACGATATTCAAATGTAGCCTTAGGTAGAGGTTTAGTAAAGATATGTACTAGTTGTTCTTTAGTAGATACATTCTCTAGTGATACATCTTTACTTTGCACTTTCTCTCTCAGGGAATGATACTTCAGCTCAATATGCTTTGTTCTAGCATGCAACACCGAGTTCTTAGAAATGTTTATAACACTTGTGTTATCATAGAAAATTCTCATCGGTTTTGATATCTTCAACATAAAACCTTCCAAAATGTGTTTCATCCAAATTTCTTGGGTACAATTCATGTAAGCTACAACATATTTAGCTTCTGCAATTGATTGAGAGATACAACTTTGTTTCTTGCTGCTCCAAGACACTAGTTTGCCTCCAAGAAAAAATCCTCCTCTAGTTGTACTATTCCTGTCATCAACATTGTCTGCCCAATCTGCATCTATATAGACTTTGAAATCAAAGTCTCCTACATATGGATACCATAATCCATAATCAATTGTTCCTTTCAGATACCTGAAAATTCTTTTGGTTGCAACCATGTGTCTCCTTTAGATTTTTCTGAAATCTGGCAACCAATCCTACTGCATGATCAATGTTCATTCTGTTGTGGACAACATAATTTAGTTTACCTATCATGTATATGTACTCCTTTTCATCAACTGGTGGAGAATCATCCTCCTTGGACAATTTACAACCTGTAACCATTGGTGTTTCAATGGGTTAACAGTCTCCGATTCCAAAAGTTCTTAACACTTCCTTCACATACTTGGATTGTGTGATGAAATTATCTTCCTTCATCTATTGGATTTTCAAACCTATGAAAAAATTTATATCACCTACCAGTGACATCTCAACTCATTCTTCATTTCATTAGCAAAATCATGACACATGTCCTCATGACCTCCAAAAATGATATCATCCACAAATACCTTGCATACCAGTATCTTATCTCCTTCTATCTTGAGATATATGTTACTATCTTCACTCGTTCTTTGAAAACTTATCTTCACTAACTGAGAGTGCAATCTTTCATACCATTCTCTAGCTGTTTGCTTTAATCCATATAATGCCTTATGTAATTTGCACACCATATCCTTTTCTCCAATCAAAGCATAACCATCTGGTTGTTCAATGTAGACTTCCTCTTCCAATATTCCATTTAGGAATGCAAATTTAACATCCATCTAATATACTTTGAATCCTCTATAAGCTACAAATACAAATAGATTCCTTACTCCTTCCATTCTTTCTACTGGTGCAAATGTCTCACCATAGTCTTCACCTTCCTCATGTGCATATACTTTGCATACCAATCTGGCTTTATTTCTAACCACTACTCCATCTTCATTCAGTTTATTTCTAAATACCCATTTTGTACCTATTACATTCTTGTTCTTCAGTTTGGGTACCAATGACCTGTTAGGTCCGAGAGACAACTGGGAGGGGGGGGGTTGAATAAGTTTTCAACTAAATTCAAACCAAAAACAACTTAACCAACTTAATGCTTAATACCAGTAAACCAGTTAAGTATGCCGGTAGACAGTTTTAACAGTTAATTGCTATACCAGTAAAGATTAGTGCATGAAACATAAACACAAAGTCATCCACAACACATAACACCAATACTTGTACGTGGAAACCCTTTAAGGGGAAAAACCATGGTGGGAAACCTTACCCACAATCAGATGATACTACTATAGATAGTAAGTATACATAAATGGGGTTTGCACATGCAGAAAGGCCAAGCAGCTAGAGCTCACTGCTCAATCACAAAATGGGAGTCACACTAACTATAATTGGATGGTTAAATCTAATAAGAATGTACTGCTCAAAATAGCATCTTCATATGCTGGATTCAGTACCGGTGTAATGTTGATATGCTTCCACAAAAACCTAGCTTCACCTTCAAATGATGTCTACATGTATTGCACTACTTAATCTCACATATACCTTCACACAATCCTTTTTCACATTCCACACTTGATCTTACAAATAAGATCTTACATTTATACCATAACCTAAGACCAATTTAAGTAGGTCGGCTCTACAAGATATTACAATAAAAACATTTTAAAAACAATATAATATCCGATGCAATAACCGATTGAACATGTCATCTTAATGCATTTACAACAATAATTAATCATCTCCATAGCATGCCATGTTGATCTGGAAAAGATAAACCTGCCGGTGTGACCTTGGACCTATTTGCCGGTAAAAGCAAATATGCAAATATGAATATACCAAAGATTAATTCATTAAGATAATATGTCCACTCGATGTCTTCAATATTACCAAGTGTCAATGATCATTGTATCTTGCCGGTGTGCCATATACGAGTAACTATGCAATAGTTACTTGCTTGCCGATGAATGCTGCTGGATCTCCAAAGTGCTAGTGTTTTAGTAGGTGTTGACATCAATGACAAAACCATACCAAAATACCAACAATCTCCCCCTTTGGCATTGATGGCAACACAAGATGGAAAAACCATCAAAGTGCCAAAACAGAAATGCCAAATACCAGAAATCAACAATCTCCAAAAAGATTATAACCAGAAAGTAATAATCTCTCCTAAGTAACAATCTCTCCCCCTGGGAGCAACATGTGTTTATCAAAGCTTTTTAGTACCAATCTCTCCAAAAGATAATGTGTTTTTCCATAGATATCTCTCCCCCTTTGACATTAAATGCCAAATTCATATACAAAATACCAATCAATTCAATATACCAACTACTCCCCCTGAGAAGTGGCTTCCTCATCAAAGACTGGAATAAAAGATTTGTCTGTTAATTCTGTCGATTGATGACAATCATCAACTTCCTAAGTCTCTACCGGTGGTGGTCTAACTCCAAGCTGATCTCTGAGATATTCAAAATTCTCCTTAGGTAAAGGTTTGGTAAAAATATCTGCAAGTTGTTCTTTAGTATTCACATAAACCAGTTTTATCTCCTTTTCTTCAACTTTTTCCCTTAGAAAATTCAGTTTGATAGAAACGTGTTTGGTTTTAGAATGTAATACCAGTTTCTTAGATATATCAATTGCTGCAGTGTTATCACAATAGATAGTAATAGGTTCCTTGCATTTTTCCTTTATGTCTTTCAACATTTGCTTAAGCCATAGTACCTGTGTACAGTTAGTTGCTGCTGCAACATATTTTGATTCTGCTGTTGATAAAGATGTACAACTTTGTTTCTTACTCAACCAAGAAACTAATCTGTTTCCAAGAAAGAATTCTCTACCGATGGTGCTTTTCCTATCATCCACATCTCCTGCCCAATTTGCATCTGTGTATGCACATAGATCAAAATTTTCATTTCTAGGATACCATAATCCAAGACTTATAGTGCCTTGTAAGTACCAAAAAATCCTTTTTACTACTGATTCATGATTTTCTCTAGGATTACTTTGAAATCTTGAAACAATACAGACTGCATTCATAACATCAAGTTTGGTTTGTGTCAAGTACACTAAACC
Organism: Cryptomeria japonica; assembly: GCF_030272615.1. Taxonomy (NCBI): domain Eukaryota; kingdom Viridiplantae; phylum Streptophyta; class Pinopsida; order Cupressales; family Cupressaceae; genus Cryptomeria; species Cryptomeria japonica. The sequence continues at coordinate 858,715,445 of NC_081409.1, forward strand.
TCCTATCATAGATTTGTATCTAGTTGGATTAACAGGTGTAGATACATCCCTTTGAGATAATTTGTCATTTGTAGTCATAGGTGTGCTTACCGATTTAGAGTTCTTCATCCCAAATTTCTTTAGTAACTCTTTTAGGTATTTGGATTGACTCAAGAATATACCTTTATCAGTCTGTGAAATCTGCAATTCTAAAAAGAATTTTATTTCTCCAATCATAGACATTTCAAATTCTTATTGCATTTTAATAGAAAATTCTTTACATAAACCATCTTCTCCTCCAAAGATTATATCATCAACAAATACTTCTATAATCAAGATGTCATCATTAGTTATTTTGTAATATAAATTGTTGTCTACATTTCCTTTAGTAAAACCAAACTTTAAAAGATACTTATCCAATCTTGCATACCAAGCTCTTGGAGCTTGTTTTAATCCATACAGATCTTTTCTTAACCTGCAAACCATATCATTGTCATCTGTCAAAGAAAATCCATCAGGTTGTTCAATATAGACTTCCTCTTCAAGATCTCCATTCAAAAATGCACATTTAATATCCATTTGATAAACTTTGTAGTTCTTGTGTACTGCAAAAGCCAAAAATAATCTGACTGCCTCAATTATAGCTATTGGTGCAAAGGTTTCATTGTAATCAATTCCTTCTTTCTGAGAATATCCCTTACACACTAGTCTTGCTTTATTTCTAACAACCTTACCATCTTCATTAAGTTTGTTTCTAAATACCCATTTGGTTCCAATTACATTCTTATCTTTAGGTCGGGGAACTAATGTCCAAGTGTTGTTTTTCTCAATTTGTTCTAATTCTTCTTCCATAGCTTTAATCCAAAATTTATCTTCACATGCCTCATTAATAGATGATGGTTCAATTTGAGAAATAAGAAATACCTCTTCATTTTCCAATCTTCCTCTTGTCATAACTCCTTTAAATTTGTTTCCAATTATCTGATCTTCAGAATGATTCAATCTTACATACCGGGGTGTCTTTGTTTGTTGCGATTCCTCAGTTACTATGGAATCCTCAGATGGTACCGGGGTAACTGGATCTTCATTCTGTACCGATGGATTCAGTGTAGGTTCATTTGTCAAAATTTCTATTGCCAGTTTAGAGTCTATATACCTTGAAGTTCCTCTTAATTGTTCATCAATCTTTACATTTGTACTCTCAACAATTTTCTGCAATCTTTTGTTAAAACATCTATATGCCTTGCTCTTAGATGAGTAACCAAGAAATATTCCTTCATCACTTCTAGGATCAAATTTGCCAATATACTAATCTCTTCTGATATAACATTTACTTCCAAAAATTCTGAAATACTTAAGAGTAGGAGTATTACCAAACCATAGTTCATGAGGGGTCTTACCGGTTTCACCTTTGATGTGAACTTTGTTGAATGTATAGACTATTGTACTGACTGCTTCTCTCCAATACACATGTGATAGGTTTTCTTTTGATAACATACTTCATGCTGCATCCAAGATAGTTTTGTTTTTCCTTTCAACAACTCCATTATGTTGTGGTGTCTGAGGTGCTAATAGTTGTCTTCTGATTCCATTCACTTCACAGAATGTATTAAAATACCTAGATGTAAATTCACCTTCTTGATCTGATCTTAAACATTTGATTTTCTTACCGGTTTCATTTTCAACCATTGCTTTGAATAGTTTGAACTTTTCAAGTGCTTCTAATTTTTCTCTGAGAAAAGTAACCCAACACATTCTAGAATAGTCATCAATGATTATCATGAAATATCTATCACCTTGTAAGCTTTTAGTTCTAGCTGGACCACATAAATCAGTGTGAATCAAATCAAGAGCATTATTGGATTTTTCTGGAATACTTTTGAAACTAGCTCTAACTTGTTTTCCAAATTGACATTCCTTACATATTGTATTCTAAGGTTTGACAATTTTAGGTAGATCTCTAACTGCCTTAGTAGTACTAATCTTTACCATGCAATCAAAGTTTACATGATAGAGTCTCTTATGCCATAACCAACTTTCATCTATATGTGCAATTAAGCATGTCTTTTCACTGTTATTCAAATGAAAGATATTACCTCTAATCTGATTACCGGTTGCAATTTCCAAACCAATTCTGTTCATGATTTTGCATTTTCCATTTTTAAATTGTAACTGAAATCCTTTCTCAACTAATTGACCAACACTTAAAAGATTATGCTTTAATCCTTCAACATAGTAAACATTGTCAGTGTTATTCTTAACATCAAGAGATATTGTACCCTTACCTTTGATTGAACAAGCTTTTTCATTCATCTCCAAATCTCACTAAACCTCTATTATATTCTTGAAAGTTCAAGAATTTACCTTTGTCTCCTGTCATATAATGTGAGCATCCTGAATCAATGATTCATTCATCTTTTACTTCAACTTTAGCTGCCAGAGCCTGTACTACTGGTTGATCTTCTATTATAGCAACAAAAACCCATCCATTGTCTGCTAGATCCTCATCAGAATCATCAGTCACACCTTCATCAGCAATGTAACAAGATTTGTCTTTGTTCTTCTTAAATCTGTATCTTTGATATTCAAGATTAGGCTTCTATGTTCTTCTAGCTTCTTCTCTTAGTCTAGCATGTCTATCAGGGCATATCGAAGCCATATGACCAATCTTATTGTAGTTAAAACATTTAAAGGGCGTTTTACCTTCATACTTACTTCCAACTGGACCTTTAGGCATTTCCTTGCAAACAGTGCTTCAAGTTCTTCAAGTTCTTCATTTTCTTTCCTGCTTTCTTCAAATTCTCTTGCATAAAAGGCTTTCCAATCAGATTTGTCAAATGATGGAGTAGATGATGTTGATGCTTTAAAGGCTAAATCTATCTTAATAGTAGCAATAGGGCCAAACTCCTCAATTTCAAAAGCTGAAAGTTTCTCAATCAATGTATCCCTAGTTACTGATGTATTAGGCATTGTTCTCAACTCATTTATAGCAGTAACCTTCATTTATATCCCGGTGGCAATCCTCTTAAAACTTTTGAAACAATTTCATCGTCACTTAAGGTTCCTCCACAACATTTAATACCCAAAACAATTTCATTTACTCTTTCCATAAAAGAAGAAATCCTTTCATCTTCTTCCATTTTCAGATGTTCATAACTAACCCGGAAGCTTTCAAGTTTTGTAATTTTGACTATGGAATCTCCTTCATTCAGTGTTTCCAAATGATCCCAAATAGCTTTAGTAGTAGACCTATCTGATAGTCCCATGATTTGTTGATCTGATAATGCGCTCAGAAGTGATTCTCTTGCTTTGCAATCATTTTCCTCATCTTTTGTCAAGTTAGTTGGACTAGGCTGACTAGGTACAGCAGCAGTATAACCATTCTTTATAACTTCCCAGATATCTTTTCCAATGCAATTTAGATGTGTCTCCATTCTAATCTTTCTTATGCCATAGTTGGTTCCATCAAGTTTAGGACTGTCCTTCCTAAAATAGTTAGTAGACATTGGATCTCCTCAAGCTGTTAAACTTCTACAAAAGAGGACTAAGCTCTGATACCAATTGTTAGGTCCCGAAGAAAACTGAGAGGGTGGGGGTGAATCAGTTGTCAACTAAATTCAAACCAAAGACAACTTAACCAACTTAATACTTAATACCGGTAAACTGGTTAAGTGTGTCGGTAGACAGTTTTACCAGTTAATTGCTATACCGATAAAGATTAGTGCATGTAAAATAAACACAAAGTCATCCACAACACATAACACCAATATTTGTATGTGGAAACCCTGTAAGGGGAAAAACCACGGTGGGAAACCTTACCCACAATTAGATGATACTACTGCAGATAGTAAGTGTACATAAATGGGATCTGCACATGCCTAAAGGCCAAGTGCCTAGAGCTCACTGCTCAATCACAAAATGGGAGTCACACTGACTACGATTGGATGGTGAAATCCAATAGGAATGTACTGCTCAAAATAGCATCTTCATATGTTGGATTCAGTACCGATGTAATGTTGATATGCTTCCACAAAAACCTAGCTTCACCTTCAAATGATGTCTGTGTGTATTGCACTGCTTAATCTCTCATATACCTTCACACAATCTTTTTTCGCATTCCACACTTGATCTTACAAATAAGATCTTACATTTATACCATAACCTAAGTCCAATTTAAGTAGGTTGGCTCTACAAGATATTACAATAAAAATATTTTACAAACAATATAATATCTGATGCAATAACCGATTGAACATGTCGTCTTAATGCATTTACAACAATAATTAATCATCTCCATAGTGTGCCATGTTGATGAATATAACAATGTTTAATTCATTAAGATAAGATGTCCACTCAATGTCTTCGATATTACCAAGTGTCTTACATATCATTCCAAGTGTTGGTGATCATTATATCTTGCCGGTGTGCCATATACCAATAACTATGCAATAGTTACTTGCTTGCCGATGAATGCTGTTGGATCTCCAAAGTGCTAGTGTTTTAGTAGGTGTTGATCTCAATGACAAAACTATACCAAAGTACCAACATGACCAATTATTGTTCTTCTCTATCTGGTCTAGTTCCTCTTCCATTGCCTTGATCCAGTGTTCATCTCCAAAGGCTTCTTTTGTAGTTCTAGGCTCAATGGTGGAAATCATACAAGAGTTTTCTCTTATCCCTCTTCTAGTTAACACACCTGCATCCTTATCTCCAATAATTTGATCGGGGCTATGATTGAGTCTAACATGATATTGGTTTTCATGTTCTTCTTCTTCTTCACTTTCCTCATCTTCTACAAGACCTCCTTGTTCCAATTGAACTGGGGCTTCTCTGTTCTGCTCACCAACTTCTAGATTTACCAGTTCCGGTTCCAAAAATAGTGTGTAAGGTTCTTCTTCTTCCTTCTCCTTACTGGTTTGTTTTGATTTCTCAATAAATTCATCAACTCAGATATTGACACTTTCAATTATATTCTTAGTCCGGTTGTCGTAGCACTTGTTAGCTTTTATCTTGGTGGAGTAACCAAGAAATATTCCTTCATCACTCTTAGCATCAAACTTACCAATATAATCACCTCTTTTGATAAAACATCTGCTACGAAATTTTTTGAACTTACATTAGGTGATCTACCATACTAGTACTCATAGGGTGTTTTGTCCTTACCTCTTTTAACTAGTATCTGGTTCATTGTATAAATAGTTGTTCTACCAGCCTCTCTCCAGAATGTCTTAGCTACACCTCCTTGAATTAGCATAGTCCTAGTGGCTTCAACAACTAACTGGTTGTTCCTTTGTACAATACCATTGTGTTCTGGTGTCCTATGTGCAGAAAGTTGCATCTTAATTCTATTGTTTTCACAATATCTAGTGAATTCCTCTTAAGTAAATTCACCACCTTGATAAGTTCTTAACCTTTCTTCCACTTTCATTTTCAACCCAGGCTTGGAATTCCTTAAACTTTATAAATGCTTCTTTCTTGTCTTTCAATAATGTGACCCACATCATCCTTGAGCAGTCTTTCAATAAGTACCGATCACCTTGAATATCCTATTCCTCATTGGTCCACACTAGTCAGTATGAACCAAATCTAGCAAATGTTTAGCTAAAAAAGATTTTCTCTTGAAGGTTGAGGATGTCATTTTCGCTAACTAACATTCCTTGCACAAAGTATTCACTGGTTTGTCCAACTATGGCAAACCTCTTACTAATTTTGACTTACTGACTCTTGCAATGTTATCAAAATTTATATGACAAAATCTCTTATGCTAAAGCCAACTATCTTCAAATTTTTCAATTAAATAACTATTAACTTTAGAGTTTAGGTGAAACAAGTTATCTTTTATCTATTTGTCGGTTGCAATCAGTTCACCTTTGCTTCCATAAATCTTGCACACTCCATTCTTGAATTCCAATGGGTAACCTCTATCATTGAGTTGAGAAACACTCAAAAGATTGTGTTTTAGACCTTCAACCCAATAGACATCATCTACACTACTCTTACCATTCAAAGAGATGGATCCTTTCCCTTTAGCCATGCAGGGTGAGTCATTCCCAAATCTCACAACACCTCCATCAAACTCTTTCAATGTAAGAAACTTTCTCTGGTCACTGGTCATGTGGTGTGAACAACCACTATCTATAATCTAGTCATCAGAACTGTCTAAGAGAGAGACCAATGCCTTCTGATCTGATATCTCTTCTTTGATAGAAACAAAGACAATGTCTTCATTTGCATCTTCCTCAGATTCTTCATCTGTAATTCGTCCATCCATTGCAATGAGACAATTTTTTTACCTTTTCCTTTATACTTTCTGTACTTCTCTCATTTTCCCTCATTATCTCCATTAGGATAGTTAGCAACAATATGTCCAATCTGGTTACATGCAAAAAATTTCAGTGGTAGTTTACCTCTATACTTACGAGTGCCTCTAGGTAACCACTTGGCCAACAATTCTTCAAGCTCTATCAAACTATCTTCATCATCTACTTCTTTTTTGGATCTAGACTCATGATTGTAGCTCACTTCTCTACTTTTCCTTACTGGTGGGGTTGAGACTGAGGCTTTAAATGTAGATTCTGATCTCTAAACACTTCCCTCAAAACCATTTAATTCAAAAGTAGTCAAATTACGAATGTTAGAGTCAAGAGTTACCTTAGTCTTATCAATAGATTTGATTTCTTGAATGGCTACAACTCGGATAGTGTAGACTAGTAGAAGGGTTCTCAACACCTTGCTAACCATTGTGGTATCCTCCACTGTACCTCCAACACTTTTTATTTCTCCGACTATCTCCTTGATCATCTGGCCATAGTGTTGAATATTTTCTACTTTAGCCATCCACATATCATAAATTTTTTCTCTTAGACTCTCTTCCTTGGAAATCTTAACATGCTCATCACTGCTATAGATATCTTCCATTTTATTTCAAACTTCATATGCAGTCTCCAATCCATGAACATCAACATACTTTGAATTGGACAAGGATCTGATGATGGCCTCCAATGCTTGATTGTTCTCCTATTGCTCCTTCTTTTCATCATCTGATAAAATCCTACTAGGCAAGTTATATTTAGTAACAACATGTTCACAATATTGACTTCCTAAGCTCTTGATATAGATCTTCATCCTATCACTCCATATTTTTTAATTTACTCTATTAAACTTCAGACCTTCTTTCTTCATCATGTTCTCCTACATATTTTCCTCAAGCTATTAGGCTTAAACTCAAGAGGACCTGAAATACTCTAATACCAATTGATAATATGATAAAACTATAATGATCTGGTCAACTAGTGAGAGGGGGTTGTGAATCAATAGATAGAAAATAAACTAAACTTTCACCAAACAAAATTTCAACTCAGAATCAAATCCCTAAACATAACAGGTTTTGTCTCTGAATCAAATACTACAACTGCACTGTCAAACTTTATCGGTTGATCGAAACATCAATGATACAATGCAATAGATTTGATACTCAAATACCATTTAACCAAAACATTAAACCACTTCAAATAACTCATTTCAAATCTTTTCTAGTCATCTAAATATATCTAAGTTTATTTACCAGTCATTCATATTGACCATATCAAAACACATCCACAAAATCATTCACCACTTGACACAATGATTTGTCACATGGAAACCCAAATGGAAAAAACTACGGTGGGGATGAATACCACAAGTATTTTGAACTCTTCTGAAGTTCGCCCTATTAGGAGCCAAACCTTGGTAGAAGCTTTTACAATAATGTCCTATTAAGAACAGATCTAGTTAAGGACCACCCGATTAAGGGATTGACTACAATACCCTGTTAAAGGTAATACCCTGTTAAAGGTAACCTCGGAGGAGGATTTCAAATCCAAGCTAATGGATCACTTTGTTAAAGGATTTCAACAACACCAAGCCTATTAAAGCTTGCCTGGTTAGGGAATTTAACTGTTGTAATGGTTAGAGAACAACAGGTTCTTTGTTGATCTGGAAATAGAACTACCTTGCTTAATCAGATCCTTTTCTGCTCCTATCCACCTTCACAACATTCTGCAGATACACCTTCTAGTTTTCCAACAATCACAATTAACCAAATTTTTCAACACAATTACAAAACAACTCATTGACCTTATAAGAAAATACAAAAGGTCAGTAACACAACATAAAACCTAGAGATCTCATAGAGATTACAAACATGCCGGTTCAATCTTGACCGTTAGATTACATAGTAATCAACTACATTTTGTTCTAGACAACTTCAACCACTCCTGGATCACCGCATACTAAATCTTGTAGCTCATCACATGTTTTTAACTTCATGATATGCTTTTGATCTTTCCCAAGATAAACAGTTATCTCTACGCACCAAATCCACTTTCAAACTTATCACGTGCATCATGCATACGTGGCATCTTCATCTCCAATCACCATTCGGTCATAGATCATCATAGCTGATTCTCCAAACTTCATCGGTTAGGTTTTGCTTCTTAATGGGTTAGGGTTACCAGTTGAGCTCAGCTTCAATAATAATACGAATTCCCTTCACTGCTTTACTACTGGTTTCTTTACTGCATCATTACCGGTTGCAGTACATCTTCATTACCAGTTGCAACTGACATCAATAACAATACTATACTTCATCAATACAATCTTCATGCAATGCCAACAAAATGTTCCGACCAAAGAGATACATGACCTTTCAACCGGGTACAGGCATATTTCACCTTCCTTTCTTCTGCAGTGTTTTCAAAATCAAAATATTTTTCCATCTCCGAGAACCAATCCATCAATTCATTTGAATCCAACTTTCCATCATATTCTAGTGGGGTAAAATAAGGTTTATTATTCGCCCTACTCAAAACCCTCAAAAACATTTCCTCATCTGGATCAACTGCTAACAGGTTTCCTTGTTCTGTCGGGGCTTCTTCTCCTTCATCTTCACTTATATCTTCAATATGTTGGCCTCTTCTCTGGGTTGTCTCCACGGATTCCAACCGAAATTCTATCCCTCAAAACATTTCCATCACAGCAAGGTCTGCATTTCCACAAGCTCCACCATTCCTATTTTCTCTTAGCACCATCTTTATGCCAATCTTCTGCAGTTGCAGGTCGGATCCACAGTCTGCAACACTACAACAAAATTCTTTGGACAATGCAATCTCTAGAATGAAAACTCCCTCTGATACCACTTGAAGCAGTCAGTAGTTAGGAGTGACTTCAAAGAGATCAATCCAGACCAGTCAGCAAGAGTAAACACAATGGAAACACAAAGATATGATGGATACAATGAAGAACAGATTGTTTTATAACATGAAAATCGATTACAACCTGTATGTGGGAAAAGTGGTGCAATGAAATGAAAATTACGAAATCATGACTAGTCCACACACCAATGGGACTCTTGGTGCAAGTTATGGAGCTATATGGAATAGCTCAACTTCCCAAGGGATGTTCCATTGTTCTCTATCTCACAAGACCTCTTAAGCCAATGCCTTTTCTCTCATATCACTGAGCAAAGTGACTTAGGGACGACAATCATGAGAATTAGAGATATTTTGATCAACCTAACATGAATGCAATCCTAATATGCATGATATTAATAAAAGATGGACTAAACTAGCATGCATATGATGATAAGATGAAAGGATTAGTAACAAGACTATCCTAGCATGCTATACTAGTCTATCATGATTATTATGATAACAATGCAAATACCTATTAAAGATGTTATGAAAATTATTTCTATCAAAGAGAGACTAAATGCTAGATAAAGATGATTTAGATTAGATGCTTAGTAAAATGTCTATAAGTTTGATGCTAAAGACTTGGATATGAGAATGATAGAAGAAGGGCTCTATTTATAGGAAAAACATGGCAATGAAGGGTCAAGATTGGATGATCCTATCAAGGGCCAGGATTGAAAGTTATCAATCCATGTTTACAATTCTCACCAATGAAATGATGACAATTGTCAACATAAGACTGCTTGAGAGGAGATGTAAGAAGCATGAAATGCTTGAGAAGACCTCATGTTTACCTTAGAAGGTAAGGGTTAAGGTTCGGTTAAGATTACCCATTGGATAAAGCTTTTACCCAAAGGATAAACTCTTGTGCAAGTGTTAGAGGAATAACCATGGTCAAAGCAATGAATGCTTGATGAGACCCTAAGGTTAGATGAGGGTTAAGTTAGGCAAAAATTCTCCAACCATGTAAGAATGTTGAGTTAACCATTAATGGTTATGTAAGAGACTTAAATGGTTAAGTTGTTGAGAACATAAAGACTTTTATGGTTATTCGAGACTTTAAGGGTTTGAGAAGTGACTTCCCTATGCTTAGGATTGTGACAATATTTAGTAGATGGGTTAGACTAATTTAGAAGGGATTAGAAGAATTTAGAAGGGGGTTTAGAGATGCAAGTGGGAGATGTAGGAGAATGCAAGTGGATGGAGAGTAATTTTAATTAAAATAAATTGATTTATTTCAACAAAATAGATGCAAGTGGGGGATTTAAATAAATTAAATTTATTTATTTGAAGTGAACAATTTAATTAAATGTAAATTTAATTAAAAAGGAGAGAAAGGGGAGCTAATTGAATAAAATGATTTATTCAATTAAATGATATGAAAGGCCTAGGTGAATTTAATTAAATAAATTGAATAAATTATTTAATCAAATAAAGGAATGTGAATGATTTAATAAAATTAGATTTAATTAAATAGAGGAATGATAATAAAATGAACATTAAATATTCATATAGGAAAGTGGTCATTTTTATACGTCTACATTTTGCCCCTCTTTGAAGTGACGTGTGTCCACATGTTGATTCAAAGAAAATTGATGTGTCACCAAAATTTGATCGGTGTGATGTCATGTGTCGAGATGTCGACGTCCTACCCCAGATTTGATAAATGGTATTGATAATGCCCCCTCAGGATATGAATCAAAAAATTTGAAAATTTGGTTGATTTGATAATTGTTGTAGATTTGATCGCATTTTAAAATTTCATCTGTGTTTAATGCGCGCCAATTGATTCATCTCCCAATAATGATGTTTGCTAGGGTTACAAGCGAGAGCATGAGAAAAATACATTCCCCACCTACTAACTCTAAATTCCTTTTACCCTATAAAAAGGTGAAAAGTGATTTTATTTGTATCATTTGTGCCTTTTGACTTTTGGTGAAAGTGACATTTGGAGAGTGACAAAATGTCGGTTCCCTATGCTTCACACCGATTTGAACATGTTCATTGATACCTGAGGCCCGCCACGTATGGTCCACCTGTAAGTCATCTAAATTTTGCCCCTTTTGCTTTTTGTTTTGTCAATTTTGGTCACATTTTTTATTTTTTTGCTTGCGAAATTCATGTTTTAGCGCATCCGGCTTGTCGCCTAGTGCATATAATACAATAGTTAGCACATAGGGTTTTTTAGCTAGGGTACCATCTAGGAGGTTTTGGTTAGCACATCATAGGTTTTGGGTAGTGCATAGCATAGAATAACGCATAGGGTTAACAGGGTAGTGCATGCAGGGAATAGGGTAGCTCATAGGGTAGAATAGCGCATAGGGCTAACAGGGTAGCGCCTGCAAGGAATAGGATAGCACATAGGGTAGACCTAGTGCATAGGGCTAATAGGGTAGCGCATTCAAGGAATAGGATAGTGCATAGGGATTTTCTAGCGCATAGGGTAAAGATTGTAGCGCATAGCCAAGTTTAGCTAGCGCATGGGTGGTAGCTTAGCGCATATGAAGGTTTTCTTAGCGCATGAGAAGGAAAATAGCTAGAAAGGATGGGGAAGTTTGTGTTGTGGGGGAAAAATAGAGGAAGGAGATGGTTTAGGGATGAATAAGTGCCTACCAAGTGTCTTGGGATTGATTTTTAGCCAATTATGCCTGTTGTGATGATGTCAGAGTCTTTGATAGATTGTGAAATTGTTTTTTATTTTTGAAGTATCAAGCTGATTGATTTGAATGATGAGCCTAATTTTCATTTGATTTAGATCTTTGAATTTTGCCTTGTGATTTAATGTGATGTCCGATATGAGTTCCGATTTTTGATATCTGATATGGTTCCTGATATGAGTCTTGCGATATGGATTTTTGAGGTGCTTGCGTTATGGGTTTGGTTGCTCGATATGATTCTTGATTTGATTTCAACATGGGATTTAAAAACTTGATTTGATATGTCATTGTTTCAAGTTGATTTGAGGTCGATATGGGATTTTGAAAACTTGATTTGATATGTGGTTGTTTCAAGTTGATTTGAAGTCGATATGGGATTTGAAAACTTGATTTGATATTTCATTGTTTCAAGTTGATTTGAGTTTTGATATTGATATGGAATTTGATTCTCAATATGGTGCTCACGTTATGGATTGTGATATGGAACTTGATTTGATATGTCATTGTTTCAAGTTGATTTGGAATTTGATTTTGATATGGATGTGATTTTCGATATGAAACTTGATTTGATTTGGAATTGTGTCAAGTTGATATGGAATTTGATTTCAATATGGATGTGATTTTTGATATGAAACTTGATTTGATTTGGAATTGTGTCAAGATGATATGGAATTTGATTTCGATATGGGTTTGATTTTCGATATGAAACTTGATTTGATATGGAAATGTGTCAAGTTGATATGGAATTTGATTTCGATATGGATGTGATTTTCGATATGAAACTTGATTTGATTTGGAATTGTGTCAAGTTGATATGGAATTTTGATTTCGATATGGGTTTGATTTTTGATATGAAACTTGATTTGATATGGAATTGTGTCAAGTTAATATGGAATTTGATTTCGATATGAAACTTGATTTGATTTGGAATTGTGTCAAGTTGATATGGAATTTTGATTTCGATATGGGTTTGATTTTTGATATGAAACTTGATTTGATATGGAAATGTTTTAAGTTGACATGGAATTTTGATTTTGATATATCGGATTTGATATGGGAATTGATATTTTAACATGATATGTTTGTGATAGGAACGGCTTGATGTTCTTCAGTCATGAGAGTGATTTCTGAGGCCATGGTCTCTGATTCCGCAATTGACACAGGCGAATAGAGATATCATTGAGAGATGTGGGTTGTCCTCTTTGTTGGACATGCCTCGGTATATCATTAACCGGGGTTTACTGACAACATTGGTAGAGGGGTGGCACAGTGACACCAAAACCTTTCACTTAGCTACAGGTGAGATTACAGCCACTCCAGAGGACTGTTATTAGATTCTACAGATCCTTGTGGTAGGGGCACTATTGCCTTATGAGAAGACTGAGGAGGATGGGACAAAGGCGCTTTGCCATATTTCCCATGATGATTTGATTTGCTGGTATGAGATCCCTTGGCAGGAGTTCATAGATTTTGATTATGCCCCACTACCATCAGTACTGGTAGGTTTTGTAGGTGGCTTCTTGTGTCCCGACCATAGGTCGAAGGGACTGGCAGTGGGATGGGGATTGGTTCTAGAGGATATGGTGACACATGGTCGTAGGTTTTCATGGGGGTCTTGTATGTTGGCCCATTTGTACAGATATTTGCACCAGGTGGTGTACTTAGGATACAACAGTTTATCAGTTGGGGTCAAGTTATTACAGGTGTGGGATTGGGAGCATATTCCCACAACGAGGCCACTTGCAGATAGGGATAGGCCAGTTGGTCATGCTTATGCATATGGATACATAGGGATAGTTGTCCAATGTAAGCTGGGCAAGCTATAGAATTGGAGGAGGGTGTTGGATGACATTGATACAGTTATTTGGAGATCATATATGGAGTGTGAGGTGTGGGTCGAGGATGGGCTAGAGATGCCCTATGTATATATGTCACAATACTTGATAGGGAGGACACCTTGTGTGATTGAGAGGTTCCTTCACAGCCGAGTTCAGCGACGGTATGGTCGACAGCAGGGTATACCACAGGGAGCATGCTTATATGCTCATCGAAGGTAGGATGTGCCAAAGTGGGGTCTAACTATTGATAGTGCTACGACAGTGGAGGAGTATATGCATTTGGCTAGACATATATAGGACTACACCTACAGGGTGGTAGATGTGGGGATGACAAAGGATTTTGTAGCGCTCTTTGTGGCCCATGTCATGGCACGGATATTAGATCCAACAGAGATGATTCCCTCTTTTGATGATGATGAGGATGAGTAGCCTGAGAGGCTAGGGAGATAGAGAGATGAGGGAGAGGAGCTGGAGGAGGGACATTGGGATGGTGGAGGAGATGACGGGGGAGATGGGAGGGGAGGTGGTCAAGGGAGACGATGAGATAGAAGAGGGGATGGAGGAGATAGAGGAGGGGATGGGGGACATAGAGGGAGGAGAGGAGAGGAGGTGGATTAGTGAGGTGAGTAGCTGATGAGGGAGTGAGGGGAGGTTTGGTGGCTAGAGTTGGTGGAGTTGGCCGAGTGGGTGAGGTTATAGAAGCTATGGGTGGGATGGATGAGTTTAGGTGGCCGATTCAGAGGAGGAGATCAGATGTGTTACCACCATCGGTGCCAAGGACAGGGATAGGGATAGGGGTACCATGACACAGGTACCCCTCCAGATTCAGATACCCACCCACCGAGAGGATGCATAGATTAGGTCCCTACAGTTATCAGTGTAGTAGTTGTAGGCACAGGTACTGGCTCAGTAGCATCAAATTACGCAGATTACCGTAGAGCGGGATATAGTGATAGAGTGCTTAGGTCAAGCAAAGGCTCGAGCAGATAGCCTGGAGAGAGTGGCAGCTGGTGGTTCCATGAGAGACACATTGAGAGAGATGTAGTACACAGCTAAGGAGGCTGAGTACTACAGGTGTTTATACGAGGAGGTGGTTCCTAGAGATCACAAAGCTCCTAGCTATACTGTGGTGAGATCCAGTCGATCCATGTGGACTCATTCGAGGACAGAGAGGAGAGGTGTGACCAGGCCGTCTCAACATGATCCACCCGAAGATCCAAGTGGCGGGACATCTTCTATGAGACCATTAGCCTTAGGAGATAGTCATACTTGAGAGACTTGTCTGCATTGTATTTTGATCATTGTGTTGTATTTGGACAGACATGACATCTTTTGTATATTTTGACCATTTTTGAGTTATATATATGACACCGATTCTTTTGGATCCACATGTAATGTGTTTTATGGATGATGATTTATGCTTTTGATGAATTCTTTTCATATTCATTGATATGATTTGTATGATTCATGATGCAATGATATGATTTGTGAGATGTATCTTGAAAATGAGATGTATGATAATGATATGTTGTGAGATGTATCTTGAAAATGAGATGTATGATAATGATATGCAATTAACTGTCAAATGATATGCAACTAATTGATCATCCTCATTCTGTCATTTTGTCATTCCTATATAGCCACATGTTTTTGCTTTCTTTGTGTTTATCATCATTGAGCTATTTTGATATGTTGAAAATTTATACAAGCATAATGGTATATTTGAACCATAATGACCTGAGAAAAATTTACATGAATTTTGATATTGCAAGATGGCACAAGCATCGAGGTATATTTGAACCAAGATGACTTGAGTGTTGCTTGTGTAACAACAGACAAGATTAAACCATTTGTATGTGCAAAGTGGAACCATGTCTTTAGTGATATGTTTTGAATCACGTCTCAAGACAAGTATTTGTATAGTACAAGTGATCGCCTCATAGATAGAAAACTAAAAAATATGGGAGTCTCCAACCACTTTCTCTAGCTCAATGCATCATTGAGAAAATTTATGGGATCCAATAATTCAAAAGAGTTCAAGTGCAAAAATAGTCAAAAACTTTATGCATGATGTAAACAAATTATACTTCAAAAAATAATCCATCATGTGTTGTGAAGTTGTTTAATTGGATTAGTGTTTTTAATTCTTGGCTGCTAGAGTTTTGCTTGTTTTGTTGAAATGCTCAAAGTCAAAGGAATGCTGCCCCTAACTAGATATACCGATTGATGTGGATATGTACAGTTATTACCAAGCCATGGTGGGATATGATGAACTTATATTTAGATAAGCAAGGACAGTGACTACGCTAAGTATGTCTTGGATAATGCTAGTTTTTTATAAAGTGTTGGGTGATGGCCAATGGTGTTTAACTTCGGATACAAAAGATATGAGCAAAGATAGATAGAGGAGTTGTTCTCTCACAATTAATGCTTGTTGCCAGGTTTTCACCATTTGTTTTTATTGCACCTTTTTGTTGTTTTTGATTTTTTTGATTTTTTTGTATTTTTCACTTTTTTTATTTTTTTGTATTTTCACTTTTTCTGTGCATTAGACTACTCAAGTATAGTATTTCTTCAGATGGATGTTGTTGGTTGGTTCATTGAGCACAATGCCTTCTAAAGTTGTTAGCTGATAGGTGTCTGATCCATAGGCTGAGATGATGACATAGGGACCCAACCAGTTAGGTTCAAACTTCCCCTTCTTTTCACGATCCTGTTGATTTCTGAGATTTTCTTTGAGTACGCGATCACCGACTTTAAAATTCTAAGAAATTTCTTTGTGGTTTTAGCTTCTGCACATGCGTTGCTGGTATGCTTTGAGGTGATTATTGGCATGTTGTTTCTTTTCATCTAGAAGTTCTAACTCTTGTAATCGATTTACTCGATACTTCTCATCTAGAATGAGGCCTTTCAAAGATACTCTAAGTGAGTGAATTTGTACCTCAAGAGGTAGAATTGCCTTAGATCCATACACCAATGAATATGGTGTAGCTCCTATAGGTGTCTTGATGCTAGTCCTATATGCCCAAAGTGCCAGATTGAGTTGCACATGCCAATCATTTCCTGCATCATTTATTGTCTTCTTGAGGATTTTCAATATTGTTTTATTTGATGCCTCTGCTTGACCATTCCCCTATGGGTAGTAAGGTGTACATAAATGATGTTGGATTTTGAATCATTCACATAGTTCTCGCACATCTTGGTTTTTGAAAGGACGTCCATTATCTCTGATGATAGAACTGGGAATGTCGTATCTGCACATCAGATAATTGAGAATAAAAGAGGCAAATTTTTTTCGAGTGACTGTGGTTATTGGGATTGCTTCAACCCATTTTATAAAATACTCTATTGTAGTCATAATGAACTTGTGTCCATTTGAAGATGAAGGGTGTATTTTTCCTACTAAGTCTAGTCCCCACTAACATAAAGGCCAAGATGTTGTAAATGGCTGTAATTCCTATGCTGGTGCATGTACAAGATTGTCGTGGATTTGACACTTAGGACATTTCTTTGCAAATTGATAAGAGTCTTTTTCCATTGTCGGCTAGTAATATCCCATTCTTAGAAGTTTTTTAGCAAGAGTAGGACCACTTGAATGTGTGCCATAGATACCTTCATGAAGCTCTTGTAAAGCAGAGTCATATTCATTACGATCAAGGCAACGAAGAAGAGTATCATCTAGACCTCGGCGATAAAGAGTATCAGCAGTTAGAGTATAATGGGTGGCTTGCCGGATAAAGTTGCATTTTAATTTTGAGATAAGTCAATGGGTAGGGTATTGGTTTTAAGATACTCATATATTGTTCTGTATAAAGGAGAGTCTGAACCGGTTAAGGCATAGATAACATGGGATGTGGAACTGTTATAGGCTAGGGAAAACTGTTGCTCTACCAGAAACTCATAACAACTCTATTGTTCTGGAATTTGTAGTAGTGAAGCGATAGTAGCCATTGCATCGGCTACTCTATTGTCCAACCTTGGTATTTTCTCAAAGGTGATGTGTACAAAATACTATTTGAAGTCATCCACCATTCTTTTGTATAGCAGTAGCTTGTTATCTCTTGTCTGATAGTCATTGTTGATCTAATTTATGACTAGTTGGGAATCTCCATAGACTTTCAGTTCTGTGATTCTCCATTCCACAACCATTTTGATTCCTGTGACCAATGCCTCATACTCAGCAATAATATTTGTGCATGGAAACATAAGTCTATATGATCTTGGTATGGTGTGTCCTTCAGGAGTGATGAACAAGATGTCGGTACATGAACCATGTTGATTGTAGGAACCATCAAAGTACAGTGTCCATTGCTTGGTGGTAATAGTAAGGACATCCCTATCTGGAAATTCAACCTCCATTGGTTGTTTATCTAGTAGTGGTGCTTCAGCTAATTGATCTACAATTACCTATCCTTTGATAGCCCGACGCTTTGTGTAGTGGATATCAAATTCACTGAGAATCATGACCCATTTAGCCAATCTATCTGTGAGAGATGCTTTGTTGAGTAAATACTTTAGAGGATCAATTTTTGCTACTAGCTTGATTGTGTGAGCTAGCATGTAGTTTCAGAATTTTTGAGAAGCGAAAACTACAACTAAGCAAGCCTTCTCAATGAATGTGTAATTCAGCTCATATCCATTTAAGGTTTTGTTGATGTAATAGATAGCTCATTCCTTGCCTTCTTGATCTTCTTGTGCTAATAGTGCCCACAATGATATGTCTGTTGTTGATATGTAGAGAATAAGGGGATTTCCCACTATTGGTGGTACCAGAATTGGTGGGTTCATTAGATATTGCTTGATTTGATAGAATGATTCTGCACATTTGGCTTCCCATCTGAATGGTACATTCTTATGTAGCAAATAATTGAATGGTAGACTTTTATCTACTAGTTGGGCAATGAATCACTTGATTGACTGGAGTCATCCTTGTAGAGATCTGAGTTGGCTAATGTTCTTGGGAGGTGGCATTTCCATGATGGCCTATACCTTCACTGGATCTACTTCAATGCCTTTTAGTGACACAATGTAGCCTTATAATTTTCCCGATGTTACCCTGAAGACACACTTCTTAGGGTTGAGCCTAACTTGGAATTTCTCTAATCTTTCAAAAAAAATCTCTAGTATGCCCAAATGTTCTGCTCGGGTAAATGATTTAGCCAATAAGTCATCCACATAGTCTTCCATGAACATATGCATCATATCATGAAAGATTGTTGTCATTGCTCGTTATTAAGTTGCCCCAGCATTCTTTAAGCCAAAAGGCATGACATTCCAACAATACATTCCCCAAGGACAGGTGAATGTTATTTTATCTTGATCCTCTGGAGCTATCTTTATTTGATTATAGCCAAAAAAACAATCCATTAATGATAGCATTGCATGGCCTACTGTGAGGTCTACAATTATGTCGATGTTGGGCAAAGGAAAGTCATCCTTTGGACAGGCTTTGTTAACATCCCTAAAATATGTGCATATCCTGATGCTTCCATCTAGTTTGGAAACTGGCATGAAGTTTGACATCCATTCAACATAGTCTATAGGTCAAATAAATCTGACATCTAATAGTTTCTTTAGTTCAGCTTTGACCATGAGTGCTACATGCGGATTCATCTTTCTCATTTTTTGCTTAACTGGCTTAGCTCTTGGAGCTATAGATAAGTGATGCATGATTAAGTGTGGATCAATGTCGGGTATATCTGCATAAGACCAAGAAAAATTGATTTTCTTTTCTTTAAACAATTTGATAAACTACTTTTTCTTCATCTATCAGAGATTTTGCTAGGTGTATTTTTCTAGCTGCCTCTTTTACACCAATGCTAATTGTTTGAGTGGGCTCAATCAATATGGCCAATCACTCCTGATAGTGTTCAGGAAGAGTGTCAAGTCTCCCATACTTAGGTTCCTTAAAAAGGTTTTCACCCTCAGATGTGTCCTTTATTTTTACTTTTTTGTGATCTAGTGTTGCCATTGACTGGCTTTCAGCAATAGATCCTTTATTTCTTTCTTTTTTGCGACTGAGAGACTTGGCACTCCCCTGATTGCAGATGTCATTACTTTGTTCACTAGTAGAGTCTGTTTCCGGGTTGATAGTACATAGGTAATGGATAATGGAGTCATCATCTAGGAAAATAGGTATGTGATGGTTTTTCAGGTTCATCCCAGTCTATGAGATCAGGAAAGACGAGCGGTAAAGAGTCATTGGGTGGATCGAGTTCGGCTACGGTAAGTGTCATGATAGAGGTATCATTAAGGTTGGTTGGGTTATTATGATATTTTCAAGGTCCTCGATGGTATCATCTTCTATCTAGACTTGCTCGTAATATCGTTTCTCATTTTCTTTGGCTTCATAGATATTTTGTGGACCAAATTTATGTAGTCTAGACTCTGTGCCTTGTCCTTCTTGAGAAAGGGGTGTATGACTATATTTTTAGGAATATCTTCAGTAACATTTGAACAACTGCCCCATTCATAGTCATTTGAATCAGTCTCAGAAGCTTTTTCCCAGAGTTTTTTAGTGCTACTGATAGGGGTGTTGTAAGGTGAAAAGAGATCCCTGATGATTGATACCAGTCTGATAGTTTTCTCTGATTCTGTATCAGATCCTTCTTGTACTCATTGCATTTGTTCATATATTGTTTCTCCTTGGGGAGTAGTGATGTTTTCAAGGGGTGATTCTACCTCATTTGGAATAGGTTCTTGAATGTGATGTACTTCTGCCCAAGATGCTTCTTCTCTTTGAATGGCCAACTCCTCTTATTGTTTCTCTATTTCCTAGTGTTCTCATTCCTTTTGTATTGTTTCTACTTATTCGTGTAGAGCCTCCTGCCATGAATCCTCCTTGTATTTCTTCTTTTCTTTCCACTAAGGTTATTGATATTTATTTGATTTCTTCTTTGGGGGTAGGGTGTGTCCATAGCCCAATCCTGTTTTGTCTCTAGAAAACTGTGAAGGAGGATCCAATGGTTCTGTGACACTTGTTGATAGGTCCTTTGCCATTGTACCCCATTCATTGCATGATCAGGTATCCTTTCCCATGCTGGTGTGTTGGTATAGCTACTTCCATAGTAGTATCTCTGACTTCTTCTTCATCCTTGTATAGGCAACTAAGGATATCCTTCTCTTTTGATTCATGTGCTAGTGTGCCTAATTGGAAAAATTTGCCATCAAACTTGGTGATGGGATGTGTTGCTTGATGTGTTAATGCAGAAGGTTGTCCATGAGATTTAGGTGATGTTGGTAAGTTGGTTAGACACATGGGTTCAAAAGAGTATTCTCCCATGCCTTGCTCTTTGATTTTCATCTTTTGTTTGAAATCCATAGATAAAGATTTGAGATTTTCTTGCTGATGATCTAGTGCTGAGGAAGTTTGTTTTTCCCTGTTATGTGGAACCAAGCTATCTTGGGTTTCTCCCATAGCATTGCAATGTTGAAAAGGGTAATAGAAATCTCCTGCCCATTGTAAGGGAATTTAACACACTAGTGGTAAGTTGAGGGTATCGCTTGCATTTCATGTATCCCTTTGTATCGGTCCTACTTGAATTGGCAGCATCACAGTTCCCTTGGATGATCTTTCTTCATCATCATATGCTTTGATAGTGATCTTCTTGTGTGGATCAAAAGATTTCTCAGAGAAGCCTAATGCACGGATAAGTTTCAAGCTACAGATATTGAGTCCAGCTCCTCCATCTATTAATACTCTTTTAACTTGATGTTTGTAGACCAAGACTTCAATGTGAAGGGGAGTATTGTGTGGATAGCTCAATGAGATATAATCATGCTCAGAAAAGGTGAGATTATGAGGCCCTATCATGTGAGCTACCATGGCTTGAAATTTGTCAATATCCAGATCTTGAGGCACATTTGTTTCCAATAGAGCTTGTTCCAAGATGTCTTTATGTTTTGGTGAAAGTTTTAATAACTCAAGTATGGATATTTGAGCAGGAGTTCTGCGTAGTTGACTTACCAAATCATATTGAGTCTTGGGAATAGTGGTTTTTGCTGATGTATGCCCTTTCAAAACATATTTTTGAGCTCTGGTGGTTACATCGATCGATTCATGTTCGCATTTGTCCTTGATTTTAATGATATTTACTTGATTGTTATCTGTTGATATATGATTGATGGTGTTATTGTATATATGATTGATACGAGCTCCTCGTGTATCATTTGATGACGAAGCTCCATCCTTGTTGTAATTTGGAAGAGGATTTTTAAAGGCACCATAATCACCATTTGCCTTGAGACCATCAATCGTTAAATCACCTCTATCAATCATGTCTTGAACAATGTTTTTAAGTCTCATGCAATCATTTGTTTGATGTCCTTTGTTTCGATGAAAATCACAGAAGTGTGAGTCATTCCACCAAGGTGGTTTGACCTGGGGTTCAAAGTTGTTTATAGATGGTAATGAGATTATCTTGTTTTTCAGGAGTTCTCAGAATGTTGATTCTAATGATTGCCCCAATGGTGTGTAAATGCGTTTATTTGGAAAGTTGTCAGTGTTACCCCTTGAATTTGGATTAGGTCCTTGATTTGTGTTGTTGTTTTGGGTATTGTTGTTGTTTGTATTTGAAGATTCTGGATTGGTATTCGGTGCATAAGGGTTAGTACCTTGGTTAGCACCCTTTTGATTCTTGGTAGCTTGAGGATTACCTAATAACGCCAATACTGGTTGTTTGGATTTCACATCATTAGCCTTGTTTCCTCCTTCATTTCCAATATTTTTGTTTCTAGTCCAGAATCTGGATTCATCTATGTTGTTGTTGTTGTTCTGGTTGTTCAAATGAGAGTTGGATGAATTAGTTCCTTCTTTGAAGAATTTCAATGTTCCTTTCTTAATACATGCCTCCTCTACTTGGATTCCATTTTTGATCAACTTGGCAAAAGATGGTATGCATTGGAGCTTGAGCAGGTAACTCATCTCACTATTCAAATTGTCGATGAAAATTTCAATCTTTTCCTTTTTGGGCACATCCCGAGGATATCTTGAAACTATCTATCTCCAATGTTGAAGAAACACCATGAATGTTTCATTGTTTTTCTGTTTGGTATTGCAGACATCTAGCATGGTGATTGCATGTTGAATATTGTAGGAGTATTGAGTGATAAATTTGTTGACTAACTCGTCAAAGGATCTGATAGGAGGTGTGAGTTTGGATAACCACTCCATTGTTTTACCTTCCAAACTTCTTGGGAACAACCTCATCAAATAGGTATCATCATGGGCAAATTCAAGGCTCATGGTACAAAATTCCTGAACATGATCGCGAGGATCGCTTTTACCATCATATTTGTCAAATTTGGGAATATCTGAATTTGGGGGAAAAGGTATCATGTTTAACCTTCTGTCAAAAGGGTAAGGACAAATTTTGTTTAAGGAATACCGTACTGTGGTCCCTTATTGCATGTCCTGCATTTGTCTTTGCAGCATTTTCATTTATTGTGTGAGAGAAACCAAGTTATCCCTAGTCCAGGTATGAGTGTGTTGTGGTATGTTTTTCTCAGGGTCACATGCTTCTTCTTCTTTTTATTATTCCTGATAAGTATGATTTCGAGACCTTGTTCTAACAGTCTTAGCATTGAAGTCTTCAGGGATCCTAACTCCTTTGCTTGTTAGCATGAGCAAGTATTTTTCTTTGTCGGCCTCTATGAGCTTTTCCACAAGTTTTTTAAATGAGGCGCTTTCTTGACATTCTTGGAGGATCTCCTCAGAAATCTCTGTGTCTTCTAGATTTGGATATTCAAAAGGATTGGATAATCTTTGACCCATATTGGATTCTGGTTGCGTTTCACTTTGCTTGTTTCATTGAGAGCGAGTGACAACAGACATCTAGTAGAAACATTATGTGACAAAGGGGATGAATTCCTCTTTTGTGTTTTTTTCGGGAGTTGGTGGTTCAAATGAAGGTATGTTGTAAGTGATGCAAAATTTTGGGAAGAACGCAAGATTGATCTTTCCTCCACAATTTAAGCGTTGGCTAAATGTTAATTTTTGGCAAAACGCTCTACTTCTCAATGGCTCTTTGTCAAATTCGTTTGACTTGTCTTGAAGATATAAGCGCATATGATGGAGAAATGTGCGATGAGATTTGAAGAGTTGGTGATTAATGTAAAGAAATCTATTCCTTTTAGCAAGTTTTTGGGAACTAGGTTGTTGTTTCCTTAACTTAGTGTTATGATGCAGACATTTTCTTCTCAAAATATGAGGAATGGTCATACATGAATGATCAATGGTTTCTTTTGATTTGATTGGATTATGATAATTTGTTTGAAAACTTAAGCCTACTTTTATCAAAAGAAGGTTTAGATGGCCCCTCATGACAAAGTGCGTCAAATGATATGGAATAAGAGTCTTCCCAATATGGAAACTTGATTTGACAACTTAGGTTTAAAATAGGTATGTTTTGATGATGGAATCCGTTTAATTGGTGGACCTTTTGATCAGTGTGATGATGTTACCTGATTTTGATAGGAGAAAGTGTTATCCTTAGCTAGTTTTGGACTTTTGACAACCTTTGTTCTAAGAATGACTTGTTGGATTGTTTGGAATAGTTCTAATGTTCTGATTCGAGTTTTTCCTAATGAAGTCAACTGAGGATCCAAAAGGGTGTTTAAAACTGTTGTTTAAAATATTCAAAAAAGATTATTTTGCTCTTTGTTTTCACAGTTTTTTCTATGCGCTAAGACAGAAACTAGATGCGCTAACATTTGACTCGGATGCGCTGTTTGAAACAACCAATGCGCTAAGTTGCCCTTGTGACGGGCTAAAACAATGTTTTGACTTATGCTATTTCAGTAACGGTTATGTGCTAATCTGGTCCGAGCATGCACTAATGTTTAGACCTAAAGCGCTACTATTTGCCTCCAATATGCAATGATGATGCTTCAATGTGCTAATATGTCCCTGAGAAGCGCTACTATTTAGTTGTCAAATGTTTTGATGCTTTATGCGCTGCTTCTCAAAATGGATGCGCTATGTTTTTCTTCAGATGCACTAGGATGTTGCTCCTACGTGCTAAACTGCCCTGTTTTACTTGGTTTGCAGGTTTTCCTAGAAGTTTTAAAACTTTCTTAACTTTGATAGATGATTTTCTGAAGTATAAAATCCAAACACAGTGTGAAAAAGACAACCATTTTGCCTATTCTAAACAAAGAGTGTATGTTCTGTGAGGATGTGTTCAAATCCCCAATATTTTAACAGGTTTGGATACAAATAATACAATTCAATCAGACTCTTTATTCAAGGTTCATCAACAATATCATAGCCCACTAGTCTCGATACTCCGTTAGCTAGGCGGCGCCCATTTTTTTGTCTTTTGCCAGAAATTAACCCAAAGTGAATTGCTTCACAATTGAGTAGCTATCTTGGGAAATATATGGTGAGTAATCTTGGGGGTGGACTCTTCCCCACCCTTGCACTATGATATTGAAGATGTCTGGATACTAACTTAACTCAAGGTTTCTATTTCTAAGGTTCATAATCAAGCTTCCAGTTCGGCCGTCAGTGATAAAATCCCTCGAGAGGCTTCCCTGTTGGTATTTTGGTATGGTTTTGTCATTGATGTCAACACCTACTGGAACACTAGCACTTTGGAGATCCAACAACATTCACCAGCAAGCAAGTAACTATTGCACAGTTACTAGTATATGGTTCACCGGTAGGATATAATGATCACCGGCACTTGGAATGATATGGAAGACACTTGGTAATGTCGAAGACATTGTATGGACACTTTGTTTTGAAGAATTAATCATTGGTATATTCATATTTGCATATTTGCTTTTACCAGCAAATAGGTCCAGGGTTACATAGGGTTACACCGGCAGGTTTATCTTTTCCAGATCAGCATGGCACGCTATGGAGATGATATATTATTGTTGTAAATGCATTAAGCCGACATGTTCAATCGGTTATTGCATCGGATATTATATTGTTTGTAAAATGTTTTTATTGTAATATCTTGTGCAGCCGACCTACTAAAATTGGTCTTAGGTTATGGTATAAATGTAAGATCTTATTTGTAGGATCGGATGTGGAATGCAAAAAAGAATTGTGAGAAGGTATATGCGAGATTAAGTAGAGGTATACACGAAGACATCATTTGAAGGTGAAGCTAGGTTTTTGTAGAAGCATATCAGCATTACACCAGTACTGAATCCAGCATATGAAGATGCTATTTTGTACAGTACATTCTTATTGGATTTAACCATCCAACTGTAGTTAGGGTGACTCCCATTTTGTGATTGAGCAGTGAACTCTAGGCTATTGGCCTTTCTGCATGTGCAGACCCCATTTATGTACACTTACTATCTGCAGTAGCATCATCTGATTATGGGTAAGGTTTCCCACCGTGGTTTTTCCCCTTACAGGGTTTCCACATACAAATATTGTTGTTATGTGTTGTGGATGACTTTATGTTTATGTTTCATGCATTAATCTTTACCGCTATAACAATTTACTGTTAACACTGTCTACCGACATACTTAACTAGTTTATCGGTATTAAGCATTAAGTTGGTTAATTGGTTTTTGGTTTGAATTTATTAGACAACTGATTCACCCCCCCCCCCCTCTTAGTTGTCTCTAGGACCTAACAATTGGTATCAGAGCCTAGTCCTCTTTTGCATAAGTTTAACAACTTGAGGAGATCCAATGACTACTAATTACTTCAGGAAGGACAGTCCTCAACTTGATGGAACCCTATGGGATATGGAAGATCAGGATGGAGACACATCTGAATTGTACTGGTAAATACATCTGGGAAGTTACAAAGAATGGTTATACTGCTACTGTAGCTGGTCAGACTGCTCCAACTACCTTAGCTAAAGATGAGGAGAATGATTGTGAAGCAATAGAAGCACTTTTGAGTGCATTATCAGATCAACAAATCATGGGATTATCAGATAGGTGTACTGCTAAAGATATTTGGGATCATTTGGAAACACTGAATGAAGGAGATTCCATAATCAAGATTGCAAAACTTGAAAGCTTCCGAGTCAGGTATGAACATCTGAAAGTGGAAGAAGATGAAAGAATTTCTACTTTTATGGAAAGAGTAAATGAAATTGTTTTAGGTATTAAATGTTGTGGAGAAACCTTGAGTAAGGATGAAATTGTTTCAAAAATTTTAAGAGGATTGCCACCAGCATATAAAATGAAGGTTACTATTATAAATGAGTTGAGAACAATGCCTAATACATCAGTAACTAGGGATACACTGATTGGAAAACTTTCAGCTTTTGAAATTGAGGAGTTTGGTCATGTTGCTACTATAAAGACCGATTTGGCCTTTAAAGCATCGACATCATCTGCTCCATCTTTAGACAAATCAGACTGGAAAGCCTTTTATGTAAGTTTACTTGAAGAAACCAGGAAGGAGAATGAAGAGCTTGAAGAACTTGAAGCACTATTTGCAAGAAAAATGCCAAAAGGTCTAGTTGGAAGTAAGTATGAAGATAAAGTACCCTTTAAATGTTTCAACTACAATAAGATTGGTCATATGGCTTCGAGATGCCCTGATAGACATGCTAGACTAAGAGAAGAAGCTAGAAGAACATACAAGCCTAATCCTGAATATCAGAAATTCAAATTTAAGAAGAACAAAGACAAATCTTGTTACATTGCTGATGAAGGTGTGACTGATGATTCTGATGAGGATCCAGTAGACAATGGATGGGTTTTTGTTGCTATAACAGAAGATCAACTGGCACCTACTGCTCAACCGGTAGAACAAGCACTAGCAGCTAAAGGTGAAGTAAAGGATGAATGGATCATTGACTCGGGATGCTCACATCAAATGACAGGAGACAAAGGTAAATTATTGAACTTTCAAGAATACAATGGAGGTTTAGTAAGATTTGGAGATGACAAAGCCTATTCAATCAAAGGTAAGGGTTTAATATCTCTTGATGGTAAGCATAACATTGACAATGTCTACTATGTTGAAGGATTGAAGCATAATCTTGTAAGTGTTGATCAATTAGTTGAGAAAGGATTTTAGTTACAATTTAAAAATGGAAAATGCAAAATCATGAATAGAACTGGTTTGGAAATTGCAACCGGTAATCAAACTAGAGGTAATATCTTTCATTTAAATAACAGTGAAAAGACATGCTTGATTGCACATATAGATGAAAGTTGGTTATGGCATAAGAGACTATGTCATGTAAACTTTGATTGCATGGTAAAAATCAGTACTTCTAAGGCAGTTAGAGATCTAACTAAAATTGCGAAACCTCAGAATACAATTTGTAAGGAATGTCAATTTGGAAAACAAGTTAGAGCTAGTTTCAAAAGTATTCCAGAAAAATCCAATAATGCTCTTGATTTAATTCACACTGATTTATGTGGTCCAGCTAGAACTAAAAGCTTACAAGGTGATAGATATTTCAAGCTAATTATTGATGATTATTCTAGAATGTGTTGGGTTACTTTTCTCAGAGAAAAATCAGAAGCACTTGGAAATTTCAAACTGTTCAAAGCAATGGTTGAAAATGAAACCGGTAAGAAAATCAAATGTTTGAGATCAGATCAAGGAGGAGAATTCACATATAAGGACTTTAATACATTCTATGAAGTGAATGGAATCAAAAGACAGTTATCAGCACCTCGAACACCACAGCAGAATGGAGTTGTTGAAAGGAAAAACAGAACTATCTTGGATGTAGCAAGAAGTATGTTATCTGAAGCAATTTTACCACATGTGTATTGGAGAGAAGCAGTTAGCACTGCTATCTATACATTCAACAAAGTTCACATCAAAGGTGAAACCGGTAAGACCCCTCATGAACTATGGTTTGGTAATACTCCTACTCTTAAGTATTTCAAAATTTTTGGAAGTAAATGTTACATTAGAAGAGATGAGTATATTGGCAAATTTGATCCTAGAAGTGATGAAGGAATATTTCTTGGTTATTCATCTAAGAGCAAGGCATATAGATGTTTTAATAAAAGATTGCAAAAAATTGTTGAGAGTACAAATGTAAAGATTGATGAACAATTTAGAGGAACTTCAAGGTATATAGACTCTGAACCGGTAACAGAAATTGTGACAAATGAACCTACACTAAATCAATCGGTACAGAATGAAGATCCAGTTACCCCAGTACCATTAGAGAATTCCACAGTAATTGAAGAACAACAGCAAACTAAGACACCCCGGTATGTAAGATTGAATCATTTTGAAGATCATATAATTGGAAACAAATTTAAAGGAGTTATGACAAGAGGAAGATTAGAAAATGAAGAGGTATGTCTTATATCTCAAATTGAACCATCATCTATCAATGAGGCATGTGAAGATAAATTTTGGATTAAAGCTATGGAAGAAGAATTAGGACAAATTGAGAAAAATAATACTTGGACATTAGTTCCCCAGCCTAAAGATAAAAATGTAATTGGAACCAAATGGCTATTTAGAAACAAACTAAATGAAGATGGTAAGGTTGTCAGAAACAAAGAAAGACTAGTGTGTAAAGGATATTCTCAGAAAGGAGGAGTTGATTACAATGAAACCTTTGCACCGGTACCTAGAATTGAGGCAGTCAGATTATTCTTGGCTTTTGCAGCTCACAAGAACTACAAAGTTTATCAAATGGATATTAAATGTGCATTCTTAAATGGAGATCTTGAAGTGGAAGTCTATATTGAACAACGTGATGGATTTTCTTTGATAGATGACAATGATATGGTTTGCAGGTTAAGAAAAGCTCTGTATGGATTGAAACAAGCCCCAAGAGCTTAGTATGCAAGGTTGGATAAGTATCTTGTAAAGATTGGTTTTACTAAAGGAAATGCAGACAACAATTTATATTACAAAATAACTAATGATGACATCTTGATTATAGAAGTATTCTTGATGATATAATCTTTGGAGGAGAAGATGGATTCTGTAAGGAATTTTCTATTAAAATGCAGCAAGAATTTGAAATGTCTATGATTGGAGAAATAAAATTCTTTTTAGGATTGCAGATTTCACAGACTGATAAAGGTATATTTTTGAGTCAATCCAAGTACTTGAAAGAATTACTAAAGAAATTTGGGATGGAGAACTCTAAACCGGTAAGCACACCTATGACTACAAATGACAAATTATCTCAAAGGGATGAATCTACACCTGTTAATCCAACTAAAAATCTATGATAGGAGGTTTAGTGTACTTGACACAAACCAAACCTGATGTTATGAATGCAGTATGTATTGTTTCAAGATTTCAAAGTAATCCTAGATAAAATCATGAATCAGCAGTAAAAAGGATTTTTTGGTACTTACAAGGCACTATAAATCTTGGATTATGGTATCCTAGAAATGAAAATTTTGATCTATGTGCATACACAGATGCAAATTGGGCAGGAGATGTGGATGATAGAAAAAGCACCACTCAAGGAGCATTCTTTCTTGGAAAGAGATTAGTTTCTTGGTTAAGTGAGAAACAGAGTTGTACATCTTTATCAACAATAGAATCAGAATATGTTGCAGCAGCAACTAACTGTACACAGGTATTATGGCTTAACCAAATGTTGAAAGACATAAAGGTAAAATGCAAGGAACCTATTACTATATACTGTGATAACACTGCAGCAATTGATATATCTAAGAATCCAGTATTACACTCTAAAACAAAACATGTTTCTATCAAACTAAATTTTCTAAGGGAAAAAGTTGAAGAAAAGGAGATAAAACTGGTTTATGTGAATATTAAAGAAAAGCTTGCAGATATTTTCACAAAACCTTTGCCTAAGGAGACTTTTGAATATCTTAGAGATCAGCTTGGAGTCATGCCACCACTAGTAGAAACTTAGACAGTTGATGATTATCATCAACCGACAGAATTCAAAGACAAATCTTTTACTCCGGTCTTTGATGAGGAAGCTACTTCTCAGGGGGAATAGTTGGTATATTGAATTAATTGGTATTTTGTAAATGAACTTGATTTTTGTAACTTTGGCATTTGATGTCAAAGGGTGAGAGATATCTATGGAAAAACACATTATCTTTTAAGGAGAGATTCGTAGAAAGATCGGTATTGAAAATAAAAGTTTGAATAACATATGTTGCTCCCAGGGGGAGGGATTATTATTTAGAAGAGATTGTTGGTTTTTGGTATTTGGCATTTCTGTTTTGGCACTTTGATGGTTTTTCCATCTTGTGTTGCCATCAATGCCAAAGGGGGAGATTGTTGGTATTTTGGTATGGTTTTGTCATTGATGTCTGTTGAACAATATATTTGAAATCAAAAATCTTCCCAAAGGCGTGAGAGCTAAAAGATCATCGGCCAAAATATCATGTCGAGCATCTCAGAAAGAGTTTCACCGAAAGGATAGTTTCATCGAAATAAAGCATAAAGTGTAAAACAATAAGTAAAGATGACTTCGGCAAAATATCTCTTTCGGTAAATGAATAAGACCACTCATCGATATTTCAGTTTCATCGAAAAGCGAAAGGCCAACAAAAGGTGAAGTCGAGGAAATACAGTTGCCGAGGAGACTTAAAAAACATTCATCAAAAAAAAAATCTTATCGATAACAATATGTCGATAAAAACAAGAGGGGTTTCATCGATAAAAGAAGGACATCGAAGAAAAAAGGATTTCGGAGGGCTCATGTGAACTTTTACCGAAGGATAAAACTCATCGAAATATGATTTCGATGAAACTCACGAGTGACTCATCGATAAAGATTTCATCGAAGAAAGGATGACTTCGGGGAGACTAGAAGATGGTTTTTCGACGAGGGCCATTCACCGATAAGGTGATGTCGAGGAAAGTGAACTTTCGATGAAAGATCAAAGCATTCAACCGAAGACAAGGGTTTCATCGAAAACATGATTCACAGTCATTTCAGTTGAATAGTACTTCCCATGAAGGAATTGAAAGCTCAAGTTGAGGATGTCACATCTGCAATTAAGTTTAAACATTTGAGTAGCCGTTACAAACACAGAAACATTAACTATTGCACAAGTGGCTCACATAATTACAGCTGAATTGATCAAATTTTCATAAGAACCAGGTTGTTGCCAAAAGACGGAAAGTTACGAGGGTGCGCTAAAAGGAGATCTTGAACAATTGGATGATGGGAGCCCTATTGGAATGCCCTCGATCTATAAAGAGGGAGAAGTAATATCTATGGAAGAATGGCGGAAAGAGCTTATAAGCGTCAAGGATAGGGCTCCGTCAAAATTGGATCGAAGCAAAGACATGGCCCCTACCGTCAACCAAATGATATTCGAATACCTTTCACAAGGAGAAGAATTAAAGAAACAGAGCATCAAGATCAAGACTTTTAAAGAGGATGATTATATTCATCATTCGGGGATTCTTAATCTCTTTTTACTTAAGTTTGTTAGGAATGTTCAAATTGACAATTAGTATTTCGAAAAGACATGTGTTTTCATAGATAACTTTTGCTCTCATATATATATGAGAGAGGTTTCTTGTAATATTTTTTGGGGAAAAAAGATATCGGAGAAACAAGACAGTAATGTATGACAGCCTGTAAGTTTCCTGTTATACAAATTTTGATGGATACATAATACAATCAGTCGTCTTTTCTTTGCATATTTGCTATGGATTATTTTATTTTGTTGTTGGCAATTGCTTGTGATATTATCTAAAGGAGATAAGGTTATTCATGTTCTTTGAGTGAAATTTATGTTGTATGTTATAAGGTTGAAATAAAAGTTCTGCTTGTGAATTGTAATTGTTCTTTGCAGTGCTTACTTGAGTGGTCCCTTAAAGGTAGGGTTAAATTCATTCAAGCAACTTATAATATAGCCATTCAATTGATCTCATAAGAAATAGTAACTGACAGATCCATAAAGGGGTGGGTTTAAAAACCGTCTCACAAGTTCACACAATAAGTCCTAAGGAAATATAAAGACTCTGTAGCCTAGACAGCAAAGAAGACACTGGCCATTTATAAATTACACTTATCACCATATTCATCATATGTTATTTTAAAGCAATAGGAGTAATTGAGTAGGAAACTTAGAGTAAGTTGGCAGTAGTGTATTCAAAGATCGAATAGCTTCTACAACAACAATCTTGAACTCATCTGCTATATCTCCATCCTAGGAACTTATGCCATTCTGAGATGGGAGGAAACCAAATCAAGATACTTAATCTGCTATAAAAAGCACTAGTCATTGAAAACAACTAGTGAATAGGTATACCCGCCTAGGTTCTACAGAGCCTAAAGTGAGAGAGTTAGTAACCAAATTAGGTTCACTCTATAAGTTGGCCAAGTCAACTGGAAGGTTTAATCGTAGGAGTTGGCATTTCCTTAGAACCTATCCAATCTGTTGATTTGAAACCCAATAGATTGGCGACTTTGCTGGGGAGAATTATTAAGACTCTGTTGTGGGAGAGAACTCAGAAGAAAGAAGAAACTTTCCTCTTAAGAAGAGAGGTGGCGACTCTGAATTAAAAAGGGAGAGGAATATCTATGGACGAAGGGAGATCAGTCACAAACGGACAGCCTTTATCTCAGTTAGATTTCTCTCAACTAAAGAACAAAAACAAAGAAGAATCCATGAATGAATTCATGAGAGAAAGGTACAATCAATATAAGTATGAAAACAACCAGCATTCACCTTTAAGAGAACAGGATAAAGCAACTACTTCAAGCCCAGCAAACGAGGATTTGGTTGCAGCATATAGAGCCCAAAAGGGTCGATATCAAATTCCCCCTAGTTTTGAATATCACGAAGCACGATCCAGACAAAACACATCGCCTTCATCGGGATCAGGTATGGTAGATCCTACAAATAGATTTACAGATTTAACTAGACAAATGATGGAGGCAGCTGCTGAAATGAGAGATTCTGGAAGAACTCAGGAATGTTTGGAGCTATGTGCTAAATTAGGCATAAATTTTGGTGAGGATGAATTTAATCAAGATGTAAGAAATTACAGAAAAAAATATGCTCGGACAGATCAGGGAGTGAGTAAAACAAAGAGTAATGATTTTAAGGTTTATGAGAACCCCTTGTTTGGTGACAAAAGGAATGATCATGTGCAATCGAATGCACCACCAGTCCAGCCGAATTTACATAATAACTTTGCTGCTCATAACCAGTTTCCGCCTCAAGGTCAATTTTATAACCAATGTCCACCCCCTGATCAATTTCAATATCAATACCAGAATCAATGCCCTTTTCCTTATCAAAATCAAGTGCCCTTATATAATAACATGAACCAAGACTTTAGGAATCCTCATGGAGGGCATGGGCTAATGAATATGGAACGAATGAGGTAGCTTGGTTTCTCAGGAATGATGGTGTACCCATATCCTATCCCGAATGAAATCAGGACTGCAATACCAAGATTCACTGGAAGTAATGCAATTACAGGGGAAGCTCATTGTAAGGCTTTTGATGAAGTAATAGAGGATTTTTGCTTACCGCATGAAGATGTTAAGATCAAGTTATTTATGCAGTCATTAACAAAAGATGCAAGAGATTGGTTTAGAGCGTTGCCTGATGCATCCATTAGAAGTCTTGCAGAATTCAAAAACTTATTCCTTGAACAGTATGGAGACCATAACAGCCCTGAAT
The DNA here is from genome assembly GCF_030272615.1 of Cryptomeria japonica. Lineage (NCBI taxonomy): Eukaryota > Viridiplantae > Streptophyta > Pinopsida > Cupressales > Cupressaceae > Cryptomeria > Cryptomeria japonica. Next base: position 858,749,702 of record NC_081409.1, read on the forward strand.
TTGCTTTGCATGAGATCATCAGCATCAAGAAGGAGCAAAATGAATCAGTGGTAGACTTTAACAAAAGATTTAACAGAGTTCTAAACAAAATTCCCAATAGGATGAAGCCGGTACCTGAGGTAAGCATTCTATACTACATCAATGCTTATGATAGTAAAACAAACTATGAGCTGAGAACCAAAAATCCTAGAGACCTCTAGGATGTTATGAAAGCTGCCATTGTTATAGAAAATAACAGGAAGGCCGCTGGTAAAGTGGGAAAAAGAGAAGATGCAAGGTTGTACAATCCTAAAGCACCCAAAACTAATAAGGATGAGGATAAGCTTGACAAAGTTTTGAATGCTCTAAAAGATTTATTTGTGAGGGTAAACAAAACAGAAAACCAGCAATACTATCATCCTGAAAGGCCCAGGTTGCATGACATGCCCTATAACACTACATGGAAGGATGGAAAACCAGTAGATAAGAACCACAAAGATAACCAAAAAGTCCCAGATCCCCTGAAAAGAACAATAAACTACGCTCAAGATGATGACATGTGGTGTTATGCTTGCAATATGCCACATGCTCCTTCTTTGTGTGTTATAGCAAGAGGATTGCAGAAGGAAGAGAATGGTTATGAAGAGCACATGGGCGACCTGACTGTTAACATGATATCCTTCACAAAAGAAGGAGGATCAGATTCCATGAACATTGATCAATGCTCTGTGTTACCTGTAACCACCAACATAGGTAAAGGTGTTAAGCTCAGAATCCCCACTGAAGAAGAGAAAAGAAGAATTACAGCTTATGTCGTTGCACAAGCAAAAAGGACTTACGATTCGAGGAATAGAATGGTGAATCCAGAGCAAGGTAAACTTGTTAGTCTTTTTATAAAAGAAACTGATGAAACACTCAAGCAAACAAATAAAGCAGCTAAGACTAAGGAAGTCATACCAAAGAATAATACAAGGGGTCCTAATGTTCAAAAGGAAGAAATAGCAAAATTTCCTTTAGCACAACACTCCACTTCATTTGATATTTCAAATGCATTAACACAATTAAAAGTTTCTGTTCCATTGATGGAAATAATGAGGTTTCCTGAATACAAAGAAAAGACTCTTGAGATGATTTCAGGTGTCCAAAAGGAAAAGGTGAATGAATAGAAACAAGAGGTTCCAAAAGGTGACAATAATGAACAAATGGCCCCAGTTATATATTTAGGGTCCACCATAACCAAAAACCCAACACAGGTAGACCCATTTTATCTCACTTTGGTGGTAAACAATAAGAAAGTGAAGAATTGTATGATCGACTCAGGAGCAGCCATAAATGTTATGCCTATTGGAGTGATGAAAGAGCTTGGATTGGAAGTTGATACTACCTTTGGGAAGTGTTATGCCATGGACAACAGGTTGGTCCCAGTGGTTGGTATCATGAAGGATGTAGAATTCAAATTGGCAGCTTGTCCAGAAGCATCGTACAAAATAGATATTACAGTAGTGGATGTCCCTCCAAACTATGGGATGTTGCTATCTAGGCAATGGTCAAACATGATTGGTGGGTATGTGCAGTTAGACTTATCATATGCCACAATTCCAATCAATGGACAGAAGGTAAAAATTGATAGGGAACCCCGGTCCACATATATCATAGAAGACATGGAAGAATCAGCAAATCAAATATGCTTTTTGCAAACTGATATGGACAATTTTCGAGTGCAGTTGACAAAACCTAAGGTTGATGAGTGGATCCCCATTGAATCAGGTCTAGCTGGAAAGGATGATCAAGTGTGGAAAATGTTCTTTGATGGATCTTGTAGCAAGGAAGGGAGTGGGGCTGGAATCCTATTTATTTCACCCACAAGGGAAACCTACAAATATTCTTTCAAATTGTTATTTGAGTGCACAAATAACATTGCAGAGTATGAAGCCTTGCTCACTGGTCTTAATATAGCAGTTAAACATGGAATCAGATTACTCAGCATGTTTGGTGACTCAGAGTTAATAGTCTCACAAGTAAAGGAGAAGTATTCTTCAAAGCACTTAAGATTGAAACAGTATAGAAATGTTGTTTGGGATACTATAGAACTTTTTGATGCTTTTCAAATAAACTGGATAGCCAGATCAAAGAACATTATGGCAGACTTTTTGGCCAATATTGCATTGAAGGATAATGATATAACACCAACTGGGATATATGAAGTAGAGATGAAAGTAACACCATCTGTTCCTGACAACTTATATAATTGGCAAGTGTTTCAAGATGATGCAGACCTGTTGAAATTCTTACAGTGTGTGGATCACTATCAGATTCAGGCTATAAATTTCAATGACTTTGTGGAAAAGACTAAAGGTCAAGAAACTTTATTTGGACATGAAATCATACAACTGAAGTCAAACAAATTACCAAGAGGCCTAGTAGCATTAGAAAGGGCTTTCAATACTTAGGATGTGATTGAGACTAAAGGATCAACTGTTAAAGAAAGTGATGTGGAACAAGTCAATTTAGGAAATGAAGAAACTCCCAGAAATGTTTTTATTGGGAAAAGGTTAACTTCTGCTATGAGGCAACAACTGACAACATTGCTAAAGAGGTATAAACACATGTTCGCATGGTCTTATGAAGATCTCAAAGCTTATAGAGAAGATCTTTTTCAGCATGAGATACCACTTAAGCCAGAAGCTAAACCATTCAGACAAAAGCAGAGACCTATTAATCCAACACTGTTACCAAAAATGAGGGAAGAGATCATAAAAATGAAAGATGCAGGAATTATTGAACCCTGCAGATATTCCACATGGGTCTCTAACTTGGTGTCGGTCAGAAAGAAGAATGGGGATATTAGATTGTGTGTGGACTTTAGAAACTTAAACATATCATCTCTAAAGGACAATTATCCATTGCCAAATATGGATAACATGTTGCAGAAGGTGACAGGGTGTGAGTTATTGTCTATGATGGATGGGTTTTCAGGTTATAATCAGGTGAAAGTTAAAGAAACTGAAAAATATAAGACAGCCTTTACAACTCCATGGGGCACTTATGTCTATGCACGAATGCCATTCGGATTAACTAATGTTGGTGCTACATTTCAGACGGCAATGGATGTGGCTTTTGCAAAATTGATTGATATAATCATGGTAGTATACCAAGATGACCTAACTACATACTCAAAGAAAGCTGATGATCATTGTGAGCACCTTGAAAAGATATTCAAGAAAGCCTTAGAGTATGGGATTTCCTTGAATCCTAAAAAATGCCACTTTGGTGTGGAAGAAGGAAAGTTACTTGGACACATAGTATCCAAGGAAGGGGTAAGAATTGACCCTAAAAGGGTGGCAGCTATCAATGAGATTCCCATTCCCTGAACCATTAAGGCCATCCAATCATTCTTGGGACAAATAAATTTTGTAAGAAGGTTTATTTTAAATTTTGCAGACATAATAAAACCTATAGTAAGGATGTTAAGGAAAGGAGCCCAAATAGATTGGACTGAGGAAGCAATTGACTCCTTTATAGAAATCAAGAGAGCAATTTCAGAAGCACCAGTACTGATCTCTCCGGATTTTAGCAAGCCTTTTATAATATTCTCATTCGCCTCCTATCACACAATAGCAGCAGTGTTGCTACAGAAGAATCAAGAAGGGTATGAGCAGCCCATTGCATATTTTAGCAAGTCTTTGAGTCCCTCAGAAATAAAATATGAGTTGAATGAAAAGAAAGCTTATGCTTTGGTCAAATCAGTAAAATAGTTTAGACCATACTTAGTAGGGGCTGAAGTTATAGCGTATGTTCCCAATGCAGCAGTGAAAGATATTTTCAGACAAACTGAGGTCACGGGCAGAAGATGTAAATGGATCAACCAAATACAAGAGTTCAACATTGAACTCAAAATTTCACGAGTTATCAAAGGTCAAGGATTGGCCAAACTCATGACAAGAACTAAGATTGAGGAGTCTTGTGTAAATCAAGTAGGGTTGGAAGAAGCCAGCTTCAGTATTGAGAATACAGCATGCTATATTGATATCATGTACTACCTTAAGCACTTGAAATGTCTAGATGGTATGACTAATAATTAGAGAAGAACTTTAAAGCTGAAATCTGCAAAATATGTGATTGTCAATGGGGACTTGTATTGGAAAAATAGAGATGGGATATTATTATTATGTCTAGATGACTACCAAGCAAAGAAAGTTCTTCAAGAAATGCATGATGGGGTTTGTGGTGGTCATTTTTCGGCTAAGACTACTGCACACAAGATATTGAGAGCTGGATACTTTTGGCCGTGTGTTTTCAATGACTCTTACAGATATGTCAGAAAGTGTGAAGCTTGTCAAAAATTTTCAGGCAAAATGAAATATCAAGGGTCACTCCCATTAAGACCAATGCTAGCTGAAGAACCATTTCAGCAATGGGGAATAGATTTCATAGGGGAGATATCAAAAAAATCCAGCGGAGGACACAGATGGATATTGGTTGCTACAGACTATTTTACCAAGTGGGTAGAGGCAATACCCACTAGACAGGCTACTAGTAAAGTGGTAATAAAATTCATAATGGAGAACATTATCACTAGATTCGGTGTTCCTGCAAAGATCATCTCAAACAATGGTATGTCCTTTAGGTCTGAGGAATTCAACACTTTTTGTGAAGAATATGGCATCAAAATATCTCATTCATCTCCTTACCACCCTCAAGGAAATGGGCAAGCTGAATCAAGCAACAAGAACATCCTAAAGATCATTAAAAAGATGCTCGGACACAACAAGAAGGCATGGGATTCAAAGTTGAGTTTTGCATTATGGGCAGATAGAATAACAGTGAAGAAATCTATGGAAAAGTCTCCATTTGAGTTGGTTTATGGCAAAAGAGCCAGATTGCCTCTGGATAACCTCCTACCTATACATAGATTCATGACTCAAAAAGGGATAGATGTTGAAGATCCCTCACAAGAGAGGATGATGCAGTTAGTAGAGCTTGATGAAGTTAGAGCAGAGGCTCAGAAGCAGAATATCAAAATTCAAAATCAGATGAAGAGGTTGTATGACAAGAGGATAGCAGATAGGAAATTTTGTGTGGGTGATTGTGTTTTAATGTGGAATGCAAGGAGTCAAGACAAAGGCAAGCATGGCAAATTTGAGGCTTTATGGATCGGACCATATGTGATTATGGATAAAAAAGGAGAAGATTCCTACCTTCTCCAAAATACAACAAGGGAGATCCAAGAATTGCCAGTACATGGACAATTCTTGAAAAGCTTCTTTTCTTGATATATTTTGTTATATGTACAGTAGATTAGGATCCACTTCCATTGTAAATACCATAACTTGTCAAAATGTATCCTCGCTAACCAGAGATTTTGAATTATTGAAGACATACACAATATGCCTCCATCCTCAGTCAGAGCCACTGTTGAACAATATATTTGAAATCAAAAATCTTCCCAAAGGCGTGAGAGCTAAAAGATCATCGGCCAAAATATCATGTCGAGCATCTCAGAAAGAGTTTCACCGAAAGGATAGTTTCATCGAAATAAAGCATAAAGTGTAAAACAATAAGTAAAGATGACTTCGGCAAAATATCTCTTTTCGTAAATGAATAAGACCACTCATCGATATTTCAGTTTCATCGAAAAGAGAAAGGCCAACAAAAGGTGAAGTCGAGGAAATACAGTTGCCGAGGAGACTTAAAAAACATTCATCGAAAAACAAATCTTATCGATAACAGTATGTCGATAAAAACAAGAGGGGTTTCATCGATAAAAGAAGGACATCAAAGAAAAAAGGATTTCGGAGGGCTCACGTGAACTTTTACCGAAGGATAAAACTCATCAAAATATGATTTCGATGAAACTCAAGAGTGACTCATCGATAAAGATTTCATCGAAGAAAGGATGACTTCGGGGAGACTAGAAGATGGTTTTTCGATGAGGGCCATTCACCGATAAGGTGATGTCGAGGAAAGTGAACTTTCGATGAAAGATCAAAGCATTCAACTTAAGACAAGGGTTTCATCGAAAACACGATTCACAGTCATTTCAGTTGAATAGTACTTCCCGTGAAGGAATTGAAAGCTCAAGTTGAGGATGTCACATCTGCAATTAAGTTTAAACATTTGAGTAGCCATTATAAACACAGAAACATTAACTATTGCACAAGTGGCTCACACAATTACAGCTGAATTGATCAAATTTTCATAAGAACCAGGTTGTTGCCAAAAGACGGAAAGTTACGAGGGTGCGCTAAAAGGAGATCTTCAAGAATTGGATGATGGGAGCCCTATTGGAATGCCCTCGATCTATAAAGAGGGTGAAGTAATATCTATGGAAGAATGGCGGAAAGAGCTTATAAGCGTCAAGGATATGGCTCCGTCAAAATTGGATCGAAGCAAAGACATGGCACCTACCATTAACCAGATGATATTCGAATACCTTTCACAGGGAGAAGAATTAAAGAAACAGAGCATCAAGATCAAGACTTTTAAAGAGGATGATTATATTCATCATTTGGGGATTCTTAATCTCTTTTTACTTAAGTTTGTTAGGAATGTTCAAATTGACAATTAGTATTTCGAAAAGACACATCTTTTCATAGATAACTTTTGCTCTCATATATATATATGAGAGAGGTTTCTTGTAATATTTTTTGGGGAAAAAAGATATCGGAGAAACAAGACAATAATGTATGACAGCCTGTAAGTTTCCTGTTATACAAATTTTGAGGGATACATAATACAATCAGTCATCTTTTCTTTGCATATGTGCTATGGATTATTTTATTTTGTTGTTGGCAATTGATTGTGATATTATCTAAAGGAGATAAGGTTATTCATGTTCTTTGAGTGAAATTTATGTTGTATGTTATAAGGTTGAAATAAAAGTTCTTCTTGTGAATTGTAATTGTTCTTTGCAGTGCTTACTTGAGTGGTCCCTTAAAGGTAGAGTTAAATTCATTCAAGCAACTTATAATATAGGCATTCAATTGATCTCATAAGAAATAGTAACTGACAGATCAATAAAGGGGTGGGTTTAAAAACTGTCTCACAAGTTCACACAATAAGTCCTAAGGAAATATAAAGACTCTGTAGCCCAGACAGCAAAGAAGGCACTGGCCATTTATAAATTACACTTATCACCATATTCATCATATGTTATTTTAAAGCAATAGGAGTAATTGAGTAGGAAACTTAGAGTAAGTTGGCAGTAGTGTATTCAAAGATCGAATAGCTTCTACAACAACAATCTTGAACTCATCTGCTATATCTCCATCCTAGGAACTTATGCCATTCTGAGATGGGAGGAAACCAGATCAAGATACTTAATCTGCTATAAAAAGCACTAGTCGTTGAAAACAACTAGTGAATAGGTATACCTGCCTAGGTTCTGCAGAGCCTAAAGTGAGAGAGTTAGTAACGAAATAGGTTCACTCTATAAGTTGGCCAAGTCAACTGGAAGGTTTGATCATAGGAGTTGGCATTTCCTTAGAATCTATCTAATCTATTGATTTGAGACCCAACAATGTCAACACCTATTGGAACACTAGCACTTTGGAGATCCAGCAACATTCACCGGCAAGAAAGTAACTATTGCACAATTACTGGTATATGGTTCACCGGCAGGATATAATGATCACCGGCACTTGGAATGATATGGAAGACACTTGGTAATGTCGAAGACATCGTATGGACACTTTATTTTCAAGAATTAATCATTGGTATATTCATATTTGCATATTTGCTTTTACCGGCAAATAGGTCTAGGGTTACATAGGATTACACCGGTAGGTTTATCTTTTCCAGATCAGCATGGCACGCTATGAAGATGATCTATTATTGTTGTAAATACATTAAGCTGGCATGTTCAATCAGTTATTGCATCAGATATTATATTGTTTGTAAAATGTTTTTATTGAAATATCTTGTAGAGCCGACCTACTAAAATTGGTCTTAGGTTATGGTATAAATGTAAGATCTTATTTGTAAGATTGGATGTGGAATGCGAAAAAGAATTGTGAGAAGGTATATGCGAGATTAAGTAGAGGTATACATGAAGACATCTTTTGAAGGTGAAGCTAGGTTTTTGTAGAAGCATATCAGCATTACACTGGTACTGAATCCAGCATATGAAGATGATATTTTGTACAGTACATTCTTATTGGATTTAACCATCCAACTATAGTCAGGGTGACTCCCATTTTGTGATTGAGTAGTGAGCTCTAGGTTGTTGGCCTTTCTACATGTACAGACCCCATTTATGTGCAGTTACTATCTGCAGTAGTATCATCTGGTTGTGGGTAAGGTTTCCCACCATTGTTTTTCCCCTTACAGGGTTTCCACATACAAATATTGTTGTTATGTGTTGTGGATGACTTTATGTTTATGTTTCATGCATTAATCTTTACTGTTATAACAATTTACTATTAACACTGTCTACCAGCAAACTTAATTGGTTTACCGGTATTAAGCATTAAGTTGGTTAATTGGTTTTTAGTTTAAATTTATTAGACAATTGATTCACCCCCCCTCTCAGTTGTCTCCGGGACCTAACATATTGAAGATGTCTGGATACTAACTTAGCTCAAGGTTTCTATTTCTAAGGTTCATAATCAAGCTTCTAGTTTGGTCGTCAGTGATAAAATCCCTCGAGAGGCTTCCCAACCTTAGAACAAAGGCTTTACATATCATAAAGATACTGGGGGAAGGCTAATCGTTGTGCGAAACCGTTGAAAGGGACTTTCGTCACCCTCCACTTTTGATTATAGTGGGTTGGAACACTTGGCGATAAAGTTGTTTCCCACTTGGGTCATTCCCCTCTCACCAGTCGTAATGGCTTTAAGAGTCATTAGCTCCTTGGGAGGGCAGGCCTGCTAAAGGATTTATTGCTTGAAATAATGAAAGGATAAGAGTGGTTTGGCTTTTTGATCACCCAATTAAGGGGAGAGCATGTACCTTCCAGTTTCGAGACAAGGCACAAATAGTTCTTTTTAACCTTCAAAGGCAATGATTTTCTAACTTCTATTTGGAGATGTTGCTCCAAAAAGCATGATGTTTATTTTAACTCTCAAATCAATGATTTTTTAATCTAAGTAATGAAATCCTGGTCAACAAAGCAAATTTTTCATTTATGGTCAACAAAATGAATTCAATAAAGGGGAAAGACTTCCCTCTTTTGCTTTGCCTAAAAATTCTTGGAAAAATGAGGTTCTTTAACTTTGCAAAGTAAAGTGAATCCTTTTAAACACCAAAGGATGGTGAGATTCTTTCTAAAATGCTTGCAAAAGTAAAGTTTGTCTTGTTCCTTTTAAACCCCAAAATAAAGTGTTTTCTTCCTAAGAAAGCAAGAAAATGGTTTTTATTTGTTGTTCTTTTTAGGTACTCCAAAATGAAAACTGAGTTCAATTTTACTTAACAAGGAAATGAAGAAAACTTTCAAATGACTAATTTAACAAAGTTAGAAATTAAAAATTTATTCAAAAGCCTAACAATTAGTAAAATACAAATCCTCCCAACCTGCAAACAAGCATTAGTTACCTGCAATAAAACCCGTTAGCAAAAAAAAATTTCCTTTTGTGGACTTTCACAAGTCTAATTTTAAGTCTTTGTTACAATTTTGTTTTCTGCCTGTGTCTATTATGCGCTACAGAATGGAACCTATGCACTAGACTAATGTATTAAAGTGTCGAGACCTATAGGAAATAGCATAAATGCAATGCACTAAAGTTAAGTCTTGATGCGTTAAGGTATGGTATGAACGCGCTAAACAATCTACCAGATTTGCCAAAGTAACGATCGGATGCGCTAGATGATGCTCTCCACGCGGTGATTTAAGTTTTCTGCATACCTGCAAAGTTAGTCCTGTATCAAAAAATGATTTGATAAATGGGGTCAGGCCCCATGGTGGGCTCCAGAAATGTATGTGGGAAAAGTGGTGCAATGAAACAAAAATTACGAAATCATGACTAGTCCACACACCAATGGGACTCTTGGTGCAAGTTATGGAGCTATATGGAATAGCTCAACTTCCCAAGGGCTGTTCCATTGTTCTCTATCTCACAAGACCCCTTAATCCAATGCCTTTTCTCTTAGATCAGTGAGAAAAGAGACTTAAGGATGACAATCATGAGAATGAGGGATGTCTTGATCAATCTAACATGAATGCAATCCTAATATGCATGATATTAATAAAACATAAACTAAACTAGCATTCATATGATGATAAGATGAAAGGATTAGTAACAAGACTATCCTAGCATGCTATACTAGTCTATCATGATTATTATGATAACAATGCAAATGTCTATTAAAGATGTTATGAAGATTATTTCTATCAAAGAGAGGCTAAATGCTAGATAAAGATGATTCAGATTAGATGCTTAGTAAAATGTCTATAGGTTTGATGCTAAAGACTTGGATATGAGACTGATAGAAGAATTGCTATATTTATAGGAAAAATAGGGTAATGAAGGGTCATGATTGGATGATCCTATCAAGGGTCAGGATTGAAAGCTATCAATCCATGTTTACAATTCTCACCAATAAAATGTTGACAATTGTCAACATAAGACTGCTTGAGAGGAGATGTAAGAAGCATTAAATGCTTGAGAAGACCTCATGTTTACCTTAGAAGGTAAGGGTTAAGGTTAGGTTAAGATTACCCATTGGATAAAGCTTTTACCCAAAGGATAAACTCTTGTGCAAGGGTTAGAGGAATAACCATGGTCAAAGCAATGAATGCTTGATGAGACCCTAAGGTTAGATGAGGGTTGAGTTAGGAAAAAAGTATCCAACCATATAAGAAGGTTGAGTTAGCCATTAATGGTTATGTAAGAGACTTAAATGGTTAAGCTGTTGAGAACATAAAGCCTTTTATGGTTATTGAAGACTTTAAGGGTTTGAGAAGTGACTTCCCTTTGCTGAGGATTGTGACAATATTTAGTAGATGGGTTAGACTAATTTAGAAGGGATTAAAATAATTTAGAAGGGGTTTAGAGATGCAAGTGGGAGATGTAGGAGAATGCAAGTGGATGGAGAGTAATTTTAATTAAAATAAATTGCTTTATTTCAACAAAATAGATGCAAGTGGGGGATTTAAATAAATTAGATTTATTTATTTGAAGTGAACAATTTAATTAAATGTAAATTTAATTAAAAAGGAGAGAAAGGGGAGCTAATTGAATAAAATGATTTATTCAATTAAATGATATGAAAGGCCTAGGTGAATTTAATTAAATAAATTGAATAATTTATTTAATCAAATAGAGGAATGTGAATGATTTAATTAAATAGAGGAATGATAATAAAATGAACATTAAATATTCATATAGGAAAGTGGTCATTTTTATACGTCGACACAACCAATCGGTAACAACCGGGTTATAGAAAATCAGCTCACAGGCCTTCTAAAACATGCTCAAAGTACAAAATAAGTCCCACCTGAGACCTCAAATCTCAAGATCTATCATCTACACTCAGTCCAGCTACTTCATTACATTCTAATGCATAATTAAAATGATTATACGATCGAGGGGGATCCGTTCGGCCCAAAAAGGGATCAAAACCTGAAGAACAAGACCTAACGTGTAAGGCCAACAAGGTTGGCCTTCGCCAAATAAATTCCTCCAGAAAATCCAAAGGATGAAGAGTAGATTGCAAGAAAAGGTTGGCCACACGCCAAGCAACATCGAAACCAATGCTCAGGGCTCCACAAACTACGAAAGGGGTTCTGATAGATCACCAAAATAGGTCTAGGCAACTGGTAACAAGAAACTGTCAACCGGTAATAGGAAACTATCATGGAAACTAATAGCGATAACTGGACGAAAATAGTCCAAATGTGATGTGGTCTAAAAATAAGAAAGATGATCAAGTCTTCAAGTAGAATGCAACTCCATAGGATTCGGTGAGCCAAAACTGGTACACATAGAAAGAAATGTTGAAACTGCAAACAGAAAGCAAAAAAGAAAGTAGCTATGTTTGGTTGATGCAAGATTTCCATGAACCGGGGCTGATCCTGCATCAATATATATATATATATATATATATATATATATGTATGTATGTATGTATGTATGTATGTATGTATGTATGTATGTATGTATGTATGTATGTATGTCTATGTCTCTCTCTCTCTCTCTCTCTCTCTCTCTCTCTCTCTCTCTCTCTCTGTGTGTGTGTGTGTGTGTGTGTGTGTGTGTGTGTGTGTGTGTGTGTGTGTGTGTGTGTGTGTGTGTGTATTGTAATGGTGGGAAAATGGTGAATGATAGAACAAGAAAGAAACTACCCTTTCCCTCAAACAGAGATGAGAGTTCACTATTGATTACCATTCAAGCACTTTTCACCATGTTACATTAGGAAGAGGAGAGGATAATTCACTAGATTCAATCTCTCCACATGAAGATGGTAGATTGAATTTTGAATGAATTGGGAATGTTAAGTTGATCCCCTCTTCCTTGTTTGAAATGGAAAGGAAATTGATTGAACTATGTAGTGCAAAAGGGACAAAGAATTGATTATAACTTGAGATCGGAATATGGGATGAAGCTATGCACCTGGATCTGGCAGTAAAATGTCAAGATGAAGTCACCCTGCAAATTTGAGGAAAACTTGCCCGGACTGTGGCAGGAACGTACACGGTCCTCCGAAAAATCCGTGAAATGAAAAGGGTTTTTCTACCTCTGCAAACGGAGCCCAAATCCAAAAGTATATTTGGGCACTTGCACTCTACACAAAAAAGAGAGGAAAATGGGTTGGGATTGGGGGTTTGCCTTTAGGTCAAACCCTAGTTTTTGAATTAACCAAGTAATGAAAGAAAGTACTTGCAAGTAGATGTAAATGAAAGATTGAATTGTAAATCACCTAAAGGGATGTTGTAGTGGCAATGTTGATAGAAATTCTTTTGTGGAATTGAATGTTGAATTAATCTCCTCTTTAATGGTTGAATCCTTGACTTGAATGCAAAACCTAGCCTTGAAGGGATACTTGAGAATACTCACTGCTGGAAAAGAATGCTTGGATGCTTGAATGCTCTTGAATGATTGATCTCATGTAAACTTCCCACTCATCCAACCTTATGCAAATGAGAAGACAAATTCCCCTTAAATACATGATATTGGATTTGATTTTTGTCATGGGCTGACATCAGGGGAGTTTCTCGCCCGAGGCACAACCAACAATGCAACCCTAGGAAGGGTCCTGCCCCGAAATAGGGCAAGGATAGGGGCAACACACCCCTATCCTAGGAGGACAAGGGCACCATGCCCCTGTCCAAGGAGGCATAGTGGTGCCATGCCCCTGTCCTACCCCTTTCTCCAGGGGAGAGTGCAGACAAGGTGATGCAGAGGCCAAGAAAGAAGTTGTTTCTATAGACTGAGCAATCTCTGGTCTCCAATCAGGCTAGAGGATTCGAACTCATGTGTGTGAGGACCCTAATGCAATCAAAAATTGCTAGGGTCGCAATTTTATTACACTACAATTGGCCCCCACTTTAGGGGGAGTATAAGCGTATGCCAATACTGTTGGTAAAGTTCAAGGAAAAAAAATTGAAAGACTTTTACCACGTCAAGGAGGCAAGATGTGCCAAGCCCCCAGTGGACTTAGGATCTTACGATTTTGATTGACAAAGTAAAAGGGAAGATCGAGAAGGGGAGAACCATGACTGCAAGTAGCAAAGTTCCCTTCACTATGAGTAATGAAAGAAAGGATACAAAATATTACAAAGCAAAACAAAGTTCACTAAGTAATTTTAAGTATCACAAGAAGGAAAGTATGATCGGAGTGTATGCCCCCACATTAAAGCGATCGCACGTGCCTTATTGGGAGCAATTTCTTTAAGGTAGGATACACCCAAGAGAGAGAGAAGAGAGGGAGCACGTTATCACAAGGATTTAGCCCCTAATCGAGGTATAAACCCAAGGATAATGAGAACAAAACATGAGGTAGTGTTGCTTTCCTCGGGATCAGTATTTTGTATGATAACTAATGTATATCATGTATGTATATGCGTATAATAATATTCATTCCCCAAAGAAGGACACTACCTTGATAGAAAGGGAAGAGAGGATGTCTTTTGAGTCAACATGAAAGAGACCAAGAAAAGATCTCAATGCTTTGCAATGTCCCTGAGTAGACATAAAGAGAACAATAGAAGAATAAGGATACACATAGAAGAATGGTCACAAAAGAGAAATAAAGGAGAGGGAGAAAGATCTACAATGCGAATATTGCTAATGTAGCATGACATCCGCCTCCTAATCTTGTTGATCACTATTTCGGGAAGGCGACAAACATGCCAGAGGAGCGATATTGAGAACAGCAAATGGAGCTATCACAAGATCCAAACAAGGACTATGCTCATGTTGTAAGTCACTTTGTTTGATTCTAGGAGCTAGGATTAGGGTTTGTGAAAACTCATCTGATAAATGCTTCTCCACATAAATATACTCATACTTACCATCAGAAGCATTAGGAATTGTATTGCCATTATGAATAACATTTTCACCCATTTCTTCATCAAATTTAAGAGAAAGAGGAGCAATAACATGAATAGGAGTAAAACCATCACGTGTTTTATGCAACTTATGATTTGGAGATGTTGGTTGAACATCTTACTTAGGAGAAAAGGGAATCATGTAAACTATTGGAGTCTGAGGAGATTGAATATTTTGAGGGAAAGCTTCATGAGCTCGAACACGGCATCTTTGTCAGCATTCTCTCGCACAACAGTTCCATCGAGTCTTAGTGGAAGGCTAAGAAGGAGGAGGAACACTTGAAAAAGTAGGAATGTTTCTCTCCTTGATGGTGGAAGGTTTAGTTTGAGGTCTTTTTGGTTGAACAATAGGAGAAGCATGCCTCTTCTTTCGCTAAGAGGGAGGAGGTGGAACTGTGCCATAGAAAGGAGGAATATTAGGTGTAGGAAGGAGACCAGGTCCATCATGAGGAGGAGGTATAGGTCTAACCTTAGGAATAATATTGTTGTTCTCTTTAATAGAAGGTAAAGTCACATCCATAGGTATAGGTGGACAATCTTCTTTATGAGGGAGATTAGTTCTATCCGTGAGGGGAAGAACCTTATCTTGAATAATAATAGGAATGTCAAGTGTTGGTGATCTTAGTTGACATAAGGATAAGATCATATCGTTATTCAATTTTTAATAAGATTGAAAAAGAGCATTGCTCCTTGATGGAAGAGATTGAAATTGTTTAGGCCAAAAGAGATCAATAGGAACACCAGGGCTTCTTTTGAATGGATGAAATAAATTATGGTTCACAGTTATGATTTCTCTATTGTGAGGAAATTTATGACACTTGTGGATTGGAGAAGCAATAGCCTTCATGGAATATAGCCAAGGATAGCCCAACTTCACACGGAATTGCTCAGAAGAAGGTATGATAACAAATTCAACATCCATGGGTTTAGTATGAACTTCAACAGGAAGGGTGATAGAGCCAATGGTAGGAAAAGAGAAGCCATCAAATAACTTCACAACCACATTAGAAGTATCGTTTAATGGTTTTTGCAATCATAAAGTAGAAAGATACTCTTCATTTATTACATTAACCATGCAAGAGGGATCAATCAGGGCACCACGGTAAGGGATATCCTTAACCTTCGCCACTATGTATAAAGGGCCATTGGGTGCTCTAATGGTCTCGCTAGGGTCAAATGTAATACAAGGATCCTTAGGCACATCATGTGTCTGTACCATATTAACCAAGTTTGGATCCATAGAGGTGAATTCTTTAAAAGACAGAGAATTAGGCACAATCTCAATAATGTTAGAGGTATGAGATGGCAAGGGATTAGTGAAAATCTTAATATTTTGATTAGGAGGAGCTCCTGATTAATTCCCTTTATCATTCACACCTGCCACATACATAGTATTATTATCAATCAAGTCTTAAATCTTATTCCTCAATGCAAAACATTTCTTCTAGTATCATGACTGGGTTGACGATGAAATTGACAAAAGTAATTGTTATCAAAATAAGGAGATGCAAGTTTGGAAGGATCGGTTTGTTTTATAGGAGGAAGTTTGATAAAAATTTATGTTCAACAACTAAGACATAATACTATTTAAAGATTCATTTAAAGGAGTAAATTGTCTTTCTCTTTGGAAAAATTTAGAAATAGAAGGCACACCTGTTGTAGCATTCACATGGTTGTTGTTGATTGGATCATTGAGCTTGATGAAGCTTTTCATTGGTTTGAACTTTGCAAATGGTTGTTGAATTCTCTCCCCCTTATCACTCAGAGCCATAAGACTGGATTGCTCCATTTGACTCACAACCAGTTGATAATTGTGGAGTGTTGCGCACAACTGCAGAAAGAAAGTAAACTCGAACAAAAGAAGTTTTTCCATGATATATTTTTATAAATTAGAAATGAAAATTATTTGAATATCATTATCAGGCACATGAAAATAAATTTGAGCACACAAATGCTTATATCTACCAATGAAAACAGTCACTTTTTCTTTAACACCTTATAGGACCAATATTGTTTTGAAACTATTGGATGAAAGCATTTGCCAATTGTTGAAAGGAGGTGATAGAATAAGAAGGTAAATAGCAATACCATTGTAAATCCTTATCTCTTAGTGTTCTTGTAAACAATTTTGCAAGCAATCTTTGATCATAAGCAAAATAAAGTACACAAGGTTTGATTTGTTTTTACATGTGTAAGAGGATCACCTTTTTCATTACATAGTCCCAATTGAGGGATCTCAACATGTTTATGTGGCATGACTTTAACAATATCAAGAGAAAGTGGGCACACTAAACTTGGATTGACTCATAGAAACAATATGTTGTTGTAAGGAAGATAGGGTTTGGGCAAGATTGTTGATTGTCATTTCGGTAGAAGAATTGATATTAGACATAGGTGATTGAGAAAGTGGTGTGATGTTGTTGAAAGAAGGCATGGACTGAGAATAAGGTGGTGAGACATTATGATAAGTAGGCATAGGTGATGATTGGGTAGGAAAAGGGACACTTAAAGGAGAAATAAAGTTGTTGAAGGAATCACCCCCTTCTATCACATTGATTGGTTCAGGAATAATAGCAACACTCATGGAAGACATAGGTAACGATGGAGGAGTAAATGAAGAAGAGGGATTGCCCCCATGACCACTTGTTGTAGGGATGAAATTTTGAGTTGAAGTAGCCATGATGTTGGATGTGAAAGTAGGAACACTAGTCATAGGATTAGTCAAAGGAGTAGAAGAATTGACTTGTGTTGAAGGTTGTGAGTAACCTAGGGTTTTGGCAGAACTCTTGATAGACGGGTGGCTGCAAGAAGTTGAGTCCCACTTTTGGGCAGAAAGTGGAAGTGTTTTCTCTGTTTTTCAATTTTTTTGTCGATTGATGTCAAATTTGATGCACTTGGAGATTGAATCTCAAAAACCTTCAGTAATAGAAAATGTAGTGCTCGGAGTCTACTTTTCAAATATATAATTTATTTTAATACCCACATGGTAGAAATCACTTTTTAGTAGGCATGTTTAAAAACCATTTTTTCAAAATGCTTGTTTCAGGACCATACCACACGTGTACGACCACCCTTTTTTGATGCAAACAAATAAATTTTTGCATTTAATCCTTTTGGGAAACAATACCTAAGACACCAAATATTGATGAGAATATTTTTGCTTATTTTTTTGTTGAATATATTTTTTTTTATTAATTTTTAACTAACAATAAAGTATATTTTCAAAACATCTGGTGTACGACCACCATAATTTGATGAAAATTTCATATTTTTCATTTTATTTTTTTTAATATTCAATTGAATTGTATGTAGATCGATGTCATTTAATTTATTTTTCTAAAATCCTAAAAACAAAAAGTTATTAAAGGTTTAGTGAACCTTGGAATTTTAGGTTTAGGTTCCACTTTTGATTAATAAATAATACAAAAATAGTAAAAATAATCTTATCACTATGAAATTTACATTTCTAAAATCAGAACGTTGAAAACTCTAATGGGTTTTTGTTTCGTCAAAAAATTCAATCAGAAAGGCCCTCAAAAAATTAGGCCAAGGTAGAAATCTAATGTTGTTTACCTTAGTCATTTTTTTGGAGGTCCAAGCATAGGCTTGGTGGGACCAAGCCTATCCCAAAGCAAAAAAAAATGCTAAGGGTTGTTTCCCGCCCCTAATTTTAACAAACGAAAAATGGGCACATGTTTCGCTTTGTACCGTTGAAAACAAAACGGGCACCTGTTTCATTAAATAACGGGTGCCCCTTTTTGAAAAGATCCATTGGGCCAGAATCTAGCCCACAAGCACAAATCCCAATGATTGAATGATTTTTCAATCATTACCTAACAAGTACGATCTGCAAAGAGAATGTTTTGATTAATCATTCTCTTTTTTGTCTTATTGTCGATTTGGTAAGGAGATCGATTGGAATTCAAAATTTGGTGCATCCATGGGATCAAATCAATGCAGGAAGAGGCAAAGGAAGGTTCTGACAATTGAGGAGATTGCATCAAATAGGGAGAAGGAGGTAATACGTCAACGAGAGAGAAGATCAAGAATGACACAAGGAGCTTCAAGTTCCACAATCATTTTAGAAGAGGAGAACATCAACGAGACCATAAATGTTGATGAAGGAAACACAATAGAACCATTTAATTCAGGTGCATCTTCTAATCCATTATTGGATACATGTATGTCTTCACAGCCCTATGTTTTTTCTCATGAAGAAATTGGTGATTTAGTAGAAGCAGGTTACTTATTGAATCAAACGCCAATTGAAAATCAAACCCCAAATGAAATTAGAACTCAAGTTGAAACTGAAATTGAAATCCAAATTGAAACCCCAAATGAAACTAGATCTCAATTTGAAACTGAAATTGAAACTCCAAATGAAATTGAAAATCCAACTGCAACTAAAACCAATAATGTGTATGTAGACATGGAAACACCAATTGAAAATGAAACATGTTTGAATGATAATCAAATGATGAAAATATTGAAATTAAAAGTGATGTACTAGACAACCTTCCTAGCTTGGTTTCATTGAGACAGATTAGGACATATGCAAATAGATTGTTTAGTCATTTTTTTTATAATAAGAAACTTGGGTTTCAATGTCAATTAATGGTACAACTAATTAAAATGACTAAAATGTGAAAAGTGATGAAGAAGTTAGGCTTTTATGTCAAACCCAAGAAGAAGGACGCATCTTTAAAACAAGTTGTATCGACTATTGCTAGCGCCTTTGATACAATCAGAAAGAAAAGTTGTTCTAAAGATAAAAATATGGCACGACGGTCAATAACAATAGCTTTAGTAAGCCAAACAACTTCTAATAAAAGAATGATGAGTAACATAAGTGGATATCTTAATATTCATCGTAAAACTTTGTCAAGAGCTGTAAAAAGAAGAGTTAATTTTGAAAGTGATCCGGCAAACAAATTGTGGACTTTTAGTGGTAGACTACCAAGGTCTTATATGAAACTTACTGGTGAAGTCAAAAAATTGATCAAAAAATTCTGGCACGATAATACGAGAGTATCACCTAATGTTAGAGATGTTCTTAAATTAAGAGTTGGGTCAAAAATTCGTGATCCATATCCAAAACACCTATTGGGCATGACTCAAATTGAATTGTACAAAAAAAATTTGGATGATAAGGTGTTGACTATTAGCATTTGTCAAAGGTCTTTTGAAAAGTGTAAACCTTGGTATGTTTGAATTAACAAGGAAAGAGTCACATGTTGCTGCAAAACTCATGTTCAATTTCGCTACCATTATGATGTATTTCGATATATACGTGTTACCATGCATAGTAATGGAATGTTCCAAGAATGTGGTATAAATATACCACCTGAAACTATAAAGGAGTTTATATCAAGTTTGTTTTGCAACCCACCAAATGAGCAAAATTTTCTTTTCAATGCATGTGTTTCCGGTGTATGTGATATATGTGGCAATCTTGCATTGTTGGATGAATGTTTGCATGAAAATATTTCAAATGATTTTAGACAACAATTAGTTGATGTTAAAAGATTTGAAACTGTTGAGTATCCACTGAAGGATGGAAAGGTTGGAAGACGATGCGATCTAATCACTGAAAAAGTTAGTGTTCATGCATTTATGAATGAATTTAAGAGTAACATCGTACCTAAATATGTTAAACACACTCAAAATTCTAGATGGCTCGATGGTCAATTTTGAATATGTAAGGATACATTTCTTGTTGGTAGTATACTTTTGGTTGCTGATTTTGCAAAGAACTACACCCTTGCACCACAAGATGAGGTCCAATCACAACACTACAATTTAGTGCAAGTATCGATTTTTGTCCATATTGTCAATAGGCATGCACCAGATAGCACAGAAGAGGATCGCAAAATTTTGAGAGAGTACCATTTCTATATGAGTGATAATAAATTACACTCATCTAAGTTTGTCCAGTATTGCTTCAAGAACTTTTTTCAAAATTTCAGGGAGAGAGAAATTCAGATGAAACAACATCTAATATGGTCTGATAATTGCACAGGGCAATTCAATAATGCTAGAATGTTTTATTGGTTGAGTAGGATTCATAAGAAAACTAATATCGAACACATGTGGAGTTTTTTGAGGTTGGACATGGGAAAGGAGAACGTAATGGTGTCGGTGCATGTGTTAAGAGATCCCATTGCAGAGAGCAACTCAAATTCGAGGAAAAGGCTAAATTTAAAAATGCAAGTGCAATTGTGGATTGGTGTAGTGCAACTTTATACATACAATCAAGTCAAAACTCTACAATTAGACGTTTCTTCTAGCTAGTTAAAGAGGAGAATATCCTTCCAAGATATGTTTGTGATACAATCAATGGGTCAGCTAGATGACATTCATTTAAGAGTTCTAATTCTAACACTTGGGCTATATGGACTAGAGAGCTTGCATGTTTTTGTCAATTTTGTGTTGCAAGTGAATAGGAAGAATGCGAGAATATGGAATGGGTTGAAAAATGGCAACACAAATCCTTAACACCTAGTGAGACACAATATCAAGATGTTAGAAGAAATGAAGACCTAGATCATGCATTTGCATCAGAAGATTATGATCGTGTTTCAGACCTCATACAACCTGGTAATTTAATTCAATTTCCTGTTTATAGCTTTAAATTATATATTTTTATGTATTGTCATATAATTTATGATTGTATTTGAATTATAAATTCTAACAAGTTTTTTTTCTACATGTACTTAAATTTGTTTTCTAGGACATGTGTATGTTGTTGTTGCACCTGAGGATAATGATGAGTAGGTTGAGTATTGGCTAGCTAGATGTGTAGAACCTAAGAAAAAGTTGATATGTGATCAAGTAGATGATGATGGTTTTCAGTATCTAGTTGGGTATGTTGTGGTAGTTGGCACATGGCTACGGAAATACTTAACAAGAAGGAATGGCTTACTAGCTTATGAAGACTACCAATCAAAAAAGAAGATTATACACTATTCTCATTTGGTGGTGGCAACAAACATCAAATTAGAAAGATACAAAGGTAGACCTACTAATAAGGTATTGTGGACACTTTTAGTAGAAGAGCATGAGGCAATCATAGACGCATTGCAGAAGAGAGAGGATGCAGATGGTACATTAGGTTGAATCAAATTTATATGCATGTAAGTTTGTGTTACTTGTGTGAACTCTTTTATATTTAATCATGATAACTATTTTTCTTTGTCTCTTTAACATTGTATTTGTCTACATTTGATACAATTTTGGTTTCATAAACAACATTGTATTAGTTATCTTGTTCTTAATGTTATTTTGTGCACATTTTAATTGTGTTACAATCATTCTAATTTTTTATGATGTATTTATTTTATCGTAATCTCTTCATAGATTAATTGTAAGTTCTTGATTTTATTATTATTTTAAGAATAGGATGTTATTGTAAATTGGGATAATTATTTTATTGAATTATAAACTATTGCACTATAAGATGATCAATAACAATGTTAAAATATAAAGTCATAAATAGATCATATATAATCACTAAGAGCACCAAATCACAAAACAACATCACATATATATAATCACTAGAGGGCGCCAAATCACATAACAAGACCTGATATCATAATAGCAATGAAATGACATAATAAAAAGTCCTATATATAATCACATAACAATTCCTGATGACATAATAACAAATCTTGAAAAAATAATAATAAGGAAATGACATTAAAACAAGTCCAAATAACATAATAACAAAACAACATCATATATAATCACTAGAGTGCACCAAATCACATAACATGACCTAATATCATAATAGCAACAAAATGACATAATAAAAAGTCCTATATATAATCACATAACAACAAGCCATATATATAATCACATAATAACAAGTCCTAGGATAACATAACAAGTGTCATCATAAAAATTCCATAATACAATAACATGACATGATCTAAAATATATAATCTAAGAACTCGTGTACATCTCATCTGCAGTCCTCTTCACTCCATGTGAAGGTGGCTGAGATGAATCATCCTGTTGCATGTGGTCCTGAGATGCACCATCCTGTGTGTGTGCAGTATCAGTGTCTCCACCCTCCTGTACATTATTAAAATATTTTACATGAGAAGAAGATTTAACATGAGAAGAAGTTACTTGCATAATTCACTTATAAAGTAATTAAATACTAAAAATTTAAAATAAATTACCATACGACCATGCTCTACAATGCCCTCACTGGTACGTGGAGGTCCACTACCATGAACAAGAAAAGTGGTTGTAGTCAAGTTTTGCAAAAAAAATATTGTACATAAATTTTGATAATCCCTATAAAAGCCAAGTACACAGTATAAACAAATTAGAAATTATTTTTCTAGTCATCACCACAAATGATAATGTCAACGGTTGCATCTGGCTCAAACCCATAGCCATACCAATACTGGCAATGGTATCAACCTGAACAACATATATAAAGCATGAATCAAACTTGTATATATACATAAATTATAAAGTATATATATAGACAACAATTTTGTCGCATAAAAGCATACATGTGATGCAAGAAAAGTAACTGATGGGTGAAGGCATATATCTGATGCACCATCAAACAATCCAGAAGCCTACAATTGCAAAAACATAACGAACATGAATCAAAGTTGTACATAAATTAGTAAGCATATAAACAGTTCAAATTAATGGATGAAAAACATACTAGTGGTATATGAGGCTGAGCCTCAACGGTCCACGGGTCACGTGAAGAACTACCCACCTCGGTGCTACATGAAGCACCCTACAAAATTGAAAAAACATATCATACACATCATTACATTAAAAAATTTATTGTTTATTTTAAATGTACATATCAATACAATGTATCTAGATGAAAGTGCATACCATAAATGAGGCACCAACATCTCTAGGTATTGAGGTAACGTGATGTCGGTTCCTTAATGATGTGGTATGATCCATCCTCTGTTTAGAAAAAATTGCCTCATGTTATGGTTCATATGTGTATATATAAGGAATTTAATATTGCACTATAAATTATATAAATAAATTAGTACCTCTGTAGGTTGATCATCGTCTACCCAGAGGAGATCAACATATGAAGAGATGGCATCAGCATGTGCAGCCTCCTCGGCATCATCATAACCACCATGGGCAGCATCAACATCATCAAAATCACCATCTCCTCCAAGGGAAGCCTCACTCTGTGGACCCATACATACATCCCCACAGCTCGTGCAAACATGTGCTAAGCTAGGGGCATCCCTTACCTCGTGCAACTGCTTGTTAGGTCCAACTAGGAAAGCTAATGTACTGAGAGGGGAGGGGTGAATCAGTACTTTAAAACTTTTCTTCTAAAACAATCTTACTGATAAACATAAACTGTGTATAGCTGATCTCATAATATATAATGCTAAAACATAATCATAGAAATAACATTCAAACACATTTCACTCCATAACTCAAATATTTTGGTTACGCAGAAACTCTTTGTTAGAGAGAAAAACTGTGGTGGGGATGGCACGCACAACTTCACTACTGCAATAATAAAGGTTGCTCGATTAGAGCTACATGTTAGCTATTTCTGATAGCTTACCCTATTAGGAGTATCAAGATCTTTAGATCTACCTTGCTAAAGGATTTTACAAACACTTTTACAAAATTTTGTACCTGGTTAAAGGCTTTACAATTTATAGACTTTGTTAGAGTCTTTTATCCTGTTAAAGGTTTCTATTACAACTCAAATAATTCAATCAAAATCTTTACAAATATCTGCAACTTTACATCTTGAAATGTTATAGCAGACTCTATGTGCTCAATATGAAATTACCTTGCTCATAGCATCCCTCGGTAATTGATAAATTAACTCGGTGACCTCTTCTCTATACTCTGTCCCTTAAACTGTTTTTTTAAAAACCTTCTCAGTGACCTCTGAATATCTCTGTCACTTATCTTCTCTCATGATTTTCATTTTCAAATCATCAATTCATCAATCTTCCCTCTCTCACTTAGATACTCAAAATCACTCTGAATATATAGATCTCTGAGACGGTGATCTTGTTCATACATCGATCATACAAACATGTTTTATCGAATGAATAAACATAGAAATTATTTCATTAGATAAACTTCCTCAAAATCATACAAAATCTTCGAGTGCAATTCCCTATGTAATAACGGTTCCTTGTTCTCGAATCTTGTAACACGTTTCCACATATGTGTCCAAGTTCATTGAATCTAGTAACACGTTTCCACTCGGTTTAGATTAACTCGGTATACCTTCCTTGCTGCTCAGTAGGCATAGGAACTTTACTCGGTAGGCAGCTCGGTATAACTCATCTCGGTGACTAGCCTTTCTTCTATAACCGATAGCCTTAGTACATACCGACTGAATATTTCGGTAGTAATAACCGGCTAGAGTATATAGGATGACTTTGGACATAAAACTAATGGCAACTTAGTAAATAGTAACACTACTATACTAAATTGCCCGACAGGGCACTCAATGAACCAAGAGAAGAATTCACTTCTCGATGATGGGCAGGTGCGCACATAGTTTCTAACCTTGTTTCTCAATTTGGCTCCTGGCCTATCTTGGGGCATGCCTCTCCCGACCCCCTAAGATGATCTAATATCAAAGTAATTGGGATTTTTACCCAATTCAAATTCGGCCCATAATGTTTTCAAAAAATACATCAGGACCTCATGATTGGAGTGTGGTGGATAGTCAAAGACCATCCACCACCGCTCCCAAAAGTGTCTAGCTATGCCTGGGTGCCTACACCATCAAATTGAGATCTGTGGCTTTTTCGGATCTATCTCTTCACCCGTCTTAAGGTTCATAAAATATTGTTTCAAATCCATTTTTGTTATTTTTAATTCATTGACTTGTTTGTATGTTAGGCCATCAGCATAAAATGCACGCAATCCCTCCCACCAACTATGATAGCTATCCAGCTCACTATCTAAAGCTAGTATAGACTATACAATCCCTTGCATACTATCTGCAAGGCGTAACAACTGTGGAGGTGGATGAGGCTCATGTCTAATGGTATGGATATCTCTAATCAAAGAATCAATATTCCTCTTAATGGTCTTCCTCAACTGATCGGGTGGAGGTGGAGGTGGAGGTGGAGGTGGAGATGGAGGTGGAGTGGGTGGAGGTGGAGGTGGTGCTAGACCTAATAGCTCATCTATCTCAAACTCATCTATTCTGTGAAAATAATCTGCATATATATAAAAACTTGAAAATTTACAATTACTATTTAATTTACATTTCACCTTCCAAAAAAACTTATAATTAAATACAATTTACCAAATTAAATATAAAAAAATGAAACTCACATAGATCTATAATATTGTTAATAGGTGGGTCTATTTTAATAATAAGCATAATTTAAGAAATATTATCCACTTAAATCAAAGTATAAGAAATATTCTACAAAATAAAACATCATAATGCCCATGCAACTCAAACAATATTTTTTAACATCTAAAGATGCATTAGTATAAGTTCCATCAAAATCTTAAAAATAATCATGAGAGAGAGAGAGAGAATAGATAATGAATAAAATGACTCCACTGATTTAGATAATAAATAATCATCTCCTCTAGACTCCACTGAGGGCTCATTCTCGATTAAGATTTTTTTTTAGTTGGCATTTTGGGCCATCATGGTGCATTTGTATGTTTGTTATAGAGAGATGGATGATTACAATACCTATGATAGTTGTACTTTCGGACCCATAATAGTTGACCATCTTGTCATGAGAGGCTTATAATCATATTTTAATGGTAGCATTGTGTAGTTCATATTTTCAAAGAAGATAACTTCCATGGAATTACAATTTAGTACCCTTGTTATATTTAACCATTATCGTCAATTAGGATACCACTTTATATTTTCAACTTGATAGGAATCAATTCAACTACTCTCTTTTGGTTTTAACTAAATTCATTAAAGTCATAAGTTATATCTATGAACTTGTCAATACATGTATTGCTTTGTTGTGTTCTTTGCTAGAATCATGGGATGATTTAGTGATCACAACTAGTAGTACTACACTAAGTTGAAGCTTGAATAAATAGTAGGTTCTCTACTCTTGGAGGAGTTAAAACAAAAAAAAACTCTGTTTTTTTTATATTCAATTTTATATTGGTATTTTCTTGTTCAAAGTCGCAACCCACAAAATGTGATTCCAATATTGATCTATATTTGATTCTTATTTTTATTAAATTTGCCAGTAGTGTGAATTATTGTCCTCTTAACTTAAATCAAGCTATGTAAATTTAAAGCCTCGTAACTTTTGATAGAGAGCATATTTTTTCATGCTTCATGTGGCATTGAAAAGGTAGTTCATAAATCTTCATAGATCACACAATTATTTTCTAGAATATTCCCTTGTATTTTATATTTTATTTTTTGTTATTTCACATTCTAGTCATTTACTTGGACATCTTGGCACTTGAAAATGACCGTCTTACATGAGATGAATTTGTTTGATATGTTTTATATGTATTGATTTTATTGATCTTTTAATTTTTTATTTGAGGAGGTATCATAGGTTTCTCTATTCATCCTTTTGTGGTAAAATTAGAAAGGGATAACTATGATTCTTTTGTAAAATTATATATTGATAAGTTTTAGGTAGTGTAATCATTTTCCTTTTATGTATGGACTCATACCTAAACTATAAACACTAGAAATTATATAATCTTGGTGTAACATCATTGACCATGTAGGAGTGATTTGATCTAGTATCAAGATCATGATTCTATGTGTATTGCATTGGATATTGATTTCCCCCACACACTTTGGAATAGACTTTAGGAGATACATGGAGACCCTCATATCTCTCCATTCCTAGAGGATCCTATTGTAGATTGTTGCGTTCCCTTTGTAGATGAAGATCGCATACCCTAAGACGATGATACTTAAGAGGAAATTTATTATATCATAGGTCTTGCATGTTTTGACAATTTCGAGGCTTGTCTCATTCTTCAAGTACTCATCCTATTAAGACCTAATATCCATCTTATGTTTTTTATTATTTTAGATTATTATCACCAATTCCATAAACCCAATTGATTTAGTCTAGCATGGCATTAATCACCTTCTAAACATGACCACTTGGGATTCATATCTTTTGAATATATTATCCTTGTTTGAGGAGTTTAGAATTACATATGTTGAATATTATTTTGAGGATATTGATATCCTCTTTCATGATAGCTATGCCATCATTGGCAACCCATCATATTAGAGTTGGCACTCATTCTACTTCGATCCTCACAAGATTCTTTATCATTATTTTGTTCCAACATGTGAATATTTGCGAAGTTTTTAGAGACACAAATCTATTTAGATTTGAAT
Source organism: Cryptomeria japonica (assembly GCF_030272615.1). Lineage (NCBI taxonomy): Eukaryota > Viridiplantae > Streptophyta > Pinopsida > Cupressales > Cupressaceae > Cryptomeria > Cryptomeria japonica. Next base: position 858,777,520 of record NC_081409.1, read on the forward strand.
TTTGTATTTACCCAACTTATTATAATGACATTTCCAGTCACCAATGTATTTATTTCTTCCTAAAGGAAAAAAAATATTGTTTGCAAGTAATGGATCATGTTTTTTCTTCAATCTTTCATCATTAGCACGTGACCTACTTCTTTATGGGGAGTTTTGTATTCTCGTTTTATCCCTCTTATTAGGGGGGTATTTACTATAAAAAGGAGCCATTGGTTATTAGAGGAAGAGAAAAGGATAAAGCAAAGAGAAAAAATAAAAAAAAGGACATGTTATCATGTTTGTAAATATATAGTATATCTTTAGAGATTGGGCTAAGTTAGGAAGTAGTGAGGATTAATAATGATAGTTAGAGTATTATCAAATTTAAGAACCCTATTTTTCACACACACAAAAAAACACATTCATATTCATTATCATTTTAAAGTTCAATTTAAACATAAATTAAACATCTAATTTTTACAAAAGAATCCTATAATTAAATACAACATTTAGAAATATAAATTTAAACATTAAAACTTTTACGCATGATTAAAATAGAGAGAGAGAGAGAGAGTAGGTAATTTGAGATACAATGAGTTAGAGAGAGAATAGATAATTTGAGAGATAGAGAGTAGGTAATGATACAGAGAGGGTAACGTGTGAAAGAGAGAGAGAGGGGGGTAATCTGTGTGTGTGAGAGAGGGGATAATGAGAGATTGAGAGAGAGAGTGTGTAATAACAGAGATGGTAATGTCTACGTGTGTGAGAGAGAGAGAAGGGGGGTTTATTGTTGATTTTCATCTAGGGTTTATTGTTTGTTAATTTTTTAGGGTTTAATGTTCGTTTATTTTCTAGGGTTTATTGTTCGTTTTTTTCTATCTAGGGTTTAGTGTTCATTTTTCTGTTCAAGGTTTATTGTCTGTTTTTATGTCTAATGTTTATTGTTCATTTACGTTTTTGTTTTTTGTTTTTTTCCTACGCTTTTTACTATTCATGTTTTTTGCAATATTTAAAAACTAAAAACTATTTTAAACATGAAATAAAATAAAATAAAAAATGTTTTTCAAACTTTAAAACACAAAAATTAAAAACTAACAATAAATTAACATTTTTTTAATGAAAAATAATAACAATAAATTAATATTTTTTTATGAAATATAATATAAATAAATAAAACAAAATATAAAAAATAGAACTACGTACCTGGAAGGAGGTAAAAAATGATCTCGGGGGTCAGCTGGGATGAAAAAATGGGGTACTCGTGCTCCTCTGAAACATTTACCCGTTTTTGAAGCAGTGAAAATGATGGAAAATGGTTTTAAAAAAAAAATACATTCAAGAAACGGGCGCCCGTTTAGCTTCGGGCACCCATTTTTAAATGGCTCGGGCACCTGAAGTGAAACAAGTGCCCGATTTGTAAAAATCAGGCACCCGTTTCTAGCGGGCTCTTTTCCCAACCCATAGACTTCCGTGGGATTGGGACCCAACTTTATGCATTTACCCAGGCATGACATTAGAATCAACAATATGTGCAATGCCACGCGATATATCAATTTCATTCTTATCACTTTGAAGCATGTGTTTAAGGCCTTCAATTAATGGGAGAGATTCACTATTAGGTTATTCTTGGGACATCCATTATTGAAAGTTGTCAAATTGATTGTCCAATGTAGATAGTTGATCTAAAGAAACCCTAGTTAAAGCTTCTTCGTCATCATGGGGTGAATAGGCACATGATTAGAATGGGAAGAATTAGCATGATCCTTATTAAAAAAGTCACCCAAATTAGGCTCCATCTCATCGGTAATTAAACCTTGGGAAGCCTTAATTCTAATACTTCGTCTAACAGGGATAGGATAGGCAAGACCAATAGTGGTAAAACTCATGCACTAGAGGGAAATTTGAATTTTGAATTGTGGAACAAAGCTTACAAAATTAGTTAATGCAAAATTTAAGAAAATAATGATTACACATTTTGAACTTTTTTAGAGGAAGAGGATAACACAATTTCCAAAAATTAAAGGAAATTAGAATTTTAAAATTAGGGCTAAGGGAATACCACTTAATTTTAAAATTAGAATTTTTAAAATCAGGGCAGACAATAATTAACCTCTTAATTTTAAAAAATTTCTTGAAATTTGAAATGTTGAATTTTGAAGGTATTTTCGATTCTAGAGGGATCAAAAATCGATAAAATCCGCCAATCTTCTCAATTTAGGCTAGTAAATACAGTCATAATAGTCTCCCGAAATTTTGAGAAAAAAGATGAGGACTGTGGCGGGAACGCACATGGTCTGACCAACTTTTTTTGAAATTTCCAGGGATGGATATTACGATGATTTTAAAGATAACCCCGAAAAATTCGCGAATTTTACAATCTCTAGATGGGCGAAATGAAGGCACAAATGTGAAAATAGGACCCTATTAGGGTTTTGAAGAAAAAGATGAATTGTTTTGCAAGTTTGAAAAGGGTCAAATCTAATGGATAGGGGCACCTTGGAAAATGTTTAGAAATCTGAATGTAAATAAAATTGATTTGAAATTCACACAAAATCCAGTTAATTTCAAAAATTGGGATTTTATGACCTAATCACTTAATTGTAAAATTTGAATTGTGGGAAAAGGGGGGAAATTGAAAATTTGAATTGTAGAATTGAAGACAAATCTGAGAACAATCAGAAATCTAAAAATTAAATGGAAATCCAAAATTTGCACAAGTTCAAGATGATTTTTGAAAATTAGGGTTTTAACAAGTAACCTCTTAATTTTGTAAATTTAAATTGCCAATTGAACAAGACAATGAGGAAATTGAATTTGTCAATCAAAACAATTTTCAGATCTAAGATAACCACAAGCAATATTTACAAATCACAAGTTCAATTTTAAATTTTAAAACTAGAGTTTTTAATGATTTAACCACTAACTTTGCAGAAAGTTGAAACTTGTAAATGAAAAATATGCAATTTTGTTCAAAGGAAAGCATGTAAGATGTTGGGTTCACCAAAATGTAATGGTGGAAAAATGGTGAATGATATATTAAGAAGGAAACTACCCTTTCCCTCAAAGAGAGTTGAGAGTTTTGCCATTGATTACCATTCAAGCACTTTTCACCATGTTACATTAGGAAGAGGAGAGGATAATTCACTAGATTCAATCTCTCCACATAAAGATGGTAGATTGAATTCTGAATGAATTGGGAATGTTAAGTTGATCCCCTCTTCCTTGTTTGAAATGGAATGGAAATTGATTGAACTATGTAGTGCAAAAGTGACAAAGAATTGATTATAACTTGAGATCAGAATATGGAATGAAGCTGTGCACCTGGATCTGGCAATAAAATGTCGAGATGAAGTCACCCTACGAATTTCAAGAAAAGTTGTCTAGAACGTGGCGGGAACATACACAGTCCTCCAAAAAATCCATGAAACGAAAAGGTTTTTTGCCTCTACAAATGGAGCCTGAATCTGAAAGTACAGTTGTGCACCTACAACCTACACATAGAGAAGAGAGGAAAATGGGTTGGGATTAGGGGTTTGCCTTTAGGTCAAACCCCAGTTTTGGAATTAACCAAGTAATGAAAGAAAGCACTTGCAAGTAGATGTAAATGAAAGACTGAAATGTAAATCACCTAAAGGGAAGTTGTAGTAGCAATGCTGATAGAAATGCTTGTGTAGAATTGAATGTTGAAATTAATCTCCTTTTCAATGGTTGAATCCTTGACTTGAATGCAACACCTAGCCTTGAAGGGAGACTTGAGAATACTCACTACTGGAAAAGAATGCTTGAATGCTCTTGAATGCTTGATCTCATGTAAACTTCCCACTCATCCAACCTTATGAAAATAAGAGGACAAATGCCCCTTAAATACATGATAGTGGATTTGATTTTCGTCACGGGCCGACATCGGAGGGGTTTCACACCCGAGGCACAACCAACAATGCAACCCTAGGAAGGATCCTGTCCCAAAATAGGGCAGGCATAGGGGCGCCATGCCCCTGTCCAATAGGGGACAGTGGTGCCATGCCCCTATCCTACCCCTTTCTCTAGGGCAGAGTGCGGACAGGGTGATGTAGAGGCCAAGAAATAAGTTGTTTCTACAGATTGAGCAATCTCGGATCTCCGATCAGGCTAGAGGATTCAAACTCGCATGTGTGAGGAGTCTAATGCAGTCGAAAATTGTTAGGGTCACAATTTTATGGCACATGTATATATGTGTATATATATATGTATGTATATGTATATGTATATATATATATATATATATGTATGTATGTATGTATGCGCACACACACACACACACACACACACACACACACACATATATATATGTGTATGCATAAATATGTATGCATATATATGTGTATATATATGTATATGTATATATATATGTGTGTGTGTATGCATAAATATGTATGCATATATGTGTGTGTATATATATATATATATACATATATATATATATATATATATATATATATATGTATATATATATATATATGTATATATATATATATATGTATATATGTATATGTATATGTATATATATATATATGAGTGTGTGTGTATATGTATATATATATGTATGTATATATATATGTGTTTATATATATATATGTATATGTATGTATATATATGTATATGTATATGTATATACACACACATATATACATATATAGACAGACACATATATGTATGTATATAAGTATGTATATATACACATATATGTATATATGTATGTATATATACACATATATGTATATATGTATGTATATATACACATATATGTATGTATATAAGTATGTATATATGTATGTATATATACACATATATGTATGTATATATATGTATATATGTGTGTGTATGTATGTATGTATATGTATATATATATGTATATATGTATGTATGTATATGTTTATATATATGTATGTATGTATGTATGTATGTATGTATGTATGTATGTATGTATGTATGTATGTATGTATGCACATACATACATATATATACATATAGAGAGAGAGAGATATATATATATTTGATGAATGTGGGCATCAGATTTCATTAATTAGAAAATAGAGTACAAATTCACAAAAAATAGGTGGATGGACATATGGTCACATCCTAAGAGTCATAAGGATAAATCCCAAATCAAAAAATTGAATGACAAGGGAGACCTCGAAAGAGAAAGCAAATAACAACATAAAGGCCACTAGGAAGCGAGATCAATTCTCGTTGGTGGCGGGTGAGCATCCTTGTCATCAGGCCTACCCCAAATGTCATTGGGGTCAGGAGTGACGTTATGAATGAACTAGCCATCATCACCCTTGTCTTCCTTATCTTCTTCACGAGCCACTAGACATTGAGGAGAAATAGAAAGAGTGAGTCAAGGGAACCCTTTGGAGAGCATGGTTGTTGGCCAACCAGAACCACCTCCCTACGAGGCATCAACACCACCAACAGACCAACCATCACCACCACCAACAATGGTTCCAACCCCTCCCCAAGGTGTCAAAGAGGCAGAATGTCGACGTAGAGGATGTACATACCCATGGTATGAGTGTTAAGGGGTGGCCTGGGACCTAGGATAATGAGATCGTTACATAGAAAAACTTTGCCCCCATCCCTGACCCCGGGAGATGGAGCGGACACAATTTGAAGAAGGGTTTTCAAGACGAACCATAGCCACAACACAAGGGGCATTGCCGCAGTGGTTGATAAAAACCTAAAGGTAAGTGACCTCCGAAGCAACTTTATTTGCTTGAACTTGAATCTTTAGAAGCACATTTGAACATATGAGAGCTTTGCAATAAAGCGAGACAATGGTATCCATAGAACTATGTGAAAAAATAACTGCATTTCTATCTTTTCATATCATAAAAATAATTTCCACTCTGAAAGCATGCTAGAGAGGGGTAAAATTCCTAGGAAAATTGGGACAATCACCCAAAAGGATCATGTAATAGGAAAAAGATTCAAGTCTAAAGGGTTTGAAAAAATCATGGATCCAGAGCTAGAAGTTCTAAGCCCTCTTACAAAAGCAGAAGAGGTTCTGAAGATTCAGGATGCCCACAAAACGGACATCGAGGGTCTCGGACTCCCATATGCACTTACCAAGAGCCAACAAGAAGGCCCGGGAAAAGAATTCACTAGGAAAACTGCGCAATCTTAGGCTCAAGCATAGAAGACCACAGATTATGAAATCTATGTTGCCAAACAGAGATGGGAGACTACAAACGCCACCTTTAATTCAAGGCATCCACCATGGGAAGATGGGGAGAAAGCCATCTGTAACCCAAATGAGGTTTATAATTCTGGAAAACAATATCTGGAAACCATTTTCCATCCTTCCACCATGGAGTGAGGGATTTAATGCCAACCTTGTGTATCATTTCCATAGGGAGAGTGATGGGTTGGTGCTTGGGATAGACTAGCCTAGTTTATGCTCTTGGATCCTTTCCTTGGATCACCTGGTGTTCTCCTCACACCCTAGGGTCTCTAGGACTTCCTTTTCTTGAGGAATCCCCTGACCTTGCCCAATCCACCCACCAATGAGTTGCTATGCTACTTCTAAGGTCTCACCTATTCATGAGACTCAAAACCCCTTACTATGGCTAATAAGGGCTAGGCTTGTTCCACACCTTCCAAGGTCTTAGAAAGGTTAAAACAGGTCTATTTCATGGTCTTCCCACCCATTCATGTTCCCTCAAGAGGCTTCAAGCCTTCAACCCCTTACCGATTTCACTATTTTGTGTTTTTCCTACAAAATAGGGCTACAAGGATTAGGACCAATTAGGCCTCCTACCCGGTCTTTTAGGGCTCCCTCTCACAAATGATGCACAAACAACCCTAAATCCCAAAATGGACTGCCATTCATTTGGCAAGGACTCAAGGATTTTCTAGGTTTTTGACCTCCAAGTGTTCGTACACTGTCCTAGGTGGATTTTAAGGTTTTCAAGGGTTTTTGTGAGGGTTTTTAGGGTCTTCCTGGATCACAGTGAAGGTTTTGTGTTTTAGCCACCTTGTTTGGATTGGTGGAGGCTCCTCCTTCACACCAGTGATGCTTCACACACTCCTCTACACCTCCTTCAAAGGATGCACTCTCCATTGACCAACCTTGCTCTCCAAGACCTCTGCAACTTGACCTCTCCTAGTCGGGCACTGTCCAGTCTCGCCTATGGGTCTTTGCTTGGCCTCCCTACATTTTCAAGGGCCCTGCTTGCATGGGACTATAGTAAAGGGTCTTCACTTCCATTCCCCATGGTTTCATGGTGATTCCACAATGGGGAATGGAGTTAAGACTTCATTTGCACAACCAGTCCAAAACTGGACAATGAGACTACAAATTATAAACTATTTACAAACACACTCAACCGGTAAACCAAAACCTAAACTAATCACTCACAATGAAATTATTTACACCATAGAAGACATTTCACACAATTTTGCATGCAGTTCAATCCATTTACTTGCTCGGTAACTTCATTCAATCTGTCTGGTAACCAACAAACAGTCTCAGTCAAGATTTTCTTTCTTGGGCCATACAATCTCTGACATCCAACCCATTCATCTAGGGTTTACAAATACTTATACCACCTTGGCCTCGATCTGTGTGCCTATATTAGGGTTGTCCATGCCAAACTAAGGATTTTGACCTCCTTGTGGAAAAGTTGCTTAACAACTTTTAAAAGTTGTCATGCAACTTTTGCAACTTTTGAGCAACTTTCTCAATGTTGCTTTTCATGACTCCTAAACCCACATTGGGCCAACCTAAGGACACCACCATGCTATGAAGGACCCCTAAACACCTCTAGGACACACATACCCTCCATTTTCAAGAAAATCTCAATCTTGACTTATGACCCCTAAGATCTCCACTAGGACCCTAACTAGGACCTATGAGCACATGGCTCATTATTTTATGTCCAATGGCTTCATAAGAAGCATAACACCAATAAAACAAGAAGGAGGGAGAGCTTGAAAGGGTGCTCCTACACTATAGAGCCTCTCGAGAACCAAAAAGGTCTCATGATCAGACCGAGAGAGACTATATTTTCTCTTAAGCTCCTCCCAAGAGAGAAAGTTCATAGTAGACCTGGAAAAAAGATCAAACCGAGTACAAATTCCTTTCTTGTGAAATTGCAAAGCCTTAATCCTAGAAAGTCAAGAAAGAGAGATCCCCTAAGATTGCATGAGCAGAGACCACCAAAGGTTGTGCTGGTTAAAGGATAAGACATTCCTAAAACCAGAGCCAACCCACAAAAGCCAAGGCTTAGCAACCTCCCAAGCTTTCCAGATGCTTTTAGCAACAAAGGTGCCCTATATGCAAACTAGTTCATGAATATAGAGAAGGTTTTGAAAACCAATCCCCTTCCAAGCCAATTGATGAAGAGGAAAACCAAAAGAAATACAGTGCCAAAGAAAAATTTTCCAACCCTCATTGCAAGAGATGGCCCGAATAACCCATGTGATACATAATGCAAGGCCTTGGCGTTCAGTGGAAATCAAACCAAGACCACCTAAATTGTGCGATAGGGAGGAAAAATCCCAAACAACTTTGTGAAAACCTCTGTGATCCTCAGATGAAGCCCAGATTAAATCTCTAAGGATCTTTTCCATTTTCATATATGAGGCTTTAGAGGGAGTCCAACAAGAAGAATAATAAACATGAGTAACTGCAAGGATCTTGGAATAGATTTAAAATTTCTTTGCCAGAGAAAGGGGTTTGGCAACCCAAAAAGATAATTTCTTTTCGAATCACTGAATAACAGCATTCCAAAGCTCAATAGGAGAAGCCTCGAAGGAAAAAGGAATGCCTAAAAAACTAAAAACCTCCTGCTGACTACCTATAGAATTGATTTTTATTTCATTGAATGGTAGAAACAAAGGCAAGGTAAAAAGTATCGAGGCAATGAAGAGCCTCCTTGATTTTATTCTTATCCTCACACAAAGTGAAGAAGGAATCATCTATGAAATGACCATTAACAAGCTAAGCAATAGAATTTGGTAATGCCTGATATATTTAGTGTCAATGGTAGTTGGATTTAATAATGTTTTGATCAATAACTTGAACCAACCATTCTAAAGGCGGAAGACACATTATCCTTCTTAATAAATATCCCACACTTTCTCTTATAAGGTTACTCATTCTGCTCCCTATAGATTAATTTCTATCAAGCATATGGAGGGATAGATATCAGTCGAGAATGCTTTCATTGCAATCCTTAAAATGTTTCTTAGGTATTTGAAATTACATCATGTATTCCATTTGTAGAAATGTACTCACCATGCATTTGGTTGTCTTTCTAGGGGTAATAGGTTGTATTGTAGGGCCAAAAATTGTCATTATAAAACACTACATACACAATAACCGAATTGACAAGATGGCATTGGAAAATGTCCATAATGATCTCCATGAATATGATGGTGCTTCAATGAGCCAAGATGCATAATAAACCACTAATATAGCCCAAGCATTTTCTCAAATGGTATTGCAAGTGATCATTTTGTAATTGATTAGAAACAACAGAATCATTTGTAGCTCTTTTCTTATTGTAATAACTTTATTTAAACATAGTCATTAAACATGTTAGCCAACTCATGTTTTATGATATGTTTGGATATAACTAAAATCTCAACATAAGTTAATTTTGATGGATATAATTAAGAGGTGAATGCATCATTTTTCATTCTATAAATTCTTGATTTCAAAGAAACATCATGGCATTATTACAAAATCAAACACATTATATTATGGTTATTTATTATTTAAATCTGAATACAGGAATATCTATTTTTCACATTTATGATTTTCTTAGATTATTGTTAGGGTTAAAATAAAGTTACAAATACATAAAACGTAAGGATTATCATTTAATTAAGGCCACACTTCAATCAAATTTAAGATGAAAAATTATACTCTTCGAAGTAGATATCTTCTACATGAGTCATCTACTCCAAGGGAGATAACTGTAGCTTTTGGGGCCCATTGCTTATGCGAACATTTGAGTCATCGACTCCAGTAATAGAATGCCCCTTGATATGAAGATAAAGCTTGACCAGCCACAAGACTATCGACGCAAGGGGCTCAAATGTTCACATAAGCAATGGGCCTCAAATAAAATAGCATGAGTCATCTACTCCAAGGGAGATAACTGTAGCTTTTGGAAAAAACAGAGTAAATACAAATAAAACAGGGCGATGAAAACAAAGGAAACAGAGAATGTTGTTTTACAGAATCTTTTTATTCATTCAATCTATTTACAATTTTTTGCACTGTATTTCAACCGTTACAAAGGGCAGTCTTTTATAGAGGTTGCAGCCTCTTGGAACAAATAGTTCACTTCTATATTAAATGATTATATTCCATGTATTCAACATGCACCATATTCAGCTAATTGGGAGATCTAAAAATAAATCAATGTAAATAAAATCTTAAATTAACTAACTAAAAATATGACTTGAGCGTTGTGTCCACGATGCATGAAGTGTATTAGGGTGGAACTCCTGGTAAGCCAACATAGCGGTGGAACTGGGAGCTCAACTCTACAATAACTACATCATTTGACTTCTCCAAAGAAAAGGAAATAATGTGGAGTAGACACGCAAATGATGAAGGAAATATAAAGAAAAGAGTTTATACTTTTATATATGAGATGATGATCTCCTGTTACCATTGAATTTACAGTTGTTGATTTATGTGAGTACAAACATTTTAACTATTAATCTCAATGTCGACCGTTACAAACAAGGATTGTTGGGAGTGCAAGATAGACTTCCCGCGGTTTGGGTCAATAGTGGCACAAGTGTTCCTAGGAAAACTTTGAATTTCTGCTGAGAGCTGTAGTTGGGGAGTGCTTTCCCTTTGCCAGATGGTTGGAAGTATGCTCCATTTGCAAAACTATCTCTCACGGACTTCCACAACCAACGATTTCCATTTGGGTCCTCACGCCATGTCACCTGCTTCTTATACTCCTCGTTAGGCGCCACAAACCGATTCCCTTCGCTTCTGATGACGGGACCTGCGCTTCCTCCAATTGCATATATTCCCCACGGTTCGTAGTTGTTATTGGCAACATGCACATACCCATGTCTACACCTGCTTCAAGCCAATTGCCAACGACGTGATTAGGCTAAACAAGGTCATTCGTCACGAGGCAAAAGGATTTCAGGTTGAATTGTATTTACCTTGGCATACGTTGAATGAGCCCAGGCCCAAAGTGGTTGAACGCCACAGTCACCTCCATGGCTTTATCAGCTGTATAATCATCGCTGTGTCCCAAGAGCATCACCTGTAGTGTTTCAATGGACAGTCAAGATGAGCCATTCACCCATATACATGAAACCAGTCTACACTGCACATTTTTGTCTATTACTAGTTACCTTATCATGGTAAGAGAAGCGGTTGTTAGAAATGGTAACTGCGGTGGATGCAAGTGTGACATCTACAAGTCCGTCTGCGCAACTGGAGAGGTTGTTATGGTCGATCCAAATGTCTCGTGAAGTAACAACTGAAATTCCATCTCCATCTTGTGTATCCATCATCCCAAGGCTCATGGATTGTGAGAGGAGAACGTTACCAGCTACACTTGCCTTGCAGTCGTGGATGTTTAATCCGTGGATGATAATGTTGCTGACATTGAAGAGGCGTATGCAAGGCCCATTGCTTATGTGAACATTTGAGCCCCTTGCGTCGATAGTCTTGTGGCTGGTCACAAACAGGGGCATCTCAAGCTTTATCTTCATATCACTGGCGAAAACTATCCATAGAGGACCGTCGCGAGTAACTCCATATCTGAGAGTCCCGGGCAGGGGATTCACAGCATTGTCATCCGGACTGGTGACTGTGTATATCTCTCCTCCTTTGCCTCCCTTGGCTGCGCTTCCAAAGCCCACAACACAATCAGCAAGCTTCATTCTGTTTTGTGCCCAATTTGGATCTCTTCGCCAGCACTTATCAATAGGGTTGTAGGACGTTGAAGAAGACAACGAAAGGGAAAGAAAAATAAAAAGGAAGTGCATCCAGCCTGCGGCAGCCATTGAAAATATGTACTTGGCAACAATAGATTGATTGGATTAGTAAATAGTTTTTCTTGTGGACAATTCTTCTGTTTTCCCATGAATTTATAGAGCTCACCATACACGACATAATACTCAGCTATTTCATTCCATATAATATTGTAGCTAACATCTAGCCGCCTCTTTCAGTCTGTCTAAGCGTGCTGTGACTGTTGGATATGTATTCGGATTGCTTCAAAACAAAAATACGCGTGCAGCTCACAACCAGCCGAATAAGCCTCATGTTATTTATCATATCATATACATGTTGCTTCCAAACACAGGATTGGCTGGTCCTCGTATTATTCTTTATTTTATCAGTTTTCACTGTCCACGGATAAGTTAAATGCTAATTGAAACGGCACATTGGAATTCAACATACATCACGTTTAAATTAGTTATGCAAATATTAAACAAGAATCTCTAATTTGAAAATATTCTAAAATTAATAAAATTAATTGAATACTTCTAATTGTTCAAAACTGTTCTATTTTCCATTGCATAGACACAGTTAGTCATAAAGTTAGATATAATCCTACACCATCCAATCCAATATAATACTGGAGATAATATCTAGCCTCCTCTCTAACAGATGGATATGGTTTCTGCTTGGGCATTGCTTCAGAAGTAAACAACCAGCTGGATATGAGTTGTGGTTTTCCTTCTCCATCATAAAATGTAACCTAATCGATACTAACAACGCCATTGGAATTCAACGCATATCATAGTGTTTAAAACTATATATTTTTAAATAGATCCTGAACTTTATATTAATATATAGAGAAATTATATAATAACAGAAGGTTTTTAGAGAAAAGAGTACAAAAAGTTAAGAGATTACTAAATGCAAGAGCGTGCAAGCTCAGCTTGAAGCATTCTTCTAGCTCACAGGGAGGGAAGGGAGTATGTGTCTGAAACACGAGACCATATAGTGTGTCAAAATATTCTTAATAGAATTAAATTATCTCATTAAAATTATATTGTTTGAGGACATACGATTATTATCTGAGGAATATGATTATTTTTATTTATTTATTTTTTATATAAGAACGTATAAAAGAGCTTAGATTTTGATTATATTGCAGGATTTTTAATAAATAAATAAATGTTTGTTTTGATTGTCATTTTTTAAGATTTAGGATTATTTAAAACTTATGTTTATTTGAATCATTTGGTTATGTTTGATGTTTTGATGAATGGAATTGAATGTATAAAGAAAATATTGATAACAAAAAGAACAACATAAATAGAAAGTGATGTTCTATTTCATAAGATCCATGTTTAGTATCTAATAATGATGTCAGCATGACTTTCTGTTACACAATGAGCAAATCAAAGATGGATTCTATGTTTCTGATTAGGAAAAAAGCGGGTTTTACAGGGACCCGAAACCACCAAGTTACGAACAAAAATGTAAAATAAGGAGTCTAAGTTCACCAACACAAAAAAGTTGTCAAACATACAAAAAGACAGCAAACCAAACAAAAAGACAGCAAGAACTAAAACCAGAAAAGAAATAACCTAAAGACTTAATAGTCTCAACTATCTCAATCTCCAGATTATTCATCTCTTGGGCTGATCTTTTCAGGTCCTGAAGCTCCTGATTCAAGGACTCCATCTTTCTTTTCAGATTGGCTCTAGTTCTCTTGGATGGGCAAGAATCCTCTTTCTGGTCTTTTTCTCTGTCAGCATCAAGGTCCACAATCAGAGTGTCGTGCTGGGATTTTTCTAGTTTCTCCACCATCATATTCATCGCGGCCACAGAATTCTTGATGATTTTGTGACTTTATTTCATTATTGCATTAAAGGATTCCCTGATTTTGCTAACTTCCCCCTCAATCTGCAAGATTAATTTCTCATTTTCTTTTTTCATTTTATCGATAAGTTTCACTATTCTTTGTAGACACTCCACCATGGATAACTTTTCCTCCTCTGTCCAGATTGCCCCTACGGTCTTCTAGGGTTGCTCTTTATCAACCAACTCCTCTAATTTACTAGAAGTTGCCCTATTCTTTAGGTTAAGGTCTTTGATTTCATGAAAGCCCATTTAAAAATCCTAAAAAGGTCGACTGCACTATTCCTTGCAATAGCCAACACATCATCAAGAGATTCCTTGTCCAATTTAAAGTAATGTTCATCCGGTTAGAGGTCTTTTGGAAATCTTGGCATGTTCTCTCTATCAGTAGCAGGGTGGGAGGAAAGGGAATCTTCAGGGGAATAAGAAGTATCATAAGGGTCACCCAATGAATCCTCAGAGTAAGACAGAAATTTTTTCTTCAAAGAGGCTTTCATTTTCTTTTTAGCCTTGGAGAGGGTTTTCACAAAGGTTTCTGGTTTACCCGAAGGCCTTCTCAAAGGGGATTTTTTAGGTGTCTTTTTAGGGGGACAAGAAATTTCTCTTCCCAGTCTGGATCCCCATTAGAGTTTCCCTCAGACAAATTGATATCACTTTCATACCCATCAGAGTCCAAGGGCAAAATGCGATTGGACAAAGCAGACAAACTAGCAAAGTGCTCATGAATGAGCTGGATAAGACCGACATGCAAAACAAGGGCTCTCCTAGGACTTTTACAGTGTTCCAGAATACAGTGTTTAAGAGAACACAATAGATAATGGGGGAAAGAAACCCTGACTTTGTACCTGAAGTGGTTGAGAAGGATGAAGTGGTAGCCATACACCCTTGTAAATCCCCTGTCGATAGTTATATATTTCATCACCACCCTTAGAACCTCCCTCCAGAGATTTTTAATGGAGCTGGCCTCGAAGTAGCTATTTGAAACCTTTACCAGAGCTTCTCTCTCCTCCTCTGATTTAGCGAAATTCACAACCACTTCATCAGAAATATTCCTGTCATGGAAGAATTTTATACCTTTGGTAGAGAGGTGTGTAACTTCTCCAATCAGACCCTCATTGATAATCACATTTCACGATGCCTTCCTCCTTCCAATTTTTGATGAAATACCTCACAATATTGGGGTTAGCACCATGAAGCTTTGCCAGGAAAGGTTTTAGACCCCCTTTGACAATCTGATTCCACATTTTCCGATTCTTCTGGTGCTTTTCACAGCTTTTCGACTCCACCCTTTTCCTATTTTCCTCCATTTTTTCGCGGGTTTCTTTCTTCTGACTTGCGGAGCAAATACTCTTGGCAACAGATTTACAACAAAGTCTAGGAACCCACAAATCATGTCATTTCACATGGATAGAAGGGATAATAGTGGTGTTGATGAAGTCTTGAATGAAACAATACCTTGCACTGATCCTCTTAATGATTTTTTGAAATGGCAACTTTTCCATGAATAACATCATATCTAATTAAGGATTTCACCCTTACTTCTAGATCCTTGTAGGATTGCCACATTCGTTGTCCAGGGAGATTAACTCCTCCATTAGGAAAATAGTCAGCGACCACGTTTGCTTCCCTAAACAGGTGTGAGATTCTTACATTCTCAAAGTTACCAATGAGGGATTTTTCTTCCTCAGTCCAATTTTTTATGGTCCATGAGGGGAAAGATTTACCTAAAAGGCATTCAATAATATTTTTCAAGTCCGCCTCAATCCATAGATTATTTATATTCAATTTACTAGCAAGGTCAATGACCTGGAAAACTCCTATGGCTTCGGCGAAGAGATTGGACTGAGAGCCCAAGGGGAGTGCCACCGCCAAAATAAAGTTGTCATAGTGATCTTTTAACACCCCCTACTCCCAATTGGCCCCGGGTTACCCTTAGCTGCCCCATCAAAATTAACTTTTATCCATCCTCTAGGAGGATGGGCCCAAGTAACTCCTTCATGATCATTTTTCCCTTGTCTAGCTGCCTTTTTAATAGCCCCTTTGATATGTCAAAATCTTGCCATCTTAAGATCATATTGGGAACAAACAACTATCATTTTTTTACTCTCATTAGCAAGTATGTTTTTCAAATTCTCCATAATTAATCTAAAAATTCTTTCAAACTCCACATTCTCTGATCCTCCTTATTCCTGAATACCCTGTTATTTTGTTCTTTCCACACTCCCCATACAATATGAGGGAGAGAAAGAGACCACAATCTGTGAATAATAGGGTTAAGAGACGGCACATGACATTGAGCAAATAGTTCCTATAACAAACTAGGGAAAACCCAAGAAATATCCCAGTGACAGAAAAATCCACCCCAAATTGTGTCCACAAACGAACAATGGATAAAAAGGTGATTGGCCATTTCTATTGATTCCTTGCATAAACAACATCTGTTAGGAATTTGAAAGCCACATTTACAAAGATTGTCCACAGTGAGCACCTTATTCTGAAGCAAAAACCAAAAGAAGATGTTAATCTTAGGAGTAAGGTGTTTAATCCACGATTTGGCCCAAACAGGGGGAGGGGCAGAAGAAAGGGATAGCATAGAGACAACCATGGAGACCAAAAAGCAGCTTGAGGGGGAAGGCCTCTAGACAAGATGGTCCCCTTGCTGACTCATCCCAATTTTAACTTCTAACAAAGCATTTTGAATAGTGGGTAGATACAAGGTGGCTTGGCAGAGATCTACCCACTTACCATTCCTCCAATAATCCTTGACTTGACTTCAAATAAAATTTTGCAAGTATCACTCTACGTAGAGAAGCTCTCATAAGATTGTAAGGGCTCCTTCATAATCCATCTATCTTCCCAGAATTTGACTTGATTCCCATCTGTGATACACTAGCCTGCACCCATTTCAATAATCTTTATTCTCGTGATCATATCATTCTAGAGAACTGACCCTTGCGGAAGATTAGTAGACTCAAGGAAGGATATGAGAGAGTCATGGTTGGACAGATATTTAATTTTCACAATACTATTGTTTCATTCACTGTTAGAAGAAAAGGTTCTCCAAATTTGTTTGGCAAGGAGGGCCTTGTTTATGGTTCTAATTCTCCTTAGAGCCAAACCTCCCAAATGTTTAGGACTGCATGTGGCATTCTTTTCCTCTCCTCCACTCTGGACCATAAGAAATTGTTTTGAATTTTTTCAATGGCATCTGCCTATTTAGAAGGGATTTTAAATAAACTCAAAGCGTATGTACGAAGATTCTGGAGAGTAGATTTAAGAAGTTGGATCTTACCAACTTGACTGAGAAAAGAACCCTTCCATCCCGCCAGCTTCTTATTAAATATGTCAATCAGAGCATTCCAGAAAGAATTAGAGGGCTTGACACCCAAAGGAAGACCTAGATAAATAGAAGGTAATGCTTCAATTCTACACTCAAGAATTATGGCCATTTTCCTTTGCCTCGGCTCTGAGGTATTAAAGAAGAATAATGAGCTTTTCTATCTATTCACCATTTGACCAGATGTCAATTCATAATCATTCAGTACCTTTTTCAAGTTCCTAGCTTCAGCAACAATAAATCTTCCCATTGGGATGGTATCATCCACAAGCTATTGGTGAGTGCACACTAGACGGATTGAGCATGGTTTTAGTCCCATTAAGGCTCCGGGATCTACCATTTTCTATAAGTTTCTTCCACGACATTCTACCATTAGAGTAAAAAGAATTGGGGAAATGGGGTCTCCCTGCCCCTCTAGAATTCTTTAAAAAATCTGAGAGGGATCTATTCACCATGATGGAAATGGTAGTCGTAGATATAAGTTGGCCAATCAACTGGAGGACCCAATTGCAAAACCCAAAAGACTTCATAATTTTGAGAAAAAAATCCCAATCAACTCTATGATAAGCTTTGGAAATGTCTAGTTTGAGAAGAAATTCCTTGGTCTTTGAAATCGTAAGGGAATGGTCATTCTCATGTACAATAATGATAGAATCAAGGATCCGCCTTCCTGAAACAAAACCATTTTTCTGATGGGAGATGAGGGAAGGCATTAATCTCAGCAATCTGGAAGTCAAGACCTTAGAAATAATTTTGTAAAAGGAGTTACATAGAATGATGGGCCTAAAAGATTCAAAATCTATCACTCCAGGGCATTTAGGGATAAGAACCAAGAAAGTAGCATTAAGCTCCTTAAGAAGGCACCTAGACCCAAAAAATTATTTGACAGCATTAACAACTTTATTTACAACAATTTCCAAAAAATATTGAAAAAAGAACATGGGGAAGCCATCAGGTCCCGAAGCCTTGTTACCTTCAAAGGAGAAAACAACTCTTTTGATTTCATCCCTTGATGGAATGGATGAGAGCATTCTGTTATCTTCTTCCTTGACAAGACTAGGAATAGCCTCCGTTAAGGTATCTTGAATTTCATTGTTAATGCCACCATTAACCTTAAGGAGGTTGCTAAAGAAAAGGACAACATTCTTTCTGATATCCTCCTTATCAAACCTACCGCCATTGTAGTCAATATACGAGATTCTATTAGCTGCTCTGTGCTTAAGAGTTGTCATGTGAAAATACTCGGTATTCTTATCTCTAGTTGAGAGCCATAGGGCTCTTGATCTTTATTTCTAAAATTCTTCTTTCTTTGAGATTAAATCGTGCATATTACCAGGCACCTCATTTTCCTTTGATTTGTAGTCAGCTAAATATCCTTCAAGCTGGATTTTCTCCTGGATGTCCTTTATTTCCATCTGTAACTCAGACTTCATACCAAAAATGTTCCCAAAGGTTTCCTTGTTTCATTTTCTGACTTTATTTGTCACCTCCCTCAATCTTTTGGCCACCCTAAGCATAGAAGTTCTAGAAACTATAATACACCATTTTGTCACTTCCTCAAAGATCTTAGGGTGAGACAACCACATTCATTCAAATCTAAATGAAAAGTTCCTTTTGGTTTGGATGGGGTCTACCACAAAGCTTATAGGGAAGTGATCAGAGCCAATCCTTGAGAGAGCTTTCAAGGAATAGAAATAAGATAAGAACCATTGGTTGCAAATTAAGGCTTTGTGAAGCCTAACTTGAATCAACTCATTACCTATTCTTCTATTTGACCAAGTGTAGGAAACTTCTTGAAGATCAATATTCATGAGTGCCTGAAAATTAATGAAGTCTTGAAGGTCCATTTTGCTTTCCAAATTCACTTGAGAGCCTCAAAAATTTTCACTGTCCTTGAGTGGAGTATTACAGTCACCAATCACAATCCAGTTTTCATTATTGAACTTTCTATGAAAAACCATAAGGTCTTTCTATAAAAGCTTTCTTGTGCCTCTACCATTAGGAGCATAGATATTGGACTAGATCCAGCAAAAATTATCTCTTATATGGAAAAATTTAGTAGCTACATGATGAGAACTTTGAAAAATTGGTTCTCCTCTAATGAGGTTCAGGTTTCAAAAAGTGACAGTACCCCCTAATGCTCCCTCACAGCTATTACCATGCACCCCTCAAAACTTAAACATTTTGATCTTTTCCACTTTCTCTTTTGACATTTTAGGCTCTTGAACCAATAAAATATCTGTTCTATGATCCCTATCTAAATTGTACATAGTATCCTACTTATGGAGGCTATTCAAGCCCCTTATATTCCAAGACATAATTTTCATATTTTACTTAGGGAGTGGAGCTTACAAATCTCCTGTATTGTTTTCTGAAAACCATCCGCTATATCCTAAAAGCTATCCTGCTCCCTATGCCATTTTGTGGATTTTCTTCCTTGACTTCTCTTTGAGGCTCCATATTCTACCTTGGATCTTGACCTAGTTGAAACTCCTCTCAGAGTTTCCTATTGTTTCTTCCTTGTTTTCTCCTTGCTAGTTTGAGAATGATCCTCCTCCCTTTCTGAATCTTCAGGGCCGAGGTTCTCTTTACCTGGTTCCCAATCTTCATTCAGAAGGCCTCTCTGGGATGGGGGTAGGGTTTCCATCATTCCAAGATGATTCTGACTAAAGTTCTCACTAGAAGTCCCTTGATTTTTGCTTGAGTTGTCATAGGTATCCTTAACAAATTCCTAGGAGTTCAGGCTCCAAGAAGGGCCTTGGCTTGGAGCATCCTTGGCATAAGAGACTAAAGAAATACAGTGAACCCTAATATCCATATTCATGTTGATTTCCTTGAATGGGATAGATGATTCCTGGCTATGGATGTCTTCCAAGCCCATCACTCCCTGCTCAGTGTCTCCTGAGACAAGGATTGGAAAATTGGAGACTAGCTCCTGGTTTTCCATGAGGATCTGGTTCTTTGGAACATTCTCCTTCTTCGAGACCTCCATTGGCTTAACAATACTATTGTTGTCTTTTTCCTCATTCAAATGGACTTCATTTCCAGTCCCTTCCCCTTTATTCTTCATTTTCCAATTTCTCTTGGGCCTAGGCTAAGGAATCGCTTTCTCCTTCTTGACATTCAACAAGCATCTCTTAGCCCAATGCCCTGTCTTCATGCATTAAAAGCATGAAAAAGGGATTGATTCAAACTCTATAGCTTGAATCCATGTACCCAACATAGATTGAATTTTAATAGAAGATGGTAAATCTGCATTCTCGAACACACCCACATAGATTCTAGCAAATACCAACTTCCTCCTAGCCACCATCATGAGATCTATGGACAGAAGTTCTCCAAAAGAGTTAGCTAGGCCACTGAAGACATCTTCATTCCAATATTCCATTGGAAGGCCAGAAAGTCTAACCCAAACTGGGACATTATCAAAGATGGAGTTCGAAAGATCCAAGTTAATAGTCCATTTCTTAAGAGCCAAGGAGTATTTTCCAATAACCCATGGGCCCCCACTTCTAACAACCTGAATATCTTCTTTACAAGAAAAATCGAAGGCAAAATAGCCCTTAGGAAGAGCCAAGACAAGAACCTGGCCATTTGTTCTCCATTTCCTTTTTACAAATGCCCTAACTACTTCTATGTTAGGCCTGGGGCCCATAAATTTACCAACCAGTGTCCTATCCATAAGACAATTGTTATTATTTATAACCATGTCAGGAACCAAGATGGCAAACTTACCCTTCACCGGATCTGAAATATTGTTGACTGGTGGGAACACTGATTTTCCACTTGGATTCACTCCGAACAGTGACATCCAAGGTTTTTGTTTGTGAATAGCATTTCCTTTGGCCCCTACCACATTCTGGACTTTCTTAGCAGCTTCCTGTCCTTTAGAAGGGTCTACATGAGCTTCACAATTATTGGGAATAGGGTAAACAACCTGAGCTGGATTTTCCTTTTCGTTTCCGGATGAGAGTTTCCATCGGTCGAGATACCCTTCCCCCCCCCCCAGCCCACCTGAATATTCTTTACTGGGTCCGGAGCTTATGTCTCCTCCTTTCCTTGCTTATCACTCGGTACCTGTAATTCCTCAGATCCTACACCGCCACTCCCATTCTCACTGTTCTAATTTTCAAAAATCTCGTTCTCCTGCCTAAACGCCTGCTTCTCCCGCTCCATTGTTAATATTTTATTATGTTGACAATCACTTGCACTCGCATATTAAGATTGATTTATAATTAT
Source organism: Cryptomeria japonica (assembly GCF_030272615.1). Taxonomy (NCBI): domain Eukaryota; kingdom Viridiplantae; phylum Streptophyta; class Pinopsida; order Cupressales; family Cupressaceae; genus Cryptomeria; species Cryptomeria japonica. Next base: position 858,798,921 of record NC_081409.1, read on the forward strand.
GTTTGGCTTAAGAAGAAATTATAGGAGAAATATTCCAACGGTAATAAACCAAAAGTCCCAAAATAAATCTCAATCATATAAGCATTCCATGAATAAAGTGTGTTGAAATCGTAGATACCAATAGAGAGTATATGAGAATGATTGTACAACTATGAGACCACCTTAGTTTTAAATACATAACAATCCCTTGGAGAGTTTGCTGAAAACTAGATCTAAATATGGAAGTACAGAATTCTAACACCTTGGCTTGAAATAGGTGGATTAACATGTCCGTGAATTAGTTACTACCAAGTGGGACATGTTTTAGCTACCACTTATTAAAGAATGGATATTTATACTAGGTTAATCTTGAGTATTCATGTTCACTATAGTCACATGATGATCATCTTGGTTATAGCTAGATGATTATCGTCTCAACTATAGTTAGATAATCATACCTCTATTATTGAAATATGAGGTTAATTATATGGATAAATTTGTACTTCATCTTGTATACTTGGCTAAATGGACACTTGGTTTCATATCTTTTGGTAGACATCCCAATGTATGTTTAAATATGAGGGCCAAGGAATTTTGGGTGATAGAATCATTGAGAATGATATTTTTGTAGAAATGATTATTAAATCCTAAAAATCATGTCGTTTAGTAGTTTAAAACCTCTAATGATAGTTCAAAATCTCATTAATGCCCCTTTTGAAACTATCCAACTATTGTGAAGTTGAATGCTAGTTCCACAACATAATTTATATTGCTTGTGTAACTATATAACTATTGCAAGGTTGGTTGAGGGGGCGAATAGGCCTAGTTCTTGGTTTTGACCATTCAAGATATTTATAATACATCTAAACAATTTAGTAGTAACATTTATAATTTGATACTATACATTAGTCTTTTTTTTATTATTATTCTTATGATTATGTGTTGGTTTGGATTTATTTTCTTTGGGTACAACTATGCCTGAGTTCCTAAATAAAATTTAATACCACGTTGTCTTAGTAATGAAAATAGATGAAAGGGTGGATACCATATACCCTCTCAAAAGTGTTATCAAATTTTCACAATAAGATCTAACAAGAAACATCTGTCCTACTAAGAGAAATCTTTAGATAACTTTTGATGTATAAACAAGCAAGCAATATTGATGCATAGAGAATTTATGATAATTTATACATGATTTGAATGCATAATTACAATACCATTATTTGACTTACGTAATTGTATGGTGAACCATGAGAAAATTGTCAATAGAATTAAATAATGATTTATTGTCTATACCCTTAAAACTAATCAATTTATTTCAAAGTTTTGTTGAGGATATATTGTACTATATTAGGTTAATGTTGTTAAGCTAATTAGTGTAACAACATTATTTATATAAATAGAGGGATAATTGAATAAGGTCATAGGGTAGAGGAGTGTAGATTAGAATATTTTACACATAGAGGTGGTATTGCTAGAGATATTATATTCTAAAGGTGCAAAATGAATAACTAGCACTCTAATTGGAACATGACGCTCTAAATTAGTCCCTCATTATATATTTTTAGTGAATTTAACCCTTAGAACTTTGAATACCTTAGGCATTTTGCAAAGATTGAGTTTGAATTATATAGTTCTTAGTTTAAAACAGTGCTATAATGCCAACTAAATTAGAGGTTAAATCTACATTGTATCATAAAGTATGTGGATAGTTATATTGTAACCATTTATATTATTGGATTTAGTTGGCCTCCAAAAAATTAAATAATCAATTTATAGTGCTAAAGATAATTTCATAAGTATGGAAGACTTCATGATCTCATTGAAGAGTATGAATTCCATCAAGGTTGTTTAGTTATGTTAGTTTTAGGCCAGACAATTATAGTTAATTGATATTTAATAGAAACTTTATCCTTACAAATTCTAAAGATAAATTTATTAGATAATTAAAACTTTATCTAAAGATGAATTTATTATATAATTAAAAATTAGTCAAAAAATATTTTTTAGTGTAGAATTAAAACATGTTAGACAAGTAACCCTAGTTCTTTGTGTAGGTGTGAGAATCGTATTCCTTGTTCATAGCTAGTTTTATGAATTTTTTTGTAGTTATTAATGATTATTCAATCTTGATCAAGATAAATATCATATTTTAACTTCATTTGTTATTAATAAATCCTTTGTATTTCAACTCCATTTATCATTCTTTTATCAAAAATTGATAATTATTTTTAATCCATTAATTAAAATAATATTTTATTATTCAATTTATAAGAGATAATTACCTATTTCCTACTAAATAAATGAAAATTTCACTTCTCTCCTCGTGAATGAACTCCATCTTAAAATTAGAAGCTTCCTCTTTTCTCATTAGTCAACTAGATTATAAGAAAAAAATAACAATTTTCCAATCTACCTTGAGTTGACTCCATGGTTAGTCTAGCTAACTCAAGCCTTCTATCTTATCCTCATCCATCTATTTGATTTGCTAAGGAAATATATAAATACCTTCATCCTCTCATCATTTTTAATAATCAATTCTTTATAGAAGTCTATTAAATAAATATTCAGTAACAATAAAATATTAATGAGAAAGTCACCACAATAGAATTAATCTAATATTTTCATTGAATATGGTATTTAGGATTAGATATATGTTTTCAGGTTCTTATTTCAGTATTTTCATTTTCATTGCATACACCCTCTCTCCTAAAAGATTCTCTATTTTTATCTTCCACAAGTGATAATTACTACCATTAATATTTTTAATATTTAACTGGATATAGATGTATCCTTTCCTATCTCACACACAAATTAATAGAATTCCCACCATAGAATAATAAATATTAGTATTTTTATTCATGAATAAAAAGAAAACTAGGCTTTGAAACCAAGTATTATAAATTAAGGTAAACAATTATAATATGAAAATATAAAATTTATCCTACAAAAAATTTAATCTATATGATACCAATTTCAAATTTATTTTACATGATATCAAAGAAGATTTGTGAAAAATGTTAATAAAAAAATAAAAGAATCAACAAACATAAGATATTTATACAACACTATATTTATATTGAGAAAAAATCTTTCAAGTTAAAAAAATCTATAAGAAATTGAGGCAAAGTATTTATTAACCTAAAATAAGAAAATAGTAAAATTATTTCCTTTTATTTTTCATCCAAATTGATGGATTATATGTACCTATGCAACTTCACACTTCTCTGCCTTCTTAACCATCTATTTCATAAAAAATAAATTACAATGTTTTTCAATCCACATGGTGTCTTATAACTAGTAAATAATAAATAAATAATTATTAAATAATTATTGTTACTAATGGATTGTGCAACCCTTATGAATACATTTACAAATATTTTCTTACAATATTTAAATACATAGTATTTGCAATATGGATGACACCTTAATCCTAAAAAGGTTTGCATGCTTATTGGGCTTCATCAACACTCCATTTCATCATGATTTTGGTTATTGTAATAGGTGTGTCAATTGAATCTAGGTTGCTCATTTTCTTCTCCAAGTTGTTAATAATGATAATTGAAAACGGGTCAACTTTCTTCCAATGATAATATCAATAAAATTGCCTCTAAAACTTTCTTTCCCTTTATGCAGATCCAATATCTTTAATAAAACTAATTTTTTTAATAATTTTCTGTATATTTCATATAAATGGTACCTCCCTTCTTATTTCTATTAAACATACATGTACATACATATATAAATATGAAGGTAAGAATTATAGAAGTAATTGTGAGAGTATAAAGAGTATTCAAATAAAATGAATGTAGATAAGTATATATCAATATATTACTACTAGCATACATATATTTTATAAATGAAATTTATGTAGAGGATGTGGAGATATCAAATTTAAAAAAATCTTTATCTTTAGCATAGATTAATTAATTTCACATGGTTAATATTTATTAAAATTTAGTCTTACCTTTTAGTATAGATTGATTAATTTCATATGGTTAATATTTATTAGAATTTAGTCTTATTTTAGAATATGAAATTATTTACATGCAAAAAAAATAGAAGTTTCTTTTAAATCTAGATATAAAAACATAATTTTTTAAATTAGAAGCTTCTTTTAAATCTAGATTTAAAAAAATATTTTTTAGAGTCTTATCTTAGAATATGAAATGATTTACATGAAAATAAATAAATAGAAGTTTTTTCAAAATGTAGATTTAAAAACATAATTTTTTAAATTAGAAGTTTTGTAAAATGTAGATTTAAAAATATAATTTATTTACATTTAATAAATAATAATAATAAATTGCTTTTTTAGATTTGTTTCTTTTAAATCTAGATTTAATTTTTTTTGTATTTAATAAATGATAATAACAAAAGTTAATTTTTAATTTAGATTTTAGTCTTTAACTTATTATTAAATTATCCTCTATCTAGTCATAATAAGTAATAATAATAGAAAGATTCTTTTGAATTTTGATTTTAGTCATTAATTTATTTTTAAATTTCTAGTTATTAAAATTACAAGAAAAAAATGGATAAGTGTGACTCTAATAATTTTAACAATAAAATGATCTTAATTCTTTGTTTCATAATTTTTTTCCAATAATATATGTAATATTGTGCAAAATTATTAATACTTTCCAATAATTAATATTTGATAAAATAATAATATAATATATTAACTACAAGCTAGAATATATAATATCAAAAACATTTGTTTCATTTTACAATTTGACTACTTGGATACCAATGTCAACATTTCTATGCTTGATGACATTCATCAACACTTCACCTTTCTCCATCCTTTCATTGACCATACTATTTTTTTCAATATTATCCAAGCTTCTCATTTTTTATCCAATTTGAGGATGCTATCTCTTTACTAAGACAAAAAAAAACTTTGTAATTATTTTTTATATATAACTAATATACTAGGTATCTATATGGAAAAGTTATATAGAAATAGGGCTTCGGCCCTAGCTCACCCGGTCGTGGATCGCAACTTAAGGCGTGGGTATGCTCCCCATGGTCTTGAGTTCGAGTCCCCGGCTGTGTTAACTCTGTGTGTGTTGCTACCTTGTGAGTGGGTTGTACACACTGGGGGATTAGTCTTGCTTCGGCAAGGACACCTCTAGATTCCACGATAGTGAATATAAAAAAAAAGTTATATAGAAATGTAATTATGAATATATAAAGATAACTTTAATCATTTGGAATGAAAATGAATAAATATTTATAGATTATTAAAAATTTAATACTGAAAAGATTCAATTCTTATCTATATAAATCTCTTTCCAATAACATATATAATTTTATAAAAAAAATAAAGATAGTTTAAAAGCGTTTTTGTATAATAAAATAATAATATAATAATCATTAAATAAATTCTAATAATAATTAACTCATATTGAAAAATATAAATTCAAGAGAATAATTTCTTAAGTATTATGATTATAACTATGGATTTTAAATATTTTTGTTGAGTGATATGCTGTGACTTAAGCAATAAAAACATATTTGATATTAAAAGCCTATTTAGAAAATGAAGAATGACTAATAATGTTATTTTTCTCACTAGGATGACGTAGTTGCACCTAGTGGTATCGAACTATTGTTTGCTCCCAAATAGTATTTTACACAAAACATCCTATACTTGTCATTCCACTTCTTCATCTTCACATGTATTAAAACAAAATTTATTGAAATATGAACTAGAATGTCAATCTATTATTGTTATTATATCATTATATTATAGATAATTCTCACTTTTTTAAAAAAATTTGGTATGCGTAGCCTTTTTTCATATAGAACAATGAGTAAATTTTATATTCATATGAGATGACTTTTTTCATATAGAACAATGATTCAATTTTATATTCATATGAGATGACAATATGTTGCATTGACACGTGCACAAAGTTCTTTTGTCTAGACTATTAGAGTCAAAATTTGATGATAAATTTATTTTTCTACATTATTTATATTTCTAAAGTCAAATTATGTAAATTTATATTCCAAAGTTCTCTAAGTTCTACTCTATTAATTTCTCTCATTTTTAGCTTAATTTGAATGTATATTTTTTAAATTCCAAAGTAATTCTAAATTTCTTGATTTACTTCGCTTAATAATGATAAAGATCTATTTTACAAAAGATCTATTTACTTTGTTTAATTATATAATCTACTTTAGTTAAATCTTAAAAATATCTATTTTACAAAAGATCTTTATCAATGTGATCATAAGGATAGAGTTCAATTATTGTTTAAATGTAATCTTAGTATTGTTATAACAAGTTTGCAACAGATATGATTATTTGTCAAGTTTTTTACCAAACGAAACAAAGGTACTTTTTTATTATCATTTTAATAAAAAAGTACTTGACTCAAAAAATTTGGTTGACCGTTTCAAAAGAAAGTCCTACTCTCACTTTAGGTAATGGAACCTAAATGAATGTAAGAAAGACATCAACATCCTTGTTCATTGTTTCAATATTATCAATTAGAGTTATTATGAAGAGAAGGAAATCAAGTTTCTATGTTTTTGCTAAATCAACTTCTAATTAGAATAGCATTAAGATTAATTACTAAAATGACCAAGATTACCTTGTCTAGAGTGTGAGAATACACTTAAGTAATTTTATGAATGTTGATTGCAATGTACCTCTTTGTTGTTTTTCTTACTCTTCCTATTTATTACATTATGATTAGCTTTAATACTACTAATTTAAATAGCTTTTATGTTAAGAATAAACATTATTTATGATACATAGAACATTTATAATTTTCAAGATATTTATGTCTTATTTATTAGATTTAGAGATTTCCTTCTTTATTGTTAATTGTTTATTTTCTATATATCTACATTTTCTTGATATGACGTATGATAAATCTTTTTTAAAACATAGATACTTTATCATCACATGTTAAGTGCCTTAATTTTTTTTTTTAAATGTGTCATTAATTTTTGAATTTTTAAATGATAGACATTATACATTTCCACTGCTTTAATGATTTCATAGGGTTCACAAATATTAAATCAGAGAGCTTTTGCTTCCTCTGGGGAAATTTTTTTCTACAGCGACAGCTATGCATGAGACATTGCGTTTCGAAAACGGTTCAGAAGTTGCTAAGCCGCCATTAGACCAGCTGTCTTCTGGAAGGCTTGAATGATGCAAAAGTTTATAAGGCCACACGTGCTTTTGCTTCAGAACCAATGAAGTTTATCACTACAGAGGTTGGCGGCTTGCCGTTATCTCTAATATTTTATTGTGAAAACTACATTATGATATATGCTGCAAATCTGAGCAAGTAAAACTATCTTCCCTTCGGTTATATATAGCTCCCCTTTACATTTTCTCAATAGATGCAAACTTCATTTATTTACAGAAGAAAATATATCTTACTGTAGATTTTGCTGTGGGATTGGAAGCGCTGCCAAATCAAGCAGGGAGGAGAAATGTAGACTGCCACCAGTGCCAATCAAAATGCTAGAAATCCCTCGCAAATATGCTTGCTCTGTAATACCCACTTGAGATTTAATAGGCCTATATAAAGTCCTCTGCTACCAATAACTTTCAAGTCTTTTGAGAATCGCATTATTTCTGGACTATATATGTATTGTTCATTACATTTTTTGTGTGTCTATGTGAGTCATGTTTAAAATGGGCATCTCTCCTCCTGTGCCTCCTTTGGCTGCACTTCCGAATCCCACAGCATAACCTACAAGTTTCATTCTCCTCAAAATGATTGCAGTGCTTCAAAAAGTCTTCCTTCATCTGGTGAGAAAGGTCAGCAGCGTCACTTATCTCTGTTTTGTTTTGGTAGAAGGTAATGTTATCAACATCACTTATCTCTTCTACTGGTTTTAATCCCTCTTTTCACTGTTCTGTTTATTGTAGTCATGAAAAAGTTAAGAGAAATTAAGTATACCAGTTCTATCGTTCATTAAGAATCAACTGTAAAATGTTCATTTAAACTTGATTTACAGGACTACTGCAGATGAATTTTGTATACTTTTCATTTAAAAGACAAATACAAGACTCATTTGTTTGAGAAAGAGATTAAAATTAGATATCTGGAGTGCCCAAAAGATGGAAATAGATAGAGCGAATCCCCTTTAACAGAAAAATAAAAATAGTAGATCTGCGGATAACAAGGAGCTGGAGCTCTACCTCTTTGAGATATTAGTTGTATTTAATCGTAACTGTACATACATGAACTAGCTAAGAAGTCTTCTGGATGTTGGAATTTTATTGAGAAGTTTACAGAGAAGTAGCGTTGTATAAGCGCTTGGATCATTTTGTAAGATAGAATAGGTCCATGAACATTCTCAAGGGGAAAGTGGCACTAGACATGATCCCGAACTTCCATAGAATTTCTTCTCATACAACATTTATTTAATCCAAATGTCGTATGTTTTTTTTCAATTTATGAGTTCGCTCTTGATTTCTAATTGTTGATATAATCTTTGTTATGAATGTTTTCACCTAAAAGGACAAATTTAAGTTACGAGAATTCGTTTTATGCATAAATAATAGGATGGTTTTATGCATATTTGATATTGTAACCAACTACTTTCATAATAGGATTGTTCTATGCATATTTGATATTATAACCTACTACTTTCATGGTAATATTGTTTCTAGACTAATAAGATTCATGGTACTGAAAATGTAGTGGTATAATCATACTTCTATACATCAGTTTTTCTAAAAGATCATGATTTTTGTGTTTATTTTCATGTAAACGGGCAGTATACATGTAATTAACAAATTTATTGTTATATGGTAAATAGTAGATCAACTACTTTTATACTTGAGGTATTTAGGCTATTGTATGGTAATTAGTAGATCAACTACTTTTTTGTGTTTATTTTCATGTAAACAGGCATGTAATTAACAAGATATATCCACAAATGGGTGAAAAACATTAGAACTATGTAAATGTCTGAAAGCAAATAGCTGATATTGTTTTAGATTTGATCAAATCACGGGAACAATCAAATTAGTTGAGATTCAAATATGATGCAATTTTGTTTCGAAATGTCTTCATTGTTTGGCACTCGTTGAATATGATTTTACTATAAATTGGTTGTCCTTATTCTGTACACATGGAAGTTGTGGCTATGATCTAATTACATTGAAAAGTTTTGAGTATATGTTGTCTGCATCTTCTTACTTTTCTCTGTTAATGTGGATAACCATATAGTTTAACATGATTTTTGTAGAAATTTCGCCAACTGCCATTGCTTGCATTTTCTATACTACCACAGTTTCTATATAGAAAATTCATTGTTAATCAAATTCATTGCAAGTTGATTAGTGTGTGTTACACTCTGCAGTTACTATGATGTGATAAACTTTTAGTTGTTTTATGGTGATCATCTACGAATATGTTTGGTGTATTGAGAAGAAATCAAATTTTGTAGAATTGTTTATCGTTTTTAATCATTTATATGATTATTCATTTATATGATTACTCTTTTTTTATCAAGGTGATTTAGGAGAATTTGTTTTCTAATGATTTCATAGTTCTCTAAAAGTATCATTAAGTATAATAATAATTGTGTGTTGTCAATGTGTCAAAGATGTTTTTAGTTGTATTAGGGTATTGGCTTAAGCTACTTCTTGTGAAGTAGGATTTGGTTTTCTTATTTTGTATTCATTGTAGCTCTATTTAGGCTATTGCATTTAAGTACATTTTATACTCTTTTAAATAACTTCCACAATCTATAAAATTATAGTTTCTATTAGAGCAAAAGATTTGGAAACACGTGACATTGTGGTACCCTTATTAAGGGACCAAAGGAGTTTGTTCCCAAATGTTTTATGAGATATTTCTATTGATAAAATGCTTAATGTAGCTCTCCCCATTCAAAAATTTAACAATATACATAATTGGCTAGAGAACTTTACTTTAATAAGATATTTTATTGGAATGTTCCCTCATGAAAGAATTTGTAAACTTGATCACCAAGGCTTGGGTCCCACATGGGATTCATCTTGGTGTCATGCAAAACCTTAACAAAGGTTTTATCCTCTTTTTAGTTTTTCGAATTGAATCATCTTGGAAAAATCCTTTAACATGGTCCCTATATTGTCCACTCTTCTTTACTTGTTTTATCACCCTTGACAAGAGATTTCATAATATTTAATGAGAAAGCTTTGTGTCCCCTATCAATGTGGATTTTCCTAGTTTATGCTTGTAATCATAGAATATTTTGATGCAAATAGCTATCTCTTTAGGGTCTATTTTGTGTGTTGAACTAGATAGGTTCTTCTTGTCTCAGCCCCAAAATAGGCTCTATGTATAAGTGTATCTCTCCAAGGATTTAAATGAGATAGTAGATATTCAAAATGAATAAATGAGATACGCTTAACGTGTTCTATATTTAAACTTTTCCAATACTTGTTATAGACGCCAATATTTTTAACATAACATCTAGGATTTCTCTTTAGCATCTCCTCATTCTAATTACATCATTCAACATGCCTCTAAGTCTCTACTTCCTATGAAAAGAGAAGCTTAGCCTTCAATGATGATTTGCAAAGCCAAGAACCCTAGTAATAATGGTCTCTCAATTAATCCATCATCAATCTTTAGGGATCGATCCTCAAAATCTCAAAATACAATTTCAAAACCTCTCTACATAGGGAAACATTTTGAATCTCCTCATGGAGATATGTCTAGTGAGGAAAAACTAGCTCGAGTGCCATTAGAAATATCAACTTAGGAATCTCAAAAAGCCACCCTTTCTCAATACACTTATGCGCACCTAATTTTTCAATCAAGGTCCCAAAATCTATTAGGGAAGATGGAAGAAGGAGAATGCATCCCATAAAAATGACATCTTATCTAACCCTCTATCTAGATATACACCTTTAATTTGGAGAAAATAATTTTATAAAATATTTACTTAGATGTAAATAAGCTAGATAGCAAGGAGATGATTCTTGAAATTTCTTCATGAATTATATCTTCTAAAAATTTCAAGGTCTAAGGTACCTCATATCAAAGAATTATGTACATGACACTCTACTATAATTTTTAAGTTTGGACGCTATATTTACAAGAGTTTAAAACTATTATGTTTTTATTTCTACATAATGTCATGTTGTTTATCTTTCTATTTATTCTTTTATATCAATCAAGAAATAACAAGTGATGGTGCTTTCACCTATCTCCCTCCTATTTGGCATCAACACTTAGTTAATCCAAGATGTAACCCAATCAATAAAACATTGTGGGATATTTTTAACATTAATCAATCCTTTGGAGTATTTGATGTTTATACCTTAAATGATGCTATTGAGAGATCTAATTTAACAATGTATCAAAAATTCAATCTCTACAACCACTTGGGTTTTATCTGTTGGCAATATGATGTATCTGGTTAAGTATTGTCATTGATGTCAACACTGTATATCGGTTGCAAGCTATCCTAGTTGGCCCTATCCCGGTTAGTCTTGGTGATCATCTTGGTTTTGATTCTGATCTAATATGATCAGATCTCTGGAATCAGTTTTGGATGCTTACTCTAGATGGTTATATGCTTTCCATATTCTGTTGGTTCATGATTTTGTGCTCCGACTGCTATCGTTGTTGTTCCCGGTTGATATTTCTTGGTACTGGTAAGCGATATTTGATGTTTTGGTTAGATGGTTTTGATCTGACTTATAGGAAAGGTTTCTATCATGCTGAAGGTGCAACTTGATCGTGTCCTAACTGTTTGGTGGCATTACATTGGTTGGCATGTTGTTATGATTTTCCTATTCAGATCCGGTTAGACTTTGTGTGTTATTGCACTGAGGATTTCTGCCAATTGGTGAAACATGTTGGATTTTGGTCTTAACGGAATTCCTGGTGGATATAATTGTTTGGATATTTGAATTAGGTCCATGCCATGTAATTTAAATCATAATATTGGTCTAGTGGTATTGTGTGATGTAATTTTTTGTAATTATGGGTTTATGGGCTTAGGGTTTAGCTGACCTTATCATTAAGGTTGATGATCTATATTTATAGGTGACTTGTTCATGTAATTGTGCGAATGGTTTTTAGGGATCAATGGTTATGTCTGCATTATCAAAGAAAGGATTATGTGTGAATAGAATCATATCATTTTGGTGAAGGTTATATATTACAGGGTAGACATCTGTGCTTAACTAGAACTGTATCAAGCATTAGTAGATGCTACTTTCATAGTTCATTCTTTCTGGATTGTAGTCCGATGTTTTGTAAGTCTGTGAGACTTCTCTTTTGTGATGAGAAAAGAGCTCTAGGTGGTTGGCCTGATTTCAAGTGCAATCCCCATTGTAATTATTTCACATACTACTGCAAAAGTATTATCTGATTCTGGGTAGGGTTTCCCATCATGGTTTTTCCCTTTACCTGGTTTTCCACATCAAAATATTGGTGTCATGTGTGCTTGATGCAGAGGCCTTCTTACACCTAAGCACAAGTCCAAAAGGCTAGGTTTTGACTCTTAAAATGACAAAAAATGACCATACAAGGAAGGAGTCCACATTTTAAGGTTTTGAACTACTCTCCACTACTCAAGCCTCACCCCTACTCAAGATGAGTAAATGGCTTCAGCTTCTCTAAGATACCTCACCAATGACTCCTGCTCTTAGGGACCTTGGATTTGTTCTATTCATTCCATCTATGAACTATTCCTAATATTTATTTCAGACTTAGGCCTCAGTGCCCTATACCTCCTTTAGAAACCTACCCCCTAGGCTAGTAGCCCTCCTAGGCCGGTATTTTGCATTTTACTCCAAAATACCGAACACAGCCTGGAAAACTATTTACCATTATAGATACCCTTTATGGAGTTACACTCATCCCCAAAAGGGATTGGCAAGATCTACAACTTAAGGGTTTGAACCCCTTTGCAGCCTAGAGACCTAATTTACAAAGCAATCCCCTTTACCGGTGTCCCAATGGTACAACCAATTTTATGAGAATGTGGAAGGTGGTAAATAACCTGTAATTATAGGGTTGCACACTTGGAATCCACCGCTATCAGATTTTAAGATGATTGTCCTAATTTTGCTTAAGGTAGTCACATAGAGATGCCTACCTAAATTCACTTCAAGCACCTCGCAACCAAGACTTCCCTACAAAAACCCATGAAAACATTAATTTACATTGGCCAATCTTGCATTCCACCAAAGGAAAGAAATTCTAAAGGAAGTAAATGCAAGATATGGCCATTATTTGGCAAAACCCTAGCCAAACCCTTGTTTTCCAGACTACAATCAGTAAAACAAGGTTTTCTCACTACTCACAAACATTCAGGACCTCAAACCACCACAAGATCAAAGGTGATCCAACCCTCCAACTACTCCATGAATTTTTTTGCTCAATTAAATCCGTACAAGGATGTACAATCTCTGCAAACTCTGAATTTCTTGGGAAAACTCAATTTTTTCAGTGTTTATTTACTTCCAAACTTCAAATCACAACCTCACTGCCTTGGGAACCATGTCCACAAGTCTTATAGACCTCTCTAATGGTTTCCAACCTAATTTGGAAGAGGTTGGAGCTGTTGAGAGACTTACATCAACCGTATTTTGAAAAGTTGCACTTTTGCACTCAAAAGTTGCATTCTTGCACAAAAAGTTGTCAACACTATAAGTTTGGGATCAACCAAACACCACTAAGACATCCTAGAAACCTACCAAACACAAAACCAAACATTCTACTACCTCTATTGACCACATTGTCCCAATTGGCTTATCAAATTGCCTAATTAGTGACATGGGTTTACATGGTGGGGTCCTTATTGAATACATGAAACTTGCATAAACATAAGATACTAAGACAACAACTATTATCCTAGTCTTCATCCATAGAGACATGATTTTCTTGTTGATGAGTTGCCCCTGCACCATACTCCTCGTGAGCAGAGATCTCAAGCCCACTTGAGATCAGAGTTGGTAGGTCTGCACCATGGTTGGAAATTTGTTTATTTGTTATCCACACTGCCTCAGAGTCTAGTTTTCTCTACCAAGCCACTAAATACTCAATGTAATCCTTGTTCCTCATCCTCTTTGTGACTTTGGTGTCTAGAACCTTGCTCAACTTTGGTGAATCATGCCTTGGAATATCATTGTCTGCTGCAACCTGCATTGGTTCCTCCACTTCATTGCTATCACCTTTAAAAAGTGTAAGATCACACACATTGAAAATGGGTGACAATCCGAGATCAGGAGAAAGTTGGATTTCATAAGCATTCTACCCACATTTCTTTAAAATCTGACATGGTCCAATCTTCCTCTGCATGAGCTTGGTGTGCTTACCCTTTGGGATTCTCTCCTTCTTCAAATGTACCCATACCAGGTCCCCAACACTAAATTGCCAATCCCTCTTTTTCTTGTCAGCATAAGCCTTGTACTTCTCTCCAGATTGTTGGAAATGAGACTTCACTTGGTCATGTACCTCCTTTATAGCTAATGCAAAAGCTTTACCATCTGCACTAATGGGCTCTTCCTTGGCCAAATCCCTTAGCTCCAATACACCCCTTAGGTGGATGCCATACACAATTTGGAAAGGAGACTTCCCTGTGCTTCTATTTATGGTCTCATTGTATGAAAACTCTGCCTATGACAGTATATTATCTCATTTCTCTCCATGTTGTCTTGTCAAACATCTTAATAGGTTCCCCAAGGACCTATTGACAACTTCATTTTGCCCATCCGTTTGGGGATGGTAGGCTGATGAGAAAGCTAGGTTATTTCCCAACTTCTTCCAAAGAGTCCTCCAAAAGTGACCTATGAACTTCACATCTTTGTCTGAAACTATGTTTAGAGGCAACCCATGTATCTAGACTATTTCTTTGAAGAACAAGTCTATGACATATGAGGCAGCACAAGAGGTTTTGCATGGCAATAAATGAGTCATTTTGCTAAATATGTCCACCACTACAAAGACACTGTCAAATCCCCTCCTTGTCCTAGGCAGACCCAACACAAAATTCATGCTTATGCTCTCCCATGGCCTACAAGGATTGGGTAGGGGCTGGTAAAAACCTGTATTAGTGGACTTCCCTTTGGCTTTCTGATAGATTACACATGTTTCCACAAACTTCCTTACATCTGCCTGCAACTTAGGCCAGTAGTAGTATCTTTTCACAAGGTCTAGGGTCTTGTCAAGACCAAAATGACCTGCCATTTCTCCACAATACTTCTCCCTAATGATATTAAATCTCATTGAACACTTAGGAATGCATAATTGTCCATCTTTGAATAGAAATCCCTCTTAGATCAAAAACTCAAAAATTCCACATGATACCGATCACCAAAAGACTCACATACCTTGTAGATCTCTCCAAAGTCTTCATCAGCATCATACATGTTCTTCAAGGATTCAATGCCAACACTTTCCATCTTGATTTGGTTGACAGTTAAGACCCTCCTTCTCAAAGAATCCAGAACTTTCTTCTTGACCCCCTTTTTATGCTTGAGGTTGAAGGTGAAGGCTTGTAGGGTCTCTACCCACTTCATGTGCCAGTGGTTTACCTTCTCTTGACTGTTTATGAAGCTTAGAGTCTGGTTATCAGTGAAAACTATGAACTCTTTAGGCAATAAATAGTGCCTCCACTTATTCAATGATTGGACTAAAGCATACATCTCCAAATCATAGGATGAGTATCTCCTCTTGGCATCATTTAAATTTTCAATAAAAAAATCAATTGGCCTTCCTTCCTGACTGAGTACTTCCCCAATATCCATGTGGCTTGCATCACATTTCACCTTAAATATCTTGTTGAAGTCTAGTAAGGAAAGGACTGGTTGTTCTGCAACTTTCTTCTTCAAGGTTTCAAATGAATCATCTACCTCCTTGGTCCAACTAAACCTGCACTTTTTACCTCCTTTTATGGTGTCAAGCATTGGTGTACAAACATGACTAAATCCCCTTATAAACTTCCAATAAAAATTTGCTAAACCATGGAAACTCTAGACATCATTCATAGTTTTAGGTGTTGGCCAAGATAGTATAGCACTTACCTTCTCCTGGTCCATTTTCAACTCACCTTGTGAGATTACAAAGCCCAAGTAAATGATCTCCTCCTACATGCTTATCCAAATTTATCATTAGCTGCTCTTCATGTAACCTTTTGAGGACCATATCTATGTGTTTGAGGCACTCTTCCCCTATGTGGTTGAAGATCACGATATCATCTAGGTATACTATCACAAACTTGCCTATAAATTCCACCAAGACCTCATTCATCAACCTTATAAAGGTACTAGGGGCATTGGACAACCCAAATGGCATGACTTTCCATTCATACAACCCCTCATTGGTTTTAAAAGTTGATTTCCATTCATCCCTTGACCTTATTCTAATCTGATGGTATCCACTTTTTAGATCCATTTTGGTGAAATATTTAGCACTCCCCAAGAAATCAAGTAAATCCTCTATCCTAGGGATTGGGAACCTATACCTTATAGTTATCTTGGTCCTTGAGTCTGTACATAACCTCCAAGTGCCTTCCTTCTTGGGTGCAAGGATAGTCGGTACTGCACATGGGCTTAAGCTTTTGCCAATTAGCCATGATTCAAGCAACTCCTCAATTTGTCTTGTCATCTATGCATTCTGGTCTGGAGTAAGTTTGTATGCTACTTTATTTGGTAAGGTAGATCTAGGGATCAAATTTATGCAATGACTGATGTCTCTCACCGGTGGCAGGGATCTTGGCATTCCATCTGAGATGATGCCTTTGTATTTGTCCAGCAACTGTCTGAATATAGGGTCTATGTGCCTCTTTCCTTCTTCTTTCCACTCTGCAAACTATTCTTTCTTTGTCACCTTGGGACTAGGCATGAGGACATAGCAAACTGCACCTTTCTCTGCAATCTCCTTCATGAACTGCTTTCCTTCTACCATCAACACTTTGGCATCTTTCCCCTTTGGTTCCATCTCTTCCTATATCAGAGTTAAAATTTATATCAGAGGTAAGCCTTCAAGTCAAACTACCATGGTCTCTCAAACAAGAGATGGCATGCATCCATCTTGGCTATGTCAAATAGCAATCTATCCTTATATGATCCAATCTGAAACTCTACCCAAGCTTGCTCTTCTACCACTGCTTGCTAACCTTGGGTGAGCCATGAGACCTTATAGGGGTAAGGATGAGGCAACCTTCTCAATTTAAGTTTCTCTACCATTTCAAGTGATACAAAATTTTCAATAGACTTGGAGTCTATCAAGACCTTGCATACCTTTCCTCCTACCTTGCAGGTAGTTTTGAAAATAAATTTTCTTTGTGCGGGCTCCTTGTCAGGTACCTTCATGCTAGTTACTGCTCTCCTCATCATCAGAGCCTCTCCTCTTTCCGGGTAGCCATAGCTATCAGGAGCATTAACACTTTGGTAGGTGTTTGCACTTGCCACACTTTGGCAATCAGATTCTTGTACCAAATTGCTTCTCCTTTCTCCCATGGAGCTTGTAGCCTTTTTCGGACACCTATTGGCCATGTGCCCTTCTTGGTTGTATTTGTAGCATCTAGGAGGTCCTCTACCTTGGGATCTTCCTCTAGAGGGTGGTCTTCTACCCCTAAAGTTCCCTCTTGGATTGTAGCCTCCTCCTTGGTTGTAACTTCTCTCTCCTCTATTGCCTTCTTGGCTAGACTCACCTTGGTATCCAAAACCATTTCCTCTACCTCTGAAAAGGCCTCTTCCACCTCTTTGTTGTCTCCCTTTTCCTTTGCTATTTTGTTCTTTTCTTCTCTTTAGTTTCTCCTCCACCTTGAGTGCCAATTGAAAGCATTTTTGGACTATCTCTGGGGTGTGGAGATTCAAGTCTTCTTGGATGGCAAATCTCAACCCTTTGAGATATCTCGCCACCTTCTCATCTTCACTCTCCTTTACCTTGGTCTTTTCACACAACTTCATGAACTCCTCTGTGTAGGAACTCACGTCCATCTCCTTCTCCTTCAAGTTTTGTCTTCTCTTATGCAATTGGACATTATAGTCCACTGGAACATAGGCTTCCTTCACCAAAGCCATCATCTTCTTCCAATTAGCAAGTTTTCTTTTCCCCTATTTCACCCTCTCATCTTGGATGAATTCTGCCAAGTGAGTGTAGCCCCTTTCATTTTAGATTGGGCCATCTTCACTCTTTGGTGCTCTGGTATGTCTTCACTCTTAGAGAAATTGTCCAAGGAGTCTATCCACTCCATCACTATATCTAGTTCCATCTTACTGGTAAACACTGGCAGATCCAACTTCATATCCATTGTTCTTCTTTACACAGACTTGAGGACACTCATCGGGGGTCTCTAGTCTATAGGAACCTGTAGTTCTCCCTGCCTAGGGATCTCCTCTTCATCCCCTTCTTCAACACTTTCAGAGTCTCTTTCTCCCCTATCCACTTTGTCATTCAACAAGTCCATCTCATCTCTCAAGGCCTGATTCTCAGCTATGACTACTCTTCTCTCTGCCATATGCTTCTTCACTAGGACATTCAACTCAGCATTGGTCATCCTTGATGGGACATCTTGGGATCCCTCTTCCTCTAACATCTTATCTTCTCCACGGTCCAAAGTATACTCCTAAGCTCTTATACCACTTGATGCAGAGGCCTTCTTACACCTAAGGACAAGTCCAAAAGGCTAGGTTCTGACCCTTCAAATGACAAAAAATGACCCTACAAGGAAGGACTCCACATCTTAAGGTTTTGAACTACTCTCCACTACTCAAGCCTCACCCCTACTCAAGATGAGTAAATGGCTTCAACTTCTCTAACATACCTCACTGGTGAATCCTGCTCTTGGAGACCTTGGATTTTTTCTATTCATGCCATCTAGGAACTATTCCTAACATTGATTTTGGACTTAGGCCTCAGTGCCCTATACCTCCTTTGGAAACCTACCCCCTAGGCTAGTAGCCATCCTAGGTCAGTATTTTTCCTTTTACTCCAAAAAACTGAACATAACCTAGAAAACTATTTACCATTCTAGATACCCTTTATGGAGTTACACTCATCCCCAAAAGATATTAGAAAGATCTGCAACTTAAGGGTTTGAACCCCTTAGAAGCCTAGAGACCTAATTAAGGTGATTAGGCCTAATTTATAAAGAAATCCCCTTTACCAATGTCCCAATGGAAAATCCAACTCTATGAGAATTTTGGGGGTGTTAAATAACCTCTAATTCTAGGGTTGCACACCTGGAATCCACCACTATCAGATTTTAAGATGATTGTCCTAATTTTGCTCAAGGTAATCACATAGAGATGCCTACCTAAATTCACTTCAAGTGCCTCACAACCAATACTTCCCTACAAAAACACATGAAAAAATTAATTTACACTGGACAATCTTGCATTCCACCAAAGGAAATAACTTCTAGAGGAAGGAAATGCAAGATATGGCCATTATTTGGCAAAACCCTAGCCAAACCCTAGTTTTCTGGACTACAGTCAATAAAACAGGGTTTTCTCACTACTCACAAATGTTCAGGACCTCATACCACCACCAAATAAAATTTGATCCATCCCTCCAACTACTCCATGATTGGTTTTTCTCAATTCAATCCGTACAATGACGTACAATCTCTGCAAACTCGGAATTTCTTGGGAAAACTCAGTTTTTTCAGTGTTTATTTACTTCCAAACTTTAAATCACAACCTCACTACCTTGGGAACCATGTCCACAAAGCTTATAGGCCTCTCCAATGTTTTCCAACCAAATTTGGAAGAGGTTGGATCCATTGAGAGGCTTACATCAACCGTATTTTGTAAAGTTGCACTTTTGCACTCAAAAGTTGCATTTTCAAAAGTTGCATTCTTGCACAAAAAGTTGTCAACACTATAAGTTTGGGATCCACACAACTTGTATCAACCAAACACCACTAAGACATCCTAAAAACCTATCAAACACAAAACCAAACATTCTACTACACCTATTGACCACATTGTCCCAATTGGCTTATCAAATTGCCTAATTAGTGACATGGGTTTACATGGTGG
The DNA here is from genome assembly GCF_030272615.1 of Cryptomeria japonica. Taxonomy (NCBI): domain Eukaryota; kingdom Viridiplantae; phylum Streptophyta; class Pinopsida; order Cupressales; family Cupressaceae; genus Cryptomeria; species Cryptomeria japonica. The sequence goes on from NC_081409.1 coordinate 858,818,878, forward strand.
GGTCCTTATTGAATACATGAAACTTGCATAAACACAAGACACTAAGACAACCACTATGATCTTATTCTTCATCCATAGAGCCATGATTTTCTTTTTGATGAGGTGCCCCTGCACCAGTGTTGAGCTTTCATGGTTTATCTTTCATTGTGTTGTGCTCTGGTATAAAGTTTAAAATTGAACTAACTATTGTACTTGTGAGAAAACTAATTCACTCCCCCTCTCCATTCTCTCTTGATATCATATCATTCCAACAATTTCTATCAGAGAAAGTTCCTCTCTGTAGAAGATTAACCTCTTGAGGAAATCTGATAGCATAAGCATCAAGTTATACATTCAATCCCTATCAGAAGGAGAGTCCCATATTTGATGGTACAAATTAAAAAATATGGAAGCAGCGAATGAAGATTCATCTGAGATGTCTTGGAGGTGAAGTTTGGGAGATATTAGAGAAAGGGTATATACCTCATGATCCTAATTCTAGAACACCAGAACCTGTTGATGGACAGAAGAGAGCTGAAAATGATGTTAGAGAAAAAGAAGCATTGTTAAGTGCCCTGTCTGATGAAAAGTTATTGAATGTCATAGAGTTGGAGAATGCAAAGAAGATCCGTTTGAAGCTTGAAACTCTTTATGAAGGTGACCAGGTAGTAAAGATTGCAAACTTGAAGTTTTTAGGGTAAGATATGAAACATTGAAGATGGAAGAAGATGAAAAGATTAGTTCTTTCATGGATAAAGTGAATGAGATTGTCATAGGTATCAAATGTTGTGACAGATCAGTTAGTGAGGATGAGATTGTGTCAAAAATTCTAAGAGTTCTACCTCCAGCTTACAAGATGAAGGCTAATGCAATCAATTAACTCCGGACAATATCAATTACCCCTGTTACCAGAGATACATTACTTGGGAAATTGACTGCTTTTGAGCTTGAAGAACTTGGAGATCAGAGTGCTACTAAAACTGAGACTGCATTTAAAGCATCTACTTTAGGTAAGCAAAAGATAGATTGGAAGGAGTTGTATGCCAAAGACTTGGAGGACATTGAGAGAGAAGAAAGAGAACTTGAAAAATGGGAAGCCCTGATTGCAAGACAAATTCCTAAAGGACCAGCTGGAAGTAAGTATGAAGGAAAAGTTCCCTTTAAATGTTTTTCATGTAATAAGATTGGTCATTTTTCTTCTAGATGCCCTGAAAGAGCTGCTAGGAATCATGAAATATTTGTAAGGAGTTATAAGCCTAATCCGGAAGATCAGAGCAGACCTAGATTTAGAAGGAATAAGGATAAATCATGTTATTATGTTGGTGATGATGATTTTGATATTACTGATGATGATGATGAACCTATGAATGGAACCGGAAATGGAAGCTTTGGTAAAGATTGGGTCTTTATTGCTCTCAAGGATGATTCTTTGGAATCAGTCATTGAAGCAACTCTATTGAGGAGAAAGCTTTAGCTTCTAAAATTGAAGAAAAGGATGAATGGGTTATAGACAGTGGGTGCTCACATCACATGACTGGTGACCAGAGAAAGTTTCTAACATTGCAAGAATTTGATGGTGGACTAGTCAGACTTAGAGACAACAAGGCATGTAGGAGCAAAGGCAAGGGAACAATATCATTGAATGGTAAGACTAATATTGACAATAATTATTATGTGGAAGGCTTAAAGCATAATCTTTTAAGTGTAGGTCAGATGGTGGATAGTGGATTTAATTTGTAATTCAAGGATTGAAAATGTAAGATCATCAATAGATCTAGAATGGAAATTTCTTCTGGAACACAAACCAATGGAAAAAAATTTCATTTGAACTCTAGTGAGAAATCTTGTTTGATTGCTCAGATTGATGAAAGTTGGTTATGGCATAAAAGGATGTGTCATGTAAATTTTGATTGCATAGTGAAGATCAATTCAACATAGGGTGTCAGAGATTTACCCAAGATTGTTAAACCTCATAATCTGGTACATATAGAGAATATAAAATGGGTAAGGAAATTAGAAATTCCTTCAGAAGAATACGTGATAAATCTAATGAAGTTCTTGATCTTATTCAAAATGATCTATGTGGACCGGAAAGGGCTAAAAGTTTTCAAAGTGATAGATAATTTATGTTACTTATTGATGACTATTCTAGAATGATGTGGGTAGCATTTTTAAAAGGAAAATCTGAAGCTCTTGAGAAATTCAAAATCTTTAAAGCTATGGTTGAGACTAAGACATGGTTGAAGATAAAGAGCTTAAGATCAGATCAAGGTGGTGAGTTTACATCCAGTGAGTTCAACAACTTTTATGAGAAAAATGGAATTAGAAGACAACTTTCTGCACCTAGAACCCCATAGCAGAATGGATTGGTGGAAAAGAAGAATAGAACCATATTAGATGTTGCAAGGACAATGATGACATCAATGTCTGATATTTATTGGAGAGAATTTGTCAATACCACGGTATACACTTTCAATAGAGTACACATAAAAGATGATACCACTAAGACTCCTTATGAATTATGGTTTGGTCATACTCCTACTATCAGATATTTCAAAATTTTTGGAAGTAAATGTTACATTAGAAGAGATGATGCAATAGGAAATTTTGATCCTAAAAGTGATGAAGGAATATTTTTGGGTTATTTTACTAAGAGAAAAGCATATAGATGTTATAAAAAAAGATTGAATAGGATAATGCAGAGCATAAATGTCAAGGTGGATGAGCAGGGCAATAATCAGATCAGATCATATGACTATCGACCGGAAGATGAATTCATCATACCTAAAATGGTAATGCAAGAAATTGTTCAGAACATTGAATTAGTGACTTTGGCAACATCAGAAAATTTAATAGTGACCAATGAACAGCAGAAAGAGTCATAAAATCAAGAAAATTCAAAGACTCCCAGGTATGTGAAACTAAATCATTCTGAAGATCAGATCATTGGAGATAAAAAAGGAAAGGTGTGATGACTAGAAGAAGACTAGCTACTGAAGAAGTATGTTTGATTTCTCAAATTGAACCGGAATCATTTATTGAAGCAAGTAAGGATGAAAATTAGATGAAAGCAATGGAAGAAGAATTAGATCAAATAAAAAAAATAAGACATGGGAATTAGTTCCCAGGCCTAAAGATAAGAATATTATTGAAACTAAATGGGTTTTTAGGAACAAATTAAATGAGGAAGGTAAATTTGTAAGACACAAGGCTAGATTAGTTTCCAAATGATATTCACAGGAAGAAGGAGTTGATTATGGTGAGACTTATGCCTTGGTTGCTAGAATTGAAGCGGTGATACTTTTTCTTTCCTATGTTGCACACAAGAACTACAAAGTATATCAGATCGATGTCAAATATGGATTTATGAATGGATATCTTCAAGAGGAAGTCTACATTGATCAGGTTAATGTATTTTCTTTATAAGAAGACAAAGACATGGTTTGTAGACTGAAGAAAGTTTTATATGGATTAAAACATGCTCCTAGAGCATGGTATGCTAGATTAGACAGATATCTTTCAAAGCTTGGTTTTAGCAAAGGTAATGTTGATAGTAACTTATATTACAAAATTGAGCATGATAACATATTGATTATCGAAGTATTTGTGGATGATATCATTTTTGGAGGAGAAGAAAGTCTATGCAAGAAATTCATTGAAGATATGAAGAATGAATTTGAAATGTCTATGATTGGTGAGATGAAATTTTTCTTAGGCTTGCAGATTACATAGACTGATAAAGGTATTTTCATTTGTCAAACTAAGTATGTGAAGGAATTGCTTAAGAAATTTGGACTTGAGAATTCTAAAGTTGTAGGTACTTCTATGATAACTAGTTGCAAATTGTCAAAGGATGATGAATCTCCTAAAGTGAATCCAAGCAAATACAAATCAATGATTGGTGGATTGTTGTATTTAACTCAAAATAGACCTGATATAATGAATGTTGTTTGTATTGCTTCTAGATTTCACTCAGATCCTAGAGGAACTCGTGATATTGTTGTTAAGAGGATATTCATATATTTGGCAGGTACAATAGACTTTGGGTTATGGTATCCAAAGAATGATGACTTCAGATTATGTGCCTATACAGATTCTGATTGGGAAAAAGATATGGATGATCGGAAGAGCACTATTGGCGGTGCATTCTTTCTTGGAAAGAAGTTGGTTTCATGGCTTAGTAAGAAACAATCATGTACTTCATTGTCTATTGTTGAAGTGGAATATGTAGCTGCCGCAACCAACTGTACTCAGATTTTATGGATGAAACATATGCTAAAATATATAAGGGTAAGTTATGATGAGCCTATTGTTATTTACTGTGATAATACTATTGCTATTGATATGTCAAAGAATCCAGTATTTCATTCCAAATCAAAGCACATTTCTATAAGGTATAATTTCTTGAAATAAAAGGTTGAAGCAAAGGAAGTCAAATTGGTTTATTTGCCTACTAAGGAACAAATTGCAGATATTCTAACAAAACCATTACCTAAAGATAGTTTTGAATATCTCAGAGAATAGTTGGGGGTTACCAACCCTCCAAAATAGACTTAGAGATGCAGGGATGCATCAATCCGGTGAGCCTATCAGACATATTTTCTAATCCGGGTTGATGAGATGGTGCTACTACTTAGGGAGAGTAGTCAGTTGTTTGGTTTAATATTTTTGTCTTGGTATCCGTCCTTTGTTATTGATGTCAAATTGGGAGAGATGGTATTCATGTGAAAAATAATCAAATCTTTTGGAGAGATATTGTATGGGGGAAGATATTTCAAATCAGCTTTTTGGAGTTTGTTGGCATTCCTTGGCACTTGGATGTTTTTCACATTCAGTGTTGCCATCAATGCCAAAGGGGGAGATTATTGGAAATATGTTAGATTTGGTTAAGTGTTGTCATTGATTTCAACATTGTATCCCGGTTGGAGACTATCCTGGTTGGACCTATCCCAGTTAGCCTCAGTGATCATCTTGCTTTTGATTCTGATCCGGTATGATCAGATCTCTAGATTCGGTTTTGGATGTTTACTCTAGATGGTTATATGCTTTCCATATTCTATTGGTTCATGATTTGGTGCTCTGGCTACTATTGCTTTTGTTCCTGGTTGATATTTCTCGGCACCGGTTAGCTTTATTGGTAAGCGATATTTTATTTTTTGGTCAGATTATTTTGATCCGGCTTATGGGAATGGTTTCTATCATGCTAAAGGTTCTTCTTGATCATTTCCTAACTATTTGGTGGTATTGCATTGGCTGGTGTGCTGTTATGATGGTCCTATTCAGATCCAGTCAGACTTTTTGTGTTATTGCACTGAGGGTTTCTACCAGTTGGTGAAACGTGTTGGATTTTGGTCTTAATGGAATTCCCGATAGATATAATTGTTTGGATATTTGAATTAGGTCCATGCTATGTAATGTAAATCATAATACTGGTATGGTGGTATCATGTGATGTAATTTTTATAATTATGGGTTTATGGGCTTAGGGTTTAGCCGACCTTATCATTAATGTTGATGATCTATATTTATAGGTGACTTATTCATGTAATTGTGAGAATGGTTTTTTGGGATCGATGGTTATGTCTACAATATCAGAGAAAGGATTATGTGTGAATAGATTCATATCATTTTGGTGAAGGTTCTGTATTGCAGGGCAGACATCTGTGCTTAACCAGAATTGTATCAAACATTAGTAGATGCTACTTTCATAGTTCATTCTTTCCGAATTATAGTCCGATGTTTTGTAAGTCACTGAAACTTATCTTTTGTGATGAGAAGTGAGCTCTAGGCGGTTGGCCTGATTGCAAGTGCAATCCCCATTGTAATTATTTCACATACTACTACAAAAGTATTATCTGATTATGTGTAGGGTTTCCCACCATGGTTTTTCCCTTTACCGGGTTTTCCACGTCAAAATATTGGTGTCATGTGTGCTGAGATTTCATGGTTTATCTTTCATTGTGTTGTGCTCTGGTATAAAGTTTAAAATTGAATTAACTATTGTACTTGTGAGAAAACTGATTTCCCCCCCCCCTCTTAGTTTTCTCCCAGTATCAAATCATTCCAACATTATCTAGCGATTTTAAACTAATTGAGATATCTTATGATAAATATGAGGTATCACCTGTGCATTCACCAACTAGTGAAAGAGAGGTATGGTAGTTTATGCATAATAAATTGGGACTTTATACTTCCAATATTGGTTACTATCTTGATCATACAATGTAGTACATGTGGAGTAACACTAGAGTTAGAACTAACAAGGTCCTTAAGTTTCTTGAAAAATCCATATTTTTCTCAATCATTATTTTCTTTTACTAGTTACTCTTTTCTAGTAGAGTCTTTGTCAAATATTAACATGTTAGACTACTTTCCAATATGAATTCATATTCATTGCAACATGCCAAACCTAAGTCCACGAAGGCTCAATTTTCTCTAAAAATAGCATTTTCCTCTCACAAGGCCACATCATATCACATCTCATATGTTTGGAATCTATAGGCATATCTCATGTGCACAAGTATAATTGGATACCCTAGTAAAATGAAATTAGTAATTGCACCTATTTCCTTCTCATCATTCTTATATGTAAAATTTCATATTTCTAGCATCGCTCCTACAAGACTGCCACCTTGGAGAATTACCATTTTTTTTTCTTTTCAAGTTTATTCTTTCAACTTGGCAGTTCAACTTTAGTGTTTGAACTTCATCACTAGAAAGTTCTTATAGATGACCACTACTTATTATTCACAAATCAAATCTTAGTTTCATTGGCTCAAGATTTCCTAGACAAGGTCTCTAATAATTTTTTCAATCTCTATGAGCTCACTATATCTGTCAAGCTTCTAAGAAAATGAAGGCGATGTAAAACGTATCTAATAAGCTTTCAGAAATTATTTAAGAATTTGTATAGTATTACAAGAAAGTTTTTACTACTTGAGAGAATACTTACACACAAAAAAATCTCTTTACAAATTCTTAAATGCAATTACTTGTTGATTTTTCACTAAGGAATATTTTCATGGGGTTATATTCTCTATGTCAAATGTTAAGGAATATTTGGATAGTTTCCCATGTGAATTTTGTGACCTAAAGGAAATATTTAATCGACCTAAATTTGTTTTTCATTAAGATAAAATGGTCTTACGGGGACCCAAAACCCAAATCCAAAAATAGAATAAGAAAAACAATAATGAAATTTAGTCCAAATCCAACAGCTAAATAGAGATAGAAATAGGGGAAACACCCCATAGAGCTCGACTAAAAAACAACAAAAAATCCCTAGGAAAACCTACAAAATGATAAGCAAGAGCTTCCATGAGCTCAAGATTTTTCTCAATGATGTTCTTGTTGATATCTTTTGACTCCTTTATAATGATCCTAGTGGTACTTTTCTCTTGTTTCCTGCTACTAGTCCTAGTGGACGGGCTAGTAGACACCTGCACCTTCAATCCCTATGGACTAGTATCTAGGTTTTTTATTTTAGATTTAGCAGTAGATGGCAGAATATAGCTTTACTCTTTCTGATGTTGTTAGTGCCAAGCATGGTCTTCTGGTGGGGTCCCTCTTCATCAGATGGCCAATACTCTAGGTCATCTTCTGACACTTGAAGATCACGCCAATCCATAGCCATCTCACCCAATCCATTCTCATCTTCAATTTCGGTATCCGACACAACATGCACATCAGGACCAGTCGAGGGATTGGTATTACTTTCAATTTTTTGGACTGGTGAGGGTTTGACTTCATTCATTTTAGCATACTCCATAATGAGAAGGATAATCCCCTCATGTAAAATAGGTTTCTCACTATTTTTAGCATGATTAGAAGGGCCATGCTCTAATGAAGAAAGCAAATAAAATGGCAGAGAAATTTTCCTATTATGTCTAAACTGGTTCAAAATAGTAAAATGATAGGAGAAATTACTAACAAAATGGTCATCCAAGGTAATGTACCTCATAATCACCTCTGCCACATTAGCCCGAAGGCTCATCAAGTCTTTTCTGTTGTAGCCCCCATCAGCCATTTTCCTAACTCTTTCTCTTTTGCTCTACTTGTCAAAGAAAACAAAAAGGGCTTCCTCTGTCACCTTGCAGTCTCTGTAAAACTTCTTCCTCTCCATCTACAACTCAATTATTTCTCATCAATTCTAAACTTTGCACCATAGGCACTAAGAATGCCTTTATTCCAGTCCTTAACAAACCCCTCTGTCACCCTGGGGTCTTGAACATGCAGTTTTTTAAAGTATGGGACAAGTCTACTATCTGAAATCTCAGTCCACATTTCCTTTTTTTGCTCCCACTTCTAGCATGACGACAGCTCAACATTGTTTTTATCTCCCCCCATGTTCAAATTTCCCTTTTCAATTTTGAGATTGACAGTCTCATACCCAGACCCAAACCAGAAGACACAAAACTAGGATGCCAAGAATAATATGGAAGCCCTAGTGCTATATCGACTCCAATTATTGCAAAGAGTGGCTTTACTCATGTGATAAGATGACATCATTAAAAATCAGTTGTTGAGAATATACAAGATATGTTGCATCCTTTGATGCCAGTTCACATAAGTACATTGGGAAGGTTTCCCCCTTCGTCCACCATTTGATTTTCTCATAGGCCAAACCCAAGTTAGCCACATAGTTTGTAGGTTGATTACCTTCCTAAAAGAAATGTGTTATTCATACTTCATACAACTTGGTAATCAAATCAGGGAAATCCTAAATTAAGTGTTTAATTGTTCATCTAGAGGGCATATGTTTAATCAGGCAATTAATAATATTAAGGGAGTCACCTTCAAGCCATGCCTTTTTATCACCTCATCGAATAGAAAGTTAAAGGCCAATGTAGGTTGCATTTGCCGAGCAACAAAGTGAAATGACCTAAATTTGTTGACCTAAACGAAATATGTAATTAGGTCCTTTAATTACTTTATTCGCTTAAACTAAAATTAAGTGATTTTTTATTTTATTTAATTAGGTTAATGATAGCTTAAGTTGTCTCATTTAATATGATTGTCACATTTGGCACTAGCCAATTTAATCTTGCTTTAGGGTTTAGCCTATGATTTTATTTATCATTTTACAAGGATTCATTCCTTTATTTGTAACATAATCATTTTCTGCAATCAATACAAAATTCTTATGTTGTGTTAAGAAAATTATCCTTTCTTGATCTTTCTTTGTGACAGGTGGTGTGATTGCATATAATTCTTGGCTTGTGAGGTTAAATCATCAACTTCTAAATGGTACCAAAGAAAATCTAATAATTTCCTATCCAAATTCTTGAGGGATACAGTCTTGAGAGAATTTTCTATTAAAAATTATTCAATGTTGAGAGGGAGGGTGAATTAGCATAAACTAAAATCTCATAAAATCAAACTACTTGAAACACAACATTTGTTCAAACCAATGTGCGGGAAAGTAAATGACATAAACAGTAAATACATCCACACAAGAACATTAAGATTTTTATGTGGAAAACCCAAAGTGGGAAAAAACATGGTGAGAATCAATCTCACTATTTATATTAACTATATACACTCATTAGGGCCATTGACCAAAGAGCTTATTTCTATGGACTTGTGAAGTAAGGCACACAACCTTAGGCAAGATACAAATGAAGACTTGCACAACTAAAGACCACTTCTTTTGCGAAAGATACAAATAATTTTTCAAATACAATATGAGAAAATAATTTCAACTATAAGAGAAAAGAATCTATCAGAATGCAAATAATAGTTCATTGTTCAAGTACTCATTTGATTAATCTATAGTACTTTTGAATCTTTGTCTAACTTCCACTTTGCATCAAATCCACACTATATATATATATATATATATATATATATATATATATATATATCTTCCTATCACAACACCACTTCACACACCTATTGCTCAATAATTTTGACATATATATACAATATCGATCAATAGAAATCATCAGCAAGTCAACCTAGAGGAAATGTAATGTGTTTTTTACCACATGACTGAAAACAATCGATTCCACCAATGCCAAATGGACAAAATTGTGTAGAGACCTTAATACTATCAGCTTCATCGTCTAGAAGCGTTCTATCCATTCCACACATAATAACATATGTGAAAACATCTTCAAGGGATAGGTCATTATACACTAACCCTTAATCTAGACACTAACGCATCATAATACCCTTATTTGACCATCTAAACATCTTCAGATAGATTTTGATCATCCAGATAATATCTAACAACTATATACATAAACTATGCTTAACTATTCTAAATTGAATATCATCAAACTACTTTCAGACTTGAGAGTTGACATCAATGACAATCTGAGGGCATAATTGCAACAATCTGCCCCTTTTTAAATAATGGTAAAATTGTGCCAACAAAAAACAAAACTCTAAAACTTCTCCCAAAACTCTTCAAAAATGATACAAACCCAAAATCTCTCTCCCTTTGACAACAATGACAAAGGATGAATTGTAGAATAAACCTTCTCCCCCTATGAACAATGTTCCATCAACACAAATATCCAAGAATCTATGTAACTAATAAAGAAAGAAAACTATATCACTAATGTTCACAAATTTTGTAAGGTTGGAAAAATGATAGCTTTATTAATAGTTCTCAATGTTTGCCAAGCAAAACTCCAATCAACTTCAATATATAGTAAAATCTTAATTGGAATTTCTATTTCTCGAATAAATTGTTCAATTACAAGACAATCAATTGGAATTGAAATGGATGCACATAGGTTCTCCAAGTTTTTTAAAATTTTCACCATACTAGTTCAAGATGCATATCCATAATATCTCACAATCTATAGAAACATGTTTTCACGTGCTCTCTCTAACTTACCATTTCATTCAACTATTTCTATAGCCCTTCAATTTTCATTATTCCATTAGAGTCCTCATCATTCTTTAGATCAATGGTTTTTTAACCTCAAATTCCTTATTTTCCTTCTAAATTTGACTGGTGGACTCAGGCCATGTATGACAAAATTTATAAACTTGAATCACACTTTCTACACTCTACTCAAGTTTTGCAGTGTTGTCCTTCAGACGATTGTGTGTCTTGGCACACTTATTCTTTAACCATAACAGAGGAATGCCTATAAATTTCTCTTCTAAAACATTTAAAATTATTGTCTCAAGGCTTGAAGCCTATCCTTTCAATCACTCAAATAGCACTCTCAATTAATCTTCATTACTGAAGGAGACATCAATTTTCACACTCAAAATTTTCTCATGAAGAAACTCCCGCATATCTTCAACTAAATCATTGGACACATAATTCTTATTTGTTACTTCCAAGTGCAAAACACTTCTCAACTCAAGCATTTGTTAGGGGGATAATTTACCCAAAATCTAATCTTCCTTGAGTAACACGTACTTGCAATTCCTCAGATGAAATTTATGGTTCAATAACCATCTTTAATTTTGTTGTCTCACGTACAATAGGAGGTTCCTTTATACATGTTTCTTCTGTCTCTTTTCCTTTTTCAAGCTAAACATCTTTTGGACCTTTCCCATCCTTTCTCTTCTCTTCGTCTCTAACAAACTTACCTAAGTCATCCTATAACATGCCTATTTCATCATCCTCTTCCATATTTTTATCCTTATAAGTATTTGCAAGTGTTTACAATACTCATTTATAGCTTGGTTACATGGATCATCAGAAACATTATCTAGAGTATTGGCACTCATATTCTATTGTTCTACTTTAGCCATCAATTCGTCAACTACAATAAATACTTGTTCAAAATGAACTTCACTATTAGGAGCTAGTTTCGATTTTCTATGTTTCTCCTTATTTTCTTTAATACAGGGACATCTCTACTGGATTCATCAATACATAAATTTTTACTTTCATTCTATGAAGGAGCTAATAAGGACTTCACAACATCCAAAGCAACTTAAGCTACAATATCATCAATTTGTCTAATAACTTATTTAATATCATCTAAGGCTTCACCCATTATCAAATTTACTCTCTCCCTTTTTACGGAATCTTTCATTTAGAGATAATTGATTTTTCTTCTAGCATCATTAGTCAAAGGACTACAAACTCTATCAATAATGGTAATCTGAATATCTTTTTTTTTTTTGCATAGTCTTGCTTCTCTTCTTTGCCAATGCTTCATATAAGCTATTAGGAACAAAGTGTTAAATATCACATAAGTTTTGATTACAGATAATCAAATATCTTACCACAGCTTTCTCAATCACTTCTTTATCAATTGGTTGAGTGTTATCATAAATATTGATGGCATATTTTATAAATTTGTTTTCATACATTAGAATAACTTCTTCAGATCCACTCCCATTATTTCTCAGGGAAGTCTATGGGTTCTGGGAAATGGTAGAAATATAAGGTTTTTGGATGATTGGTGGACAGGAGAGGGACCTTTGTCTAATTTTATGTGGGCTTCACAATTCAAAGAGAAATGCATTAATCTGATTGGAACTTGGGTTAAGGATTATATCAGTAATGGAGTTTGGGTGGACCTCAGAAGCTTGGATGCTTCTTTGTCTCCTTTGTATTCTTGGTTGAACCTGGTCATCATTCCATCCTCTCTGGTGGAAGATGTGGTAATATGGAATGGTTCTACTTCTGGGCATTTTTTGGTGGTAGATGCTTTCAGAATCATCACTAGGTCTTTTTCTCCTCCCCCCTTTTGGGTTGGAGTTTGGAATAAACTCTTAATCCCTAAATTTAATATCTTCTTCTGTTTATTCATGCAAAACAAGATCTCAACCATTGATAATCTTTGTAAATGTGGGATCCCCATCACTAATAGATATTTTTTTATGAAAAGAAGAAGCTGAAAAATGTTGACCATCTGCTCTTATATTGCTCCTATGCTAGGGACATTTGGGCATTCTTTCTCAACCTGTGGAATATTATTTGGGTCCCCCCTGATTCTATTTAGAACTTCTAGCACCAATGGAAGTGCCCTTATGGCAACCATGCGATTGGTATTTTATGGAAATTATCCCTACCTCACATTGCTTGGGTTTTGTGGAAGGAAAGAAATAATAGGGTTTTCACAGATATCAATTCCATTGTTCTTGTTGTGGCTATCAAAATAAGGAATGCTATTAAGGAAAACTTTCTTAATTACTGTCCTGGTAGGAAAAATGATCCTCTAGTTGAGTCTAGCCAGGAGCAATGGGATACTATCAAGTAGTGGCAGATATGCTAGAATATATCTATCCCTGTTTATAAAATTAAACATACTAGAGAGAATGTTTCTTGGAATCCACCCCTTTCGGGGTGGATGAAAATTAATATCGACAGGGCGGCCAAAGGAAATCCTGGGCCGCCTGGCTATGGGAGAGTGGTGAGGAACCATTTGGGTTTGCTGGTCTCTGCAGTGGCACTCCCTTCGGGCACCCAGACTAACAATTTTACAGAGGCCAGCGCCACCTACATAGGACTACACATGGCGAGAAAGGAGGGGTTTAGACAAGTCTGGCTGGAAAGTGACTCGCTTAACATTATCAAATGCATTAAGGGATGTATGGTGCCTAGCTGGACTATTTCAAACTTAATCAAGGATTTCCTTGAAATGATTGTCGGCCTAGAGGATTTCAAGATCTTGCACGTTTTTCGGAAAGGAAACAAACCGGTGGATCATTTTTCCCAAAAACTCTATGCGACCTGGCAAGAAATCATGTCAAGATCTTTAGCCTTTCCAATGAAATTAATCATGAAAGATTATGATGGGATGAGAGTCGTTGGGGTGGTATTTTGAATTATTACCACTTTGAGAAGTTTTAGAACTTTTAGTTTGCCTTATTTCTGGTTTGGTTTCCTCCTGGTTTTTCTAGAGTTTTTTGCTTGAGCTACAAAATGGGAGGTGAAAAGAATAGGTTTGAACCCACAACCTATAATAAATGGAAAAAGAATAAGGAGGTTTGGGAGGAAATTTCTGACGGTGGGATGGTGCCATTTTTGGAGAGACTACATGGTCATTCTTCCATTGTTACAGAAAGCTTTGTTAAAGGCTGGAATAAGGGTGTGTTGACTGCCTTTGGTGCGGAGTTTCAAGTTGATGAAACCCTGGTTGCCACCATTACTGGTTTGGATATGAAAAGCAGGAAATTCTATAGAGATAGGAAGTCGGTGAGGAGGCTATTGCTGCCTTTTATGATAAGGAAAAGGAACGACAAAGGGTTACAAAAATGGCGGATGGTGTCTATAACAAGAAAGAGTTGATTTTCCTCTAGGCTCATATGGCAGAATTCATCATGAGGTACATCACCCTGGATGGTAGATATGCTAGCATTTTCTCACATCATTTTACTATCTTAAATCATTTTAGGCATGGTAGAATTATTTCCATCCCCTTCTATTTGGTTTCATCCTTGGAGAATAGTTTGGTTAAACATTTTCAAAACTAGGATAACCCTATGATTCATGAAGGGCTTATCTTGTTGATTATGGAATATTCCCAAGATCATGAAGTGAAACCCTCCCCCAAGGATAAAACCCACATTTCCTCCTCTAACTTTGATGTGCAGCATGTTTATGACATGGAGATGGATGAGGATGACAATGGTACTGCCATGGATTTGTGTGATATCAAGGATACAGAGAACCCTAAGTATAGAACAAAGAAAGAAGGGGAGCTTATGGTGACCTCACGAACTAATAGTAGCAAGAAGATAAATCCTATGAGGTGGGTGGAAAGTAAGTTCAAATCTAATGCAGCGGGAAAATGCAAGACTTGGAGCCCACCACCAAAAAGAAAATGAAATTAACCAAATCTGGGGGGTCCAAAGTCCCGAACCATGAGATTAGGTTGGACATACCCATCAATGTGGATGATGAGAAACAGGGGTTTGTGAATAAGGAAAATAAAGGCAAGAAAAGGGAGGAGAGGTTGCTAGGAAATCTTCTTTTGGAGGCTACTAGAAGTCAGGAGAACTGTTGGAAGTGGGTGGATAAGAAAATTGGATCCCTAAAAGATGGCATTAAGGGAATTATTGAAACTTTCACGGAATCTCTTGGGCCCAGTAAAACTGAGAAGATCATGAGCATGATCCAGAAGATTTCTCAGGATGTTGAAACCATGAAGGTTGTCCATGAGCGCAGAATTGAGAAGCTGGAAGAGTACGTGAGTGAGATCAAGGAAAACCTGAACAAATTGGTGGAAATCAGTAGGCGGACGATGAACAATAGTGTTGATGGTTTGGAAAAAATTAACTCTATGATGATCGAATATAGAACCAGGTCCATCGTCAATGACCCTCCCTTGGGGGAAAGGCAGAAAAAGATTGCCTCAGAGGGTGGATAGAATGCTGCTCGTGGGAAGACTAGCTCGGGTCCTTGCACTAGAACCAGGAGCCAGAGCCAAGACCAGGGAACCTCCAGATTCATCATGGAGGATTTGGAGAAAATTAATAAGAGGATTATTCAAAAAAATACTAAATTGGTGCACTCTCTTAGTTGAGTTCTTTGCCCTATTTTTTGGCTCTATTGTTTTGTTTTTTTGGTTTATGGTTTGTGTGGGGTTTGTCCCCTATTTTAATTTGTTTTTTTGTCTAGTTGGATGTTGTCCTTGGTCTGTAATACTTTGGGTTTTAGGTCCCTATAAAACCTGTTTATCTTTTTCAAAAACAAGACTGTCCACATTAAAAGATGGTTCTACCTTTTTTTCCTTCTTCTTTCCACCTTTCTTCAAATTTGACTTCTTTTGAGCACTCTTCTTCTATTCAACAATGGACTAGCCTCTAGTCTTCTTGACAAGAGGAGAAGCATCTTTTTCTTCAATATTCTCTATTTTATTCCTTTTAGTCCTTGGACTAGTGAGAAATCTATCTTTGCTTCTTCATCAGTGTTACTACCAACCTCTTCAACTTATTTAATGTTAACCTCTCTTTGAGATTTTTCTTTCTTTCTCACTGGATGCGGATAGAGTAGGAGTATCGGAGGAACTTTATATCACTTGGGGTGATGCTAATCTAGTCAATTTCTGTGTGTAGATTTTTTCAACTGTAGGGAGCCCTATATCATTGAACACTTTCTTCATCCTCTTGTCAAGTCCCTTTTTGGACCGTTCCTCACCCAAGCCTGCTTCCAACTCTTCTACAGTCCCAAAGCGAGATTCATTGGGATACTTGTCCAATTTGATAATCTAAAAAATATTAGACTCTGCTAATTCTATAAGAACTTCATAAAGTAACTCTGAAATCCAAACAACTCTTGGTTCAACAACCATTATATAACAGTTGTCTTGGATAACTAAGAAGGTAAATGTATCTTTATATTTCGTAACCAAATCCAAAGGAAACCTATATCTTTATTGTATTTTATCTTTATTTAATTCCATGAACCATCCACCAAATATTCTTCTAAATACTTGTCATCAAAACCCTTAACATACAACCCTATATGTGCTTCGATAGGTGTGGATTTCCCCAAACATAGTTATCCCTTTTGAGAAGCTCATTTAAGTACATGAATGCAAGATAGATGATCAAAGAACCGAACTTGAAGGGGTACTTACTTTTTCTCATTTTCTCTAAATTCTCCATTAACTATTCAAGAAAGAGTTTGCACAAGTGAAAATTCTCTCCACACACAACCATTTAAAAAATAGTGTGAATAGTAGTCGTAGTTGTGGTGCCTTCACGGTTCTAGAAGTAAATTTTGTATGCAAGTGTCTTGGAAGCATTTTTAACTCTAGGTTCAATAATGTCTTCAAACATCATGGCTCTTTTATCCCACTTAGCACTTGTCAATTGAATTATTGTATTGTACTTCACAGTCCTTTTCACCATAATAATTCCCTTCTCGCATAAGTCAGTCAATGCCCTAATGTTATTCTTCGTAATCTTGTAGGGTTTATCTAGATACATTGTGTAGACATATAAATCAAACCATCTGATTAAATAAATATTTAATATTTATTTAATCCATTAAAATCAATTCCTCTATTAATTAAATCATATTTAATTAATTCCCCCCACATTATTCTATTAATTAAATAAATTATTCAAATTATTTAATTTAATTCATCTAGCCACATTCTAACCTTTAATTAAATAAATAATCTTTATTTAATTAAAATCCCCATTTCCTATTTGAATTAAATTTACATTTAATTAAAGCCTTTATCATATTTAAATAAATCAAATTTATTTAAATATCTTTCCAAAGGAAGTTGTCATCCACCTTTTTGAAATAAATCATTTTATTTCAAAAGTAAATCCAAAAATATTCTCCCACTTGCATTCTCATAACAAATCCACTTGCGCGACTAATTATCTTCTAGATTCTTCTAAACCATTCTAATTAAGCCTAATCCCCCCTTAAGCATTTTCATATTCCTTAAGAGAAGGTCACTTCTCAAAAACCCTCAAAGACTTCATAAACCATTAAAGGCTTTATGTATTCAACAAGCTAACCTCCAAAGTCTTCAATAACCATTAATGGCTAACTCAACCTCAACCCTTGGTTCGAGACTTTATCTCTAACTTACCCCTTATCTAACCCATGGGTCTCTTCAAGCATTCATTTCTTTGACCATGGTTATCTCTTTAACCCTTGCACAAGATTTTATCCTTTGGACAAAAGGATTATTCACTAACTCAACCCTAACCTTACCCCCTAGGGTGACCACCATGTCTTCTCAGGCATTTAATGCCTCTTCTCTCTCCACTCAAGCCTCCTCATGGTGACACTTGTCAACATGGGATTGGGTTGGAAGTATCACATGGATTAAGTATACTTCAATCTTAACCCTTGTTAAGATTACTCAATCTTAACCATTCATTTGCCCATTTCTTCTATAAATAGGCCTCATTTCCTTCATTATTCATATCCAAGATTTTCATGCATCTACATTACAGTCTAATTTTATCAAGAATTTGCCTCTCTTGGATAATTAGCATTTTAATCATTTAGGAGCATATTAACATAGCATTTTCATCATGAATCATGTTAGCATAGCTTGTTAGTTTCTTTATCATATCATTATCTTCATAATAGCATAACTAACCATATCTAAGTAAGCTTATCATATCATATATATCTTAGGTTCATCTTGCATGTATATCATCATCCATTATCACTCATTCTTGGAGTTGTCATTCCAAACGTCAATTGCTCAATGGTCTGAGAGCAACCATTGACTTGAGGAATCTTGTGAGATAGAGAGCAATGAGACACATCTTGAGGGATTAACTTGTTTAAATCAGTTTAAGCTTAGTTACTCTTTATATTCAAAAGTTTCATTGATATGTTAGTTTCTAGTTTCAATTTCGAAATACTAATTACACTAAGTCTCGCATACACATTGCATCTTCATGAATTCTTCTTAGAATAACCCTTAAATCCAATTGGTGTCATGAGAAAAATCAAGAAATACCCTTCAAATGTTTAACCCTAACTTGGCAATATTCTTGTATTCACTTTTGAAGGAAATTTCATTTCTTTTAGACATTTTCACCTAGAGGTCATTAAAATTTGCATGACTTACCTCTCCAATTTTTGCATGAATGTATGCTCTAATATCTATATACAAGCAATAAATTGGCACATTTGAAAATGCACCTTCCTTATCTTTGATTGTTGTGACAAATGGGTATGGCTTTGAAACTGGTCATGGATTGAGATTAGTGTCAACTACAATCAGAATCAACATTGTATCTGCAACTAGGGTTTTCTTCTAACACTTTTCACTCACAGAATGCACACCAGCTCTTCTTTGCATAGGAGCTCTCTAAATTATCAATTGGCAAGTGAGCAAAATGAGTTTGAAAATTCTAATATATTTAGCTTTTTATCGTACTATCAATCATAAATGTGCCAAATCCAAAAAGCTAATAAATACTCTATTTTGCTACGGACTAATCATGCCATCCAGAATCCACCGAAAATAACTCTTTGAGTATTACAATGCTGAAAATTATTCAGCACCAGGCTACAAGGGGGTTTGTATGATTTTCTTTCAAATATCCCCCTAAAACCTTGTTGTCTAATTAGTTTTTGAAAGAGGGATTAGCACACTCAATTGGTATAGATCCTTCTTTTGTGTTTTCTTCAATCTTTTCCTCTAATTTCTTTAGGCAAGTCATCTTCATTTTTTCTCTTTCTTGATTGATGTCAATCTTCTTTGTCGCACCATGGGTTTTGCTTCTACAATTCACAATGTGACCCATCTTGTTATAGTTATAGCATACCAAACCTCTTTGAGGCTTGCCACCATTCATTTTGTTATTTCTGAACCTATTGTTTGACTTGTACTCAAGAACTTTATGCCCATATGTATTGTAAATATAGAGAAATCTATTGAAAGACTTAGTATGGTTCATTTTTCTATATCCATTCCTCATCATCCTACTTCTACATCTTGCAGCCTTTTGCCCAAACTTATTGCAAGAGAAACATCTTATTCTATTTGATTGATTTTTAATTTGACCTCTGCATTTTCCAACTCTATGTCCAGATCTATTGAATTAAAAACAATTGCCATTAAAGAAATACCTAGATCCAGCCTAAGAAAATTTATTGTCATTCTTCTTGTTATTCTAGACTAGAAAGAAGTTAGTATCTTTGACCTTCTCTTTTCCTTTGGAACTTTCACCTCTCTCAAAATTAAGTTCATCCTTGTCATGATTTTGTTTCTCAGGACTAAGCATGGCATCAAGTACTTCACTTCCACCTTTCAGATTTAGACCTTTGTCAATTTTCTCCTTTGCCTCCTTTAATTATTTCCTAAGTTTATGTACCTCTTTTTCAAGTTTGGAAAATTCCTCTAATTTTCTATTCAACTTTGAGCCAAGATCATCCATCACTTTTCTTACTTCATCAAGTAGCTTTCCAAATAGGCAATTTTAACTTCATCCTTCTTGCACATGAATTTTCTTCATCTTGGTCTATCAAAGCGGATCTCAATTCTCCTTCCATGTCAACAACACCTTCAACTTCCTAGTTATGATGATTCTTAGCATCCATATCCATAGATTCAAACAAAATGTTCAAATCTTAGATCTACCACAACAGTTAAGCTATCTCTTCAAGAACCTCAAGAACCTTGCTTTGATACCAATTGTTGAACACAATTGCATGTTCGAAGGGGCCTGAATCAACGTAAATAAAAATATAATCAAATCAAACTACTTGAAACACAACATTCATTCAAACCAACATGCAAGAAAGTAAATGACAGAAATAGTAAATACATCCACACAAAAACACTAATATATTTACATGTAAAACCCAAACTAGGAAAAACCATGATGAAAGTGCAAGGTGCGGGTGGTCAAACTTCTCGTTGCCATACTACAACATGTATGTGTACCTGTACCAAGAGAAAGAACTAGGAGCAAGGTAGTTCCAGATTTATCATGGACGAGTTGGAGACTATCAACAAGAAAGTTATTTAGAAGAATGGAGATTTGTTGCATTATTATCCATAGGTCTTTGTTTCTTCTGGTTTTAGTCTAGTGTTTTTGGTTGTTTTTCAGCCTTTGTCAAAGATGGTTTATCTTTTGTTGTTGGTTTTGTGCTTTGATGCTTATTTTCTAGTTTGCTATGAAACTTTTGGGTTTCGGGTCCCTGTAAAACCCGTATACCTTAATTAAAAACTATATACACTGTTTGTGGCCACTAACCAAAGATCTTACTACTCTAGAATTGCAAACTAAGGTGAAAACCTTAGGCAAGATACAAATAAAGACTTGCATAACTGAAGACCACTTCTTCAGGGAAAAATATAAATAACTATTCAGATACAATATGATAAAATAGTTTGAAATATAAGAGAAAAGCATCTATTAGAGTGCAGATAACAATTTGTTGTTCAATAACTCATCTGATTGATCTATAGCACTTTTGGATTTCTATCTAACTTCTACTTCACATCAAATTTTCCCTATATATATCTTCCTATCACAACACCATTTCACACACCTATTGCTCAATAATTCTGACATATATATATCATCCAGATCAATAGAAATCATCATGAAGTCAATCTAGAGGAAATGTAACATGTATTTTACCATTAGAATGAAAATAATTGTTTCCACAAATGCTAAACGTGCAAAATCATGTAGAGACCTTAATACTATCGACTTCATCATCTAGAAGAGTTCTATCCATTTCACATGCAATTTCATATCTGAAAACATCTTCAAGGAATAGGTAATTACACACTAAACATTAGTCCAAACCAAAATACATTCTCCATTTTTTATGGAAACACATCATGATACCCTTATTTGACCTTCTGAACATCTTTAGATAGATTATAATCATCCATATAATATCTGACACATATACTCATAAATTGTGCTTAACTTGACTAAACTGAATATCACTGGACTACTTCTAAACCTAAGAGTTGACATTAACGACAAGATGAGGGCATGTTTGCAACATTTTCTCTACACATTGGGCTCAAACAAATATTTTTCATCAATTTTGCAGCATCACAAAACCTAAATTGGTTGTCATTTTGTCAAAATTCAAGTAGTTAAAGTTTTGGTTTAATTTTGCTAAAGGCACAAAAATCGAGGAAAAATACAATGACCAACAAAAAATTTTGACTCTTTAGGATGAATATAGCCTCAACATTAACTTGGAGTAGCTAAAATCCCTAATATCGTGTGTCAAATGGTCTAAATTCGAGAAGTTGAAATTAGGAAGAAAAAAATTAGCTGCACAAAAATTCATCCATCCATACAGCATCCATATGGTTCTACCATACCTTGTAGGAACCTGCATCAATCATCCCATGTAGGGAATATTTTTTGTGGGTTTGATATAAAAAATTTGTAAAATTATATTCAAAAAGAATTGAATTTTATTTTTTTTAAGGAGGCAGATATGATTTATTGCATAGTACCCCAGGCATGTAAGCTATAGACCTATAAATTCAGAGAGGGTGATGTTAATTGATCTTATCTAGGAAAACTCCTATAGTATGTTTCTATATTCTAGGAGTATATTTTGAAATATAGCGAGATGGAGAATATTTCGATGAGCTAAGCATATTCTACACTTTTTTGTGACTATTTTTTATAGGAACAGAAAAAAGTTTATGGAAGGAATATTCTTAGAATATTTCATTGATATTATGCTAACAATAGCATGACATTAGTATTACAACCTACACAAGCACCCCTTCAAGCCCACTTGAAGTGAATTAACCTACCTTTGATCTTTTGGCTATAACTTGGTCATACGAAAACAAAATCATGAAAACGAGATATCATCGAAAATTTGATTTTGAGCCTGATCTATTGGTGCTAGTTTTGATTCCTAATTTTGCTCCAATTTTTCATAATAGGCCTATTAATTTATATCTTTAGTTTTACATCTTTGGCACCATATCTAGCACATTCAAACTTCATTTCTTGCAAACACTTGTAGGTGTTGGAAAGTTGTCTTTGTGCTCTACCTAGATCTGCAATCAATTTTTTCATAATTTACACCAAGAACTTAAATATATCCATTAAGTTCATTTCTCGATTTTGTCATTTCTCAATTTAAAAAATTACAAAAGGGTTAGTTTTTCTTGTTGTGGGGGATAAATTTTTCTCATATTTTAGATTCACATATTTCTCTAGCCCTTACATAATCTGAAAACTAACTCCAATGGTGGAACCCTCTATTGAGAAACTTACACTTCATAAATATCATAGTTGGAAGACCATGATGACCAGATTGCCTTGATCTAGATTGTATGTTCCTATTTAGATGAGAGCCAACCAAATTTGACCCATTAGTTTGAGATCATTTAGTGTAAGGAAAATATGGTTGAAGTTATGGATTTGATTAGCCTACATGTTTTATATAATCTCTCATTTCATATTAATTTATTTGATACTCCTAGGGCTATGTGGCTAAAATTTTAGGATATTTTGGGGGGTATTAATGAGTCTCATGCACTTTATCTTGAGCTAGATTTGACATCATTGGTACCTAATTTCTTCCCATATTTAAGAAATTTTTGGAGGAATTCAAATCCATAATAACACTTTTATAGGGCTATGGCAATGACAAGACTAACAAAGAGTAGATATTTTTATTCTGTGAAAGATTTGAGGCCCCTTTTAGTTCTTTGATTCCTCCTTTTATTCCAATATGGATGCTTTGGGTCTTGCCCACACTATTCCTTTCATTTGAGGTATTTTTTGAGTTCTTAACATGGGAACAAGCCAAGTTGACACAATTTGATTCACTATGTAGGTTCAAATCACAAGCTTTGATTACTCAATCATCTATAGGGAAACAAAAGAAGTAGACGCATAGAGTTTCATAGTCTCCTCAACCTATTTCAAAGTCTCATGCACAAGATTCAAATGCTTCCTCCTCTTCCAAAATTTCTTCATCTATAAGGGACAATCCTAAGTGTTCTTATTGCACCAAGGTAGGACATGGTGAGCATCATTATTATACAAAGCAGAAATTGATGAGCTGAAAAATCTTCTTTGGAGGAATCATATTCAGTTGCCTTCATCTAGTGCATCATGTTCTACCACTTCAGGACCTACATATTTTGGTTCATCTTTTATGGTATGTGATAAATACTAGATCAAAGTCCATTCTCTCTTAGCATCAACACACGTTCAGTCCAATGGGTGACTTCTTGATTTAGAAGCCTCTCATCATATGACATCATCAAAGGGCATGTTCTCTTCTTTTAAGCATCTGAAATTTTCACACATTTTTATGGGTAATAAATCCTACATGACTATGGTTGGAAGTAATTCTATTGAGCTTTATGGTGGTAAATTCAATAATATTCCTTGTATCCCTTCATTATCTTCCAATCTCATTTGCATCTACTAGATTACTCAGAGTGAGATAGAAAAGATAAATAAATTCACCCTCGATTCAATGCTCATCAGAGATATGCATGGTAAGGATCTTATAGTAGTTGGAAATGTTGATCATGCATCATAGCTATATGAGTTCTCAAATTTTACTACCATCAAGCATACAGTTCCATTGACTGGTCCTAACTCTCATGCATCTAGAGTGGATTAGTAATATAAGGACAGGTTTGGTCACTTGAACCTAGGTGTGCTTCAATCATCCACCATGGTTCCTAATACTTTTTTTCTACCTCCTCCACCTTATTCTTCTTCATAGATCAATTTAGTTCAACGGGTTAATAGTTCCCTTCTAGTTTATGCTTTGTGGGATGAGTATTTTCCATATATTGTAACGTTGTTTGATACATCACACACTCTATAGATTGGATACATAATTGATGATATTCCATTCCTCTTTCATGGTAGCTTGAGCGTTCCTATCATCCCATCTTTAGTTCCTTGAAATTTTTATCATCAATATATTCATAGTTAATTAATCTTGTTTCAATTGATTTTGCATATCACAATTCAAACATGTGGATAGTTGAACAATATCCCATGGCACAAATCATGAGATTATTCCTTCCACCTCCTTTCAAATGTAGTTTCTTCTACCTAGGTCATCGGATTTATTTCTTCTTAAGGGGAGGAACATTGTTTTCCACTCTTGGGTCTTCATCAAAATTCATCCTCGAGCCTTCATCTTCAACATTGGATATTATCTCTTATATAGGGGATACATTGTCTCTTATTTTCTCTCCTATGAGGGATATTGATCACACCTATGTGACTGATTCAATACTTGGGGGGACATGTGGAGTCCTTCTTCTTAATCAAATGTATTCATTTTTATTTCTTTTTCTCTCATTTATAGAGTTATTTTCTCCCACTAGGTTTTTCTCCTTTTCTTCATTTGTGAGAGTTACATTGGTTTATACATGGGTTCCTAATAAAGCCTTGTTGTCGAGACTGATACATAATTGTTTTTTTGCATCTATCATTGCCTTTTAAGATTCTCCCTAAGTTAATATTAAGGAAGAGTGTTGGAGCAATTAGGAAATTCTAATTATTCATTAATTAGGTCCCTTAATTACTTTATTTAGTTAAGCTAAACTTAGGTTCTTTTTTCTTTCATTTAATTAGGGTAATAATAGCTTAAATTGTCTCATTCATTAGGATTGTGACACACGGCACTAGCTAAAGTAATATTTTTTTAGGGTTTAACCTAGGGTTTCATTCATCCTTTAATAAGGATTCATTCATTAATTTGTAACATAATTTTTTTGTGCATTTAATATATAATTCACATGTTGTGTTGAGAAAATTATCCTTGATTGATCATGTTTGTTTGTGATAGGTGGTGTGCTTGCAGATGATTCTTGACTTTTAAGGTTAAATTGTCAACTTCTACACATGGTACATAATTAATAATATTATTATTTTCAAGAAGGGATAGAATGTACGTAGCATCTTTACAACTTACAATTTTTATCAAAATTGGCTTTTCCAAGATTTATGAAAGCTTTGAATTGCCTTTAATTTTGAAAATGCTTCAAGATATTACCTTTAGATCTTATTTTATTCAATCTATTTAGATTCTATTTACAAATTCCTCAACTAGCATCTTCATTAAAGGCCATCAATCTAGGACTTTTGGAATTTTTCATTTTATCCACCAAGGATGCCCCTTAGCACTTGCACTTTGCATACTTGTTGAAAGATTTGGTTATCATTGATCTCACACAATCTCATAGAAGTTAGTAAAATTTATTTCCTTGTCAAATTCATCTACTTAGCTAGTCAGTATGCTTTTGTTGATAATTATTTTCTCACTTGTCTTAATGATGAGAATAATATCAAATAGGCCTTTCTTTATTTAGATATGTTTTTCCAACCCTTTATCTTATCCATTCAATGAGAAAAGACCCAATGCTATAATTAGTATACTCTTCTAAAGCCTCTAATTGGTTGGATTCGTTCAGTTGGAAATGAATTATTCATGGGAAAATATTTTGATATTTGGGCATTAACTTTGTTTGTCTGGCATTACCTACTATTTTGTGTGAAATTTGAAAAATGATAAGCTACTAGATCACTAAGCCTCTCTCTTTGGCTAGAAAATTTTATGTGGTCTTTAACAGAAATTCCCACACTCATGTTTATTATTCTTCTTATAATTTATATTACAAGGCCTGATAACTTAAAGTTGAGAATCTCCTTACAAACTTTCTTTGCTGCTCTATGGATAGGAACATTTTTTTCACCATATTACTTGGGAATTTTGTTGTCTCATTCATGATACTTGTTGTTTAGGGATTCCTTCAATATATTATAAATTCATTTCTCTCTTTGCTAAATGGATCATTAGAACTCTAAAATGAATGATTCCTAGAAAATTCGTATTAGCAATATATTTTATTAGAAACTGTCTTGTTGGTTGACTAGTTTGAAAAGGTCTTGGACTCCATATTCTCATCATCATGAGGGAGCTTGTCCAAATTAAAGTTACATTTGTTATTAATATCATTTGGATGGGTTGAGAATCCTTCAAGCCTTGATTTCTTTGATCCAGTAATGACTATCATGATGACCTCTCAATTAAATGATGGACTATTTAGTACTCCACATTTTTATCTAATCAATATCATCCTATTTCCAAAGCACTTTGGTTTTGAAAATTCTCTCAAATTATTTACTAGAGGAATCAAACTCTTCTTGATATCCTTGTAAAAACTACCAAGAATTTTATATCCTAGTCTAAAGAAAGGTTGAACTTTTATTTATCCAATTAGGATCATGAAATACTCTATAATTTTATTTGTGTCACCCTTCCCCATATGGTTCATAAAACTAGCATTAGGTCCTTTGAGCCCTAGTGGAAATATTAGAAATGGTATCCAAAAAGAATATTTCAAAATTATAGATTGCACAAGGGATGCATATGGCTTATGCCTTACCTCCCAATGGTGGATGATCAAATCACTAGTTGAATCTCTAGCCTTCTCTTAGCACTTGGTATCAATAGTTCCAAACTATTTGGGTGCCTATTCTTAAGCCTAAATTGGTTCATTGCACATGGTTGTTTCTTTACCAAGCTCTTCCACATGGTTATCACTTGTCTCACTTGAGATTCATCAACCCCCACTATCCTTATTTGAATAATTAGTCTCTCAAGTAGTTTTTTGGATTCCCAACAAAAAGCTCAAAAATATTGGATTTGGATATATGACTTCTAAAATCCTTTTCAAGCCAACTCCTTCCCATAGCATATGGTTTTGTTGAGTGATAAGCCATGTGACATGTCTCTTAATTAATTTTTTTTTGGAGATTTGGTTTGTTATAGTGTAAGAATTCTCTTCAATATTTGGAAAGAGAAAAATTCATTTCTGTTTTCAAGTTGTTTATCGATTGTTCACTTTTCTTTATAATCTAGAACTATTTTTTTTCGCCAATGTGCCTATGCAACTTTAGGTGCAAGCTTGAAATTTTGCACTTCTTTCATTGACACTAGGGTAATGCTCCTTGCATTATTTCTAGAGCCCCAACTCCTACCTCCTCCCTATCTCATGAATGTAAGTGTGGTCATGGTCAATTTTTCAAGCAGTATCAAGGATCTTAGCTGCAATGTTCCAAGGATCATGCTACCTACAAATAGTCACTGCTTCTAGCTAGCTAAATTCTAGCAAGTTCCTTTTACTAGAGTTGGTTGTTTCCTCCATTCATACTTAATAATCTATTAAAGACTGAGAGGAGGAGGATGCTCTTACTAATTGCGAGTCCATTGATGACAATTCTATCACTGCTTAAATATGGGACAATCTAATAACCATGCCCCCACTTACCAATATTACTATTTTTAATAATATATTGCGATTATTTTAACTAATAAAAATAATATATAGCTTGTTCATATAAATAATTTCAAAAAGCAAACCGCTAAATGAGAGAATTTTTTTGCAAAACAACCACCTCCACCTGGTTGACTATGAGTATTAATTGTTTAAGCGTTTCCCAATAGATAAAATATCAAAATGAGAGTAAGAATGAATATAGTATAATCTCCTCTAAAACAAAATAGATATTGGTGTCCCAGCAAATTATAACTTCAGATTTGTTGCAAGCTGGATCATGATTTCATATTGTTTTGTTTAGAATTATTTTGAGAATCCAATCGCTCTTGAAATCTACGCTGCGAATTCTCCGTGTTCTATATTTCTATATTTTATCACTTTAGCACATTTCAATTCAATAAGAAGAATATTTAAATTTAAAATTGTCCCGCAGAAAGATAAAATACAGTTTCCTTCACTTGGTGACTTTCACAAGTTAAAGACAGATTGGTAATTTGCAGATTTCAGAAGCTTTAGAAGCTTTTACAACTGGAGAATCACATCATTAATAGGTATTATAATGACTGTGTGTTGCAAATGTCAGAAAGAAGATAGCTGGGATTTTGGGAGATAGCTGCTATTAATAGTTGATTATTAGTTGCTTAAACCTTTCTCAATAGAGAAATAAGCATTATATTATTTGAGAATAACTGATGATGCAATTTTGTTTTTAAATATATTCATTGCTGGGTACTTGTTGACTGATTTTATTATAAATCGGTTGTTCTTAATCTGTATAGACTGAGTAAAATGAGAGGTGAAGATCACCAAGAAAGTTTTGTCTATTTTTTTTTATTTATGAATCAGGTTTAAATATCATATTTTAGGTTTTATCTTATTTAAGGGGTTCATTTGAAATTGTTTTAATAGATAATTCTTATTAGAGAAGTTAGAGCAATTTCAGATAAGCCACTTAAATGAGTCAAATGGTGTTTATTATACTGTCCAATTACTATGATGTAATAAAACTTATGGATTAAGGATGAGCATATATAAATATGTTGGTGTGGAAAAATAAAATCAAATTTTGTAAATTGAAAATTATTATTTGTTTATAAAGTCTATTTTTGAGTTGATTTAAGAGAATTTGTTCTTTAGTGATCTCATAGTTTTTTGAAAGTATTCTTAGATATTTTCAATCATTATATATAGCAAATAACAATCAATCAAGCAAAGTAGGAAGTAATTTTACAAATTGTATTAGATCAAATTCAAGACTAGAGATCAAATCCATGCCTACAATAAAAATATCATTTATTAGTCAGATTATCACCCATCAATTAGAGCCTCAACTAACTATATAGAATTCAAACTAATGCCATTATCTTTGAAAAATAATTATTTTGAAAGTCATAATCTAAAATAATAAACTAGTGTTCTCTTATATTCAATGATAGCTAAGCATTAATCTTGATCAAATTCTTATTAAAAAGAATCTGATTTTAAGAAATAATTAAATTATTTCAAGCTACCAACCATGTCCAAAATATTAATTCTAAAAAAAAAGTAAATCATTTCAAGCTATGGGCCATACCTATAATCTTTAAATTTTAAACATCTAAATACATGTGTCAATATCATGCAATAAGTCACTAGAAATAATCATTCAAAATGAAAAAAAATATGTTAGAACTAATTGAAAATCATATCAAGTTGATCACTATAATTTCTCCTTATAATACAAAGAAGCCTATTTTTTTTGGATATGACTATGAATTTTATAATAATTTGATCATTAAGTTTTTAATGCAATGTGTATAGAATTTTAATTTGAAAGAGTAAAAAATAAAGTTGCATCTATATAATTGATGGTTACAATCAAAATACTAATCTAATTATGCTCTAAACAAATCAAAATACTAATCTAATTATGCTCTAAACATATCAATCACCAATGACATCTTGTATGGTCTATCATATTTTTACAATCTACAAGTCAATCCCAACAAATTAAAGCTAGACAATAAAATTTTATCTATATAATATGCCCTCATACCCTTGATTTGAGTGGTATAATCCTAGATACATCACCAAAGATAATATAGAATATTGAACAAAACTCTCATGAGCTTGATCGTTACAACCATAGGTACATCTTGCTCATACACTAGAAAAGGATTTACCTGAGGACCATATATATGGATCTTACTAGATTAAAATTATTAGTCTAATACATTATTCTCATGATTTATGAAGAGACTATATAATTCTTACAACTCTAAAATCTTGACCAAACTGATTTAGTGTGATTTTTTACATGCAAGCCTCAAAATCACAAGGAGACCTAAAATAACATATCCATAATGGACAGCCAAAATTGGCACTTTTTGAATAAATAACCTTCAAACAAAAAAGTCATTCCTTGAAATGGTATGTAGCATCCTTTTACTTGACTACATATACTAAAGTTTATAACATGATAAGAATGAGTTTTTCCATGATAATCTAATTACATGAAAACCACTCATAGATAAAATATTATATTATGATTTAATTCTCTCAAAAGTATAGTAGGAATTCAATCCTTACCCTATTCATAGGGGAGATACACTTTAACAACTTTTAAGATATAGTAGTTCCTTCAAGTCTTAGTGGAAATATTGGAAATGGTGTCCTAAAACACTATATTAAAATTATGGAACCCAGAAGGGATGCCTATGGTTTATGCTTCATCTCCCAATGGTGGGTGGTCAAACCACCATTTCAATCTCTAGTCTTTTCTTAGCACTTGGAATCAATAGTTCCAAAAAATTTGAGTAGATATTCTTAAGCCTAAATTGGTTCATCTCACATGGTGCATATTTTACCAAGGTCTTCTACTCAGTTCTCAGTTGTCTCACTTGGGATTCATCAACCTTCGTTGTCCTTACTATGGATAATTGCAATCTCTCAAGTGTTTTTTTGGGTTCTACCACAAAATATTAACAAAAAATGGATTTGAATAATGACTTCTACAATCCTTTTCAAACTAACCACTTCTCATTGCATATGGTGTTGTTGAGTGATTATCCATGTTTCTTATTTAAAATTTTCTTGAGAGTCTATATGTTTTAAGGTTAAAATTATCTTCAAGAAAGAGAAAAATTCATCTCTCTTTTCAAGTTGTTTGGATAACGTTCACTTTTATTTATAAATTTAAACTATTTTTTTATCCAATGTCCTTATGCAAGTCTAGGTGCAAGCTTGAAAGTTTTCACATCTTTCATTGACACTCAGGTAATGCTCCTTGCATGATTTATAGAGTCCCACTTCCTACCGCCTCCACTTCCTACCGCCTCCATATCTCATGGATGTAAGTGTGGTCATGGTCAATTTGTCAAAGAAGATAAAGGATTCAATATCAAGGCTCTTAGCTACAATGTTTCAAGGATCGTGCTACCTACAAATGATCATTGCTTCTAGCTAGCTAAATTCTAGCAAGTTCTCTTTCCTAGAACTGGTTGTTTCCTCTATGCATGCTTAACAGCCTATTGAAAACTGAAAGGAAAAAATTGCTCTTACTTATTAAGAGCTTATTGATGATAATACTATCACTACTTATATATAAAACATCTAAATAACTATAACCCCCTCTTACCAATATCACTCTTATCATTTAACACTATACTTTATTTCCTAATAATCCCCAATCACATTCTATATATACCTTTTACTACTGTTTTTAATAACATATTATAATTATTTTAATTAATAAAAATAATATATAACATTCATATAAAAAAAATTAAAAGCAAGCAGCTGATATTGTGGGAGATTTTGTCCCAAAAACAACCACCACCCGGTTGACTATAAAGTAATGGTTGCTTAAGCATTTCCCAATAGATAAAATATCAACTGGGAGTAACAATGAATATAGTATAGTTTCCTCTTAAAAGAAAATACATATTGGTGTCCCATCAGATTATAGCTTCAGATTTGTTGCAAGCTGGATCATGATTTCATATTGTTTTTCTACAATTATTAAAAGGAATTTTATCTGGAGAATCCAATCGCCCATGAGATCTACGCTGCATATTCTTCACGTTCTATATTTTGTATTCAGTAATCGAGGCTCCATCTCCCAATGGGGAGTTGAATTATTTTGTATTAAGTATCACTTTAGCATATTTCGATTCAATGATAAGAACATTTAATATTTTAAATTGTGTCAGAGAATGATAAAATACAGTTTCTCTCAATTGGTGACTTTAACATGTTAAAGACAGATTGGTGTTCTTCAGATTTCAGCATCTTTCAAAGATTATATAAACATCATTTATAGATAGTATAATGACTGTGTGTTGTAAATGTCCGAGAGAAGATAGCTGGCATTCTGATTTGGTCCCATAAAAACCGATAAGACATTTCATTGATTTCCGTTATCTTCATTTTTTACCTGACCACACAGTCTGCATAGAAAACTTCATTATTAATAAAGATGATTGCACAAATAGTGTTTATAATACTACCCAGTTACTATGATTATTAAAATTTATGGATCAAAGGTGGGTATATATGAATTAAATTTTGTACAATTGAAATTTATTATTTGTTTATAAAGTCTCTTGTGGAGTTAGATTTAAGAAAATTTGTTCTTTTAGTGATCTAATAGTTTTTAAAAAATATTCTTATATATTTTCAATCTTTATATTTATATATATATATATATATAAAAAAAAAACAAATAACAATCAATCAAGTGAATTAAGAAGCAATTTGCAAACTGTACTAGATCAAATTTATGTCCACAAAAAAATATCATTTCAATCAACTAGAGTCCCAACTAGCTATATAGAATTCAAACTAATGCCATTATCTTTGAACAAATTAATTAGAAAGTCATAATCTAAAAATATAAAGTAATGTTCTCTCATATTCAATGATAGAGAAGCATTAATCATAATCAAATTCTTATTAAAAAATCTGATTTTAAACAATAATTAAAATATTTCACGCTACCAACTAATTAGAAATCATAGCAACTTGATCATTTTAATTGCTTCTACAATATATATTTAAAAACAATAATTTGAAAGCCTTTTAAATTGTCCCCTTATTATGATTTTAGAAAATTATCATAAAAATAATTATTGTTTCATGTATCTTAAAAATTCTTAATTTAAAAAACATGACCTAAAAATATAATGTAATGCTCTCCAAACAATAATAGTGAAGTATTAATCATAATGAAACTGATATAAAAAAACTAATTCTAAACAATGAGTAAATCATTTTCAAACTACCCACCATGTCCATAATCTTTCAAATTTAAACATCTAAATACATGTGCCAATATCATGAAATAAATCACTAAAAATAATCATTCAAAATGAAGAAAAAATGTTGGAAGTAATTGTAAATCATATCAAGTTGATCACTTTAATTGCTCTCTACAATATAAAGAAGTCTATTATTTGGACATGATTGTGAATTTTATAATAATTTGATCATTGAATTTTCAATGTAATGTATATTAAATTTTAAGAAAGTGTAAAAAAGAACTACATCCATATAATTGATGGTGATAATCAAAATACCAATCCAATTATGCACTAAACATGTCAATCACCAATGACATCATGTATGGTCTATTATATTTTTACAAACTACAAGTCAATGTCGACGAATTAAAAGCTATAAAGTGATATTTTATCTATATAATGTGCCCCCACACCCTTGATTTGAGTGGTAAAACCCTAAGTACATCGCCAAAGATAATATACAACATTATACAAAACTCCCATAAGTTTGATCATTACAACCATAAGTACATCTTGCTAATGCATTAGAAAAGGATCTACCATAGGATCATATACATGGGAGTTACTAGATTAAAATTATTTCCAATATATTATTCTCATATGATTTATCGAGAGACTCCACCTAATCCTTATAATTCTAAAATCATGACCAAATTGATTTAGTGTGATTTCTTAATTGCAAGCCTCAAGATCACAAGGAGACCTAAAACTGTTGGCCATTTAGAGGAATTGATTATGTGTTGCATTGATGTTTTGTCATTGATGCCAACACTAGTTGTTTGGATGTTTTACTAGCACCCTTCTAGTCTCAGTAGGTTGAGTGGTTTTTGGCTTGGTTTGGATCTGGCATGATCCAGTAGGCTCTGGTATGGTTTGGTTATGGAAATGGCTTATTCATGATACGCATGTTCATATTCAGTAAGTTGGTTTTGGTCTGGTGATTGGATGCTATCCTGTTTGCTTAGAAGCTTGGCTTCTGGTTCCGACGAGGGTTTCACCGGTAGAGCTTTTGATGAAGATCTTTGATTATATGCATAAGTGGTGTTGATGCAGCTTCTGGTGGAGTTTCAAGATGTTGTTGGTGATCATGTTTGAGACTTGGTGGATGGAGATCATTGCTTTAGCGTGTGGACCTATACTGGGTCCCAGTTGATCTAGGTTATGGACTGACTTTAATGTAACGTGTGGATTGGACCTCTCGATGTGTTTCCAGGATGTCTTATGTGTTGGATATTATTTGTTTTGTTTAAGATCGACATGTTTTGTAATTATGTAATTGGTTTATTGTCTGGTGGTCGACTTGATTGTTTATGGTCGAGGGTTTGTATATATAGATGTAAGATCTCATTGTAGATCATCATGGTTATGGGAAAGGGATGTAATGTGCAAATAATGTAATATCATTCAGGCAGAGGATTTGGTCGATCATTGGAGATCGAATTAGGTTCATGTAAGAGGATTTAGTCCTCTGGTATTGAGCTTAACCAGAACTGTACTCAGGAATAGGAGATGCTATCTTTTGCAATTCAACACTTCTTTAGATTGTAGTCTGGATTTCTATGTAGTCAGTGAGACTTCTTTTGTGATGAGTAGTGCACTCTAGGTTGTTGGCCTTCCTACAAGTGAAGCACCCTTAATTGTAATTCACATACTTACTACAGAAGTATTATCTGACTGTGGGTAGGCTTCCCACTGTGGTTTTTCCCTTTACCGAGTTTCCACATATAAATCTTGGTGTCATGTGGATGGTATGTATTCTGTGATTATTGTTTATGCTTAATTGGTTTAACTGCTATTCTAGTATTAATGTTTTGGGTTCCAATATTAAATTTTTAATTGCTAATAGTTATGGTAATCTGTGATAACTGATTCACCCCCACCCCCTCTTAGTTATCTTCTAGTTATTTGAACTATCTAACAATCGGTATCAGACCTTTGGTCCTCTCTGCAAAAAGCTTAACCACTTGAGGAAGATCCTATGGTGACTAACAGTTCAAGTTCATCCAATTCTTCTAAAGCTATCTTTCGGAGAGATATTCTTAGGCTTGATGAAATAAATTACACAGTATGGAAGATTTGGATGGAGACTCATCTGTGATGTCTTGGCAAGGAAATTTGGGAGATCATACAGAATGGTTTCACACCTTATAATTTGGCATCTGGAAATCCTCCTCTGGCAAACCTGGATAAGGATCTTGAGAATGATTGTAGAGCAAGAGAAGCCCTCTTGTGTGCACTTTCTGATCAACAAATAATGGGATTAACCGTCAAATCATCTAGAAAGGCTATGTGGGATAAGTTTGAGACTCTTAATGAAGGTGACCCTACAGTGAAGATTGCTAAACTTGATGGTTACCGGGTGAGATATGAAAACCTGAAGATGGAAGAAGATGAAAGGATTACTGCATTCATGGAAAGGGTAA
Organism: Cryptomeria japonica; assembly: GCF_030272615.1. Taxonomy (NCBI): domain Eukaryota; kingdom Viridiplantae; phylum Streptophyta; class Pinopsida; order Cupressales; family Cupressaceae; genus Cryptomeria; species Cryptomeria japonica. The sequence goes on from NC_081409.1 coordinate 858,854,235, forward strand.
ATGAGATTGTTATGGGAATTCAATGTTGTGGTGGACCTCTAAGCGAAGATGAAATTATTTCTAAAGTCATGAGAGCCCTACCACCGGCTAACAAAATGAAGGCTACTGCTATTAATGAGTTGAGAACAATGGCTAATACATCTGTCAACAGAGATACTTTGATTGGGAAACCATCTGCTTTTGAGCTTGAAGAATTTGGACCTTCTGGAGCTGTGAAGACTAAACCTACTTTTCATGCATCTACATCTGCAATCGGTAAGCAAGATTGGAAAGCTTTATATGCAAAGGAATTGGAAGATACGAAGAGAGAAGATGATAATTTTGAGCAACTTGAAGCACTATTTGCTAGAAGAATACCTAAAGGACCGGTAGGAAGTAAGTATGAAGGAAACTAACCTTTTAAATGTTTGGCATGTAATAAGATTGATCGTTTTGCATCTAGATGTCTTGAAAGGAATTCTAGAATTGAAGAAAGAGTTAGAAGATCATTTAAGCCTAACCTTGGATATCAAAACAAGTATAAGTACAAGAAAAATAGAGATAAATCATGCTACATAGAGGATGAGGAAGGCATTACTGATTCTGATGATGAACCAACTGAAGACTCTGCTGGTGGATCCAGCAATGGGAAGGAATGGGTATTCTTGACTATCAAGGAAGATGATCCGGCACTGGAAGAGAATGTACCTAAAGAGAAGGCACTTGCTGCTAAAATTGAAGACAAGGATGAATGAGTAATTGACAGTGGTTGTTCACATCATATGATAGGAGATAAAGGGAAGTTTATATCTTTGCAAGAATTTGATGGCGGTCTGGTTAGATTTGGAGATGACAAAGCATTCAAAGGAAAAGGAACTATATCATTGGATGGTAAGAACAATACTGACAATGTTTATTATGTTGAAGGTTTAAGGTATTAGCTTTTGAGTGTAGGACAATTGGTGGATAAGGGATTTCAATTACAGTTCAAGGATGGAAAATGCAAAATCATTAACAGATCTGGTTTGGAGATTGCAACCGGTACACAGACTAAAGGCAAAATATTTCATTTGAACTCTGGTGAGAAGACATGGTTGATTACACAAATTGATGAGAGTTGGCTATGGCATAAAAATCTATGTCATGTGAATTTTGATTGCATTGTAAAGATTAGATCAACTAAGGCAGTTAGAGATATACCTAAGATTATGAAGCCCTATAATTCGGTATGTAAAGAATGTCAAATGGGTAAACGGGTCAGAACCTCTTTTAGGAGTATACAAGATAAATCAAATGATGTTTTTGATCTTATTCATACTGATTTGTTTGGCCTTGCTAGAGTTAAAAGCTTTCAAGGTGATAGATATTTGATGGTAATCATTGATGATTATTCTAGAATTATGTGAATTACTTTTCTATAAGAAAAATCTTAAGCATTTGAAAAGTTTTAAATCTTTAAGGCTAAAGTGGAAATTGAGACAGGATTGAAGATTAAATGTTTGAGGTCAGATCATGATGGAGAATTCACATCCAGCGAGTTTAATAACTTTTATGAGAAGCATGGTATAAGGAGACAATTTTCTGCTCCCTAGAAACCTCAGCAAAATGGAGTTATGGAAAGGAAGAACAAAACTATCTTGGATGCTTCTAGAACAATGATGATGGAAGCTAGTCTACCTCATATCTACTGGAGAGAAGCAGTGAGCATAGTAGTTTATACATTCAACAGAGTACATATCAAACGAGAAACCGGTAAGACATCTTATGAATTATGGTTTGGCAATACACCTACAGTTAAGTATTTCAGAATCTTTGGTAGTAAATGTTATATCAGGAGAGATGATATCATTAGAAAATTTGATCCTAGATGTGATGAAGGCATATATTTCTTGGTTATTCTAATGAAAGCAAGGCATATCTAGATGTTATAACAAGAGATTGTAGAGAATTGTGGAAAGTGCTAATGTCAAAGTAGATGAGCTGAATAGAAGTCAAATCAAAGTTTATGAAAAGGAACCAACAGTGGAAATGATTATATCTGAACTGGTAGCACCTTTACCGGAATAGAGTGTTGAACCAGTTACTCTGGAAGTATCAGAAAATTTTACAGTAACTGAAGATCAAGGAAGAAGAACAGAGAGTCAGAGGACTCCTAGGTATGTGAGATTGAATCATTCAGAAGATTAGATCATTGGGGATAAGAACAATGGAGTAATGACAAGAAGAAGACTGGCAACTAATGAGGTATGTTTAATTTCACAAGTTGAACCGGTATCTGTAATTGAGGCATGTAAAGATGAATATTGATTGAAAGTTGTGGAAGAAGAATTAGATCAAATTGAGAAAAATAACACATGGACTCTGGTTCCCCATCCTAAAAATAAGAATGTTATTGGAACTAAATGGATTTTTAGGAATAAATTGAATGGGGAAGGTCAAGTTATAAGGAATAAAGCTAGATTGGTTTGTAAAGGATATTCTCAGAAGGAAGGAATTGATTATGGAGAAACTTTTGCACCTATAGCTAGGATTGAAGCTGTAAGATTATTTCTTGCCTATGCAAACATTGTTTGCAGGTTAAGGAAAGTTTTATATGGATTGAAACAAGCACCTAGAGCTTGGTATGCAAGGTTGGATAAATATCTTTTGAAGCTTGATTATACTAAGGGTAGTGCTGATAGTAATTTATACTATAAGATCATTGATGATGATATACTGATTATTGAAGTATTTGTTGATGACATATTTTTGGAGGTGAAGATTAGTTATGCATAGAATTTTCTAATAATATGGAGAAAGAGTTTGAGATGTCTATGATTGGAGAGATGAAATTTTTCTTAGGTTTGCAGATTACTCAGACTGACAAAGGTATTTTCATCTGTCAAACTAAGTATGCTAAGGAATTGTTGAAGAAATTTGGTATGGGAGATTCTAAACCCATAAGTACTCCTATGGTTACAAGTGAGAAATTGATAAGAAAAGATGTTTTTGCACCAATAAATCCTACAAGATACAAATCTATGATTGGAGGTCTTCTTTATTTGACTCAGACTAGGCCTAACATAATGAATGTTGCTTGTATTGTTTCAATATTTCAGAGTGATCCTAGAGAAAATCATGAGAGTGTGGTGAAAAGGATTTTTAGATACTTGCAAGGTACATCAAAATATGGTTTATGGTACCCTAAGGATGATAACTTTACTTTATGTGCATATACAGATGCTGATTGGGTTGGAGATGTTGATGACCAGAAAAGTACTTCTGATGGAGCCTTCTTTCTTGGAAAGAAGTTGGTTTCATGGATCAACAAGAAACAACCATGTACTTCTTTATCTACTACTGAAGCTGAGTATGTTGTTGTTGCTACTAATTGTACACAAGTTTTATGGATGAAGCAAATGTTGAAGGATATAAAGGTGGATTGTGATACACCGGTAGTTATTCACTGTGCTAACTCTGTTGCTATTGATATATCAAAGAATATGGTATTTCACTTTAAGATGAAGCACATATCTATTAAGTATAACTTTTTGAAGGAAAAGGTGCAAGCAAATGAAGTTAGACTGGTTTATGTGAACACTAAAGAATAGATTAACATATATCTTCACTAAACCTTTGCCTAAGGAGTCATTTGAGTACCTGAGAGATAGATTGGGAGTTTTCGCCCCTCCAGTAGAGACTTGGTTGATGCGGTTTGGCATCAGTCTGGTATGCATTATCAGAGATACTATTCATTATGGCACTGATGTGGGGATGCTACTACTCAGGGGGAGTAGTCAGCTTTGTGATTCACTGGTTTATGTTTTTGCTTTGATATTTTTGTCAGAATTTTGGCATTGATGTCAAAGGGGGAGGGATATTGATGTGAAAAAGAAAAACTTAAGGATTTGTATACATTAGGGGGAGAGATATATGTATAATTCAGAGCTTTACAGAGATATCATTCATAGGGGGATTTTTGTCTTTGTTTCAGAACTTCATTGTTGTCGAAGATTGTTGGTTCTCTTCCATTGGGGGAGACTTATTTGGCTTTTCTTGGTACTTAGATGTTTTTCACATCTAGTGTGCCATCAATGTCAAAGGGGGAGATTGTTGGCCATTTGGAGGAATTGATTATGTGTTGCATTTATGGTTTTTCATTGATGCCAACACTAGCTATTTGGATGCTTTACCAGCACCCTTCTGGTCCTGGTAGGTTGAGTGGTTTTTGGCTTGGTTTGGATCTGGTAGGCTCCGGTATGGTTTGGTTATAGAACTGGCTTATTCATGATACTTATGTTCATATTCACTAAGTTGGTTTTGGTCTGGTGATCAGATGCTATCTCGTTTGCTTAGAAGCTTGGCTTCTGATTCCAGTGAGGGTTTCACTGGCAGAGCTTTTGATGAAGATCTTTGATGATATGCATAAGTGGTGTTGGTGCAGCTTCTGGTGAGGTTTCAGGATGTTGTTGTTGATCATGTTCGAGACTTGGTAGATGGAGATCATTGCTTTAGCATGTGGACCTATATTGGGTCTCGGTTGATCTAGGTTATGGACCGGCTTTAATGTAACGTGTGGATTGGACCTCTCAATGTGTTTCTGGGATGTCTTATGTGTTGGATATTATATGTTTGGTCTAAGGCCGACATGTTTTGTAATTATGTAATTGGTTTATTGTCTGGTGGCTGATTTGATTGTTTCTAGTCAAGGGTTTGTATATATAGATGTAAGATTTCATTCTAGATCATCATGGTTATGGGAAAGGGGTTCAATGTGTGAATAATGTAATATCATTCAGGCAGAGGATTTGGTCAATCATTGGAGATCGAATTGGGTTCATGTAAGAGGATTTATTCCTTCGGTATTGAGCTTAACCGGATCTGTACTCAAGCATAGGAGATGCTATCTTTTGCAGTTCAACACTTCTCCAGATTGTAGTCTGGATTTCTATGTAGTCAGTGAGACCCCTTTTGTGATGAGTAGTGCACTCTAGGCTATTAGCCTTCTTGCAAGTGCAGGTCCCTCAATTGTAATTCACATACTTATTGTAGAAGTATTATCTGACTATGGGTAGGCTTCCCACCATGGTTTTTCCCTTTACCAGGTTTCCACATATAAATTTTGGTTTCATGTGGATGGTATTTGTTCTGTGATTATTATTTATGCTTAATTGGTTTAATTGCTATTCTCGTATTAATGTTTTGGGTTCCGGTATTAAATTTTTAATTGCTAATGGTTTCGGTAATATGTGAGAACTGATTCACCCCCCCCCCCCTCCCCCTCAGTTGTCTGCCAGTTATTTGAACTGTCTAACAAAAATAACATATACATAATAGACAACCATTTTCAGCACTATTTGAATAAATAACCTTCAAACAAATAAATTAATTCCTTGAAATGGTATGTAGAATCATTTAACTTGACTACCTATAGTAAAGTTTAAAACATAATAAGAATGAGTTTGTCCATGATAATCCAAACACATGAAAACCACTCATAGATCAAATATTATATTATGATTTAACTCTCTAAAAAATATAGTGGGAATTCAATCACATCCCTATTCATAGGCCAGATACATTTTAACAACCTTTGAGATATATTAGGTCCTTCAAGCCCTAGTAGAAATATTAGAAATGGTGTCCTAAAACACTATTTTAAAATTATGGAACCCACCAGAGATACCTATGATTTATGCCTCATATCCCAGTGGTGGATGGTCAAACAACCATTTGAATCTCTAGTCTTTTCTTAGCACTTGGCATCAATAGTTCCAAAATATTTGAGTAGCTATTCTTAAGCCTAAATTGGTTCATTTCACATGGTGCATTATTTACCAAGGCCTTTTCAGACTAAACTCTTCTCGTTCCATATGTTGTTGTTAAGTGATTATCCATGTCTCTTATTTAAATTTTTCTTAAGATTCAATATGTTTTAAGGTGAAATTTTTCTTCACGAAAATGTAAAATTCATCTCACTTTTCAAGTTGTTTGGATAATGTTCACTTTTCTTGACAAACTTGAACTATTTTTTAATCCAATATGCTTATGCAAGTTTAGGTGCAAGCTTGAAAATCTGCACATCTTTCATTCTACAGTTTCAACTCCTGCCTCCTCCCTACCTAATGGATGCAAGTGTGGTTATGGTCAATTTGTCAAACAAGATCAAGGATCCCAATCTCAAGGCTCTTAGCTCCAATGTCCCAAGGATCATGCTACCTACAAATGGTCATTGCTTCTAGCTATCTAAATTCTAGCAAATTCCCTTTCCTAGAGCTAGTTGTTTCCTCTATACATGCTTAACAATCTATTGAACACTAAGAGGAATATACTCTTACTAATTGAAAGTCTATTGATAACAATTCTATCACTACTTATATATGTAACAACCTAATGACCATGACCCTCTCTTATCAATATTTTGCTTACCATTTAATGTTTTTAATTTTTATTTCCTAATAATCCTGAATTGAAATCTAAATGTATACTTTTTACTACTACATTTAATAATATATTATAATTATTTCAATTAACTAAAATAATATATAACACATTCATATATTAAAACAATTTAAAAGCAACAGCTGATATTGTGGGAGATTTCGTCCCAAAACAAACACCACGTCCTGGTTGACTATTAGTATTGGTTGTTTAAGCATTTCCCAATAGATAATAAATATCAAATAACAGTAAGAATGAATACAGTATACTTTCCTCTGAAACAATAATGATATTGGTGTCGCAGCAAATTATCGCTTCAGATTTGTTGCAAGTTGGATCATGATTTCATATGATTTACTCTAAAATTATTACAAGGACTTTTATCTCGAGAATCCAATCGCTCTTGAGATCTATGCTGCAAATTCTTCACGTTCTAAATTTTGTATTCAGTGATTGAGACTCCATCTCCCAATGGAGCATTGAATTATTTCTATAATGTATCACTTTGGTACATTTTGATTCAATGATAAGAACAATTATATTTTAAATTGTGTCACAGAAAGATATTTTGTGTATCTTTCATGTAAAGCTTCCTTGCTTACAGATTGGCATGTTCCTATTGGTCACATACAGATTTTAGAATCTCAATTCAATATTTTTTCACAATAGCTTTTTCATTTTAGATTGTATATCACAATTTTGAAATTTATTAGATTGTATAATTTTATTTGTTCTATTTATACATGTGACACTTTAGATTATTAATAGATTATAAAATTTTAATTATAGTAATAAATTTAAGATTTGTGCATTATATGTAAGCTATAAAAGCAATCAATTTTATGTATTATTTTACAATTATACTTTCATTGTTTATATTGTACAAATTTATTATTACAATAGATAATCAAATGTTAGATTGTAACTTGTAAATAATGTATTATGTAATCATATTTTTACTTTTTTTAATGTATAAAATTGAAATATACATAGAATGTTATTATAGAATCCCCAATCAAATAAATCAAATGAATTCTCAATCTCTCATTAAGTATATTTCCAACATTCTACAACATTCTAATTTTAGAAATAAGTGATAATGATAGTATAATTTTTTTAAAACAATTGCAAATTTATATATAATCTAACAAATGACTTTCCTTAACAAAAACATCCATCCACTTGATTGTGTATAAATAATTTCAAATATGAATATTATAGATTCATAGCACTATTACTACATTTTTATTTTTATTTTAATAACTCATTCAATTTGAACTGTGTAGAGCTCTATTTGGTAGAACTTATAGATGTATATATTTAGTATTTTTTTTAAATCATGGATGTATTAAGGTATTATGAGGTGGCTGCATTGATAATTAATTTTGACTTTCATTCGCTTTAAAAAATATTTGATTGTTTTTTTATATTTAAAAATTTATTTTTTTAATATTTAGAAATCTATTTTTAATTAAATTTTAGAAGAAATAGTAAAAATTAAAATCAAAGTTAATAAAATATTTGTCATATTAAAATATTTAAAAGTTTAAAATAGAAATATTTTTATATATCATTTGAAAGTAATCATTTTTATTAATTTTTTCACTCAAACGATCTTTTAAACAATTTATATTTTTTGATTAAATAAACAAACTATCATATAATTTACATATGACCATCATTAATAACAGTCAAATTCCAGACTTACATCCAAATTTAAGTCAGTTTTGACGGCGTGGATTCTAAAGCTGGTAAAATTTAGTAACTTTGACTTTGGTTCCAATGAACATGTCAACTAGGCTTTTATAATTCATTTGAACTATTAGTTCGCTTAGATTTCCAAGAACTCAAATCAATTCAAAATTGATTTAATGCTTTTAAAGTCTACTTTTCTTCCACTATCCATTTTGTCAAACCTTTCATTCTTAAAGTCTTATGCAGCAAAAATTCATCGTAATATAGCTTATTTCTTGGTAGCTCCAGACTTTTTTTCGGCGCTTTTGTCGGAATTTCCATCTCTAAAGTCCTTTCAGAGATAAACTCTTATTCAAGTCTGACTAAATTTATTCAGACCTAGGTTTTTTACGCATGAGTATTTAAAGCAGTGAACCTGGCTATTTTTTTATCCAATGATTTAAATTTGATTTCAACTAAATTTGATGCAAGAGATAAGATAAGATATGGCTGGAATTTTAAATTATTTTATATGAGTTTTTGTGTTCTATATTATTTAGGTATCATTTCTTTCAATGACCAAGCATTCAAGAGTAATTTTAAATCTTATCTATATTAAAAATAGTAAAGATTTATCTTATTTTTATTGATCAAAATTGATCATGACGGACTATCCATTATTAGACAATTCAAAATGGGATAATAAGATGTTGTGGTTGATATTATAAACTATTTTAGCTAAGTTGTCGTATATAAAAGATTTCTACTCAAAATACAACATGAAATGCAATATGACGAGAATTGGTCACTGGACTCTAGAAACTTGACTAGCCAAATGATGGATTTTGAATGAGGAAGTGAGGAATGCAACCAAATTGAAACATGTAGATGGAGATCAAGAGGAAGGCTAACAATTGTGGATATTTAGAACAAAATATAGAATTAATATTGATCTCTAACAAAATAAAGTCAATGATAGAGAAATTAACAAAATAACTAAGTGAAATTAAAAGTGTACCTACATCTGGTACATTTGGAGGTTGTTTTCCTAAGAATTTATAGCAAGTTTGTTGTAAAAGGTTTTCTTCAAACAGCTATAAGTCTATAAATCCAAGGCTAAGGTGTAAAAAGGTTTAGATAGTCAAGGAGTTAAAAAGTTAAAAGATTAGAGTAGAAAGTAATCTAAACTAAAAATAAAATAAAAAATTTAGCTTCTAAATAAAAGATTAGTCCATAGGCATAACTTTAAATATTACCATTCAATTGTATTAATTAAAACAAAAGGTGAAATCCTTATAAAATTGTAAAAACATAAGAAAACTTAATGATATATTATGTTAGATTCCCTATAGTCTATTATAGACAAAATTATATTCAAATACTTAACACAACAAAATATTAGTATAAAAATCATAAAATAACTTATATTTTGATTACAAAATGACAATCTTAATCTCTCATAGATGATTATAATTTTTATTTTTGTTGGAGTAGCCAGGAATAACAACGTACAAACCACAAAACTTCACATTATACAGAGAAGCAAACCTGAATGATGTTATTTCACCAAAGAGAAAGTGAGATTGAAATATTACATATGTATGAAGGGCCTTTCTTATAAGGCGAGGTGGGAGTAGGTAGAGACAAACAACTGTCTAAATACCACAAACAAATATTAAATGCACCCTAAAAATTATTAAATAATGTGCAACAAATAGAAAGTAATATCTAATAATGTAATGCATTGAACACCTAACTAAACTTAACTAAATTTAAGTGAGATTAAACCACATACACCAAAAACCCAGCTAAGTGCAACTTAGATATATTTTTATGCAATATGAGATGCAAGATGGGCCCCAGCAACAAAGCCATGTTAGGTACCCATGTACAGCTATAATGCATGTTAACAGAAATTAAGGAGGAAGACTGAGAGGGGGGGTGAATCAGTCTTCACCGGATCTAGAAAATTATACTTCAAAACAAGAACTGATAAACTGTAGCAATACTCGGATAACCAAATTAACAGCACAACACACAACACCGAAAATTTTGACGTGGAAAACCCGGTTAAGGTAAAAACCATGGTGGGAACCTACCCACAATAAGATGATACTTTGTAGTAGTATGTGAAAATATAACAATGGGGAATGCACATGCATTCAGGCACACTACCTAGTGTTGTCATTATTGGATGAATTGATTATGTGTCGCATTGATGTTTTATAATTGATGTCAACACTAGATGTTATGGTTGGTTATCGGCAAAGAGGTTTTGGTTACCGGTAGAAGATCTAGTGTTACTAGCAGAAGAGACTATCTGTTGGACACTTCCGACATGTTTGGATCTATGGAATGTGATTGGTTACATGTGGCACGTGCTTCTAGAGCATGTCTTGGTCAAATGGTTTTGACTTGGTAATCATATGCTATCATACACTCTGGTAAATCCTTACCGGCACTAGTTTAAAGCTTTACAGGTAGAGCTCTCACTAACAAATCTTGACATTATGCATAATTGGTGTTGGTGCAGCTTCTACATGGATTTCAAGATGTTGACGATGTTCTTTGATCGTGCTTCAACTACTTGAAGACATTTCTTTGGCATGGTGGACCCAGAATAGGTACGGTACCTATCTAGGTTATGGACCGGTATCATGTTAACGTGTACTCTACATGTTATTGAGATGTTTTATGGATTTGTTATTGTTGTTTTGGTCTTAAGCTGACATGGCATATCATTGTAATATGGATTTATGTAATGATATTATTGTAATGATCTCATTGTAGATCATGGTATGGAATGGAATAAGTGTTCGTGATCTTGGAATGCAATATCATATGCGAAGGAGATTTGTTTGATCATCGATCGAATTGGGATTAAGGAAGAGTCAAAGGCCTCTGGTATTGAGCTTAATCGGGACTGTAATCAGGCATGGTAGATGTTATCTCTGGCAGTTCACTCTATTGGATTATTGTCCATTTATCTTGAGACGGTTGTAGCCTCTTTGTAGTCAATGAGACTCATTTGTAATGAGCAGTACGCTCTACACAGTGTTCCTTCCTGCATGTGCAGGCCCCTCATTGTATCACATACTTTCTATAGAAGTATCATCTGACTGTGGGTAGGCTTCCCACCGTGGTTTTTACCTTTCCAGGTTTTGCATGTACAAATCATGGTGTTATGTGGTATGGTTTCTTTGCATTGATTATCTATTTAATTGTTAAGTTGCATTGTTTACCAGTATTTGTTTCTGCTCTACCAGTACTTAATCTGGTTAAAGGCTATTAAGTGGATTAAATGTTATAATCTGCTAACAACTAATTCCCCCCCCCCCCCTCTCTGTTCACCGATTATCCTAACAATTCGTATCAGAGCTTTGGTCCTCTTTAGCAGAAGCTTAACTGCTTGAGGTAGATCCTATGGCAGCTAACACTTCTAATCCACCAACATCTATTTTCAGAAGAGAAATCCCTAAGCTTGATGGAACAAATTATGGGATATGGAAAATTCGAATGGAAACTCATCTTAGATGTCCTGGAAATGATATTTGGGAGATCAATGAGAAAGGATACACACCTTATGATCCGGCATCTGGCAATCCTACTCCCGCAAACTTGGACAAGAATATTGAAAATGATTGCAGAGCTAGAGAAGCCCTCTTGTGTGCATTTACTAATTGGCAGATCATGGGATTTACTGATAAATCATCGGCAAAGGTTATGTGGGACAAATTGAAAAATCTAAATGAAGGTGATCCTACTGTCAAAATTACTAAGCATGATGGTTACCGGGTAAGATATGAAAACTTGAAGATGGAAGATAACAAAAGAATTGCTATGTTTATGGAAAGAGTAAATGAGATTGTTATGGGAATTCAATGTTGTGGAGGATTTCTAAGTGAAGATGAAATAGTTTCCAAAGTCCTGAGAGCCCTTCCACCAGCTTACATGATGAAGGCAACTGCAATTAATGAGTTGAGAACAATGGCAAACTCTTCAGTTATCAGAGACATTCTGGCTGGAAAATTATCTTCTTTTGAGCTTGAAGAATTTGGATCTTTTGGAGCTATAAAGTTTGAACCTACTTTTCATGCATAATAATCATCATCTACCGACAAAAGTGATTGGAAAGTTTTATATGCAAAAGAATTGGAAGACATGAGGAAAGAAGATGAATAATTTGAGCAACTTGAAGCCTTATTTGCTAGAAGAGTACCTAAAGATCTGACAAGAAGTAAGTATGAAGGAAACACACATTTTAAATGTTTTGCATGTAATAAGATTGGTCATTTTGCATCTAGATGTCCTGAAAGGAATGCAAGGTTTGAGAAAAGATTTAAGAAATCATTTAAGCCTAACCAGAACAGATATAGGTTCAAGAAAAGTAAACAATGCTACATAGTGGATGAGGAAGGAGTAACTGATGACTATGGAGATGAACCGACAGAAGACCCTGCTAGTGGATTTGGCAATGGAAAGGAATGGGTTTCCTATGCTTTAAAGGAAGATGAACCGGAACTGGCTATCAAAAATGAAGAAAAGGCCTTGGCAGCAAAAGTTGAAGACAAGGATGAATGGGTAATTGATAGTGGATTCTCACATCATATGGCTAGAGATAAAGGGAAATTTTTGTCCCTACAAGAATACAATGGTGGTCAATTCAGATTTGGAGATGACAAAGCATGTATGATCAGAGGTAGAGGTATTATTTCTTTGGATGGAAAGCATAACACTGATAATGTCTATTATGTAGAAGGTTTAAAGCATAATCTTTTGAGTGTTGGTCAATTGGTGGACAAGGGTTTCCAACTTCAGTTTAAAGATAGAAAATGCAAAATCATTAACAAGACTGGTTTGGAGATTGCAACCGGTACTCAAACTAGAGGTAATATCTTTCACTTGAACAGTGGTAATAAGACATGTTTGATTGCTCATATTGATGAGAGTTGGTTATGGCATAAGAGGTTATGTCATGTTAATTTTGATTGTATTTTTAAGATCAGTTCAACTAAGGCAGTTAGAGATATACCTAAGATTATGAATCCTCATAATCCGGTATGTAAGGAATGTCAATTGGGAAAGCAAGTTAGAAATTATTTTAAGAGCATACATGATAAATCTAATGATGTACTTGATTTGATTCACACTGACTTATGTGGTCCAGCAAGGACTAGAAGCTTTCAAGGTGATAGGTATTTCATGCTGATTATTGATGACTATTCTAGGATGATATGGGTGACTTTTCTTAAGGAGAAGTGTGAAGCTTTTGAGAAATTCAAGATCTTTAGAGCAAAGGTTGAAACAGAAATTGGATTGAAAATCAAATGTCTAAGATCGGGTCATGGCGGTGAGTTCACTTCTCATGAATTTAATAGTTATTGTGAGACAAATGGAATCAAGAGACAGTTATCACAATTTCAAAATTTATTAGATTGTATAAATTGATTTGTTCTATTTATACATGTGACACTTTAAATTATTAATAGACTATTAAAAATTAGTTGTACTAATAATTTTAAGATTTGTGCATTGTATGTAAGCTATTAAAGTAATCTTATTTCTTATTTTACAATTATTGAAATATACTTCAAATTTTATTATAGAATCTCCAATCAAATAAATCAAGTGAATTCTCAATCTCCATAGGTATATTTCCAACACTCTACAATATACATAAAAATGACTTAAATTTAGCTTAAAGTATTCTAATTTTAGAGATAAGTGATAATGATAGTATAATATTTTTTAAAGCAATTGCATATTTATATATCATCTAACATATGGCTTTTCTTAATAAAACATTCATTCACTTGATTGTGTATAAAGTAATTTCAAATATGAATATTATAGATTCATAGCATGTATATATTTTTTTGAGTAACTAGTAATCATTCAATTTGAACTGTGTAGAACCCTATTTGGTAGAACTTATAAATTTATATATTTAGTATTTTTTTTTAAATCATGGATGTATTTAGGCATTATGATATGGCTGTATTGATAACTAATTTTGACTTTCATTTGTTCTAATATAATTTTGGTTGACTTTTTTATATTTAGAAATTTATTTTTTATTAAATTTGAGAAGAAATAGTAAAAATTAAAATCAAAATTTATAAAATATTTGTTATATAAAAATATGTTAAATTTTAAAATAAAAATATTTTTATATATCATTTGAAAGTATTTTTTTATTAATTTTTTCCTTTAGACAATCTTTTTAACAATTTATATTTTTCAATTAAATAAACAAACTATCATATAATTTACATATTAGCATCATTAATAACAGTCAAATTCCAGAATTACATCTAAATTTAAGTCAGTTTTGACGGCGTGGTTACATGTAATTTACATATGAACATGTCAGCTAGGTTTTTATTATTCATTTGAACTATTACTCCGCTTAGATTTCCAAGAACTCAAATCAATTCAAAATTGATTTAATGTTTTTAAAGTCTGCTTTTCTTTCTTGAAGTCTTATACATCAAAAATTTTGTCAAACGTTTCATTCTTGAAGTCTTATGCAGCAAAAATTCATGGTAATCTAGCTTATTTCATGCTAGCTCCAGACTTTTTGTCGGCACTTTTGTCGGAATTTCCATCTCTAAAGTCCTTTCAGAGTTAAACTCTTATTCAAGTCTGACTAAATTTATTCAGACCTAGGTTTTTTACACATGCGTATTTAAAGCAGTGAACCTGGCTATTTTTTTATCCACATGATTTAAATCTGATTTCAACTAAATTTGATGCAAGAGATAAGATAAGATATGGCTGGAATTTTAAATTATTTTATATGAATTTTTGTGTTCTATATTATTTAGGTATCATTTATTTCAATGACCAAGCATTCAAGAGTAATTTTAAATTTTATCTATATTAAAAATAGTAAAGATTTATCTTATTTTTATCGATCAAAATTGATCATGACGGACTATCCATTATTAGACAATTCAAAATGGGATAATAAGATGTTGTGGTTGATATTATAAACTATTTTATCTAAGTTTTCATATATATTAGATTTCTACTCAAAATACAACATGAAATGCAATATGACGAGAATTGGCCGCTGGACTCTAGAAACTTGACTAGCCAAATGATGGATTTTGAATGAGGAAGTGAGGAATGCAACCAAATTGAAACATGTAGATGGAGATCAAGAGGAAGGCTAACAATTGTAGATATTTAGAACAAAATATAGAATTAATATTGATCTCTAACAAAATAAAGTCAATGATAGAGAAATTAACAAAATAACTAAGTGAAATTAAAAGTGTACCTACATCTGGTACATTTGGAGGTTGTTTTCCTAAGAATTTATAGCAAGTTTGTTGTAAAAGGTTTTCTTCAAACAGCTATAAGTCTATAAATCCAAGGCTAAGGTGTAAAAGGGTTTAGATAGTCAAGGAGTTAAAAAGTTAAAAGATTAGAGTAGTAAGTAATCTAAACTAAAAATAAAATAAAAAAATTAGCTTCTAAATAAAAGATTAGTCCATAGGCATAACTTTAAATATTACCATTATATTGTATTAATTAAAACAAATGGTGAAATCCTTATAAATTTGTAAAAACATAAGAAAGCTTAATGATATATTATGTTAGATTCCCTATAGTCTATTATAGACAAAATTATATTCAAATACTTAACACAACAAAATATTAGTATAAAAATCATAAAATAACTTATATTTTGATTACAAGATGACAATCTTAATCTCTCATAGATGATTATAAAAAAAAAAATTGTTGGAGTAGCCAGGAATAACAACATACAAACCACAAAACTTCACATTATACAGAGAAGCAAACCTGAATGATGTTATTTCACAAAAGAGAAAGTGAGATTGAAATATTACATATGTATGAAGGGCCTTTCTTATAAGGCAAGGTGGGACTAGGTAGAGACAAACAACTATCTAAATACCACAAACAAATATTAAATGCACCCTAAAAATTATTAAATAATGTGCAACAAATAGAAAGTAATATCTAATAATGTAATGCATTGAACACCTAACTAAACTTAACTAAATTTAAGTGAGATTAAACCACATACACCAAAACCCTAGCTAAGTGCAACTTGGAGAGAGTTTTATGCAATATGAGATGCAAGATGGGCCCCAACAACAAAGCCATGTTAGGTACCCATGTACATCTATAATGCATATTAACAGAAATCAAAGAGGAAGACTGAGAGGGGGGGTGAATTAGTTTTCATCGGATCTAGAAAATTATACTTCAAAACAAGAACTGATAAACTGTAGCAATACTCAGATAACCAAATTAACAGCACAACACAAACACCAAAAAATTTGATGTGGAAAACCCGGTTAAAGTTAAAACCACGGTGGGAACCTACCCACAATAAGATGATACTCTGCAGTAGTATGTGAAAATATAACAATGGGGAATGCACATGCATTCAAGCACACTGCCTAGTGTTGTCATTATTGGATGAATTGATTATGTGTTGCATTGATGTTTTGTCAGTTATGTCAACACTAGCTGTTATGGTTGGTTATCGGCAAATAGGTTTTGATTACCGGTAGAAGATCTAGTGTTACTAGAAGAAGAGACTATCTGTTGGACACTTCCGACATGTTTGTATCTATGGAATGTGATTGGTTACATGTGGTACGTGCTTCTGGAGCATGTCTTGGTCAGATGCTATTGACTTGGTAATCATATGCTATCATACACTCTGGTAAACCCTTATCGGCACTAGTTTAAGGCTTTACTGGCAGAGCTCTCACTAACGAATCTTCACAGGATGCATAATTGGTGTTGGTGCAGCTTCTACATGGATTTCAAGATGTTGAAGATACTCTTTGATCATGCTTCAACTACTTGAAGACATTTCTTTGGCATGGTGGACCCAGAATAGGTACGGTAACTATCTAGGTTATGGACTGGTATCATGTTAACATGTACTTTACACGTTATCAAGATGTTTCGAGATGTTTTATGGATTATTATTGTTCTTTTGGTCTTATGCTAACATGGCATATCATTGTAATATGGATTTATGTAATGAGCTTATTATAATGATCTCATTGTAGATCACGATATGGAATGGAATAAGTGTTCGTGATCTTGGAATGCAATATCATATGCGAAGGAGATTTGTTCGATCATCGATCGAATTGGGATTAAGGAAGAGGTCAAAGGCCTCCTGTATTGAGCTTAACCGGGACTGTAATCAAGCATGGTAGATGCTATCTCTGGCAGTTCACTCTATTGGATTGTTGTCCATTTATCTTGAGACGGTTGTAGCCTATTTGTAGTCAGTGAGACTCTTTTGTAATGAGTAGTATGCTCTATGCAGTGTTCCTTCCTGCATGTGCAGGCCCCTCATTGTATCACATGCATTGTGCAGAAGTATCATCTGACTGTGGGTAGGCTTCCCACCATGGTTTTTTCCTTTCTAGGTTTTCCATGTACAAATCATGGTGTTATGTGGTATGGTTGCTTTGCATTGATTATCTATTTAATTATTAAGTTGCATTGTTTACCGATATTTGTTTCTTCTCTATCGGTACTTAATCTGGTTAAAGGTTATTAAGTGGATTAAATGTTATAATCTGCTAACAACTGATTCACCCCCCCCTCTCAGTTGTTCACCGGTTATCCTAACAATTGGTATCAGAGCTTTGGTCCTCTTTTGTAGAAGCTTAACTGCTTGAGGTAGATCCTATGGCAGCTAACAATTCTAATCCACCAACATCTATTTTCAAAAGAGAAATCCCTAAGCTTGATGGAACAAATTATGGGATATGGAAAATTCGAATGGAGACTCATCTTAGATGTCTTAGCAAGGATATTTGGGAGATTAGTGAGAAAGGATACACACCTTATGATCTGGCATCTGGCAATCCTGCTCCTGTAGACTTGGACAAGAATATTGAAAATGATTGCAGAACTAGAGAAGCCCTCTTGTGTGCACTTATTGATCAGCAGATCATGGGATTAACTGATAAATCATCAGCAAAGGTTATGTGGGACAAATTGCAAAATCTAAATGAAGGTGATCCTACTATCAAAATTACTAAACATGATGGTTACCGGGTAAGATATGAAAACTTGAAGATGGAAGATAATGAAAGAATTGTTATGTTTATGGAAAGAGTAAATGAGATTGTTATGGGAATTCAATGTTGTGGAGGATTTCTGAGTGAAGATGAAATAGTTTCCAAAGTCTTGAGAGCCCTTCCACCAGCTTACAAGATGGATTTGGAGGTGCCAATCACAGCCCTCTTCATTGACTGTCTTTTTGAGGATTTTTATTAGGGTTTTATTAGAAGCCTCAGCTTGGCCATTGCCTTGGGGGTAATATGGAGTGGAGAAGCGGTGTTGGATGTTGAATTTTTGGCAGAGTTCTTTGACATCCTAGTTTTTAAATTGTTTACCATTATCTGTGATGATAACTTTTGGGATGCCATACCGACAGATTAGGTAGTTCAGGATGAATTTGGATATTTGCTTGCCGGTGGTGAGAGTAAGAGGGATAGCCTCTACCCACTTGGTGAAGTATTCAGTGGCGGTGATAATGAATTTATGTTCGTTGGAAGATGAAGGGTGGATTTTCCCAATGAGATCAAGCCCCCACTACGAGAAGGGCCATGGTGTAATGAATGGCTGCAATTCTTGTGACGGTGTATGAATCTTGTCACCATGCTACTGGCAAGGGATGCATTTCTTCACATAGTTGTATGCATCTTCTTCCATTTTAGGCCAATAGTATCATGTTCTCAAAACTTTTTTAGCCAATGTGAGTCCACTTGAGTGTGCCCCACAGATACCCTCATGTACTTCGCGTAATGCCCATTCTACTTCTTGTTTATCTAAACACCTTAGGAGGGAACCATCAAAATGCCTTCTGAACAAGGTGTCTGCAAGGATGGTGTAACGGGCACATCGACGGATGAAGGTTTGTTGTTGGGTTTTGGTGAGGTGTGGGGGAATGGTGTTGTCTTTGAGGAAAGCGAAGGTTTCTTGGTACCAAGGGGACTCAGGACCAACGAGAACACACACCATTTCAGACTCTGGTAGGTCATATGCTGGTATAAACAATTGCTCGACCAAGAACTCGCACTTATGACTGTGTGCTGGCATTTGAAGGAGGGAGCCAGTGGTGGCCATTGCATTTGCAACCCTGTTGTTTGTTCGTGGGATTTGATCAAACTTGATTGCCATGAAATGTTGCTTAAGATCTTCAACCATGGTATGGTAGGGAAGGATTTTATCATCTTTTGTCTGGTAATTCATCATTGACTTGTTTTATGACGTGCTGGGAATCACCATAGACTTGTAATTCCTTTATTTTCCAGTGGATAGCCAAGCGTAAACCTGTGATGAGGGCCTCATATTCTGCTATGTTGTTGGTACATGCAAAGGCTATCTTGTATGATTTTGGGATGCCATCTCCTTAAGGTGTGACCAATAATATTCTTGCCCCCGATGCATTTTGAGTGTAGGAACCATCAAAATACAATTGCCATGTGGAGGATGTAGTAACAGTCATAATGAACTCATCTGGTAATTCTGTGAGAAGAGGATGGTCACCTGGAAGTGGATGATCTGCAATGACCTATCCCTTGATTGCTTTTCTATCCATATATTCAATGTCAAACTCACTTAAGAGCATGACCCATTTAGTCGTTCTGCCAGTGAGAACAGCTTTGGACAAGAGATATTTAAGTGGATCGATTTTAGAAATTAGTTTTGTTTTATTGTTTAGCATATATTGTCAGAGTTTTTGTGTGCTAAACACCAATGCCAAGCATGCTCTTTCAATGGGGGTATAGTTGAGTTCATACCCTACCAATGTACGACTGATGTAGTAAATGGCATGTTCTTTCCCTTGATCATCTGTTTGTGCCAATAATGCCCCCAATGCCACTGCAGTAGCACATATATACAAAATAAGGGGTTTTCCAGGAGTAGGAGGCATCAATACCGAAGGTGATGCTAGATATTCTTTTAGTTTCTCAAAGGCCATTTGGCATAAGCAGTCCCATTTGAATTTTGTATCCTTGCGTAGGAGGTGTGGAAATGGATGGCACTTATCTGCTAGTTGTGAAATGAAACGCCTGACAAATTAGAGTTTTCCTTGGAGACTGCGCAGTTGTCTGAGAGTTTTTGGTGGAGGCATTTCCATGATAGCTTTTACTTTTGCAAGATCGACCTCGATGCCTCTGCAGGAAATAATGAAACCTAATAGTTTTCCCGATGTGACTCCAAACACACACTTTTTTGGATTCAACCGTAGTTTGTATTTTTCTAATCTTTCAAAGATCTACTTTAGAATGGGAATGTGTTCTTGTCTTGTCTTAGATTTGCCTAGCAGATCATCCACATAGTCCTCCATAATTTTGTGTAAGAGGTCATGAAAAATTGTTGTCATTGCACGTTGATATGTAGCTCCAGCATTTTTGAGACCAAAAGGCATGACCCGATATCAAAAAGTCCCCCATGGTGTTGTGAATGCAGTTTTATGTTGATCCTCATCTGCAATCCTGATTTGGTTGTATCTAGAGAATCCATGCATAAGTGACAGCATCTAATGTCCTGTTGTAAGGTCCACAATCATATCTGTGTTTGGGAATGAGAAATCATCTTTAGGACAAACTATATTTAGATCTCGAAAATTTGTTCAGATGCGGATGCCCCCAGCAGGTTTGCCAACAGGTACAATGTTGGAGACCCATTCAGCATAATCTATTGGTTTGATAAATTTTGCATCTAGCATCTTTTGGAGTTCCGCCTTGACCAAGAGTGAAACATGTGGGTGCATTTTGCGCAATTTTTGTTTTATAGGTTTTGCATCTGGGCGGACGGCGAGATTGTGAACCACTAAGGCAGGATCCAACCCTGGCATATCAGAATAGGACCATGCAAAATTGATTTTTACCTATGTAAGGAAGTTGATAAAGTCTTGTTTCTCTGTTTCTGTGAGGGATTTGGTAATGAGCACATTTTTCGAAATGACTTCAGTGCCCATGTTGATGATGTATGTTTCTTCTATCAGCAAATTTGATTTGTCCTATGGAAGATAACCAATGGTAGGGAGGTCAAATCCCTCATCGTTAAGTGCATTTTCCAGGTTTTCACTTTCGGATATGCCCTTTGTTTTTATTTTTTGCTCATCCAAAGGTGCCTCAGGGAGGTTTTCACCTAGGGAATCATGTCTTTCCTTTTTATTATCTTTTTTGTGGCTAAGGGAATTGACCTGACTACCAAACTATCCCTTTTCGTGTAGTTTAATACCCTTGATTCTATTACAATCTTCCGGGTTTGGCACCGTCAGGAGAGTAATGAGAGCATTATCGTCGGCGGCGCAGATATCTAGAGTGGGTTTGTCTTGTTGGCCCCAGTCTCAAGATGGACAAGATGTAGCTCATGTGAAGTGGGAAGGGTTACGAGGGTGATGGTATTGATGTAAGCATCCAAGAAGATGTCTTTCTCGTATTCATAAGGCATTTCGTGGAATTCCTTTTCGTCAGCGCTTTCGATATCCGAAGAAGGACTAGAAGGGGCACTAGCAATAGTAATCTTAGGCACCAGGATGTACCCCAAGCCTCTGTTGTATCTGTAGGAGATAGGATTTATGGGTGTTTTTCTTCCTTTCTCCTCTGGTTCCAGGCTATGTCCTTTGTAACCCATTTTTTCAACTATGGCAGATGCTTTTAGGTACATTTTTTTGGATATTCTTGCTGGATCTTCATCCTCTTCTCTGTACAGCCATGAAGAGATATCTTCTTCGAGGCTCTCATTATCAAGTGGGCCCCATTGTTGGAAGGTGGTGTTTTGGTATTGCATGACTGGTTTCGGGTCCTTTTTGAGTTCTTTTGGTTTGCCAAATGACTTAGGAGAGAGAGGGAGGTTGCCTATCAATAAGACGTCCTCCAATTTGTATTCTCTACATCCATTGTCCAAGATCTTGATTTGATTATTTGGTTGGGATGATGTGGAGGCAACATTTGATGTGTCAGATGGAGGCATTGGCGAGGGTCTATTTAGTGGGCAATGATACAGATGCTTCCCCTCTAATAGTTTGCAATATTGAAAAGGTTGGGGATCACCTTTGATAGTGATCACTCTTCCATTATATGGGAATTTGATGCATTGGTGATAGGTGGAGGGTACGGCCTGCAAGGAATGAATCCATGGCCTCTCGAGGAGAATGTTGTAGGGGAGATCAAGATCTAGTACTTGGCAAGGGGTTTCAATTGTAATGGGGCCCACTTGAAGAGGTAAGGTGATCATGCCCTTTGAAATTCTTTCTACATCATCATATGCCTTTATTGTGATCCTTCCTGATGTGTCTATCTGATCCTCAGAAAGTCCCAATTGTTTTATTAATTTGTATGTGCACAGATTAAGCCTGGATCCACCGTCTATCAGGATACATTTGACCTTGTGCTTGTGGATGAGAGCTTCGATGTGCAAAGGTTTGTTATGGTCTTCATCTGCGGGAGCATCTTTGGAGTTAAATACAATGTGTTGCTGGGCAGTAAGGTTTCCAATGAGGGCTTGGAATTGGGTGGCATTGATGTTATCAGGAATGCGTGATTGGAGAAGGGCTTATTCCAAAATTTCTTTATGGACTTGGGAAGTCTTGAGAGTTCCAAAATGGAGATCTGCGCAGGTGTCTTCCCAAGTTGATCAAGGAGGTCATATCAGGGGGTGGAAGACATGGGTGGGGGTTTTGGTGGGGGAGGGACTCCTTGGATGGTGACTTTACCTCAGTGTGTAGTTGCATTGCAGTCATTCTGGAAATGGGAGGTGGAAGGCATGGCGCCTTGAATGACTATCCTAGCAGGATTTGGTCTGCTTTGGGAAGGAGTATTGACTCCTTGGATGGTTATGACATTGACATGATTGTCTGCTGGTTCAATGCAACCTACTAAAAAATCAAAGCCGGTTATGTGATTAGCGTAGTCATAACCCATTGTGTTAGATGATGAGCCCTTTCCTTTATCATGATTCGGGAAGGGTTCCTGGTACATTTTGAGTTTGTCATTGTTATTACCAGGTTTTGCATTTGCTACTTCAATCTCACCTCTATCAATGAGATCTTGTATGTGGATCTTTAGTTTCATACACTTGTGTGTATCTTGTCCCTTGATACAATGGTATTCACAATACTCATTTTCATTATAACATCTTGGTTTAGGTTGATTGGGGTTGAATGGGCGAGTGATTGGAAAAACCACTGCACCTACTTAGACAAGTTTCTGAAACACCATTTCAATAGGCTCAGCCAGAGGAGTGAAATCTCTTGGAGTCATGTTATTCGATCGGGGTGGTCGTCCCTAGATTGAGACATTGTTGTGAGGTTTTTGGGATTGATTTTGATTATTTTGATTGTTGAATTGCTGATTATTGATGGTGGATTTTGGGGGAGCGGCCACGGTTTGGACCCGCTTTGCATCAATTACACCATCATTGACCACGTTTTTGTTCTTCGACCAGAATTTTGGCTTGTCGTTATGATAAGAGGAAGAAATTTGTGTCGACTTCTGGTAATGTTTCAAGGTTCCTTCTTCCAACAAGACACATTCGAGGGCGAGGCCCTTATCGGTCAATTTTTGGAAGGATTTGTTGCATTGGGATATTAAGGGTCTTGAAAGTTCAGGCACCAAGTTCTTTTGGAATAGTTCAATTTGATGTTGTTCTAGCATGTCCCACTAGAATTTCTTGATAAGATGTCGCCATATTTGTAGGAAATTGGTGAAGGTTTCTCCAGGCCTTTGTTTTGTATTACATAGGTCCATCATAGAAACATCATTACCCATGTTGTGTGCATAGTGGGCCACAAATTTTTCTGCCAGATCTAGAAAAGAGACAATGGAACCTCGTGGTAAAGATGAGAACCATGCCAGGGCGTCTCCCATGAGACTCTTGGGAAAGAGTCTGCGAAGATAAAGGTCACTATAGGAGACTTCCTGGCATTAGATGTGGAATTCTCAAACATGATCGCGAGGGTCTTTTTTGCCTTCATACTTGGTGAATTTAGGAATCTCAAATCTCGGGGGATATGACCTGCAAATGATATAGACAGATCATAAGGACAAGGGAAAAACTCTTCGAACGAGTAAGTTTTCCTTTTATTAGTCCTTTGTTTCATGTCCTTGATGATATTTTTCATGTCTTGAATTTCCTTGATGAGGTCTTGTTGTGGGTTTTGATAATGATGAATCGCATTTGCCCCAAGAACTGGATGATCCAAAAAAGGTGCACCACCACCAATATATTGATATGATGAGGAGGTGGGAATGTGGCATGTGATGACCGATGTCACTGGGGTTTGTGTGATAGTTGGTTGTGGTCTGCAAACGGTTGTGATGGGATTGAATACGGCCCAGATAAAATGTGCGACATTGTTGGGAGGAAGGGAAGTTTGTGGAATAGAAATATGTGATTGAATAGAAGGAGGTGGTATAGAAGTTTGTTGGAGAATAGATGAGATCGGATTTGATAGTGGTGTAGATGGTAAGGAGGAAGAAGGTGAGATGGAGACCATGGTGGGAGGTACTGCGGGTGGCATTGATTGAGCTTGGATGATTGATGGGGCTGCAATTAATTAAGTTTGAATAGTAGGTGCAGCACTTTGTGTGGGAGCAAGGTCTCCTTGTGGTTGTTGGGTGAGAGCAGATCTATTAAACTCAAGCGGAAGTCGAGCTCCATTTTCAAGAAGAGCTTTCAGAAGTGCAGTAGGATTGTGTTTAATAAACTTGTCCATCATCTCTTGGTTGTAAGAATCTGCTAGGAAAGTTTGCACTTCCGAACAAAGTTCATCTTGGCTAACCATGTCAAGATTTTGGCTTTGATCTTGATTGCTAGGTTGCCCAATTTGTGTATGATCTTGCATGGGATCTTCATATAGGACACCAATGTCTGGCATGCCATATTGTTGTTTATCCATCTTTTTCTTTTGGGATCGAGTTGCAACCATACACGATATTTGTGATGAAAGGACTTAGAAAATTTGAGGATGATTGATGGAGGAGGTATGGTTTTAGAAGAAACTTGATGACTAGATTGTCTTTGGTATGAACATGAAGGATCGATTTGAATGGCAAGTTGTATGAAGGGATACGACCACCCTGATTTGGACGATAGTTGGTGTTTCAAAGGACAAACTTGAATGTTGATGGAGAGGACAGACTCTTAGATTCTCTCTTAGGCTTATGAAATATGGGATGGATAGAGCTTTGACGCAATTTTGGACTTGGGGTGAGTAATGACTTGGACAATTGTTTGTGTCTTGACAAGTGTTTTTGCAAAGTGTTTGGGGATAGTGATATGTTTATAGTCTTCTCTTGGAAAGTATGTATCAAACAAAGAAAACACAATGATCAAATTCATATTATCTCAAAGACACTCATGCTCATATACAACATTCTTAAGGCTGGCAAGGACAATAGTCATTGGATCCCAATTGGTTTCCCAGCTACGCTTACCCAGAGCGAACACTTAGATGCTTGACTCCACTGGCTCCCCTCCATGGAATTCACTTCTCGGGGAAGCCAAGCATCAATTCCCATGAAAAATCCTCATGGCGAACTTTGTGTCTCTACTAAGGGCAATAAAAATATGGGCGGCTTCGAAGGTCCGACCTCCTGCACCAATGACTAGAAGGTTTTTTGGACACTATGAACAAGGTGTTTAGTATGTCTTCCCGTTAGGAGCTACCCTTCAAAGTTGGGCAAGCACAATTGAGGCTTATAGACCAACGAAGCACCAAGAACTTAGTAGTCACGCAAGCATGATTAAGATCTCTAGGATCCTACTAAGCACCCAATGTGAGAGTGAACTCTCATATAGCCCCAATCATTAACCCTTTCGTATTTAATGGCCTATTTATTATAGTGAGTTGGGAACCTCAAGTCTGGGTGTACTCACTTGGGTCGTTCCCCTCTTACCTTCTCAAAGAGCAAGTTGGGAGGGCAGGCCCGCTAGAGGTAAACACACAATCAAACAAGAAAAGGTTGGAGGGTCTGGATTTCTAATCATCTAGTAAGACGAGAGCGTATTTTCCTACCTTTATGCTTTTCTTAAAGACACATAAGATAATAGTTCATTCCATTTTAATTAATATCTAGGTTCCTAGTTTAAATAAATGCACAAGATTTGGTTGAATCAGCTAGGCAACCTGCAAAACAACTTGATTAGTAGTTTTGAAAAATGGAGTCTTCAACAAGCATCTTGCAAAACAACTTGATTAGTAGTTTTGAAAAAAATGGAGTCTTCAACAAGTGTCTTGCAAAACAATTTGATTAGTAGTTTGAAAAATGGAGTCTTCAACAAGCGTCCTGCAAAAGACAACAAAATGACAAAATATTAATTTTTTTGATTTTTTGGGACTAAGTAGAAAAACATAAATAAAAACTTTTTTACTAATGACAAATGTGGATTTGAAGGAAAATTTGATGGGTAAATGGGGTTTTACTAGGTTTTTTGCCACTTCCAAGGGACATGCAAGCAAAAAATGGGGATTTTGGAGGAGAGATGAAAGAATGGGAAAATTTGTCAAAGAGGGACAAAGAAGCAAAAGTTGGAGATGGATAATATGGGAAAAATTTAGAGGTGATTGGATAAAAGGGGAAGAAGTTATGGCAAACCCTAAAAATAGAGAAATATGGGATTTAGGCTTCAAAATGTGGAAAATGGCAATGCGGAGAATCTGGTGAAGTTTGGAGGAAAATGGAGTCAAGATAAAGAAGATATGGCGAAAAAATAGAAAAAAAATTATTTTATTTTTTTAACCCTAGATTTAGCAGAGCAAATGGGAACCCTAGATTTAACAGAGCAAATAGAAACCCTAGATTTAACAGAGCAAACAAAAACCCTGGATTTAACAGAGCAAACAGAAACCCTAGATTTAACAGAGCAGACAGCCTCACTTAAATAGAATTAAAAAAATGTCAAAGGTCTGGATTTCTGATTGTCTAGATAGACAAGAGCATACTCTCCTACTTTCACACTTTCCTGTGGTCAGACAAATTATGATTAAATAGAACAGATAACACGAAATGAAAAGAAAATGCAGACTACTGTTAGCGCCTAACAAATTTCAGACATATTAACAGAGTAGATAGTCACACTAAACAGATAGAACAGTGCCAAAAATATGGATTTCTGATTGTCTAAATAGACAAGAGCATACTCTCCTACTTTCACACAGATTATAAATAAACAAAACAGATAACAAATTTGTCGTGCTGAAACTAAAATAGAAATAGAAAATAAACAGAAACAGAAAAGTAAAAGAATAAGGAGGAGCTGTCGTGCAAAAATGTAGAGCCGCTATTCTAGAACCTGCGAAAAAGATAAATTTTTTTTTTTTTGCAGTCGTGCTATTCTGAAACCTAGGTCTCAGAACTCACATAAACTTTAAAAAAAACATTAGTTCTTAGGGACGTGGGTCCCATCGGGCGTGCCAAAATGAAGAGGCAAAAACAGATTAGAAGGTTAAATGATCAAAATATAACAAAATGAACCTGCAAAATGCTAAAATAGCATGAAAAGACCATTTTACCTTGCTATTTTACCTTCTCTTTCAGATTGAGCTTGATGAAGTGAAGGCGCCCCTTGATAATGCTCCACTTGATGTGCTCCTTTGATTGTTGGATGTGGATGGCTCTCCAATGATGTGCACAACATGAAATGGATTTCAGGAGGATGATAAGGATGAAAATGATGAAGCTGCCAAGATGGTTTCCTGGGCTCAAAAGGGTAGCATTAGCTTACTGGATTTTGAGATGTACAAATGAAGGGATGGAGCCCTTTTATTTATAGAAAGAGGAGAGAAAAACGGATGGTTGGGATGGATTCGAGATGAAGGGCTAAGGTTTACTAGTGAGCTCACACAAGCTCCAAGAGAGGGTGTGGAGACCAAGAAATATGCCTTAAAGGCATTTCGTATCTCCACACTCCACAAGGTGCATTGGAGGAATTAAAAAATTCTCCCAAAAAGGATATTATGGGGATTGGAGGAATAAAAAAGGAATTAAAAATTCCTTGAGAGAGGGGATACCTGGAGGAATGTGAGATTTCAAAAATCTTACATTCACCTAGGAAAAGATTATTTAAAAGCAAGGAGTTGACTTTGTGGCTAATCATGACGATTAGCCATTAACGATTCATTAGGAGGGGGATTGGAGGAAATGTTAGGTTGGATTAGGATTAGACTAGGAGAGAGAATGAGTGGAGGGAATAAAAAACTAGAAGAATAATGTTAAGTGAGTTTAGGGAGTTTCTAAAAGAATTTATTAGGTTAATGATGAATTAAGAAGATGATTTGTAGGAATCATGTAGGTTAACTAATTAATTGAAATTAATTAGCTAAGAGGAAGATTTGTGAGGATTGTTTAGAAGAATAAAGAAAGGGATTGATTTATTAAATAAATCAATCACATGCTATAGTGACAATATTAATTATATTTAATTAATATTGAGGAAAATGTGAATTAACATAATTAATTAATTAATTATGTGAGGCATTAAAAATAATTAAAATAATTATTTTTAAGTGTCTACATTTTTTAATCATGATTTATTTTAATTATTTTTAAGTGTCTACAGGGTGACTTTTCTTAAGGAGAAGTGTGAAGCTTTTGAGAAATTCAAGATCTTTAGAGAAAAGGTTGAAATAGAAACTGGATTGAAAATCAAATGTCTAAGATCAAATCATGGCAGTGAGTTCACTTCTCATGAATTTAACAGTTATTGTGAGACAAATGGAATCAAGTGACAGTTATCACAATTTTAAAATTTATTAGATTGTATAAATTGATTTGTTCTATTTATACATGTGACACTTTAAATTATTAATAGACTATTAAAAATTAATTGTAGTAATAATTTTAAGATTTGTGCATTGTATGTAAGCTATTAAAGTAATCTTATTTCTTATTTTACAATTATTGAAATATACTTCAAATTTTATTATAGAATCTCCAATCAAATAAATCAAGTGAATTCTCAATCTCCATAGGTATATTTCCAACATTCTAAAATATACATAAAAATGACTTAAATTTAGCTTAAAGTATTCTAATTTTAGAGATAAGTGATAATGATAGTATAATATTTTTTTAAACAATTGCATATTTATATATCATCTAACAAATGGCTTTTCTTAATAAAACATTCATTCACTTGATTGTGTATAAAGTAATTTCAAATATGAATATTATAGATTCATAGCACTATTACTACATATATATTTTTTGAATAACTAGTAATCATTCAATTTGAACTATGTAGAGCTCTATTTGGTAGAACTTATAAATTTATATATTTAGTAGTTTGTTGTAAAAGGTTTTCTTCAAATAGCTATAAGTCTATAAATCCAAGGCTTCAAGGTGTAAAAGGGTTTAGATAGTCAAGGAGTTCAAAAGCTAAAGATTAGAGTAAAAACATAAGAGAACTTAATGATATATTATGTTAGATTCCCTATAGTCTATTATAGATAATTATATTCAAATACTTAACACAACAAAATATTAATATAAAAATCATAAAATAATTTATATTTATTACAAGAGGACAATCTTAATCTCTCATAGATTATTATAATTTTTATTTTTGTTGGAGTAGCTAGGAATAACGACCTGCAAACCACAAAACTTCACATTATAGAGAGAAGCAACCCTGAATGATGTTATTTCACCAAAGAGAAAGTGAGATTGAGATATTACATATGTACAAAGGGCCTTTCTTATAAGGCAAGGTGGGAGTAGGAAGAGTCAAACAATTGTCTAAATACCACAAACAAATATTAAATGCACCCTAAACATTATTAAATAATGTGCAACAAATAGAAACTAAATATCTAATAATGTAATGCATTGAACACCTAACTAAACTAAATTTAAGTGGGATTAAACCACATACACCAACACCCCACCTCAGTGCAACTTAGAGAGATTTTTAAGCAATATGAGATGCAAGATGGGCCCCAGAAACAGAGCCATGTTAGGTACCCATGTACAACTACAATGCAATGCAATGAAATGTAATCCTCACAAATGGAGAAAAGGAGAAAAACCCTATGGGAGAAAACTACTCTCCAAAAGAGAGAACGTGATGGATTAGAAGCTTCCAAAACAATGTCCCAATATAAGAACATGAAGAATGTCACCAAAGCATGAAGAAATTATAGACAATTATTGAAATATGATCGATATAGTGTTATATAACTAAAGAATCTCCTTTGAAAAAAAATGATGATAAGAATCTTGAGTAGAAAAAAATTTGCATGAGTTCCTTAAATGACATTACTCAAACAATGATTAGATAAAAACAACTAGAAAACATCTACCAATCCAATCAAAAATACATATGGCACATAAATCTACACCAGTGATCTCATCATCACTACTCAACCAATGAAGTTGAAAATAAAAGTTCAATAGTTTGAAGAACCATGATTGAAAATAAGGAATGAAGGTTGCCTCCATAAAATAAGAATCCAAGATTGTCTCAACTCACTCCAAGCAAAACCAAGGAAACTTATTAACATGAACAATATAATACCCCCCATAATGCTGACTAGGGAGAGACATGATAGGTCCACTTCAAAACTATGAGTCACCAAGAAATGCATGCAGGAGATGATACATTTGAAGTGACCAAAAGAGTACCTTCAACTAAACAAAGGGTATGCACAGCAGGACTACACACATGCATGAGGCAAGAATTAATGACATGGATTTCATCATATACATTAGAAATGCTTGCTAAATAATTTATTGATTATAAATTGGCACATTCAGGTGTAACAAGGTTGTCTCTTGTAGGGGCCCGTGACATTCTAATGCATCCAAGATTACATCTAATTTACAAGTCTCTTTCCCATGAAATCCTAAAGGACTCTTCTTTGACATCTTTGGCCATATCTGATATTGATGAATACTAAGAGGGGGGGGTGAATTAGTATGCCAAAACACCTTGCACTAAAACACTTACATAGTCTAGAGATAAACCGGTAAAGCAGTCTGACAATCAAACCGGTTATCACACATACAAACCAAAATGTGAATAAACCATTCACCCACAAAAGCAATATAACCATAACACAAGATATTTGACGTGGAAACCCAACTGGAAAAAATCACGGTGAGATGGAACTCACAAGTTACTATATGCAGAATAGAAACCAGACCAGTTAAGGTCTTACAATGTTCTTCACCAGCACAGATCCTGTTAGGAATCTCAATCTCTGTTAGGAGATAAGTCCAATTAAAGACTACCTTGTTAGAGGATTTTAGATTCACATGTGCGAACCACCTTGTTAGAGGATTTTACAAAGGCTTTGAGGCCTACCTGGTTAAGGGCTACAAACTTGTCAAAGATGCGAGTAATCAACAAGTGTTTGATCTATCTACTAGCACAAACTACTTGGTTAGATCCAGTATTGCTCATGGCTAATGCATTCCAGCATTACTTCAGTCTTCTCTATCTCACTCTCAGTTACAACTCGATCTTCTGTAATAAGATCGCTCTACTCTTCCACCTTAAACCCTAGCTCAACATAAACCCTATTTGCAGCTCTTTCAACCACCTTAAAACCCTAGACATGATGTCCTTTTAAAGGAATTTGATTTCATGTCGGTCCAATAGGATTACATTACAATTTCCTAGGTTCAGTGAATCTAGACATACTCAGTAACACGACACAAGAATCACCGTGAATGTGTCGGCACCGTCAAACAATCGGTGGATTGGTAACTCATCACAAAATGTCAGTTGGTAACTCATCACAGAGTGTTACCGGTTCATACAAAATGCCAGTTGCCGGTTTGACAAAAATGAAGACTGGTAAGAATGTGTTGTGCCGCTTTGCTTCCTCGTACCACTTGTGATCTGCGAACCGCTTGGGGTCAACATGCCGCTTCAGACCGAGAAACACATTCTGCAAAATCACCACTAGTTAAAAGACTAGAGTACAACATACCGGTTGGAACAAATACCGGTTGAGCATGAGCTCATACATATAAAGGGGATCTCAATACAAGTGTGTGTCCATCAATGACAATCACAACATAAACATCAAAAATGCCAACACATGGATTTCATCATATACATTAGAAATGCTTGCTCAATAATTTCTTGATTATAAATTGGCACATTCGGGTGTAACAAGGTTGTCTCTTGTAGGGCCCCGTGACATTCTAATGCATCCAAGATTACATCTAATTTACAAGTCTCTTTCCCAAGAAATCCTAAAGGACTCTTCTTTGACATCTTTGGCCATATCTAATAGTTCTGATACTTAATATAAGTACAGATCCAATAACCAACAAGATGAGAGGGTGGGTGAATCATACAAACTTAATCTTCCATAAAAACATCAGATTCAACCTTGGTAACATATACTTCAGTAATAAAACCAAAATTGTTAAACATGCAAACTCAAAAGCATATAAACATCATAAACCTCATAACACTAGATTTAAAGTGGAAACCCAAATAGGGAAAAACCACTGTGGGATTTCGGACCCACTAAAAATATACTCTTCTAGAGTATGCTCAGTTAAAAGCAAATCCAGTTAAAAATTACAAACACATTGATAGATGTGACCCAGTTAAGGGATTTCCCTCAGATCTGTTAGGATCTTCACCTTGTTAGAAGTGACCTTGTTAAAGGATTTCAAACACTCAGTCAGAATGTCACCTTGCTAGAGGGTTTTACAAATAAGACTGTTAAGTCCACTCGGTTAACAGATTTTCTGTCACTTTCACAAAATAACAGTAATAAAATCTATCTGCAACTTCACATCTAAAATGCTAAAGTAGATTCCTATTTGTTCAATACAATCTAGACATAGAACTAATCTTTTCTATCTGCTGGGCTTCTATACTATGTTATTCTAACATGTCTTCAAGCTTCTATGCTCGGTAATCACTATGTAGCATCCCTGTGCATACACTTTCCCGCATACATTGTTTATCAATGGTTTCCTATTTATAAACAATTAGGTAACCGCATAATCTCCTTGATCACATTTCCCATGATCAATCATAGCCATCAGATCTTCGTTCATGCCCAAGTTTAATGCATCTTTCGATCTGAAAATGTTTTACCCCACCTTGGAACTTGCATATTAGTCTTGGAACTTGTGCCAAGGTATTGCAGTTCAATCTGAGCTGTAGATCTTCATGCCGAATTTCCTTTGCCTTAGATTCGTTAACAAATTTCATTCACGGCTCACCAATCATTTAATCAGTTCCAGCTCATCAACTTCCTTCATTTAAATAAAGCATGTAAACATTTAATGCATTCTGTTATAGCTCGGTTACAACTTTGTAAATACTAAACTTCACTTGGTAGACATTCTGCCTTCATTAACCGATAGCAATAACCTTAGGGTTTACTGACAAGGTTCCTTAGGGTTTACCGACTAGGTTCTTTGCTTGATAACATAGTATAGTATTAACCTTTACATTTTACAACATATGTATGATGTTAAAACAATATAAAACATCATGAGCTCATCATTGTCTGACTCAGTACTAGTTGCCCATTGAATACCTTATTCATCCCCTTATTTATCATATTCTTTCTATGTCTTTTACCAACATCTTTATACTCTTCAAATCATACTTCTCAAGATATGGCAACATCATACTGAATTAGAAAATCAATTACTTGACATCAATGACAAAATAATAATATCAAGACAGTAAAACATCCTTAATCAGTTATATCCATAATCATCAAAAACCTTCTCAATATCCTTATTGAAATGCCAACAATCTTTCATTGTTTGTTATAAAGCTATATTGCCAACAATCTCCCCCTTTGGCATTGATGGTAAAACCAATTGATTTGACCTTAAAAGATTCGGATTGCTGTGAATCTAAAATGCTAAAATGCTCTCCCCCATACATTAGACTTCTCTTCTTCTTTAGTCTTTTTTCCAATCTGTAGTCTGCTCAGTTTTCTTTTAGTCTTCTCCCCTGATAGTCTTCTCCCCCTTTGACAACAATGCCAAAAAGTAAAGAACTAAAACAAAATTACTTTTTGTAAGAATTTATTTCCTGTTGTTGTGTATCAACTGAGTCTCAGTCAGAGCATTTTGTCTTCAATTCCTAGTCCCTGTAAGATTTCCTGTACACCTTTAGAAAACATCCTAAAGTGTATAAATCAGCATCAACTCCCAAAAGATATTTGATAGAGTCATCGGATTGATGCTTTCACCGAACTCGGTCAGTGAATAGAAGATAGGGGTAGGACCCCTAACTTACTTCTGAGATATTCAAAAGTGTCCCTTGGTAGTGACTTGGTAAAGATATCTGCTATTTGTTCCTTTGTGCTAACATACTCCAACACCACTTTCTTCTCTTGAGCTTCTTCTCTAAGATAATGATATTTGATAGAGATGTGCTTTGTCTTAGAGTGCATAACAGGATTCTTTGAAATATTAATGGCACTAGTATTGTCACAGAAT
Organism: Cryptomeria japonica; assembly: GCF_030272615.1. NCBI lineage: Eukaryota > Viridiplantae > Streptophyta > Pinopsida > Cupressales > Cupressaceae > Cryptomeria > Cryptomeria japonica. Next base: position 858,888,776 of record NC_081409.1, read on the forward strand.
ATAGTTACTGGCTCGGTAACTTTCTCATTTATACCTTCCAACAGTTGTTTGATCCATTCAATGTTGGTACAATTCGGTGTTGTAGCAACGTATTCTGCTTCTACTGTTGACTATGAAACACATCCTTGTTTCTTGCTAAGCCAACTCACTAGTCTTTCTCCTAAAAAGAAAGCTCCTCCACTTGTGCTTTTTCTGTCATCAATGCTGCCTACCCAATCAACATCAGTATAAACTTTTAAATCAAAATCATTTCCTTTCTGATATACTAAGCCATAATCCTTTGTGTCTTTCAAGTATCTAAAATTCTTTTGATTGTTGTCATGTGTGTTTCCTTAGGATCTGCAGAGAATCTTGCAACTATACCTACGACATGTGCTATATCTGGTCTATTGTGAACAACATATTGTAGCTTTCCAATCATGGATTGGTAAAGTGTCTCATCAATAGATGCAAATTCATCATTCTTTGACAATTTACAGTTGGTAGTCATAGGAGTACTTACTGGTTTAGAATCCTCCATTCCAAATTTCTTCAAGATTTCCTTTATGTACTTGGATTGAGTAATGAAAATCTCATTTTTCATTTGCAGTATCTGTAAACCTATAAAATACTTTATCTCACCGATTAATGACATCTCAAATTCTTTGCTCATTTCATTTCCAAATTTCTTGCATAAAGAGTCATTTCCACAAAATATAATATCATCAACAAATATGGCTAAGATCAGTATTCCATTTTCATCATTCTTCATGTACATGTTGTTGTTCTCACTTGTCCTTATAAAACCAATCTTAATCAAATAAGAGTGCAATCTTTCATACCATGCTCTAGGTGCTTGTTTCAAACCATATAAAGCTTTGTTCAATTTACATACCTGATCTTTATTATTGTCTTCAACAAAACCTTCAGGTTGTTCAATAAAAACTTCTTCTTCTAATATTCCATTCAGAAATGCAGATTTGACATCCATTTGATATACCTTGAAATTTTTGAAAGCAGCATAGGCCAACAATGTTCTCACTCCTTCAAGTCTAGCAACAGGTGCAAAATTTTCACCATAATCAATTCCTTCTTCTTGAGCATAACCTTTGCAAACTAGTCTTGCTTTGTTACGAATGACCTCTCCTTTTTCATTTAGCTTGTTTCTGAAAATCCACTTTGTACCGATTACATTTTTGTCCTTTGGTCTTGGGATTAGTGTCCATGTGTCATTCTTCTTGATTTGATCAATCTCTTCTATCATAGCATTTATCCAATCTTCACTGTTAAATGCCTCTTTCACTATTCTCGGTTCAAATTTAGATATCAAACATGTGTTCTGTCTCATTTTGTTCCTTGTCATCACTGGATCATCCTTATCTCCTATAATCTGACTTGGTACATGATGTCTTCTGACATACTTGGCTAATATAGGCTCGGTAGGCTCTGTATGATCTTCTTCATCACTCGGTAACTGGATATTCTCTTCATTTTCTTCAACAGATTTCTTGGTAAGACTTGTCAGTTGAACATAGACAAATTCATCATAGTCTTCTGGTTCCTTGGAATTTCCTTCATCATTTCTTTCTGCAAATTCATCAATTTTCACATTTGCACTTTCTACTATTTTTTTAGATGATTTGATCAGACATTTAAATGCTTTGCTTCTAGAAGAATAACCTAGAAATGTTCCTTCTTCACTTTTCTGATCAAACTTGCCATTTCCATCATCTTTGTGAACATAGCATCTACTTCCAAAGATTTTAAAATAACTAAAATTAGGTTTCTTATCATACCAGATTTCATATGGTGTCTTCAAAGTACATTTCTTCAATTGAACTCGGTTCAAGGTGTAAACTTCTATGCTTATTGCTTCTCTCCAAAATGTTTGTGGCACCTTCTTTTCAATCATCAGTGTTCTAGCACAATCCACAATAGATCTATTTCTTCTCTCAGCTATTCCATTTTGTTGTGGAGTTCTCGGTGTAGAGACTTGTCTTTTAATACCATGATCATTGCAGAATAAATTGAACTCATCAGATGTGAACTCTCCTCCTCTATCTGATCTAAGACATTTCAGTTGTCTTCCTGTTTCATTTTCAACTCTTGCCTTGTACCATTTAAACATTTGAAAAGCTTATGATTTTTCTTTTAAAAACATTACCGACATCATCCTTGAATAGTCATCCACAAATAATATGAAATATTTATCACCATAATAACTTTGAACTTTCATAGGACCACAAAGATCAGTGTGCACTAGATCTAAAATTCCCTTAGAAGTGTAAGACTTACTTGTAAAGCTTGATCTTGTCATCTTACCCATCTGGCATCCTCGGCACATAGAATTCTCAGGTTTTTCAAGACTCGGTAGACCTCTTACTCGGTGCTTCTTACTTATTTTGATCAGATTATCAAAATTTACATGACAAAACCTTTTATGCCATAACCAGGTATCATCAATCTTTGCATACAAACACTTATTCCGAGTTGAGTCAAGGTGAAATGTGTTACCTTTTGTTTGTGTCCCAGTAGCAGCTAACTTTCCATTCTTGTCATGAACTTTGACAATTCCCTTCTGAAATTCTATTCGGTAACCTGTGTTGTTTAGTTGTGCTACACTCAACAAATTGTATTTCAAACCTTCAACCCAATAAACATCATTGCATCTTGCATTATCAAGAAGTGTTATAGATCCTTTACCTCTCACCGGACATGGTGCATCATTACCAAATCTAACATAGCCTCCATCATAATCTTCTAACATAACAAACTTGTGTTTATCTCCTGTCATATGATGTGAGCATCCACTATCCATAATCCAAGAATCATTAGTGTTTTTGTGAGATATTAGGGCTTTTTCTTCATACCTTTCTTCATTTGATCCATCTTTGATAGCCACATAAACTACTTCCTTTGTATCAGTCTCATCTGATTTATCATCATTGGATTCTTCATCAGCTATTAAACATGTCTTTCTATCTCTTCTTCTGAAGTCTCGATGTCCTCTGTAATGGTTGTCTTGCTGTCTGTCATCTCGATAATCTCTCTTTTCAGTAGAATCTTTGTCAGGACAGTTATAAGCCATATGTCCTATCTTATCACAATTGAAACATTTCAAAGGTAGTTTTCCTTTATACTTACCTTTGCCTCTCGGTAACCTTTTGGCTAATAGTGCTTCAAACTCTTCTTGCTTTCTGATTTCCTCATACAGTTTGTGTACTTCCTCCATGTTCTTATGAAATCTCTCACTTTCTCCACTGTGATCTCCTTCAGAATACTTATACTTTCTTTCATTGTAATCATTAGATTCATCAAGATGAAAAGAACTAAATGCAGATTCAACTTTATTTACCGAAGATCCACTGTTATCAAAGTTACTTAACTCAAATGCATGTAGCTTACCAATAGTAGCATCTAAAGAAACTGGCATATTAGGTACAGACCTCAATTCATTGATTGCATAGACTTGGATTGCATAAGCTGGTAGAAGGGTTCTTAACAACTTACTTGTTATATCCTTTTCCTCGATAGTTCCACCTGCTCCTTTGATTTGATTGATAATCTCCTTTAGTCTTGTATTGTACTGAGTTATGTTCTCACCTTCATTCATCCTCATAGATTCAAGTTGTCCCCTTAGACTATCTACTTTTGCTTTTTGAACATGTTCATCTCCTCCATATACTGATATGAGCTTATCCCACATTGCATTTGCATCATTGCAGCCTTCTAGATCATTAAACTCTGAATCGGTCAATGCAGATGTTATTTCAATCATTGCTTGAATATGTTCTTGCTTCGCCTTTATCTCTTCCATAGTCAATGGATAGGTGCTCGGTGTAACAAAATCATTCTCTAGATAGTATACAGCATTTCTCCAACTCCTGATAGATGTAGCTTCATCCTTTTCTGCCATGTAGAGAAACTTGACTTGTTCAGCTTCGGTGCATCCCTCTTATACATCTTGGATCTTTAACTCAAGTGCCTTTAAACTTTACTTCTGGAATCCAAAGATCTGATACCAATTGATAGTTCTGATAATTAATATAAGTATAGATCCAATAACCAACAAGATGAGAGGGTGGGTGAATCATACAAACTTAATCTTCCATAAAAACATCAGATTCAACCTTGGTAACATATACTTCAGTAATAAAACCAAAACTGTTAAACATGCAAACTCAAAAGCATATAAACATCATAAACCTCATAACACTAGATTTAACGTGGAAACCCAAATAGGGAAAAACCACTGTGGGATTTCGGACTCACTAAAAATATACTCTTCTAGAGTATGCTCGGTTAAAAGCAAATCCAGTTAAAAATTACAAACACATTGATAGATGTGACCCGGTTAAGGGATTTCCCTCAGATCTGTTAGGATCTTCACCTTGTTAGAAGTGACCTTGTTAAAGGATTTCAAACACTCAATCAAAATGTCACCTTGCTAGAGGTTTTTACAAATAAGACTGTTAAGTCCACTTGGTTAAGAGATTTTTTGTCACTTTCACAAAATAACAACAATAAAATCTATCTGCAACTTCACATCTAAAATGCTAAAGCAGATTCCTATTTGTTCAATACAATCTAGACATAGAACTAATCTCGTCTATCTGTTGGGCTTCTATACTCTGTTATTCTAACAGGTCTTCAAGCTTCTATGCTTGGTAATCACTATGTAGCATCCCTATGCATACACTTGCCCACATACATTGTTTATCAACAGTTTCCTATTTATAAACAATTAGGTAACTGCATAATCTCCTTGATCACATTTCCCATGATCAATCATAGCCATCAGATCTTCGATCATGTCCAGGTTCAATGCATCTTTCAATCTGAAAATGTTTTACCCCACCTTGGAACTTGCATATTAGTCTTGGAACTTGTGCCAGGGTATTGCGGTTCAATCTGAGCTCTAGATCTTCATGCCGAATTTCCTTTGCCTTAGATTCGTTAACAAATTTCATTCACGGCTCACCAATCATTTAATCAGTTCTAGCTCATCAGCTTCCTTCATTTAAATAACGCATGTACACATTTAATGCATTCTATTATAGCTCAATTACAACTCGGTTACAACTCGGTAAATACTAAACTTCACTTAGTAGACATTCCGCATTCATTAACCGATAGCGATAACCTTAGGGTTTATCGACTAGGTTCCTTAGGGTTTACCGACTAGGTTCTTTGCTTGATAACATAGTATAGTATTAACCTTTACATTTTACAACATATGTATGATGTTAAAACAATCTAAAACATCATGATCTCATCATTGTCTGACTCGGTACTAGTTTCCCATTGAATACCTTATTCATCCCCTTATTCATCATATTCTTTCTGTGTCTTTTACCGACATCTTTATACTCTTCAAATCATACTTCTCAAGATATGGAAACATCATACTGAATTAGAAAATCAATTACTTGACATCAATGACAAAATAATAATATCAGGACAGTAAAACATCCTTAATCAATTATATCCATAATCATCAACAACCTTCTCAATATCCTTATTGAAATGCCAACAATCTTCCATTGTCTATTATAAAGCTATATTGCCAACAATATCTTCAATTTTCCCTTGCCCTTTTCTTTCTTCTTGGATCTTTCTACTAATTCATTTAGTTTGGTTTTATTTTCTCTTCTTCTTCAATCAAAGCCTCTTACTTCTTCTTTTCCTCTGTCATTAACATCAATCACTTTGACCTTCTCCCTTTTGGATTGTTGCTTCTTCCTTGGTCTCTTCTTCTCTATAGGAGCCTCAAGTTTCTCCAAAATGGTTGTAGCAGACCTCTTTAAATGCTTGTTGGAAATTGACTAAATGGGGGAGTTGTAGTAGCAAGAGTAAACCTACTCATTTTCCTAGGTGCTTGGGGTGATTGTGGGATAACTATATCAACCCTTTATGCTTCAATTGTCCTTCTAGATGGTATACCAATATCTTTCTCCATGTCACCTATCATTTTCTCAAATCGTTCATCCGCCCTCTTTTTCCTTAAGGTACTTGTTATCTCTTCATAGGTGCCAAATCTTTTTACATTAGGGTCTATGGGTTTCTTGATCAATATGTTTGCATATTTAACCCATTCAAGTCTGAAGACCTCATGTGGTAACTTAGGAATCCATGAAGTTGAATATGGTCAACAGCCTCCATGTAATAGTTGTCCTTATGAACCATGAATGTGATCACCTCTTTATAATCTTATAATACCTCTCTAGGTATCATGTATCTCATATTTATTTCATCTTGAAAAGTCTTAAAAAATCCCCAATAGGCAACATTACTAGCCTTTCCATGTAGAAAGCTATGAATATGATTTCTAATATGATAACCTACTGATATATCATTTTTCCATACAATGTTCTTAATCCCTGGAAATTTTCTCATGAAATAAAGCATTAGGAAGATAATCAAATACCCATACCAAAATGGGTACCTCATCTCCTTAGTCTTGTGCAAATTCTTCATCAGTTGTCTTAGAGATCATGCAAATCAACATGTTTACCTTTTTTCACCATCTAATAGGTAGTATATATGGCAATTGTAGATGCAGAGCCATCTTTGTTGGTAAAATAGAACTTTATATGCAATTCCCATGGAAGCATGCCTAATGCCTAAGTCAACAATGTCATCAATGGTAAGTTCCCTTTTGTCAAATTTTGCTCCCATTAACTTTGTAACCATATCATTCTTTACAAATTTCATTGTAGCGACTTCCAAGGGGGAAAAAAGACCAGCAACCTCCCTTATAGCTTCCTTGCTTATCATGTAAGGTTTGTCCAACTAGATGAATTCTTCATGTATATGGCTCATTACAATTCTAATTATTTCTTCTTGGCAAAACATGGGAAAACAACTCCAAATATCCAACTTTTTCTCACCCACGTCGGCATACTCTATTTTTTGCATGTATTCATCATCCAACAAATTATCTTCTCTGAACTGCCTCATTTTTATATGATCATACTCTTGCAGATGAGCATGAATTTACATTCACAAATCCTCAGTGCGAAGAACATTAATAGGAACTTGTGAAAATGTACTAGATGGATCATTTATAATGGACTTGAATGGATGTTTCTTGAATGAGGGTCTTAGCTTGTCCATAATATCTACAACCTTAGGAGTAGCCATTATTAAATTTTAAGCTTTAGGTTTTACAAATAAAACTAAAAAACACTTGGAAGAAAATACACAAATGCACTTGCAAGTTTCTTCACTCCTTAATTCTTCAGTCACTCTTGATTGCTTCAAATGAAGTCAAAAGTGACTAAGTGTAGCATATATATCACTTCCATCTACCCTATCTTTTTTGCATAATTGATCATCTTGTTTTAGAGCCTTTTAACCCTTATGTTGTAGCAGTGATCACCTAAACAATCTACAATACTTTGAAAGAGCATCATTTGCTTCAAAAAATAAGTCATTTGAGTTGTCATTGTCAACACATCATGTTTATTGCATCTTAGATCATTATGTTCAATATTTCAGCATCCTTTCTTCTTAGGGATTCTAAAGTTCTACAAATACAACTCCCCTTGAATGAATATCTATTTAATTTAGTTTTCGAAATAACCATCTACACCATTCTAAGGTATAGACCCATCCTTCACCTTATCATCTTCCTTATCTTCTATCTTCTTTACCCACATCTTTTCCACTTCTTTCTTTATCTAATCAACCTTCTTTTGTGAACCATATGCCCTAACATTCTTCCCTTTGTTAAATTTAGCAACATGTCCCTTTTTGTTGCAGTTATAACATCTAATACCCTATTGTGAAGCATTTCCACTCCTTCTTACATTAGATCTAAAATTAATTGTCTTATGACCAAACTTATTGCATGTATATAGCAGTCATTGAAAGATTGAGTGTTCCTAAAATTGCTCATATTCATGAAACCATTCCTCATAACTCTACTTCTGCATTCACTTGCTTTATGACCATATTTGTTGCATGCATAAAACTGACCATTAAGTTGTTGAGGCCTAGGGTGCCTAGATGAGTTTACATTCATCCTACTTCTACATTATGCAACCTTATGTCCAATATTGTTACAAGAAAAATAATTTCCATTGAAAGATTGAGGATGTCTTGTTTGAGAAGATTGATTAGGATTTGATTTATTGAAGCTATTCCTCTTGTTCTAGACTTGAGTAAATTTATTCTAATTTTCCTTTGTCTCCTTGGATTCATCTTTAACCTTTTCTTTTCTTTTCTTGTCCTTAGAACAATCTCGCTTTTCAAAGCCAATACCACCATACTCTTATGTGGTTTCTAACAACTAAGCATCTCATCAAGCATGTCACTACCTCCTTTGAGTTTCAAACTTTTCTCCAATTGTTCTTTTGCGTCCTTCTTGATTCCTTTTTTATAGAAGTAATTTCCTTCTCATGCTTTGTGTACTCTTTCTTTTATCATTAAGTTTTGTTCCTAGATAATCTACAATCTTCTTTCATTCCTCAATCTGGATCTTTAGATTTATTATGTCATTTTCTACCTTTTTGAGATTATCATTATACTCTGGTTCCTTCATCCTTCATCTTAGTAATTTCTTCTTTTGTGATCTTGATTTTTTTTCTTGCATTCCCTATTTTCTGATATCTGAGCCTTAGCTTGATGATTATTCTTTCAGCCTTATTGAATTTGTTCTTGTATTCTTAACTTTTTGTCCTATCATTATCCAAATCATTAAGAGAATACTAAAGCTCTCCTTCTAAATCTATTTCACAATCAACAAGATCAATATCCCATCTAGCAAGCTCCATTTCCTCAAGATATACCTCTAGAAGAATCTTATCATTTAGCATCACAATAAAAATTTGTGTTCAAATGTAGGATCTACCTTAGTTGCTAGACTATCACCTTACGAACCTTTATCTAATACCAATTGTTGAATACACTTAGATTTTGAGAAGGGGGGTGAATCAACATACATTAATTTTTATCCATTCATTAATTTTAGAATTATTAATTAAGATCAACAAAAGTAGAAATGAAGCACAACATCCATAACACAAGAACACCAAGATTTTTACGTGGAAACCCCAAGGTAAAAACCGTGGTAAGGATTAACTTACAATATATGAAACATGTTTTTACAAAGTTTATTTTAGGCTCACTACCAAGGAATCTCACTCCTCCTAAAATGTACTTGTGGGCTAAGGTGTGCCACCCTAGGGCAAGATACAATGCTTGCAATCTAAATATCACTTCTCCAGAGAAAGGAAAAATGAAATTACAATAGAATCTACAATGTGAAATGTTGAGAAAGAGGCATCTAAAAAATACCTATAGTGTAGTCCTCTTTGTAGCCCAAACTATTATGTCATGTAGACTCAACACACATCAAAATTATCTGAGATATTACTTATATATTTTGCACATCACAATACTTCACACTGACTGTCACACCTTCACCACTGATTTGTTCTTCCTTATACATCCTCTACACCATCCAAAAACATCACTTAGGTTCGCTTAAATAGGACCTATCAAAAGTAATGTGTGGCCTAGAATAGGTGGGCTCCAAACACGTAGAATAACCACAAAATTAGGTTGCAAAACACCCAAGAACATAATTGAACCTTAAACATATAATAACACATCTTTTAACACCAATGAAATAGGTCTAGATCAACTATAAATGGAGGAACACATCATAAGAATTATCAGATTTCCACAATCCATAATGATAAATCTATTGTTGCTTCTGGATTTGATTGTGTGACTTTATTTGCATCAACTTTTTGGATCACACTCTGTGATCCATCATCAGGATGTTTAGATATTCACATTCATTCCTATCCTGGCATTATCTAAACATCCTGATGATGGATCACAGAGTGTGATCTGAAACGTTGATGCAAATAAAGTCACACAATCAAATCCAGAAGCAACAATAGAGGAACACATCATGCTGGCCAATTATCAACACCATTGTCAAGATTGCTTAATGTTAACCTCTTTACCATCAAGGAGAAACTTTAAAAATCATGCAAACCAAGAACAAAGCATTGAAGAGCATCAATAAACTTCCTACATCATCTCCTAAAGAGATCAAACATTAAGTGTTAGTGTAGAGAAACAATATTATTGAACTAGTAAACATTATACAAACTAGACCATCTGCATGAAGTCATTATAAACAATACCATGCACTAAGGCACCAACAACCTTGAAACACTTACCACTGATCAAATACATTATCCTCAACATCCTCCCAAAACTACAATTTCATAACAATTATTGTGGTAGAATGCAGAGCATTCTAGTTATCCAACTAAAGCACCTAATATAGATAGACTATGAACTACATATTCAATACTTATAACTTTTTTCATACAAATAATTGCCACCTAGAAATTGACATAATGGTTCCTAACATACTTGAGAGCATGACTCTAGAATGGCACATTAAAATCATACAAGGCAGAAGAATGTGAAGTAAAATGCTAACACACATACACAGGGAACCAGACAATTTTGTACTCGGAAGAATTCCCTCATGCAATCAATCAAATTATTGAACACAAACATCATAATTTAATGTCACCCAAAGCATGTGGACATCAACCAATAAAACTACAACATATAGACAAGTCAAGAATCAAATACATACCATTTTCTCTAAACTAGTATAATATCATCAAGTGATTCTCCATATTATCGTCTACATCTTTGAACATTGGCATGACTGCTCTCCAACATCTTCAACATATACACACACTGCCAAATACATCAATGGCCTCTATACATACTCCAGTTATCTTCTTAGTGACAATACATACTGCCAGACATCATGTTGACATCAATGAAAACACGTATTGTCAACACACTTTCATTCTATAAATTAGAAATAGATCAATGTATAACAAATCTAGATATGGAACCCTAAAGTTATAGCAAGGATGGGTATGATGGGTGAAAATGATATCATAATAAAGCACACAAATCTTTTTTTTTAAATGTCATTTATAAAGAACAAGGATGTAAAAGAAAGGGTAGATCTGGAAATGGGATGTAATCTTTAAAATTAATGTCAAAACCTAGAAATAAGGTTGGAATGTATAAAATCAAATAGGTTTACCAAAATTAAAGAAAATAGGGTTTCCTTATGGTTAACCTAGGTAATTAAGTAATACAATAAAACAAGCACAATCACCCTATATTAACTAACAATTGGTATCTTTTATAAATTCATACTTGCTATTTTGGGAAAGTAATTGAAGAGAGTGATGATACTTAGTACAATGAAATTAAATAATGAATACCAAATTAGATTTTGAAATATATATAATTCCTCTCTATTAGTGAAATGATTGGAAGTTTTTTCTAAATCTACTCTATTACATGATGGGTTTATGCTTTGGTATGTGGATCTATACTTAGGCCTCAAATTTGTGCTAGCAATCAATGATGTTGTGTTCTACAACTTTTCTTAAATATGCAACCTTATGCTCTAGTCTTCCTAAATAATTGTGGACTTGACAATATCTAAAAATACATTAAGGGGATAGATTTATCACTGGGAGATTCTCCTAAATCAATCCCAAAAAATTAAACAAGATCAAAAATGACAATCAAGTACCTAAGTATGTAGAGTATTCCCTCATTTTAATGCATAAAATTGAAATGTGTTGTTATTAATTATTATATAGAATGAGTGATTGATTGATTGATTATATGAAATTGAATTAGAATTAATACATTAAATGTCTTAAAATACTAGCACAAAATATTGAAAATTAAACCAGACATGTGTGTTTACTCAACTCAAGGTAAAATAGTCAAGGTCAGCTAACCAAATTTGAATCTTGAATATTAAAAAAGAAGGGGACAAGTTTCTCACTACATGCAGTTGCCTCAACAACTATAGACTTGTTTTGTTATAGTTCAATCAACTTTGTTTGGAAAACAACTAATTGGAGGTAGGTGCATAGAGAGGTGTGATAAATAGGTAAATAAGGTAGATGTATAATTGTCTGCATTGGAGGTAGGTGCATAGAGAGGTGTGATAAATAGGTAAATAAGGTGATGTGTAAGTGCATAGAGAGGTGTGATAAATAGGTAAATAAGGTGATGTGTAAGTGTTTGCATGTAAATTAATATGATAGGATAAAGTATATAGAAATGTGTGTGTGTGCGTGTGTGTGTGTGTGTGTTAGAGAGAGAGAGAGAGAGAGAGAGAGAGAGAGAGAGAGAGAGAGAGAGAAGTTAATGAATGAACCCAAATTTGTACAAAATTATGTAATTTGTCACTATGTACATGTATTATATATTTCCTTAAAATAATGGGAGAAAAAAAGAAATCATATTAATAAGCAAATTTTAGCATTATAACAATAAAATCTTGAAAAAGTAGGATTGATTATATAGAAACATATGTATATGTAAATAGATAAAAGGAGTGGGTGAATGCACCCAACTTTCTACAAAATTATGTCATTTGTCATTATACATGTATTAAGGCATTTCATCAAAATAAGAATAAAATAAGAAACTACATGTGAAAATTTGTCACTAGGTGCATGTATTATGACATTTCCGTAAAATAAGGACAAAATAAGAAAAGACATTGGATATGCAAATTTTCCCATTATAATAATAGAATCTTCAAACATTCATTCGTTTAAGATCAAAACAACCTAAATATAATTATTAAAAGAAAAGATAAATATTCTCAAAAGAATTTTTTTAGTAGAAAAAAGGACAAATATAAATTGACTTCTATTATTTATCTCAAATAAAAATAGCAAAAATGATTCCAAGTTTATTTTCTTACTAAGGAAATGACAAATATAAGATGATCACTCATTATGATTCATTTGAAATAAAATATCTAGAATGATTCCTTTATTTTATTTATTTATTTTTAAAAAGAAAATATATTAACTTTACATTGATTATTTATTTAAATTGACAAAATGTGATTATCTATTTAAAACTGAAAAAATTCAAAGTTTTTCCAACTTATTTGTCCTTAATAAAACAAAACAAAAGGAATAAGTACATTATTATTTATTTTTATTCTATTCTAACTTTAAATTGACTTCACATGATCACACATTTAAAACAAAAAATAAAAAAATTCAAAGTGATTCCAACTTTATTTTCTTTATAAAACAAAACAGAAAGGATAAAATATCCATAGTAATTTCTGAAAGTACTTTTATTAATTAACCAATTGTATATTTTTTTAAATAGAATACCTGTCTTACCTTTCAATCAATAATACTCAATGTAGTAACCTTTTCATTTATAGACTATTGTGAGAACCTACAGTAGCCGGTACAGAATCAAAACCGCACATTCTCCTCCACATACTTTCATTAAATACGATCGAATCGTGACCGATTTGGCCCGCACTCACAGTTATTTGGAGGGAATCTCTTCACATCATCACGCTGGATGCACATTTCACCCAAAAAATAACTAATAATTTACCTGTTTTGGTAAAACGTGCATCCATCATGTTCGATAGACCCCACAAGGGCGACGTGATTGTGGGACCAACCTACCACCAAAGTATTATTTTTTTAATAAAAACCTCCCACCAAAGTGTTATCTTTATATTTGTTTTACCCTAACGGCCGTTTATACCCTCCGACGAAACATGCAGGAGCGTTAACATGTGCGCACGTATTTGATGACGGTAGGGTTAAGGGCGTGGTTCATTAAGAAGTGGTTTTTATAATTTGATTAAGATTTATAATTATTTAACCATTCACAATGGAAATGCTATCGTCCTTAGGATGTATCAATATATGAATACATTGTTGCATTAAGGATATGAATATATTGGTGGATCTTTGGGGCTGGATGGCTGTTTCCTTCACAATCTAATGCTAAATAGAAGGATATTAATAAAGTATAAACAAATTTGGAGTGTATATGTTAGTGAGTGGAATTGTCTATCTGAGGTACAAAGTATATCAAAAGAGTTTGAGATGACAATTCATTATCCAAGTTTGGCTCAACTTTAGCGATAAAGCAAATATTTTATGATGATTATTCATTCAAGAGTGTCTTTAAAATATCGTCATCGTCTTGGAAAATATTGAAGGACCTCCTAAAGCATAGAGGCACAGGATAGTCATATAATGGTAGACTAATCTTGCATTTCCTTGTCATGATGATCATGTTAAAGATCTTAATGCATTATCAAGAACTTGCTAGAAGTCTAGAAAGAAGGCAAACTATACTAAAGAACAAGAAAGATGTCCCTTGGAGGGTTTGAAGACATCAACTAAATGAAAGTGTAAGATACAAGATACCACTGGCAAAAAGCAAAGAAAGTTTCTATGGTTGTGTTGGAGAAAGAAGATAACATGAAGGCCAATGTGCTAGGTGACAAGGGTAAGAGACAGAGTTATGGTAGTAAGTAGTGAATAAAGAGAAAGGATTAAGTGCAGCTAGCAAGGAATGAGTGTAGCCAAGCAAAATGATAAGCTTAGCAACATGGAAACATAGACATGGTAGACCGATATGAAGTAATAAATTTCAAATGGATAAACCTTGTGATGGGTTAGCAAGATACATAACTTTACCTAGATCTTGATTATCAAGATATTTATTTTAAATGGTTTTCATCCATTTCAAATAAGAATTGGAGTATAAGCTCTAGACCAACTTGGATCCTAAAGATTGATTCAAATGAAACCAATTCTTCAAACCTACCCCCTAGCAACCTTAGGCATGCATATTGCTTCCCAGGAAACTAGGGGAAACTTCTTACCTTCACTTGTACCTTTTTTAAAAAATCCTTTTTTTTTTATTCAAAGACTCCATGATTTTTATTGGCATTTAAGGAAATACATTAGGTAGATAGGAATTACAATTATTATTGATTTCAACATTATGCTTCTCCCTATTGAAGATTGCTACTTTCCTTTCCATCAATTCATCTTGTTCATGCAATTAGTCATTAATGATTCCCATAACCTATATTTACATGTACAAGTGAAGACAAACATTCCTAAATGCTTTCTAAGAAGATGACAAACCCTAAAACCAAGAATATATACAATATCATTGTTGAAGAAAAAAATTGATGTTTGCTAATTGATCTACTATCCTAACACCTAGTAGTTGTAGTGTCATAAATTGTATCCTCATACAATTCACACTCATTTCAAGCTCACTTTGGTGGTTTTCCCAGGCTCATGCCCCTGATTCATGATTGATTGTACTCAAGACATGGCCAAATTTGGAATCTTATCACTTTTACTCACTGACCCAATTTGTGGCCAAAATACCAAGACCATGGTACAAGGTGCCATAGACCTCCTAGACTATAGTCTTAGGGGCCATAGTCCTCTCATTTCAGACCCAAATTTGAACCCTCAATAGTTGAATAGTTGTTGAGCGAGAAAGTGCTCTCGATATCAAACTTCTTTGAAACTTTCAACACATTTTCTGAAGTTGTATATAGATACAACTCTCACCCCCTCATTTGAAAACCTCATATCTCCTAATTCAATTCCAATTGCACTCCAATTGATCAAAATAATCAAGCATCTTCAAGGAAGTGAAGGAGAGCTCTGAAGTCAAGCATTCAAGTTAGCATGCATGATCAAGTTTATGTGTTTACTCCATGAGTGAAGGCATGCATGAACTCCTATCAAGCAAAATCAACCTTTCATGAGGCTTCAAGGCAAGAAGATACATAGTAAAGGTATCAATTGTCAATTCTTGAATTCCTAAATATTTTTAGCCTCTACCTATTGTCAATTCTTCAATTCCTTATTTAAATAAATAAATTCAAATAATTTATTTTATTTAATTATCCCTTTCTAATAAAATTGAATTTTTGATTCAAAATCATCACATGAATCCTAATCCTTAAACCACCTAACCTAACCACTTTCTAGCCTAACCCATCCAATCTAACCATGGGTTTAACTAACCCTATCCCCTCTAACTTCCTTATCTCAACCTCCTATGGAATGTCCATTATCTCTTGAGGACACGTGGCATCTTTGCCACATGCCCTTCATCTCTATGTCACTTGCCTTCTTGTTGGCATTTGTTGGAGATTCTTTGTCACTTGTTCCTCTAGGGATGACAAGTGTCCTATCTCTCAACCTCCTCTCCAACTTCCTCATCTCTCATTGTCCATCCCTCCAAGCTAAATCTCCACCGTCGAATACTGCCACCTCAACTCTTGCCTTAGAAATTTATAAATAGTCTCAATTTTCATTCATGAGCCCTCCTTACTTATCTTTTAATCTTGCATCCATAATTTTTAATTCTGCAACTTATCACTCTCATTTAGCATACTAGCATAGTAGCATTGCATTTAGCACAATCTTAGCATAGTTTTCATATCATGACAATCATGCATTTCATCTAGATTATATAGCTACTCATTCTTCAAGTAGTCATCTTGTAGATCCTGCAGCTGATGAGAGCCAATCCATAGATCCACAAGGTCCTTGAAGATAGAGGACAATGGGACGACATCAAGGAGGGGTTTTCTAATTTTGTTTATTATTTTCTTCCTTTATATAATGGTTCATTGAATGTGTGTTTAATGCTTTTATTGACTGATTTGCATATTTTTGCACACAATGTCAAACTTTTATTGTTGGTGATCTGGATATATGTGTTCAGTTACTACATAATGTATTGGGTTATTGGTATAGATGTTTGTTTTGTTTCTAAGTTATACAACTGATTGTGGATTCATGTATATTGATGAAATGAAGTAAGGTGATGATTTAATATGTTTCCAGAAGTTTAGTGTTCCTTATCTAGTTTGGAAGCATTTCTATTTTCATTTATGTCTTCTCTGGTAAAACTTATTGTGGTTCGGAATGAATGTTTGTACCGGATATATCTCTGATAATCATGTTGTCCATTTTGGATTTCTTTTCTCATTGTGACTATGTTGTAGATCAAGATGTTGTGGTTCTCTTGGGTTGAACCATTTTCTTTTAGGTCCAGAATAAGACAGTATGTGTTTAATTAATCAAGTGTTGTACCAGTAGTATTGATTTGAGTGGTTGTGCATAAAGGTTTTTGGTGTTAATTGGAAGGTGTGTCGAGTTGGTTGGAAACCTCGCACATTTCTTATACCTTCTGGATGATGTGTTTTTGGGTTGATTCTATGTATACATTTCATTTTCTTTTGGCCAACCTATTGAAGTTTATTTTGAATCCGATTGATATATATGGAGCGAATTGGTTGTGTTAGAGGTGTGTGTTAGAAGAGACAAGTATGGTGTGAGAAGATGTGAAAGTGGTGTGTAATATTTGGATGTGAAAGTTGTGTGAATATTTAGAGATGTATTGAGCAAATAGATGAGTATACATTGTGAATTGTTATTTGCATTGTAACAGATGCTATCTGTATACAATTCAATCTACTATTTCTAATGTATTGTGAGTGTAGTTTTGTATCTTTCCCTGAAGAAGTGATCTTTAGCTATGCAATTCCTCTTTTGCATCTTGCATAAGGTTGTGTACCTCAGTCAACAAGTTCATAACAATTAGCTCTTTTGGTAGGAAGCCTTGTTCATTATAAAATAGTTATTATATTGTGAGTTTGAATCTCATCGTGGTTTTTCCCAGTTTGCATTTTCCACATAAAAATATTGGTGTACTTGTGAGAGTGTTTGGATGTTTGTGTTTTTTACTTTCATGCACATGTATTGGGATACTTGTTATTGTTCAAACAATTCAATATGTTCAAGTTTTTGTGAATGTTGATTCACCACCCCCCCCCCTCTCAACTTTTGGTAGTGTTCCACAAAAGTGACCCCCACACTCATGTGAAAATATTTTTCTTTATGTAGTGACTTCTACTATAGCCAAAATATCCTTGCAAAACTCTCCCCTCTATCTTTAAAATAAAATCTTCAAAATGGTCTTTCTCCTTTCCTAGTTATTCAAGTGTTAGTTTTTCGCAATTGGTAGATGTAATCATTCAAAATTTTCTAAACAATATTGGGCCACAAGCTAATTTGACTAATTCAATGCATTGAAAGCAAGGCGTTAAGGAAAAAGTGGCTGATTTCATTGGTAGATATAAGCATTTGTATGCACAAATTGCTTATCCTATTCTTGAGGCTAATATTTAGAGGATTTTCATTAATAATTTGCAAAAAGATATTAGAGATAAGTATTTGTATTGTGAATTCACATCTTGCACATTTGTTTTCAAATATTAACTTCAGGTGAGTCGATATGAAGCCTCTTCATCTTTGACTCCAATTGATAGGAATGAAGATGTTCATCAAACATTTCAAAACTTTAGAGAACCAAATAAAAACATCATTAAGATCAATAGCAACAATTATTCCAAGCATATTGATACCCAAGTTGAAACTACAATAACCCCTATTATAGCTCACTTTTCTTCCAAATTCAAGCATCGCAACTTCACACCCCTTTCTAAGTCCTTGTATATCATCATGCTTCAATTGATTAACAATAATGTGATGAAGCTTCCTCCTATCTATCCTACAGATACTTCAAACTTTTGCCACCTTCTTTTGACTCAAAGCCTTTTGTCAATACCATCATCAACCCAAATGTGACATTGCAAAATTTATACATTTGAAGCATGAAATTCAAGACCTCGTAGATTCTAATGCTATAGTGGTGGATGGTATGAATTATAATGGGAATAAATATTTAGTAACTCCTAATCAAAATTTACAAATCTTTGCCAATCCTTTCCCTTCCCATTCTACCAATGTTGTTGAGCATATTGATAGAGGCTTTATAGCTATTGATGATATATCTAATGAAGCCAACAATATTGTGAACTTGATTGACCAAGAGAAAGATAAGCCTAAACATGAACCTAATTTTACCTGTACCTCAAATGATATCATAAACGCACCTGATGGTCCATTATAAATAACTATGAAAATCAATGACAAGCTTTCACATGAAGTGCCCATTGATCTAGTATGTATGTTGAATGTTATTACGAAAGAACATCTTTACACACAAAAATTGCATCGAGGCACATTATAAATATAAAGTATTGAAAGGTACATGATAGATTCACTTGTCCCACCATGGGCTCTGTAGACACCTAAAATAGTCATGCACCTACAAACACCAATTTTACTAATGATTCCACTTTATTAATTAAATAATTTTAATTATTTAATTAATATAATTTTATTCTTCTAAATAAATATTATATTTCTCCACTTCACAACTCATAATTCCCTTTAATTCCATAATCAAATAATCTTTAAGCATTTCCCTTCTAATATTAATTAAATAATCTTATTATTTAATTAATCCTAATTATTTACTTTAATTAAATTATCTTTATTATTTAATTAAATCAATTTATACCATATATTCTCATATTTAAATAATTTATTCAAATTGTTTAATTAGCTAATGAAGTCTTCTCAGTTAAATTAATTTCATAAATTAATTTTATTTTATTTCCCTCCAAAATTAAAATTAACTTCATTTCCCTCTCATTCCAATTTCAATTTCATGTTTTTGAAAACCCGGATTTTTAATGCAATTTCATCTCAATTTCCTACATCACATGTTGAAGATCCTAACTACCAGTGACACTTAGTTCTAATCAGTGAGTCAACAATAACTTTTTATAACTAGTTAGTCACTTCCCCTCTTTTCAAAATCACCATTTTTTGACTAACTCATCTATTCACTTGTTATGCTAGTTAGATGTGTGAAATGCTCAATCAAAGTTAGTTATGTTGAGTAATTGTCTCCAACTACTTTGTCTCATCAAACCTCAGTCATTGATCATCTCTATTTTCAAATCAATCTCAACCCTTGAATCAAATTCTCAAAATATATAAAATCAACATCAATCCTCAATCTTCACAACAACAATCTTTGAATTCTTATGCTTATTCTTTACAAGTATTCATGCAACTCTGAGAGTCATCATCAAAATACCAAAAGAAAGATGGAGTAGGACAATGGAGGCTAGATGCATGGAATTGACAATGGAGTTTGAGTTGCTTTGATTAGTATCATTTATTGTTGATTTCTTTATGATAGTAAATTGATACTTAATGTAAAGTACAGTTGCCAATAGCTAACAAGATGAGAGGGGGGGTGAATCATACAAACTTAATCTTCCATAAAAACAACAGATTCAACCTCGGTAACTTATACTTCAGCAATATAATCAAAAATTGCTAAACATGCAAACTCATAAACACATAATCATCATAACACTCATAACACCAGATTTAACGTGGAAACCCAAATAGGGAAAAAACACTGTGGGATTTCAGACCCACTAAGAAATATACTCTTCTAGAGTATGCTCAGTTAAAAGCAAATCATGTTAAAGATTACAAACACATTGCTAGATGTGACCCAGTTAAGGGATTTCCCTCAGATCTGTTAGGATCTTCACTTTGTTAGAAGTGACCTTGTTAAAGGATTTCAAACACTCATTTAGAATGTTACCTTGCTAGAGGGTTTACAAATAAGACTGTTAAGTCCACTCGGTTAAGAGATTTTCTATCACTTACAAAATAAAAGTAATAGAAATCTATCTGCAACTTCACATCTAAAATGCTAAAGCAGATTCTTATTTGCTCAAAACAATCCAGTCATAGGACTTATCTTGTCCCTCTGTTGGGCTCTCTACTTTGTTATTCAAACAGGTCTTCAAGCTTTTGTGCTTGGTAATCACTATGTAATATCCCCTATTCATACACTTGCCCGCATACATTGTTTATCAACAATTCCTTATTTATAAACAATTGCTAACCGCTTAATCTCCTTGATCACATTTCCCATGATCAATCTTACCCATCAGATCTTCAAACTTGACTAGGTTCAATGTATCCTTTCGATCTGAAAACGTTTTACCTTGCCTCGGGACTTGTAGTCCTTTCTTGGAACTTGCACAAGGTTATTGCGGTTCAATTTGCGTTGTAGATCTTCCTGTCGATTTTCCTTTGCCATAGATCCTTAACAAACTTCATGAACGGCATACCAATCATTTATACATCTCCATCTAACCATTGTCCTTCATTAAATAATGCTTTTATCCATCCAATGCGCACTGTCATAACTCGGTTACAACTCGGTAAATACTAAACTTTACTCGGTAGACATTCCGCCTTCATTAACCGATATCGATAACCTTAGGGTTTACCGACTAGGTTCTTTGCTTAGTGACATAGTATAGTATTAAACTTACAATCAACAACATATGTAGGACATCAAAACAATCTAAACATCATGATCTCATCATTGTCTAACTCGGTAATAGTTGCCCATTGAATAACTTATTTCTCCCCTTATTCATTACATTCTTTCTGTGTCTTTTACCGACATCTTAATTCTCTTCAAATCAATCTTCTCAAGATATGGCATTATCATACTGAATCAGATAATCAATTTCTTGACATCAATGACAAAATAATGTTATAAAGGTAGTTATCATCCTTCTTCGGTTATATCAATAATCTTCAACAACCTTCTCAATATCCTTACTGAATATCAACAATCTCCTGATATTGAAATGCCAACAATCTTTCTTACTGTAATGCCAACAATCTCCCCCTTTGGCATTGATGGCAAAACCAACAATTAAATGGTAATACCAACAAGATATTCAAATTGATTCAGATTCAGATTGCTGTTAGACTTCTCCTATTATCCTTGAGCTGTTAAAATCTTCTGAAGTCTTCTCCCTTTTTCATTAGGCTACTGAGTTGTTGACTTACATTTAGTCTTCTCCGTTTTTGCAATCTTCTCCCCCTGTCATTAGTGTTTTGTTATTCATCATTCAGGGCTTTACCGTTCAGTCAACCATTTAGTCTTCTCCCCCTTTGACAACAATGCCAAAAAGTAAAAGAACTAAATCATGATTTCTTCCTCTGTGAAGTGATTTGCCTTGCTGTGTATCATCTTAGTCTCAGTCAGAGCAACTTATCTCTATTCACTATTTCCTACACACCTTTAGAAAAACCTTCTAAGGTGCATAAATCAGCATCAATCCACACATAATATTCAGTAGATTCATTGAATTGATGCTTTCACCGAACTCGGTCAGTGAGTAGAAGATAGGGGTAGGACCCCTAACTTGCTTCTGAGATACTCAAAAGTGTCCCTTGGCAATGGCTTTGTGAAGATATCTGCTAATTGCTCCTTTGAACTGATATATTCCAACACAACTTTCTTCTCTTGAACTTCTTCTCTGAGATAATGATACTTTATAGATATATGCTTTGTCTTAGAGTGCATTACTGGATTCTTTGAAATGTTAATGGCACTAGTATTATCACATAATATAGTTACTGGCTTGGTAACTTTCTCATTTATACCTTCCAACAATTGTTTGATCCATGCTATATTGGTACAATTCAATGTTGCAGCAACATATTCAGCTTCTGTTGTTGACTGTGAGATACATCCTTGTTTCTTGCTAAGCCAACTCACTAGTCTTTCTCCTAAAAAGAAAGCTCCACCACTTGTGCTTTTCCTGTCATCTATGTTACTTGCCCAATCAGCATCAGTATAAACTTTTAAATCAAAATCATTTCTCTTTTCATATACTAAGCCATAATCTTCAGTGCTTTTCAGGTATTTGAAAATTCTCTTGATTGTTGTCATGTGTGTTTCCTTAGGATCTGCAGAGAATCTTGCTACAATACCTACTGCATGTGCTATATCCGGTCTACTATGCACAACATATTGCAATTTTCCAATCATAGATCGGTAAAGTGTCTCATCAATAGATGCAGATTCATCATTCTTTGATAATTTACAGTTAGTAGTCATAGGAGTACTTACTGGTTTAGAATCCTCCCTTCCAAATTTCTTCAAGATTTCCTTTATGTACTTGGATTGAGTAATGAAAATCTCATCTTTCATTTGCAATATCTATAAACCTATAAAATACTTTATCTCACCGATTAGTGACATCTCAAATTCTTTGCACATTTCATTTCCAAAGTTCTTGCATAAGGAGTTATTACCACAAAATATAATATCATGAACAAATATGGCTGAGATCGGTATTCCATTGTCCTCATCTTTCTTCATGTACATGTTGTTGTTTTCACTTGTCCTTATAAAACCAATCTTGATTAAATAAGAGTGCAATCTTTCATACCATGCTCTCGGTGCTTGTTTCAGACCATATAAAGCTTTGTTCAGTTTGCATACCTGATCTTTACTCTTGTCTTCAACAAATCCTTCAGGTTGTTCAATGTAAACTTCTTCTTCTAGTATACCATTCAAAAATGCAGATTTAACATCCATTTGATATACCTTGAAATTTTTGAAAGCAGCATATGCCAACAATGTTCTTACTCCCTCAAGTCTAGCCACAGGTGCAAAAGTTTCACCATAATCTATTCCTTCTTCTTCAGCATAACCTTTGCAAACTAGTCTTGCTTTGTTGCGAATGACCTCACCTTTCTCATTTAGCTTGTTTCTGAAAATCCACTTAGTACCGATTACATTTTTGTCCTTTGGTATTGGGATCAGTGTCCATGTGTCATTCTTCTTGATTTGATCAATCTCTTATGTCATAGCTTTACCCAATCTTCACTGTTAAATGCCTCTTTCACTATTCTTGGTTCAAATTCAGATATTAGACATGTGTTATGTCTCAGTTTGTTCCTTGCCATCACTGGATCATCCTTATCTCCTATAATCTGACTTGATGCATGATGTCTTCTGACATATTTGGCTAATATAGGCTCAGAAGGTTCTGTATGATCTTCTTCATCACTCGGTAACTGGACATTATCTTCATTTTCTTCAGCAGTCTTCTCGGTAGGACTTCTCGGTTGAACATAAACAAATTCTTCATAATCTTCTAGTTCTTTGGAATTTCCTTATCATTTCTTTCTGCAAATTCATCAATTTTCACATTTGCACTTTCCACTATTTTGTTAGATGATTTGATCAAACATTTAAATGCTTTACTTCTAGAAGAATAACCAAGAAATGTTCCTTCTTCACTTTTCTGATCAAACTTTCCATTTCGGTCATCTTTGTGAACATAGCATCTACTTCCAAAGATTTTAAAATAACTTACATTAGGTTTCTTGTCATACCAGATCTCATATGGTGTCTTCATAGTTCCTTTCTTCAATTGAACTCGGTTCAGGGTGTAAACTGCAGTGCTAGTTGCTTCTCTCCAAAATGTTTGAGGTACCCTCTTTTCCATCATCAAGGTTCTAGTACAATCCACAATTGATTTGTTTCTTCTCTTGGCTATCCCATTTTGTTGAGGTGTTCTCGGTGCAAATACTTACCTCTTTATACCATGATCATTGCAGAATAAGTTAAATTCATCAAAAGTGAACTCTCCTCCTCTATCAGATCTAAGACATTTCAGTTGTCTTCCTGTTTCATTTTCAACTCTTACCTTGTACCATTTGAACATTTGAAAAGCTTCTGATTTTTCTTTTAAAAACATGACTGACATCATTTGTGAGTAATCAACCACAAATAATATGAAATATTTATCATCATAATAACTTTGAACTTTCATAGGACCACAAAGATCAGTATGTACTAGATCTAAAATTCCTTTAGAAGTGTAGGACTTACTTGTAAAGCTTGATCTTGTCATCTTACCCATCTGGCATCCTCGGCACATAGCATTCTCAAGTTTTTCAAGACTCAGTAGACCTCTTACTCGGTGCTTCTTACTTATTTTGATCAAATTATCAAAATTTACATGACAAAACCTTTTATGCCATAACCAGGTATCATCTATCTTTTCATAAAGACACTTGTTCCGAGTTGAGTCAAGATGAAATGTATTACCTTTTGTTTGTGTCCCGGTAGCAGCTAACTTTCCATGCTTGTCATGAACTTTGACAATTCCTTTCTGAAATTCTATTCGGTATCCTGTATTGTTTAGCTATGCTACACTCAACAAATTGTATTCCAATCCTTCAACCCAATATACATCATCACATTTAGCATTGTCAAGAAGTGTTATAGATCCTTTACCTTTCACCGGACATGGTGCATCATTACCAAATCTTACATAGCCTCCATCATAGTCTTCTAATTTAACAAACTTGTGTTTATCACCTGTCATATGATGTGAGCATCCACTGTCTATGATCCAAGAATCATTATTATTTATGTGAGATATTAGAGCTTTTTCTTCATACCTTTCTTCATCAGATCCATCCTTAATAGCCACATAAAAAACTTCCTCAGTATCAGTTTCATCAGATTTGTCATCGTTGGATTCCTCATCAGCTACTAGACATGTCTTTCTATCTCTCTTTCTGAAGTCTCGGTGTCCTCTGTATTGGTTGTCTTTCTTCCTGTTATCTCGGTATTCTCTCGTTTCACTAGATTTGTTAGGGCAGTTAGAAGCCATATGTCCTATCTTATCACAATTGAAACATTTTAAAGGTAGCTTCCCTTTATACTTACCTTTTCCTCTCGGTAACCTTCTAGCTAATAATGCTTCAAACTCTTCTTGCTTCTTGATTTCCTCATACAGTTTGTGCACTTCTTCCATGTTCTTATGAAATATTTCACTTGCTCCACTGTGATTCCCTTCAGAATGCTTACTCATTCTATCATTGTAATCATCAGATTCACTAATATGAAAAGAACTGAATGCAGATTCAACTTTATTTACCGAAGACCCACTGTTATCAAAATTACTTAACTCAAATGCATGTAACTTACCAATAGTAGCATCCAAATAAACTGGTATGTTAAATACAGACCTCAATTCATTGATTGCAGAGACTCAAATAGCATAAGTTGGTAGAAGGGTTCTCAACAACTTACTTGTTATATCCTTTTCTTCAATAGTTCCACCTGCTCCTTTAATTTGATTGACAATCTCCTTTAGTCTTGTACTGTATTGGGTTATGTTCTCACCTTCATTCATTCTCATGGATTCATGTTGTCCTCTTAGACTATCTACTTTTTCTCTTTGAACGTGTTCATCACCTCCATACATAGATATGAGCTTAGTCCACATTGCTTTTGCATCATTACAGCCTTCTAGATCATTAAACTCTGAGTCGGTCAATGCTGATGTAATTTCAATCATAGCTTGAATATGTTCTTGCTTTGCCTTTATCTCTTCCAAGGTCATAGGGTTGGTGCTTGGTGCAATATAATCATTCTCCAGATAATATGTTGCATATTCTCCAAATCCAGATAAATGCAACTTCATCCTTTTCTGCCATGTGGAGAAACTTGACTTGTTAGCTTCGATGCATCCCTTTTATACATCTTTGGATCTTTGCCTCAAGTACCTTTAAACTTTTCTTCCAGAGTCCAAAGCTCTGATACCAATTGATAGTTCTGATACTTAATGTAAAGTACAGATGCCAATAGCTAACAAGATGAGAGGGGGGGGTGAATCATACAAACTTAATCTTTCATAAAAACAACAGATTCAACCTCGGTAACTTATACTTCAGCAATATAATCAAAAACTACTAAACATGCAAACTCATAAACACATAATCATCATAACACTCATAACACTAGATTTAATGTGGAAACCCAAATAGGGAAAAACCACTGTGGGATTTCAGACCCACTAAGAAATATACTCTTCTAGAGTATGCTCGGTTAAAAGAAAATCCTATTAAAGATTACAAACACATTGCTAGATGTGACCCGGTTAAGGGATTTCCCTCAGATTTGTTAGGATCTTCACTTTGTTAGAAGTGACCTTGTTAAAGGATTTCAAACACTCATTTAGAATGTTACCTTGCTAGAGGGTTTACAAATAAGACTGTTAAGTCCACTCGGTTAAGAGATTTTGTCACTTACAAAATAACAGTTATACAAATCTATTTGCAACTTCACATCTAAAATGCTAAAGCAGATTCTTATTTGCTCAAAACAATCTAGTCATAGGACTTATCTTGTCCCTCTACTGGGCTCTCTACTCTGTTATTCAAACAAGTCTTGAAGCTTCTATGCTCGGTAATCACTATGTAGCATCCCTTGTGCATACACTTGCCCGCATACATTGTTTATCAACAATTCCTTATTTATAAACAATTGCTAACCACTTAATCTCCTTGATCACATTTCCCATGATCAATCTTACCCATCAGATCTTCAAACTTGACTAGGTTCAATGTATCCTTTCGATCTGAAAACGTTTTACCTTGCCTCGGGACTTGTAGTCCTTTCTTGGAACTTGCACAAGGTTATTGCGGTTCAATCTGTGTTGTAGATCTTCCTGTCGATTTTCCTTTGCCATAGATCCTTAACAAACTTCATGAACGGCATACCAATCATTTATACATCTCTAGCTAATCATTGTCCTTCAATAAATAATGCTTTTATCCATCCAATGCGCACTGTCATAACTCGGTTACAACTCGGTAAATACTAAACTTTACTCGGTAGACATTCTGCCTTCATTAACCGATATTGATAACCTTAGGGTTTACTGACTAGTTTCTTTGCTCGGTGACATAGTAAAGTATTAACCTTACAATCAACAACATATGTAGGACATCAAAACAATCTAAACATCATGATCTCATCATTGTCTAACTCGGTAATAGTTGCCCATTGAATAACTTATTTCTCCCCTTATTCATCACATTCTTTCTGTGTCTTTTACCAACATCTTAATTCTCTTCAAATCAATCTTCTCAAGATATGGCAACATCATACTGAATCAGATAATCAATCTCTTGACATCAATGACAAAATAATGTTATAAAGATAGTTATCATCCTTCTTCAATTATATCAATAATCTTCAACAACCTTCTCAATATCCTTATTGAATATCAACAATCTCCTGATATTGAAATGCCAACAATCTTTCTTACTGTAATGCCAACACTTAATGCATTCCTTTATTTATTTTCAATTGATTATTTTGTGATAGAATTGGGTTGTGTGGTTACTTAGATTATCTATTATATTATGTTTTTCCTCAATTTTTCAAGTGTTTATAGGCTCCATCACCCTTCCCATAGAAGTTGGTACTAAATGCTAAGATGTAACCTTTGTCATTATCCCTACCTCAAACCAATTTTGTGTGAAGTTGGGTCATCCTTGGCTCATATACATGAAGGCAGTCCAAGGTCTACCATTCATAAGTGCTTGAAGTTCCCTCACAATGGGAAAGTTATGACTATAAATCATAGTCTTTTCCATCCCTTAGCTAATCATGGAAACTAAACCCTTTATTTATTTTGGCCTCTAACACATCAACCTCTTAAACCTTGTCAAGATATCCTATTCCTTTCCCATCATAAGTATAAAGCCAATACGATAGTTTCCTTAAGTAAACCTCTAGGATCTACTTCAACTACTCTCCCTTAGGATCCTTCGTTGTCTATAGATATGGACGTAGCTCATTCTGTTCCACATCTTTGATCAGGAATCCTTCCTACTCCTAACATTCCTATATATGTTGTGGTTCCACCCCCCAAATCCTATAAAGGACAATGAGAAAAATTCCCAGCATCTTCTTGTTGGAAGCAATAATGAAAGAAAACTGAGAGGGAGGGAGTGAATCAGTTTTCACCAGATTAAACCAATTAAGAACAATCTCTAATTCCACTCAATTGCTGCAAGATAAAGATAAATATAATGACAACAACACACATAACACTAAGATTTTGACGTGGAAAACCCAGTTAAGGGGAAAACCATGGTGGGAACCTACCCACAATAAGATGATACTCTGCAGTAGTATGTGTAAATATTACAATGGGGAATGGACATGCATTCAAGCACACTGCCTAGAGCTCACTGCTCAAAATGAGATGACCCAGAAGGCTCCAACCCTCAGGGAAGGTTCACTACCTTACAATAATGATTAGACTACAATTCGAATTACATGAACTGCAAAAATAGCATTTGCTAATGCTTGATGATAGTTCCAGTTAAGCACATTTTTCTGCTCTGCAACAATCTTCGTTCAATACTCCACACCGAAAGATAGATTCTCTTAAGTACACATACACCACTCTTTGATAAAGTAGACACAACACCGATACCCAAATTACATAATTCTAACACCTATTTAAACAATTCATTAACCTTGACTACAAGGTCGACCAAACCCTCAAACCTCAATTACAAAATTACATCACATGATACATATATGAACCATCAAACTAATACAATGATATACATGACATAACATGGACCTAAATCAAATCTCCAAACATGCATCACCACCAGAAATCTCGCCAAGATCAACCACAACACGCTACACCTCCAAGAGTACCGCATAACATGAAGAATATCACCAGATCAAAAAAATCACCAAGAATGCGCACAAGGATCAATGTGGACCACCAAAACAAATAGGACATGCCCAGGAAACACCAACAAGCACATTAGAACCATCCGCAATAGTTGCACCAACACCACTTATTCAAATCTTCATTGATCAACATGCTAACTCTTAGGAACACCAATCAACAGCAATTCGGACTAGAAAGATAACTTGCGAAGCACCAAATCATGAACCATCTGAGATGAAGATACTCATGAACATCCAAAACATTCTCCCAAAACCACAACCAAAGATATAATCATACCAGAGCTCACCAAATCAAATACCACACTCTGCCAACCACTTAATAGAAAGACTGAACTTCAAACCGGATCAAATAATATGATCAAGAAAACTTTCAAATCACAGAAACCAATAAGAAATGAAGTGTTCCAGCATCCAAAACATATAAGACAACCAGATCAACTCAATGCAATCACTAGAACACCAAATAACTCTCTGCAACATAGGAATATGTTGACATCAATGACAACAACATATCCTAGCAGCAACAATATCTAATAATCTCCCCCTTTGGAAATGATGGAAACACATGAATGTGAAAAACAATCAATGCAAAGGAAATATGTCAACACCAAAAATTAGCAACAAACTCCCCCTAAGATAATGCACACAAAGATCCAAAGGTAAAGCAAGTTTTCACACGCCTCTCTCCTCCTTTGACAACAATGCCAAAGACAGAATAAAAATTATACTCTCTCCCCTTATACATGATACACTCACAAATGAACATCTGAACAAGTGTGTAGTTCAAACACTAACTACTCTGGCTGAGTAGCAGTACCAACTCATCAACCCGGATAAAAAGATAAGGCTCTGAAATCCACTGGATTGATGCAACTCCATGCATCTAGTTCTCATCAAAAAGGGGCAAATAACCCTAACTTGTCTCTCAAATAGACAAATTTATCCGCAGGAAAAGGCTTGGTGAAATTTTTTGCAATCTGATCATTTGTAGATACATATTCCAATCTGACTTCTTCATCACTGACCTTTTCCCTCAATAAATGATACTTTATGGAAACATGCTTTGTTTTAGTATGCAACACTAGAATATTTGAAATATTGATAGCTCTTGAATTTTCATAATATATAACAGTAGGCTCATCATAAATAACTCTAATATCCTTTAACATTTGCTTCATCCAAACTACCTGAGTACAGTTACTAGCATCAGCAATGTATTTAGCTTCAACAGTAGATAAGGATAAAACATCTTGTTTCTTACTGGACCAAGAAATCAACTTCTTTCCCAAAAAGAATGCTCCACTGGTAGTGCTCTTTCAGTCATCAAAATCACCTACCCAATTAGCATCAGTATAGGCACATAGCAGGAAATCATCATTCTTCGGATACCATAAGCCATAGTCAACAATCCCCTTCAAATATCTGAAAAACCTCTTTATAGCAGTAACATGAGTCTCTTTAGGATCTGCTTGAAATCTAGCACAAAGACAGACAACATGCATAATATTTGGTCTAGTCTAAGTTAAGTACAATAATCCACCAACCATAGATCTGTACAAAGTCTAATTAACTTTCTAAGATTCATCATTCTTAGACAATTTGCATCCAATCACCATATGAGTTCCAACGGGTTTAGAATCAACCAATCCAAAATTCTTCAACAATTCCTTCACATACTTAGATTGAGAAATGAAAATACCTTTATCAGTCTGAGTAATCTGCAATCCTAAGAAGAATTCCATCTCACCTATCATAGACATCTCAAATTCCTTTTGCATGTCATTAAAAAACTTCATACTTAAATCATCATCTCCTCCAAAAATGATATCATCAACAAAGACTTCAACAATCAAAATGTTATCATTCTCAACTTTAAAGTATAAATTACTATCAGTAGTACCTTTGCAGAATCCCAGTTTCAACAAATAATTATCCAATCTAGCATACCAGGCTCTAGGGGCTTGCTTCAGTCCATAGAGTGGTTTCTTCAATTTCCATACCATATCTCCTTCATCCGATAAATAAAATCCATTTGGTTGCTCAATGTAGACTTCCTCTTCCAAATCACCATTTAGAAAGGCTAACTTGGCATCCATCTGATATACCTTTAAATTCTTATAAGCAGCAAATGCAAGCAACAATCTAACAACTTCAATTCTAGCTACAAGAGCAAAAGTCTCCTCATAATCAATTCCTTCCATCTGAGAACACCCCTTGCATACCAATCTTGTTTTGTTTATGACAACTTCACTGGCTTCATTCAGTTTATTCCATAACACTCATTTAGTGTCAATCACATTCTTGTCTTTGGGTCTCGGAACAAGCTCCCAAGTGTCATTCTTCTCAATCTGGTTTAGCTCTTCTTCCATTGCTTTTATCCAATTTTCATCTTTACATTCTTCTGCAACATCTTTAGGTTCAATCTTTAAAATCAAGCATATCTCTTTAGCAGCAATCCTTCTCCTAGTCATCACACCTTTATTCTTATCACCAATATTCTAATTCTTGGAATGATTTAATCTTACATACCTTAGAGTCTTCTAATTATTCTGGTTTTTAGGCTCTTGCACTTCTTCACTGGCAACAACAATATCTGGATTACCTGTCTCCACCAGATCAATCTACTTCAAGATCTCAGTCTGCACAAGCTTTGAAACAACATCAAAATCATCAAAATCATAACTGAATGCTCTGATTTGCTTTCCAAGACATTCATCTACCTTTACATTTGCACTTTCCACTACCTTCCTCAATCTCTTATTGTAACAACAGTAGGCCTTGCTCTTAGTAGAATATCCCAAGAAGATTCATTCATCACATATTGCATCAAACTTTCTTATATCCTCATTTCTCTTGATATAACATTTTCTTCCAAAAACTTTGAAATATCTAACTATAGGAACATGACCAGACCATAGCTCATAAGGAGTCTTACCAGAATCACCTTTAATATGCATCGATTAAATGTGTAAAAAGAAGTGCTAACAACTTCTCTCCAAAACGTCTGTGCAACATTTCCTTCAATCAACATAGTCCTTGCAACATCCAAGATAGTTTTGTTATTTCTTTCAAAAACTCTATTTTGTTGAGGGGTTCTAGGAGCAAATAATTGTCTTCTAATTCCATTCCTCTCACAAAATGTATCAAACTCTCTTGATGTAAATTCTCCTCCTCTATCAAATCTCAGGCACTTCAGCTTCAACCCTATCTTAGTTTCCACTCTAAATTTCTCCAGGGCTTCTGATTTCTCCCTTAAAAAAGTAACCCACGTCATCCTTGAATAGTCATCAATTAACAACATGAAGTATCCATCATCCTGCATGCTTCTCACTCTAGTAGGACCACATAAGTCACTATGCACTAGATCTAACAATCCATTAGATGAATACACATTACTCTTAAATGAAGTTCTTGTTTTCTTTCCCATCTGTCATTCCTTGCATCCTGGTTTAGCAGGCTTCACAATCTTAGGCATATCTCTAACAACTTGAGTAGAACTTATCTTTACCATGTAGTCAAAATTAACATGACACATTCTTTTATGCCATAGCCAACTTTCATCGATCTGTGAAATCAATCAACTTCTCTCACCAACATTCAAGTGAAAGATATTACCTTTAGTCTTAGTACCTGATGCAATCTCTATACCAGAGGCATTTAGGATCTTACATTTACCATTCTTGAATTTCAAATCATATCCCTTGCCAACCATTTGTCCAACACTTAAAAGATTATACTTCAAACCTTCAACATACAAGACATCATCAGTATTATGCTTACCATTGAAAGATATAGAACCTCTACTTATGCTTACCATTGAAAGATATAGAACCTCTACCACAAATCACACAAGCTTTATCATCTTCAAATCTTACTATTCCACCATCATACCTTTCCATACTCATAAATTTGCTTTTATCACCTGTCATATGATGTGAACAACTGTTGTCAATCACCCATTCATCTCTCTCTTCAATCTTAGTGGCTAGAGCTTTCTATTAAATAATGCAACTTGTAGAATTCATTGGTACTGGACCATCTTCCTTGATAGAAATGAATACAAATTCATCTTCTGAATTCCCATTGTCAGATTCTTCATCTGTTACACCTTCATCAGCATCATAATATCATCTCTTCTGATTTCTGTAATTCCGGTAGGGTTTATAGGACTTATCATTCTCATCATGCTTCTCATATCTATCATACTTGTCAGATCTATCGTGCCTTTCAAATTTATCTTTCTTATCATATCTAGACATTCTTTCAAGACACCTAGAAGAAAAATGTCCTATCTTATTACAATAGAAACATTTCAAAGGTAACTTTCCATCATACTTACTGACTCCTTTAGGCAATCTTTGAGAAATAAGGCTTCAAGCTCATCCAATTCTCTTTCTTGCTCTTCCATCTCTCTCTTCTCTCTTTCAAATCTGGATACCCAACATGAAATTTTTCTACTTCCCGAATACAAAGGCTCTGAATGCAGTCTTAGATTTACCATGCGATTCTCCAAATTTGCTCAACTCAAATGTAGTAAGCTTCCCAACCAACATGTCTCTAGTCACAGTAGGCATGCACTCTGGATCTCATCAATAGCAACTACTTTATGTTTGTAAGCAGGAGGTAATAATCTTAGCACCTTGGCAACAATCTCATCTTCTTCAAGCGTTCCACCGGCACATCTGATATTCATGACAAGCTCATTCACCTTAGCCATAAAGGTTGTTATATTTTCATCTTCTCCCATCTTTAATGCTTCATATTTCCCTTTCAAACTTTGCAACTTAGCAACTTTAACTTGTGCATCTCCTTCATACAAGGTTTCTAGCTTCTTCTAGATCTCATGTGTAGTCTTCAAACCCATCACATTAGTCATCTCTGAATTAGTCAAGGCACTCAACAATGTTTCCTTAGTCTTATGTTATGTTCGGCATCCTTGATCTCAATAGTAGTAATTGGTCCATTCTAAGGAACATTGTAGACATTCTTTGTGATTTTTCAATACTCATCTCCAAGACATTTCAAATGAACTTCCATCCGGTCCTTCCAAACAGTATAGTTGTTTCCATCAAATATCAGACTCTTCTTCTTGAACACATAAGTTTCCATGTCAAATCTCCTCAAGCGGTCAAGCTTCTTCTGGAGGATCTAGCTCTGATACCAATTGTTGGCAGCAACAATGAAAGAAAACTGAGAGGGGGGGGGTGAATCAGTTTTCACTAGATTAAATCAATTAAGCACAATCTCTAATTCCAATCAATTGCAACAAGAATAAAGTTAAAGACAATGAAAACAACGCACATAACACCAAGATTTTGACATGGAAAACCCAGTGAAGGGAAAAACCATGATGGGAACCTACCCACAATAAGATGATACTCTACAGTAGTATGTGTAAATATTACAATGGAGAATGCACATGCATTCTAGGACATTTTCTAGAGCTCGCTGCTCAAAATGAGATGATCTAGAAGACTCCAACCCTCAGGAAAGGTTCACTACCATACAATAATGATTAGACTATAATTCGGATTACATGAACTGCAAAAATAGCATCTGCTAATGCTTGATGGCAATTCTGGTTAACCAAATTTGTCTGCCCTACAACAATCTTTGTTTAATACTCCACACTGAAAGATAGATTTGCTTAAGCACACATACACCACTCTTTGATAAATCAAACACAACACTGATACCCAAATTACATGAATCTAACACCTATTTATACAATTCATCAACCTTGACTACAAGGTCATCCAAACCCTCAAACCTCAATTACAAAATTACATCACATGATACATATATGAACCATCGGACTAATACAATGATATACATGACATAGAATGGACCTAAATCAAATCTCCAAACATGCATCACCACCGGAAATCTCACCAAGATCAACTGCAACATGCTACATCTCCAAGAGTACCGCATAACATGAAGAATATCACCATATCAGAAAAATCACCAAGAACACGCATAGGGATCAATGCACACCACCAAAATAAATAGGACATGATCAGTGAATGCCAAAAAACACATTAGAACCATGCACAATAGCTACACCAACACCACATTCAAATCTTCATTGATCAACACGCTAACTCTTAGGAGCACCAATCAACAACAATTCAGACTAGAAAGATAACTTGTGGAGCACCAAATTACGAACCATCTGAGATGAAGATACTCGTGAACATCCAAAATATTCTCCCAAAACCACAACCAAAGATACAATTATATCGGAGCTCACCAGATCAAATACCACACTCTACCAACCACTAAATAGAAAGACTGAACTTCAAACTGGATCAAATATTATGATCAAGCAAACCTTCTAATCATAGAAACCAATAAGAAATGAAGTATTTCAACATCCAAAATAGATAATCCAACCGGATCAACTCAATTCAATCACTGGAATACCAAACACCTCTCTGCAACACAGGAATATGTTGACATCAAGGATAACAACATATCCTAGCAACAACAATATTTAACACTTCTATCTCTCAGCCTTCAATGGTTCCTTCTATTCTTAGAGAAAATAAAAAAATGAACCAATGTTTAGTGATCCCCAACCTTCTTCTCCACAAGCTTCAAGTCATAACCAACAAAATTGAAGTGTGAGAGAACACTGACGAAGACATTGTGTCAAGGCTCATGAAATTGTTTCCAAAAGTGATCCTTCTCCTAAGCAATTGAATGTTGATTTGACCCCATCTTCTCAGCCTTTTCCCAATCCTAGAGTAGTGAAATTTTCCTTGATAAACCTCATCAAAAGTTGAAGTTATTTATTCCTAATGACTCTTTTTCTTCTCCTCTCCACATTAGATCTCCTATTGTGATTAATTTGGATGGTGATTGTGATAATAATATTGATATTATTTATGATACTAATGATGATTTATCTTCTATATTTTCCAAGGCTTTAACTCTATCTCCTTGTGACACATATAGTGATTCATCATTAGAGTATGGTCTTTGCTTGGAACTAGATATAGCTCCATCTACCCTAATATACATAGCTTCTTTAGCATTTTTTCCACCATCTTTAAATTTTGTTGAGCAAGATTAGGAGGCGGATGATTTTCTAAACTAGCTCACTCATGCAGTAGATTATTATATGTCTTTTGCTTGCATGTAATGTGATCACATAATGTGATGCTTGGAATGCATTTGTGTTTTGTTAAGCTCTCTTTGTATGACCCTTGTTGCTTTCTTGGCACAAGGATACCAAGGGACTAACCCTGTCGTAACATTCCTCTATTTGTATTATCATTATCTTATATGTTAAGTACATTCTTTGTCATAAATATGCTTTTGTTGTAAATAAGCTTATGTGTTATCTACATGAGGATAATATAAAGTATTCATATCTTTTTTCTCTCTTCCATGTTCACCCAAAAAGACTTTTTATTCATCTTATGTGCTCTTCTTCCATTGTTCTTGTAGTTCCACTAACATTGGGGGATGAGGTCAATTCAAACAATCATACTTGATATACATGATTTATCTTATGCACATAGTGATCCCAACTAGTGGATCTCTTATGTTCTCTTTCATGTCTTGTGACTTTTTTCTTTGATTTTCCTATATTTGGGAGAATTTTATTGTTGCACAACATGCTTTCCTTTAGGTGCATGTATGTTACCTTAAATAAATTGCTCCTTGTAAGGCATAAGCAATCACTTTAATATGGGAGAATACACATTGATATATGTTACACTTTGTGCAAACACCACAAATTTTAGTTTGTAAACTTTGACCACACACCATGATGTGCTTGATACCACTACAACACCCATTTGGTAGTCTCATATCAATTTTTTTCTTCGTGCACACTGCATCACCCATTTTCTAGTCCTAATTTTGGATTACTTAGCAAATAGAGGCTTTGTTTTGTAAAATTTGTGTTTGATACATGCTACAACACCCATTTTCCAATCACTTTTTTTAGATTATCTAGCAAATAAAGATTTTTCTTTGTAATCTTTTGCAAGATCCAACTAGCTTAATGCACCTTGCTAGATTGGTTTGACTCTCATTACTATAGCATAACTCCTAGTAAGTATCCCTTACTAGACCTATCATTCATGCATCTTTCTCTTATGGCTCCTAATAAGAAGCCCTTACTAGACCTAGATGTAATATCTCTTCTTTGTTCTTGCATGCTCCATGTGTAAGTAACCTATGTTTTGCATGTAGATTCTAAATCTAATGGTAGAGATTGTAGATTCATAGAGAGTAGACTAAGATGCAAAGTTCCAAATTTTTAATAGGCAAAAAACCCTAGTCACTATCAATCCACTCTAATGATCGACACTTTCCTATTAAAATTTAGGAGAACAATATACAAAGCATCGTAATCTAGAATGTGCACATAAAAGATGACAAGGACACATTTGGTCAATGGTGCTTCACTCCATATACTAATACATTCGAGCCCAATTTTTAGTTATAGTTTCCTCCCTATATCCCATCTCCATATTTGAGCTTACTTTTTGATATCTAGTTTGGTAGTTGTCTATTTATGTTGTTTTTTGTCAATTTACTAGCTTATTACTTAGTTCTTGCATCATTTCTTGTTTTTATCATATCTAATCATAGTCAATCCAAAAGAGAACAATAATCCAAGTGTCCAACTTTTTTGAAGGACTAAAATTAGACCTATGTTGTTGTTCTCCAATTAAATTGATGAGATGGATTGGAAATGATTCTATTTTGTATATTTAGACTACTGAACACCTCCAATCACATCCTTTATAGTAGTTTATGTCAAGGGTCTTTTAAATTATTCTAGGTTCTTTTTGAATGTGTAAAGTGGTGAAAATTAGGGTTTCATATTTTAAGGTAACAAAACCACTAATTTTGCTTAATTAACCATTACATTGAAAGAGGGGTGAATCCAATAGAACTAGCCTCAATCCAACCAAGATAGGGCTGATAATTCTAATTAGATTCATTGGTTGGAATTTGATTCTCTCTTTTTAAGTTGAATTGTGAAAATGTTTAAATTAGGGTAAATGTGTTGATGTTGAAGTAATTATGCATAAATAATGAGCTACAATCGTCAAACAAAGCCATGAACCTGGATCTGAGCAATATGTGAATGTTCGGACCTATTGCCAGAAAGGTCGACCTGAATTGTTGGGATCAGAATGCCCATCACTTTGGTCCTCCGCACTTTTCTCCATCCAAAGGGGAACCTATTCATCTTTGTAGATTATGTTAATCTTGAAACTTACAACTTTGCACCTATTCCTACACACAGTAAAGAAGGGAAAATGGTTGGGAATAGGGGTTTGCCTAAGTCAAACCCCGGTTTAGGAATTAACCTTAAATGAATAAGTGCAAATACTGAAATAAATAATAGAAAGATATACCTCAAATAAGCAATTGTTGATGATGATGCTTTGTTTCTTAAATGTAATCACATATGTTGTATGAAATGGGATGAACGTGACAAAACCCTAATCACACATAAATGCTTGCATATGAATAATGTAATTTTGGTCCACGATGGTTGAATGAAGAACATGCATCCTTAAAGATCTCTGATAATTCTTGTTAATTCTTCATGAATACAAGGATTCTTTAGGTCAAATACTTATGATGCTTGGATAAAATTAGGTTGATCAAATGTATTTATATAGGGGTATCTAGGTCATTACTGATTAGGCGGGCCTCCAATGGTCATGCAGAGCCACAAAATTGAGTTCTTGTTGGAGAGATAGGACCCTTGCCCCATTTAAAAATAGGGTCCAACTAAGAGGGACCAGGGCAAGGGTGCTTTAGTCCTAGGACTAGAGTGTGGGTGCCCTGGTCCTTCTTAGTTAGGGACCATCATTAAGCCCCATGGAGAAGGACACATTATAGGAAATCAATTAGTGGGTGTAAATGGCATCAAACCTAGAGTTTGAGCACAAATCAGACCTAAAGAGGTGATGAGGATAGGAGACGTTAAAGTAGGGGCACAAACATGAGGGGCGAATTGACCCAATTACAATTTACGATGCTACAGAATGATACACTAATTAAAAAAGTATGATTTGTGAAATATTGATTTGAGTGGTTGGTTCAATCTTTGGAGAAATTATAATGCCTCCCCATTCCCCCTTGGATCTTGCATTAAGGTAAGATTCTCCATAGTTTTAGAATAAATATAAAAAATGAAGAGAGAGAGGGGGTCACCTTGTCTTAGACCCTTGGTAGAGGGAATTATTGATTACCACTCACAAAGACCAAAAATCTAGGAGTGTTGATGCAATTGTGCATCCAATCACACTCTTCTTTATAGAGACCCATCCTTTATAGAACCTTCATAAGAAAGACTCTATTTACTTGGTCATTTTCTTTTCTAATTTGAGCTTTGAAATCATTATTTTATCCTATATTTTCTTATCACACGGATTTCTTCATGTATAATGACGATACATTTTATTGTTGATTTTCTAGGCATAACACCAACTCATGCTTCAAAAAATATATCAAGGAAAATATTCTTCAGTCTAGTTTCCATTGTCTTGGTTACAATTTTATATACTATATTGTATAATAATATGGATCTATAGTTATCCATTGTTTCCACCTATCTTTTTTTAGGAATGAGGATGATAAGAGTATTGTCATAATCTTAGAGCATAGTTGATTTCTTCATGGCTTCTTCAATAGCATGACAAATATCATATGTGGAATACTCCAAAGTTTGTGGAAGAAACAAGTCGAAAAGCCATGTAGGCCTAGAGATTTTTCACCATTTATTTGGATTCCAATATCTTTCACTACCTCTTTTGAGAAAGGGGACATCAACATTATTTTTCTCTAGAGAGATGAGATAAGTAATTTTCCTTAAAATAAATTATTGATTCATTTCATTTATGAGGGACAAAGAAGAAAGTAATTCTTTAAAGTATTTTTTTATAACTTTGCATATTTCCGCCTAAGAGTCTACCTAGATTTTTTATTATTGGTTTTGATGCTTATGATTTTATTCACACTCCTTTTAATCCTTGTGTTATCACAAAAGAACATTATGGTTTTTTCCCCTTCTAAGATTCAACACTCTCTCAATTTATATCTTCCCTCTTCAATAGTTCGATATATTTTTTCTTTTAAGTCCTTCCCTTTTGGGTAAGATTCTTGATTGATTATGTTCTTAACAACTAAATAATTTAACTCCACCAACTCCTCTTTGAGTTTTTCTTTCTCAACAACATTCTTGAAGTGTGTCCTATTCCATTCTTCTAGCTTCCTTTCAAATATACTAACTTCTTGAAAATACTAAATAGATTAAATCTATTGACAAACAAGCAAGTTCAATACCAAAGATTGTGAAAATAAATCTCTATCCAATAAACTAATCAAAGGATGAGATTCAAGGCTTGGATAGAAACAACATGAAATCTAAAAATTAAGTTGCCTTAACTATGAAAATGGTGCAGTCACCGGTTAGGAGGGACCTCAAAGAGACCAATCCGAACCAGTCAACAAGAGTAAACACAATGAAAACACAAGGATATGATTGAGGCAATGCAAAACTAAATGAATTATATCATGAAAACTGTTTACAATCAATCGGTAACAACCGGGTTATAGAAACCGGCTCATTGGCCTACTAAAACATGCTTAATTACATAACAGGTCACAACTGGGACCTCAAATCTTAAGATCTATCTTCTATGTTATATATCTTCACTTATGTCTATTCTAATGCTCAATTAAATTTATTTATAAGATTCAAGGGGATCTGGTCAGCCCAAAAAAAAAGGATCAAATACCGAAGAACAAGACCTAAGGTGTAAAAACAACAAGGTCGGCCTCCGCCAAAGAAATTCCTCTGAAAAATCCAAAGGATGAAGTGTAGATTCAAGGGAAGGTCGGCCACACACCAAGGAACATCGAAATCAACGCTCAAGGCTTCACAAGCTACAAAAGGGATTCGGTAGATCACAAATGCAAATAGGTCCAGGCAATCGATACCAGAAAACATTGTCTTAGAAACCGGTAGCAATAACTTGTCGAAAAATGATCCAAATGCTTCGCGATTTGGGAATAAGGTAGATGATCAAGTCCTCAAGAAAAAATCTAACTCCTTGAGATTCGGTGAGCCAATGCCAGAAAATGCATAATGAAATGCTGAAACTACAAAACATATAGCAAAATAGAAAGGAAATATTTTTGGTTGATGCAAGATTGCCATGAACCAAGGATGCTCCTGCATCAGACATCTGGGATTATTGAAAAGTGATTCTCTTACTTTTGGGGGGTTAGAGGAAAACCAAGGCAGTCTACCTCTGCCTAAGAAATCCAAGATGAATCTTCAACTGGTTTGTCCTTCCACTTTACAAGATACTCCTTATATTGACTGCTCCGGGTACTACGCCCAATCCTACTGTCCAAAATGTCTTTAATCTGATCTGGTTCCTTCCACGGAAACTTTTTCTCCAAGTCTGAAATATTGTCCTCGTTGAATTTTGGTTCATGATACTGATGTAGGTCTGCAATGTTAAATACAAGTGAAATACTTAGACTATCTAGTAACTCCACTTCATATGCATTTCCAGAACTAAACTTTCTCAAAATATTGCAAGGTCCAAACGTCCTCATTTGTGACTTGTTATAAGTTCCAACTGGGAATATTTCTTTTCTCAGATACACCATCACTTCATCTCCAACTTCAAATTCCTTATGTCTCCTCTTTTCATTTGCTTTCTCCTTATACTTGTTGTTCATGTCCTCCAAATGCTGCTTAACTTGAATATGTAAGTCCTTTATGTGATCTGCAAATTCTTTTGTTTCTGCACTTCTCTGGTCTTCACTGCTAATATCTCTTAATTCTAATATACCTCTGGTGTGTGCTCTAGTAACAATCTCAAAAGGTGTCCTTCTAGTACTCTTGTTTACTGAATTATTGTAGGCAAACTCTGCTTATGCTAGAATCAAATCCCAACTTCCGGTTTTGTCTCCAACTAAGCATCTTAACAAATTTCCCAAGCTCCGGTTAACTATTTCTATCTATCCATCTTTCTATGGGTGAAAACTAGAACCGAACTTCAAATCTATCTTCATCTTCTTCCAAAGTATTCTCCAAAAATAACCAGCAAACTTAGTATCTCTGTTTGAAACTATGATCTTAGGTAATCCATGCAATCTCACCACTTCCTTGAAAAATAGGTCAACTATATGCACTTCATTTGATGTCTTCTTACAAGGTATGATATGAGCCATCTTTGAGAATCTATCTACCACTACAAATATAGAATCATTCTCTCTCTGTGTTCTAGGCAATCCAAGTATGAAATCCATGCTGATATCTTCCCAAGGTCTCTCTGGTACTATCAAAGGTCTATACAATCCCACATTCTGACTACTACCCTTTGCTACTTGATAAAATCTACAAGTTTGCACATTTTTCCTAAAATCCTTATGAATCTAGGGCCAAAAGTAATGCTCACTCACCACTGCTACTATTTTAT
Source organism: Cryptomeria japonica (assembly GCF_030272615.1). Taxonomy (NCBI): domain Eukaryota; kingdom Viridiplantae; phylum Streptophyta; class Pinopsida; order Cupressales; family Cupressaceae; genus Cryptomeria; species Cryptomeria japonica. The sequence continues at coordinate 858,931,468 of NC_081409.1, forward strand.
CAACACCAAAGTGTCTAGCTAATCCTCCACTATGTTTCTCCGTTATCAAATTCTCCCACATAGAAATCTTAGGTATGCACAACTGAACTCCTCTGAATAACATCCCATCCTGAATGAATTAATCCAACCACTTGCTTCTATCTACCATAACCGGTTCTCTACATGCTCTCCAAGGTTTTGCAAAATCCGGGTCATCATCATATAAGGTCTTCAACTCGTCAAATCCTAATATTGTCACTCTCATTTCTGTCAGCAAATTCCTTCTTCTACTCAATGCATCAACAACTTTGTTAGATTTCCCACTTCTATGCTTCAACACAAAGGTGTAGCTCTGCAAAAATTCTATACCCATCTCATATGTCTCTGATTCAACTTACTCTGACTGTTCAAATACTGCAAAGCTTGATGATCCACACACAACACAAACTCCTTAGGCAACAAGTAATGTCTCCACTTCTTCAAGGCTTGAACTATGGCATAAAATTCTTGATCATACACTCAGTATCTCCTTTGGGCATTATTCAATTTCTCACTGAACTAAGCTACTGCTCTCCCTTCCTGACTCAATACAGCTCCAATTGCAGTTCCACTTGCATCACAATCCACTTGAAATACTTTGTTTAAATCCAGTAAAGCTAACATAGGCTACTCGATCACTTTCTTCTTTAACAGTTCAAAACTTTTGTTTGCTCCAGTGGTCCACTTGAATTCCTTCCTATCTCCCCTCATTGTCTCAGTCATAGGGTTACAAACTGAACTGAAATTTCTGATGAACTTTCGATAGAAACTAGCCAATCCACATGAAATGATCTTACCTCTCCAATGCTTTCTGGTGTAGGTCATTCAAAAATTGCGTTTACTATCTCAAGGTTCATCTTCAAACCATCCTCAGATATCACAAATCCCAAATAGACTAATTCTTCCTTCATGAAAGTACACTTCTTAAGATTTATTAGCAACTTTTCTTCTCTCAACCTCTACAAAACTTGTCTTAAATGCAACAAATGCTCCTCTTTTGTCCTACTGAAAATCAGAATGTCATCCAAATATACAATAACAAACTTACCCAATAATTTTTTCAATACTTCATTCATCAGCCTCACGAAAGTAATCGGTGCATTAGTTAACCCAAAAGACATCACCAACCACTCATATAGTCCTTCATTTGTCTTGAATGTTGTCTTCCACTCGTCTCCTTCTCTGATCCTGATCTGATGATATACACTCTTCAAGTCTATCTTTGTAAAGTATTTGGCTCCACTCAAACAGTCCATTATGTCATCCATCCTAGGCAAAGGAAACCGGTATTTTACTGTGATCTTGTTTATTGCTCTGGAATCTATACGCATCCTCCATTCCCCATTCTTCTTAGGTGCTAATATTGTTGGTACTGCACAAGGACTCAAACTTTCTTTGATCAAACCTTTCTTCAACAATTCTCGCACTTGTCTATTCATCTCTTCATTCTTTGTCGGTGTCATCCGGTGTGCAACTTTGTTAGGCAAACTAGCTCAGGGAATCAGGTCCATGCAATGACTAATACTTCTCACATGTGGTAATCCATGAGGCACATTATCTGAAATGATGTCATCATACTCTGTTAGCAACTCTTTTATCTCTTCCAGTTGTTCTTCTTCATGCTCCAGATTCTCGGTCTTCTTAGGAACTAAGGAAAAACACACATTCTCATGTCTCATTCCATCCACCAAATAAATTCTAGCATTCATACAAAACTCACTCTTCAAAGGTTCCTCCAAGGGAAACAAGGCTTGCTTCATCCCATTGGCCACAATAGTGTATGTATTCTTCCTCCCATCATGTATTGCCTATCTATCAAACTGCCAAGGTCTACCCAACAAATGGTGACAAATATCTATAGGCATAATATCACACAAGACTTCATCATGTTAATTGCCAATTTTTCAATTTCACCAAATATTGCTCACTTACTATCAACTTATGATCATCCTAAATCCATTCTATCTCATAAGGCTTAGGGTGTTTCGATCTTTCCAAATTCAACTTATTCGCCATCTTTTTTGAAACAAGATTATCCAAACTACCACTATCAATAACAAATTTACAACACTTACCAGATACCTTACATCTGGTCTTGAACAAATTATTCCTCTGCAAGGGCTCTCCATCTCCTCAGGTATGACACAAAGCTCTCCTCATCATCAACAGTTCTCCATCCTCCAATTTGTTAGCTGATCTGGTGGGGCTTTCTTCCACCACTGTTTTTCTTCTACTATTCTCTTTCTTCTTACATTCAAAAGCACGATGCCCTTCTCCTCCACACTTATAGAAAGTTCCTCTAAACACTCTCTTGTCTTGTCTTCTATCATATTTTCCAAAATTATCATTCCGGTAGCCATCCGATTATCTCCTCCGGTAGAAATTTCTATCATCTTTCCGGTATGAATTACCTTCTTTGCTCACTTCCTTGTCCTTAATCTAATCCGTACAGGTTCCTCTACCTCCAATATATCCTCTTCCTCTGGAAAAACTTCCACCTCTACCTCTTTGTCTCTGCTCATGTCTTTTGTTCAGCTTCTCTTCTGGTTTCAGGGGATACTGGTAAGCTTCTTTAACACTTTGCAATTTGATCAAACTAAGTTCATCTTGTATAGACATCTACAATCTATTCAACTATCTTGCAACTTGTTCAACTTCATCATCCATATGTCTGGATCTGATATTCAACTTGTAAAATGCTTCGGTATACTCCTTCACACTAGATTCCTTCTGCCTCAAATTCTACAACTTCCGGAACAGATTTACTTGATAATCAACTAGCATAAATTCTGATTTCAACTTAGCAACCATTCGATCCCATGTCTTGATCTTCTCTTTACATCTTCTTTGTCTATCAACCTGCAAATGCTCCCACCAAAGAGATGCATGACCTTTCAACTGGGTACAGGCATATTTCACCTTTCTTTCTTCGGCGGTGTTTTCAAAATCAAAATATTTCTCCATCTCTGAGATCCAATCCATCAATTCATCTGAATCCAACTTTCCATCATATTCCGGTGGGGTAAAATGAGGTTTAGTATTCGCCCTACTCAAAACCCTTAAAAACCTTTCTTCATCTGGATCAATTGCCGGTGGGTTTACTTGTTCTTTCGAGGCTTCCTCTCCTTCATCTTCACTCACATCTTCAATATGTTGGCCTCTTCTCTAGGTTGTCTCCACGGCTTCCAATTGGGCTACAATTCCTTGCAACATTTCCATCACAATAGGGTCTACATTCCCACGCGCTCCACCATTCCTATTTCATCTTCACGCCAGTCCTCTGCAACTGCAGGTTGGATCCACTTTTTGCCACCCTACAATAAAATTTCTCAGGACAATGCAATCTCTAGAACAAAAGCTCACTCTGATACCACTTGGTGTAGTCATCGGTTAGGAGGGACCTCAAAGAGACCAATCTAAACCGGTCAGCAAGAGTAAACACAATGGAAACACAAGGATATGATGGAGGCAATGGAAAACTGAATGAATTATATCATGAAAATTGTTTACAATCAACCAGTAATAATCGGGTTATAGAAATTGGCTCACTGGCCTGCTGAAACATGCTTAATTACAGAACAGGTCACAACTGGGACCTAAAATCTTAAGATCTATCTTCTATGCTATATATCTTCACTTATGTCTATTCTAATTCTCAATTAAAATGATTTATACGATCCAACGGGATCCAGTCGGCCAAAAAAAAAAGGATCAAATGTCGAAGAACAAGACCTAATGTGTAAAAACAACAAGGTCGGCCTCTACCAAAGAAATTCCTCCGGAAAATACAAAGGATGAAGTGTAGATCCAAGGGAAGGTTGGCCACAAGCCAAGGAACATTGGAATCAACACTCAGGGCTCTGCAAGCTACAAAAGGGATCCGATAGATTCTGGTAGATCACAAATTCAAATAGGTCCAGGCAACCGGTACCAGAAAAAAACTATCTCGGAAACTGGTAGCGATAACTTGCCAGAAAATGATCCAAATGCTCTATGGTTTGGGAATAAGGTAGATGATCAAGTCCTCAAGAAAAAATTCCAACTCCTCGAGATCCAATGAGCCAATGCCAGAAAATGCAAAATGAAATGTTGAAAGTGCAAAACAGAAAGCAAAACAAAAAGGAAATATTTTGGTTGATGTAAGATTGCCACGAACCGAGGATGCACCTGCATTAGAAAAACCCATGATTGGATCCTTCTTCTTTATGATGCCAAAAAACAACTTGTTAACCATGCTTAATACACATATCTTATGTGAACTTATAATAACAATAAATAATGATTAACATCAGCATAAGATTGCAGCAATAAGCCATAAATCAGCAACACAACATGCACACACAACATATGATTTACATGGAAAAACCCTTGCGGGAAAATAACTCCACCAAGAAGAGAGGACAAGTTTTCATTAACAACAATAAATGTGCTTACAATACAATCAATTTTATTCTCCTCTTTCCCTCCACCATTGCAACACTTATGCACATGTGAAAAAACTCATTATATCTCCCATCTATCCTTTGTTCCTATAGAGAAATCTACATTCAAATATTGCACTTAATTCTACACCCAAAAGGTTGTATTTATAGAATGGCAAGAGCTCCAAAACCACCAATAAAGGTTCCCAAAGAAGACTCTTCATTCCTTATGACCAAAACACTTGTAATTCCTCCACGTAACTTGCAAAGACAACGTTTAGCTTCCAATACCTTTCCTTCAACATGGACACCTATACTTGCAAAATAAACATTACATTAAATATAGTAAATGATGAAAAACCAAAAACCAAGATACACATGTTGCCTCTTCCATCCTCCCACTCGAAGAAGCCCATAGGTCACCCTTTTTCTATTTTTTTAAGTAATTAAATATCTTATTCTAGAAATCCATAAGTGGGGAAAATAATATTAAATAATTATGTTGAAAACCCACTTTAACTGCTACTAGTGGAACTCATCACCTTTTATGAATGTATTACAAACAATGGTGAGAATTAGATTTTAAAATTTATTTTCCCAATACATTCTAAGTGCCTTAGGACTTTTTCCAAGTATGTTGGAACCATGTCATAGGATTTACAAGGTAGACAAAACCTTAATCCTAACATTTTCCTACTTGACATCATACATTATGAATATACTCATAGGAATCGCAAAAAAGGGAAAACCATACCTTAGCCATCCATGTACCATTTGAATCTTCACTATGATCTCATGCTCTAACAAGACACCTACAAAAGCAACCACCATAAAACAAAAAACTCCTCACATCCTCCCGCATGAAACATATGGAAGAAAAAGGAACATGGCAAGGTGAACCATAGCAACTATCATTGAACCTACTCCAATCTCTACATGAACATAAGCATCATATTCAAATGATAAAAAAGGCTCTGAGTAAATACCTTGCTCATACTACTTGGAATATCAACCACAATAAATTTCAATTCATTCAAGCTAACCATATCTTAAAACAAGAGATATCAACATAGATAAAACTTCATTCCACCAACATATCAACTCTAAATCTGTAATCAAGTCACTATATATCCATCCTCCTATCTCAAAGAAACATACCAATGAAAAAATGACCACAGACAAGGCCAACCAACAAAGTCTACATCACCACCGAAATAATCTCATGGATAAAGACAATCCACATTCAAGTCATCTAACTACAAGAAAATGGGTAGCTAATCCATAACCTGCATAACTTGTAGATCCAAATCCAATGAAACATGCAAACTCATCATTGCATTAGTAATCAACAAACCAAGATATCATAGAGGATAATTAAACATATATCCATAAACTCCCACTACACAAGAAATGTCTAATCTAAAAATAGATCAAAGTGTATGAAGTCTATCTATAATACTTTACATAGAAGATGTTGCTAACTCCTCTATCTCATAGTGTCAAGGAAACATACATTTATCTACAAATCCTACAACCAAATATGTTGTGCAATACCTCTCTCACCATCAATCTCCATAGCTCTCCCAAGTTCTTCACACTCAACCATATGTACACAAACATCTAGGAAGTAAAACAAGACCAAAGAGAAAACCTACAAATCAAACCGTATCCTTGCCCCACACTAACATGTACCAAACTATGCAATGTAAGATCTCTTTCACCATTTCCATACTAAAAGGATCTATCAATATTTAACATTCAAATCAATTAAAACCCAACAATAATAATGTAAACCTCTCATACCGAAGGTAGATCAAAGAAACCATCCATTCCCACAACAAAGAGAATTATGCCCAAAGCCACAAACCATTTCCTTTACCTCTCCAAAAAAGTCCTCAAATTATATACACATCTTAAGACCAACAACAAGGAGAGAAATGAAAATCCATAAATCCATGTATCATAATCTCAAAAAATTCTCAAAATTTCTATATTCAAGACTTACATGAGAAAACAACATATAAATAAAGAATGTATATGATAACCAAGTAGGTAATACCTCTTAGATCATTCACTTTCCAAGTAGACCAAGAGTGGGAAACAAGATTGTCATGTGCTCACAACACTGAGTAATAAAGCTTATAATATAAATGACAATCTCTCTTTAGGTCCATAATGTATTCGCATCCATAACTAGGTGTAGGATCCTCAATTTTTTTTCTAAATTCCTCATCAAAGAGTAACCTTCTCAACACATAGTCCCAAAACATGAGATCTCATAGCCTCACCCAAGTATCTCTATTTTCCATGAGCATATACCAATCAATTCATGCTAAATTCAAATGCAATCCTGTAAAATATTGAAACTCCAATAAAATAAGTAATACTCAAAACCAAAGAGAAACAACAACACCTCACCAAAGACTCAAGAGTCCTCCATCGCAGCCAAGATGTCACCATCTCCAAAGCACATGAAGTAGCCATTCGTCATCAAATGTTGAATCTGCATCACTATCAAAGCTCCCACTAAACAATGTAACCAAGCTCTTTAGGCATCATGACAACCATCTCCTAATTGAAAATCCTTCATGGGCCCAACATGATCAAAGAACTCGGCCAAGAGCTCCCAAAAGGAAGAGTCAAACCAAGATCTCCAAACCAAGAAGATACAACCACACATCCTTTGTCAATAGAACCAAAGATGTCAAACTTGCACTATAATCTGAAGGTAGAATCTAAGAGTTCCACATGACACCAACACCCGTTGCAAAATATCATCTATCTTCTAATCAAAGATTATCCATGGCTAATAATACATTGCACCAACAACAACTTAAAACCAAAATACTGAGATAAAGAAGATAGAACACATTATGTGACTTCATAAAGCTCCTAGTGTAAGTTATATTGACTTATACATGGTAGCATGAATAACATCATTACCAAAACTCAACTTAAAGTGAATAAATCTTCTCATGCACCATAAGCTACTGCTAAGATTCAAATGATCAACTATATAAGGTACTCAAAATAATACTTTTCACTATAGTCAACATACCAATGTAATAATGTTGATCAACAACAAGGTCTACCAAACTAAATCCTCATTAGATAATTTACAATGAGATACATGATTAGTTCTCTAATTTCAAACAACTAAAGTTCAACCTCACATTAGTATTATGCATAACAAAGATAAATAGACATAACATGTGGATTTCCATTACTAAAACACCAAAATCAATTCTAGATCTGATTTCCCAAACAAATACACATAGGATTAGCCATAGATCGATAAGAACCTTCTAAGCAACCATGCAAACCTGCAACTGTCTCCATCCAGAATGCCCTAAAACTAGTCATACCACAAATCTACTTATCATAGATTTTAGTTAATATTTAAAACCTACAAAAACACATTTGTAAATTTAAAATCCATTTAAACATCTTGACATTCACATCATACATGTCATCTAAACAATGGAAATATCATAGATCTACGAAACCCAACAACTAAAAATAAGAGATTATTGCAACCCAACAAGAGAGAAAAGTTGTCCAAGAGCTTAAACCATATGAAATATATCAGCTTCACAACTCATAAAAGGGTCATTGGCTTATCTTATAATTCTTCCATGTAGCCATGGGCTAAAACCATGAACCCAACATAAGCACTATATTTTGTAGTCCAAACTGTCAATGTATCTCCATGTGACTAGGATGCCAATACTCATCCAACATGAACACCTTCTCAATGCATATGACCAAAAAGTAAAGGAACAAAACTACCAAACAAGATGATACATACATATTATAAAATAAAGAGCTCCAGGTTAACAAACCATAACCAACTCTAAGAAGATCCATAAACATGAGCTTCAAATGCCCAACATAGATCACTTTGATAATATCTATGGTTTCCAATTTCACAAATTTGCAGAATAGAGTTAACTCATATAAAATTTATTACAGACCCAAAAGCCTTCCAACAACCTTTTAATTCCTTCTAATAGATTCCCACAAGCTTTCCATACTAAGAAACCAAAAATAGAGGAATACCCAGAACCTATAACCTTCAACTTTGATACCAAAAATTGTGAAAATTAATCTCTATCTAATAAACTAATCAAACGATGAGATTCAAGGCTTGGATAGAAGCAACATGAAAATCTGAAACTTATATGCATATCTGAAAAATTAAGTTACCTTAATTGTGAAAAACCCATGATTGTATCCTCCTTTATGATGCCAAAAAGCAACATGTTAACCATGCTTAATAAACCTATCTTATGTGAACTTATAACGACAATAAATAATGATTAACATCAACATAAAATAGAAACAATAATACTTAAATCAACAACACAACATCCACACATAACATAAGATTTACGTGGAGAAACCCTTGAGGGAAAAAAAAATCCACCAAGAAGAGAGGACAAGCTTGCATTAACAATAGTAAATGTGCTTACAATACAAACACTTTCATTCTCCTCTTTGACTCCACCATAGAAGCACCTATGTACATGTGAACAACCTCCTTATGTCTCCCATCCATCCTTCGTTCCTGTAGAGAAATCTACATTCAACTATTGTACTTAATTCTACACCCAAAAGTTTGTATTTATAGAATGACAAGAGCTCCAAAACCACCAACAAAGGTTTCTAAAAAAGGCTCTTCATTCCTCATGACCACAACCCTTGGAAATACTCCACAAAACTAAAAAATACATTGGTTTATTTTCCAATACCTTCCCTCCAACATGGACACCTATACTTGCAAGATAAACATTACATTAAATGTAAAAAATGACCGAAAACCAAGAGACACATGTTGCCTCTTCCATGCTCCCACTTGGAGAAGCCCATAGGTAGCTCTTTTTCCACTTTTTTAAATCACTAAAAAACTTATTTGAGATTTCCATAAGTGGGGAAAAATATTAAATAATTGTGTTCACAACCCACTTTAACCACTACTAGTGGAACCCATTGCCCCTTATGAATGTATTACAAACAATGGTGAGAATTAAATATTACAAATTATTTTCCCAATACATCCTAAGTTCCTTAGAACACTTTCCAAGGATGTTGGAATCATGTCATAGGATTTACAAGGTAGATGTCACCTTAATCCTAACAATATCCTCAAATAATAAGGTCATTCAAAAATCATTTAGCTATCTTTAGCTTCAATATTGAGATCTCCCATCCACATTTTTAAAAAAATGTACAAACACCTTGGGGGTGACAATAAGGTAATAAAGATAGCAATATCAGAAAGTGGTCTAACCCACTTAGATGAATAATTTTTAACTCATGAAGAGAAAATATAACCAATGTCTGCATAAAGGATCATGTCTAACCTTTATACAATGAATGCACCTTCCAAGCATCTTCTCGTCCATCTAAAAACACCATTTGATGGTGCAATATCTATTAGAAAGGAACAATTATTGAAATAAGAATTCTGGGATTGGACACTCCTAAAATACCCCCTGCATCTCCTTATTATTTAGGACTACATTTAAGTCACCACCAATAAAATCTCACATTATAGTTGTTGGATAAAGGTGGGGACTTGATTACATTCCTCTCTTTTTTGTTGCAATTTTACCGATCCATACACATTAATAAAACAAATTTAGGGGACATTATTTATCTTTGCATGCTTTCCATTCTTTTTTTCTTCAATTACTTCTAGGTCCACTCTATATAGATTTAATAATATGTCTAGACCAACACAAGATCCATAAGCTAAATAAAAGACAACATGTCAATGTCTCCACTTCTCAAGATGTTTTCTTGTTTCTTCTAAAGATAATCTTATTTCTTGAAACATAGAGATGTTAGATTTACTTAATTTGTTTTGGAACTTAAGCACATGTTATTTATCAAAGGTATTGATGCCTATAATATTCCAAGTTAGGTGTTTCATTAATCCTTGAGAAGGGGGATTCCCTTCATGGATCTTAGTTTCATTTGCCCCTTGTCCTTGCCTATAATTTCTAACTTTTCTTAAATTGTCTTTCTTCCTTTCCAACATTTATCCCTAGTTGATATTTTTAATTTTTTGATTCAAATTGGCTTAGCATTCTCTCTTCTAGAATGTCTAGTTTCTCACCCCCAAATTTCATTCCTAAATATTACTCCATCTGCTATCTCTTCTACTAAGAGGAATTTTTTATTTTTTTTTCTATTTTGAAGACCTCCAAAGAAATTTTGAATGGGGTTTTATCTATAGTGTAATTTTTTAAAATCATAATCTTCGATGAGCTTCCATTGACATCAAGGGAATTGATTGTTGTATTTTCAATTTCCTTCCTCCTTTTTAAAATTTCAACATTTTCCTTCTTTTGTCCATTATTGTTAACTCCATATTAGCATTCCCAAAACCCATCATTCTGGCTATAATCAAATATCTTATCTTCTTTGTTTGATCCATATCATTATTCCTTACTTTCAAGTTTGGTAGGTATCTGGGTTGCCCACCTTTCTTGATAAACATTCCTTTGATGAATTCCCTAAAGTTAAAGAGATTTTGTATTTTATTAAGGGAACATATGATGGGGTTGTTCTAATCCTCATCATTCAATTATCAATCTAGGGTATTGTCCATGGCTATATGCAAAAAATAAAAGAGAGAACTTGTATGACAATCTATTCTACAACACACATGTAGAAATATAACCTACTCTACAACACACTTGCAGAAATTGAAAAGAGCCTACTTGTAGAAAAGGAAATGGCTATCTATCTCACACTTACAATAATTGAAAAGGATAATATAATTCACACTCATTAGAAATAAAATGCTTGTTGGAATCAAATTTATTGTATAAAATTTGCAAATACAATTTTGAAAATGAAACTAAATCTAAGGTCTACTTGCTCAAGCTAAACAATCCCTTCTTATCCCTCCCTTTGATCAATTGTTTATAATGTATTTAAAAAATAATTATTCTAGATCTACTCAATCAATCCACCAAGAAGGTGGATCTGATATCCTATTCTTGAGGAGGAATTCATCAAAAGCTTTGAGTAAACTATAAACAACAATTGTTGTCCATCATCATGCCACTTTTACATTAGTCATTTTTTATCATTATTTGCTCATTAATTGTTTTGAATATTCTCACTTGTGGTATTTTTTTGCTCCTTGTGATTTAAGCTTCCTAAATCATTTTGAATTTTGAGTTTCATTGAAAAATGACGAATATATTGCTATTTTATTGATACTATGTTTTTTATTTTTTCTCTACAACTAATTTATAGGAAAACTTCTAAAGCTCCACGTGAATGGCTATTATTTAGTTCACTTGACCAAATCATTTCTGATTATTATTAAAAAATGTCATTCTTGTGCAATTACACTAAAGTACTATGGTAGCTAAAGTTATCTTTGGTATAGAAGACAACGTTCAATCTAATAACTATGATAGATATTTAGGCTCAACATGGAACATATACATAACATTGATTTAGGAATGATTGATGCTCAAAAACCTTTCAAGAATATTAGATTGTGTTGGAAGTTTTTAGAAGTCTTCTTTATCTTCTCGTGATGTCTTCAAATCCTTATAAATTTCTTTAGATTTATTTACTGCTAGTGTCCTTGGAGCTCTCTAATAATACGATTCATTCAATAATCCACTCATCTACATTGTATCATCTTACACACACTAGTGGAAAAATATTAGAATTAATTTAGATCACTCTGAGTACTAAAAATAAACCAAACATCTACTTTACATTCTAACTTAAACAATTAAAGAACTTTCAATCATTACTCAAATCCACTACAATGCCAATTTATTAAGAAGAAAGAGATAATTTTATTTGGCTAAAGATGAGACCATTTATGGTATCATCAATATCCTTCTCCACATTTTATCTCTAGATTCTTTATTTTTATTTGATTTCAATATCTTGTAACAATGGGAACGAAAGATTCACCTTGACACGATCCTTATGTCCTTGATTTTGTCATCTACCATTATAAAGGTTCCTAATTTATTCCCTATCTCTACTAGAATTTTAGGATCCCAATATTCCATTGGTAGTTATATATCCTTAGCCACATTAAGACTTCATTAATTTCATGCTTTGGTGGATTAAAAATTAGTTTCATCTTACAAGTAAAAACTAGAACCATCCATTATGTATGGTCCTCCATTTAAAATTTCCTCTTTTTTCTCCTAGTTAGGGCATTCAACCATAAAAATCCCCTTGGAAGGAACTTTAGACTAATATTTTTCTTATTTATTTTGACACTAACATAGAATTATGTACTTTACAAGACAATTCCCCTTTGATTTTAATTGTGACACCTTATTATTTAAAGCTTCATTTTTTATTAAAAATAAAATTATCTTAGATAAAGGTTTTGGTCCAAGGGGGATTAGGTTCTCACCCGTGGCTAATGATTAATCTATTATGGGGATAAATAGGAACTCTCCCCTTTCTCCATCTCCATATTTCCTTCATGAAATAGCCATTCGAGATGTTATGTTTTTCATGTCTCTAGGTCCTCAATCTCTAGCCTTCCACGTACTCTTGCACCCATATGTTTTTTATTTCACTATCGATCTCCTCTATTGACTCTTGATTGTGAGCAATTATTCCCTTTAAGATATTTATGTTTTTTATTATGAGAAAAGAAGGTTTTGAAGGGATCTCGAAACCCTTTACAAAAGATCCTTAAAAGAAAATAGCATTAAGAAACATGAAAAGACAAACTGCCAAAAAACCAGCATAGTTATGGGCAAAAATCAGCAAAAAAGCCCAACAAAACCAGCAACATCCAACCATATCATAAAAAAGATAGAAGGCAAATTACTTAATGTTTTTTAGGGCATTAGCCAAATTTTCGCTAATCCCTTGCAAATCTTTAATATAATCCCTAAGCTTAGGGATATCCTTGGAAGAGGCCACAACATCTTTTTTCATGCTCGGCCTTGTTCTTTTTGCCACACCACTAGGAGCACTTTCAACTGTCCCTTCCTCAATAGCATCCTCATCAATATCTAGGTCCATGACAAGTTTGGAGGTGCTGGAACCATCAAGGAACTTGGTAATTTCCTCTAAATTCTTAGTCACAGAGGTAAGGATATCCGAAATCATTACCAAAAAGTTTTTCATAGTTGTTTTTCCTTCCTCCAGATTACCAATCTGAGCTTCCAGCTTCTCTACTTTTTCCTCCATACCCTTATTCCACTGCTCCTGGTCCATTTCAACTTTCTTCCCTTTCGCTTCCTGCTGCTTATCAGTTTTTTCCAGATTCATGATTCCTTCATAAACCCACCTGTCAAAACCCATACAAACCTCAAACTAGTTTTTGAGTTTATCCAGAATTATCCCATCTCCAGCTTTATTCTGATCCCTGATCGAATTCTCCTTGTCCTTCTCCTGCTCAATTTCTATTTCCCTTTCCTCATTAATCTTATTTTATTGCTCCTCCATTCGCTGGCTATTAACATTACCTATACTCACACTGTGGGTAGGACTATTCTGATCAGAAACATCCTCAACTCCTTCTTCCTCTTCCCCCACCTCCTCTTCTTTCCAGCTCTCATCTCCTTCAGACTCATCGGTCTCCATCTCGCTTCCATCTTTTCTAATGTCCTCTGAATCAATCTCTGTATCCTTTTGATTACCCTTGTCCTCTTGAATTTTCTCCACAGTAGCTTTTTTGCCCTTTTTGCTCTATGTCAACTCATCCTTGCTAGGTCCACCTTCCTCCCTCTTCCTCTTTCCTTTCCCCAATGACACCGACAATCTCTTGTTTTCTTGGATAGCCAGAATCTTGCAATGCTCATAAATGAGCAAAATAAGGCCACAATGAAGCACAGGCGTAGAAGGGTTCTTGCTATGCTTATTCAGAGATTGCGACAAAGACCTAAAGAGGTAATAGGGCAGAGAAATCCTCTTCTCATGTCTAAAATGATTTAAAAGTACAAAATGGTATGTGTGGACCCTGGTACAATGATCCTCCACAGTAATATATTTCATAATTGCATTAAGCACATAGCCCCAAATTTTCTTAATATTGGAAGCATCATAATACCCTCGTAGCTTTTCCTATTTTCGCTCTCTTCTTCTCTTTACGCAGAAAAAGATTAACTACATTATTAGACACTTTCAGCTATCTAAAGAAGTTAAGACCAGAATGGGGCATACCTATGACCGTCGCAATGAGATCCGCATCCAACTTAAACCTAACACCATGAATTTTGAAGGAGCCATTTATCTAGTTTTCAGTGACTTTAGTGACTGCTAGGTTAACTCTGCCTTTATCATAGTCAACCAGCTTTTCCATGAAATTCGTCATGAATCCTTTCTCCAGCTTTGTCCAAACCTTAGGCATCTCCTTCCATCTGGAAATATTATCAGGTTCCTCTCTTCTTAGATCCCCCCTCATTTTAGATTTCGTTTTACAATTTCTCTTCTTCTGCAACTTCAGAGCTTTCTTCCAAATGACACTCGAATTTTTGAAAATGCATACCCACAAAGTGTGCGAAAAATTAATATTCTTGATTAGGACTCTGCCCTTCTGACGTGTCATCATTACCTTTCTAAAAATTTGAAGATTACTCATTAAAACTTTCATGATTAATCGTGCAATCCATCTTTCCCCATAAATTTGTCCTTTCTCATGAGTTCTTTAATATTAAAATCAATATTAACTTCCCCATTCCATATATGTTGAGGTTTGAAAATTACGCCAAGGTTCGCTAACACATCCGCAACCCCATTTTTTTATTTGAAGACATGTTTAAGATATTTTTGTTAAATAAATATAAATACACATTTTTAAAATCATAAATATAATTCTAAAATAATTTTTCTAAGAGAAATCTTTTTGAGAGGTTGAAAATACAGTTTCAATCTATTTTTCCATAGACATAATGGGAGGCTATTTAAGCTTTTTCATTTTAAATTTGTCTTTACAATTATTTTATTTTTTAAAATAAAAGTGGAATATCCACTAAACTTATATATTAATAATAAAGAGTTTACATCGGGTTCAAACAAGGCATACCGGCAGGAAAGAACCTACAAGAAAACCTCCGGTTGTAGCCTTTAAAACAAATACAACATATATATTGTCTAGCCATACCCCCCCACCCTCCTATTTCTATAATTTTTACAAGATTCCTATAGGACAATTCAAAAAACCAGAGTATCCCCAACAGAAGAAGATGAACATGAAGAACCGCCAAGCAGATAAATGAGATAAAATTCCCTGTCAAGACCATAGCTAATCAATCGAGCAAAAATGAAGCCGTATAACCTTCAAGCCTGCAAAAAACCATTCCACCAACTACAAAAAAGAACTTTGTTAGTTATCCAAAAACCAGGAACTAAAGCTCTCATTCGAAGGTTCATGAGATGGGGTCGGAGGCAGAATCACCCTTAGAGGGAATGCCACAAAAGCAGGAGCAGAGCACAAAAAACCCAAAGTGATTAATGAATGTAATGCTTGAAAGACAACCCAAGCTTTATCCACACACTGATCAGGAGCCAAATACAACAAAAAATCCATAGAGGCCCGAGTGTTTTCCATGGAATCACATATCAAACCCATTCGTAATTCATCCAATAAATGGCCAGACCAGCCATTAGCCAAAAGCTCATGACGAGGGAGAAAGCCACCATAGTAAAAAGAACCCATATCAAACTGATAACCAGCCAATGCAGGAGAAACCAATGCCCAATTGCATACTGTCGGAAAGACAAACGTGGACACCAAGAGGCAGACCAAGTCCATATCAAGTATAACATCAAAACAAATAGTAACAAAGCAAGAGAGAAGCTCAGCATAAGAAACTTGAGGACAAACCTGCAACCACCGACATCACAAGAGCCTACGGAATTCATGTCTTTACAATTATTAAAACAATAGGTTTTACAATTTAAAATTTATTATATATAATTTTAAATATATACAAATAAGTTATATAATTGTAATGAAGAAATTTAAGTAGTTATGCCTCAAGGATTGATTTTCAACTACCGAATGCCGACAAAGAGGAATTGCAAACCCCGAAGACAAATTGTGAATAGGAGACCGGGCAGACCTAACATAGGGCCACCCTAAGTGGCGGGGACAAGGGGCCATGACCCAGTCCTGCCCTATTTTGGGGCCCGGACAGGGTCTAGAACAGACACAGGTCAGAAAGGAGAAAGAGTGAAGGGGTGAGAATGCATAAATATGTCTCGGTTAAGGAAGGAGATGTTGTCGCCAAGGTGAGGACCCAAAATGTGGTTAAAATTGCAGGGGCCATAATTTTATGACACTATAGTAAGACTTTTAGAAAAAATTGTTGATTTGTGACTTGGAAGGTGAACTAATGAAAAATAATTAAATTGCAATGCCTCTCAAAATATAAATTATAAATACTCGATTTTTGGAAGGTAGACTATCTAATGATCTTACCAAAACACCTTTAAAATTAAAAATAAGTTCACTCAGATATGTGCTTTACAAAAATTTAGGGTAGAAACCCTAATTTTGCAATAACTCACTCAATTCTACTTCAATTTATCTAAAATTGGACTAAATATGTTCTTCAAAAACCCTTTAAAATCATAAAATGTTCACTAAAGTTTTAAAGTTATGTGATTTCCAAAATGACCTCCAAATTTGAAGGAAAATACCTTGCCTTCATGGTGCCAAGATCATGCTTTGATACCACTTGATAAGAACTTCACGTATAATAGTTAGAAATAATAAATTTTAGAAGATATATCTCACATGACACAAGAGATTTATGTGGTCCAATATGTCCTAATATCTAATATATGTTGAATATGGTAAACCCTTAAGGTATGGTAACACCATGCAATAATCCTTATGGAAGAAGTCACTCCATGCTATATCTCTAAAAGATTCCAAATACAATATCATACTTCACACATATCTTCTACAACGATAGCCACATTCCTTTATATGTACATCTTCCTAATAATACTATGAAAATGTAAATCCGAATGAAGACCTACTTAACTTGTGATATAATTAATTATATAAATTATGCATATGACCCAATATAACTAACACAAATGATATGTGCCACATTTTGACATCTTCGTCCACCTAAATACCTTATAATATATATCCCTAGTTACATTATATTGAATATGATGCAACACTTGAGCATCTTGATGATCAAGAGACCTTTCTTGTAGTTCCCACTTTTCTAATTAAGATCAACATCAATCTTCTATTGCTAATTTACTCAGAGCTTCCAATTTTTCTTTGTAGCAAGTTAATTATAGTCTTTTGGATATAATCTTGTGGGATGAATATTTGACAAGTGTTTTATACTTGTTTGTGAAGTCTCACATTTCAAATTTGGAGGATGAATTTGAGGGGTTATCTCTCCTATTTGATGATAGTCATGACACATCCATTTTCACATTATATTTGTCTTTGGATCTTGTTCAACATCAGTTAGCACTTGATCTAGGTTTTTCACTTCCTAAGTTGACTAAGTATGTACCTGATTGTCTTGTGGGATCATCATCTACCAAGGGCTTGAAGGCATATGAGTAGGGTTTAGAGATACAATCTTCATACATTTGGATTCTTCTTCCTATTGATTTCTATCTAGAATGGGAAATGTTGGGATGTGCCCTAAAATTTTGTCTAGTACACTGAAATTGCCTAGTTTTAGAGTTTTATGTTTATGTATATCCCCTTAGCTCTAGCCTAATGCCTTAAACCCTAAACCCTTAAAGCCTTTTGTAAGTAGGCATTTCTTTTCTTTTAATTGTTTGTTGACTGTCTTGAGATGGTTTTTGGTTGTATTAATCATGACTTGAGCCTATTGTACCATCATCATGATTGGCCTCGCTCGTTAGCCATTTGATTCTCGTGACCTTTTTGCCTTTTTGTTTTGCTGAGCTTCTTCCTCTAGATCAATGGTCTAGATTACTACGTGATTGCACAATTAGCTAGATTTGCTTACTCATCCTAACTCCACAACCACACCCGCACACATGGCACATAGACTCCACTCGAATTTGACTCCACTTGCATGGACCAATGAACTCCTTGCACGTTTGAGGCTTTGTGAAAAATCAAATATGTGGGCTCGGATCACTTACCTCATAAGTTTTTTTATTGAGTGATTATATCTTATCAAATCAATGGCTTATATCAAGTAGCTCCTGTGACTGTTTATGGTTAGATTGCAAAGTTGTAGCTTCTTCTATCAATTAGTCTTTGTTAGTTGCATTCCTATGCCCATCGGTTTATATTATCAATGATGGTTTCATCGCCACTTTGTAGCCTTTCCTGATGGTTTGACTTAATCATTGCGAACTTGCACCTAACGGTCCATCGCATCTTTGCAATGCTCTTTGGTGATTAAATCTAGTTGTTGTGATCTTGTGCTCGATACATCATATGACCTCGACGTGTGCTCCAAGTTGGGTAGCGAAAGCATGTGAGCTATTTCTCACTTAACTGATGACAGAGCACACTTGGACCAATGGATGTGCGACATGAAGGAAGCCACTCTGCATGGTGAGGACTTGGGTCCACTTTTCCAACCTCCTAATGGTGATGTAATTTGGTCATCTTCCATGAGATCGACGACCAAGATCTTCACGCGATAGCACAATTAACTAGAGATGCATGATGGAACTAATCTCGCAGTCCCAAAAAGGCTTTGCAAATGGTGGCAAATTAAAAAAAAAAAGTGCATACGTGCAGGCTTCTCATTCATCGTCGTCTGACAAGGATCTTGTTGTAGTGGTCCCAACATTCGAATACAAACTTCAATGACTACTTCCCGCCATCAAACCGGTATATGTGTCCGTAGTAAATGTGTCAAATTTCCCATTGTGGTCTCGAATTCTTGAGTATAACTAGATTCATTCCAGTTTAATTTTACACTTACCATGCTCTCAAAATATCTTACATGTCTTTTGAATTCTGATTTCATCATAATTAAGGTTTATGCTCCAGGGTTTATAATACAAATCATAGTTTTCTCTTATTATATTATTTTAATATTTTTCTTTGTATGGGCTTCAAGTTTATGAGATAATTTAATTATCTAGAATTGCAAGGGGTTAATTCCAAGGTTTATTTTGAAACCCTAGCTATTGTCTATATCTGTTTTTGCAAACCCTAATCTTGATAATGGTTAAGTCTTCTAGCCTGGGTAAAAGGAAGTTCTTAGAGGAGATAATTGCCCAACTTCTTGGGTCCATAGAAACAAAAAAAAGGGTCTAAGCCAGGAGCTAGGCCAAATGAATTTATTATTTATCATTCTATTGGTTGTAGGGATGCCTTAATCCCACCATGGGGTTTTAGTCTGTGGAGAAGGGGGTACAATAAGAAGATGGAATATATTCTTGTGTCAAATATTTGGAATTACAATCTTGCAAGGCTAGTGGTTCCAAATGTGTATGTAAATGTTGAATTGATTGCAGCCATTGCCAACAATTATAGGCCAGACACCAGAGAAATTGTGGCCAAGAAAGGCTGCGGACTGAGAACAATCACAAAGGAGGTCATTAATAAAGTGTTCATGCTTAACCCTAATATGGATTGGCCCATTAATACAGAGGAATTAGAGAGGGAATACAAAAATAATGAAAATTTGTATAGGGACAAGCTTGCATCATTCAGGCCTACAGGTTTGAAAAGGGATCAAAAACCACTTACTTCAAAGGAGATTGATCCCTACCACACCAATTTATTTGTTGGCTACTTCATGGGCGCATACTATGCTTTGTGTCAGGTGTGTCTTGTTGATGCTCGGGCCATGATTCCCAATTGGATGTTGGTGTTGTGTATAGACATCCATAATAGAGACATCAACAAGCCATTTGATTATGCTACTTTGGTGGTTGAGGGTCTTCACAATGCCCTCTATGATTTCAAGATGGGGAAGTCAATTATTTTCAAGTACTATTCTTTGTTAATGCATATTTTCTTATACAAAGGTCTCAAGGTTTGGCATTCCGGCCTTCATGTTACTTCTATTGTAAAAGGTGAATTACTTCCAGTCCAAGAGTGGACTTCTATTTGGGATATGCACATGAATGAATCCAACTATCTTGCCTTTGAAAATCACTTTGTTAGAAAGTTGCTAAGTATTATTCAAGGAGAGGTAAGATGGGGTTTAAGCAAAGAAGTAAGGAATTTCCTGAGACCTAAGGATCTTACACTTGAATTGAAGATCCCTCATAGTTGGGGATCATGGTTCTACTTTAAGGACCATACTATCATTAGGGTTTTTGGTAGCCTTGTTGCTCCTAGAAAATTGCCTATTACTGTGCAAGACAAGGTTTCTTTCTTGGAGGTCATGCATAAATTTATTGAGGCAAAGAGGTCCTTAGTTGGAGGGTCTCATAAGAAGGATTCACTACTCCCATCACAATTTGTGGCAGGTATGTATCATTTCACAAATCGGAAAGCATGTGATATCATGGATTCCATGTTGAATAAGTATAATGTTCCCCGAGCTAAGTATAGGTATTATGATTTTGAATGGTTCATTCAAAAGCTTGGGAAGGCAAAATTACAATTTCATTAATGGGAAGATGAGGAAGATCTCATTAGGAATGCTAAGGATTACAATGGTGTTTTGAAGATAAAGGAAAGATGGTACAAAATACAATATGAAGAGTGTTCATGGTGAAAATGGATAACAATAATAACAATATTGAAAGGCTAAATGAATTCAACCACTAAACCCTAGCCTAACAATGAACAAAGATCCACCATAACATATGAAGATAACCTAAGACAATGCAAATAACTCAAAATCACAAAGATTATACCATCACATGTCCAATAGGGTTTTGATCTCCATTCTTCCTATCTCCATTGATCTTGCTTGATATATTTGCTCTCAGATTGTTATATGCACAAGAGCTCAACAAAGAACGGAATGTGGTTGCAAGTAGGATCGTAGTGTAGTCAATTGATCAAGTAGTTAGGGTTTGACAATGAAGAAAGCATCTCCTTAAATAGAAGACACAATAAGAAATGGAGGGTTAAGATTGAGAGGTGTAAAAAGAGAGGTCGGCTAGGATTAGAGGGTAGGTAAAAGAAATACCAAAATAATGAAAGAGGTAGGTAGTGTATGAATTAAGAGATGAATGACATGTGTCATGTGTAGAAAAAGATAATGAATTAATTAAATAAATAAAGATTTATTTAATTAATAGAAGAAGTAGGACAATTAAATAAATAAAATATTTATTTAATTTAGGAAAGGGATAATTTAAATAAATAAATGTATTTATTTAAATGAGAAATAAGGCTAGAAGAGGATAAATGAATTAATTAAATAAATAAAGATTTATTTAATTAATAGAAGAATTAGGCTTAGATAATTAAATAAATAAAATATTTATTTAATTAGACATGACAATTTTAGGTGTCTACAAAGAGCACAAGAAAAGGAGAGCAGATGACTCATATTCTCCATCATGGTAGACACTCTTGATCCCTAAAGTAAGAATAAGGGCCATTTTTGCTACTTATCTAGATGTGGATACAATTCTTTTCCTTATTAGAGGTCTAGATTAGTGGTTGAATCACAAATTCAAAAAGTGAAAGAGGAGAGGCATGTTTCTCCTCAATCTATTAGCTATGGGTCTCGCCTCTCCTCCACCATTTCCCCCACTTGGCTATGATGACCTTCCATTTGCCTCTATCCTTGCTCAAACATCATTACTAGTATCTTATGAGCCTCAAACATCACAAAGGTTACTTGCAGAGGATTCAATGAAGAGACCAATAGTTGCATCTTCCTCTTCAAGTAGGCAACCATATCATATTCCAAAGAGTCCAGAGCTATGACTCCTTTGCATATGTTGTCTCCAAGAAGAGGCATCCCATTTTAGTCCTATGAGGGATTTGATTTCCAAGGAGAGGCACCTTTGCCTCCACATAGATTTGACAATATAATAGGTGTCACAATTCAGGACCCTTCTCGGGAGAGGTCCCTTGAATCATTCAAGCTTGGAGGTGATCTCGACGAGGATATAAGGTTGAATGCTGGTGAGGAATTCATGGATGATGATGAGTTCATCAACACAAGATAATTCCAACAATTTGTGATAAGGAACATGGTGGATGAATTGGAAATAAGGAAAGGAATTAGGCTTGAAAGCGTAAGGGAGGATGAAAGACTTAGAATGAAGGATGAGCTCCTAAGAGTAGCTAAGGACCAGTTGGCCACAATGACCCCTGAAATGGGAAGAAAAATTGTAAAGGAAAGTGGTGTGCTTCTCCTTTAGGGGTGGGATATCTCCTCTGTAGTACCATTTGATGCCTTAAGGAGAAGGAATGATATTGATTTGGATATAATGGATCTGGAGCAGAGGAGTAAGGTACTCTCTGGAGCAATCTTTGATGATCATCTAGATCAATTGGTCATTTAGAGTTTACACCCTATTACAAGAAGAATAACCCTAAGCTACGAAATGGATCAATTGTTTGGAAGTTTACTAGTCAAGAGAGTGGTTGATACTATTGCTATAGAGGCCATAAGTAGGACTTTGAATGTTGCAAATTTTTCCCATATAGGTACAATGGAGGTGGATGAGGAGGTCCATATCTTGAGGGATAGGGTGAAGTCATTACAAGAACAATTGTATTCAAGACCAACATACAAGCCTTCAACCATGTTAGAATATTCCTCTGAAGAGGGGATGGCATTGAAAAGAGACCTAGCTCAAGCTAGGATAGATATGGCAAGGATGACTAGTGAAATTGACATGTTGAAAATGGATACCTCAAGGATAGAGAAAACAGGCATTATAGAGGTGAATCAATCCTTTCTTGATTCAAAGATCAACACCATTTTGGGCCATGCAGGTGCAACCTGGGATGAGCATAGAGAAATGTTGGGATTTCTTGAGGAACATCTAAGATGGAAAAGGTTCATTGCTTGCTCTTTGTCTTACATGAGCAAAGTAATTACAGTGTTGGAGATTACTATGATTAGATCTCTTCCTCCCCATTCATATGAAATTTTGGTATAGTTCAAGTCAGATTTTGAAATGATGAAATAATTTTTCATCATTCACAGAATGTACACATAGAGAATAAAGGTAGAACTCAGGAGTTTCTAGTGCTTGGTTACATGTCACATGCTATTCTTGTTTGACAAGGAGAGGAGTATTTTGGAAGGGAGAAAGGTGTTAAGGTCTAAATCAGATTGGGAGACAGAGATTGGGACAACACTAGACCCAATATCGATAGAAATTTTTGCAAATAAGGGGCAGATGTTGAAAAAGTTGGAGTCGTACATGGAAGCACTGCCAAGATTGGACAGTGGGATGACCAAGATGGAGATCGCTAGAATAGAGCTAGTAGATGAAGACTACCAACAACATATTAAAAGGCTTCAAGATTATAAGCAAAATGGATTTGGATTTCTCTAATCTTGTCTTCCCTCCATTCTTGCAATTTTGAATTCTCACTTTCCTGCCTTTTTTGATGATTATTTTGTTTCTTTCTTCTTTATTGATGTATATAAATAAGTAGGAATGTATTTTTTGGAAAGGTGACAAATCTATGACATTTTTCAAAGAATATTGAATTTTATCTTCTTTATTGAATGCATATCTTTTATAAGTATTTTGTAAGCAACTCTTTGTCCATGTGCAATTAATTTAAACATCTTAAAATCAAGTCAATGATTTCCAAGTTGCTCTCCGTTTGGTTTCTAGAATCATATGAATCAATGAATCAAGGATTTTTGGTTTATGTTTCCACACTGTGTTGTTGAATTTGAATGGATTTAAGCTTCTTCTAAAGTAGAGGATTAAATTCCTTATTTCAAGTCAAAAGGATTTTAGTAGAAAACAAATTTGGCTGAGATGCAATCAAGAAATTTATTTGTGTTGTGATTAATATCATATATTAGTCATATCAGGTAGAAGGTGTTGTAAAGATTACACATTTTATATTGTAATAATGGTTCTGTAGATGAGGAAAAAGGGGGTTAGTTCGAAAACCAAAACATGCATACAATCTACTTGAGCTAATCACAAAAACTCAGATTGCAAGCTAACTTTCCTAATCCTACCAACAAAGTAACTAAAACAAAACACAACATAAATTCAAACCATTCTTTGCACTTCTTCAATTAGACCTCGCTCATCCTCCTTTCAGCTCTAATGGAGATATACATCGCTCTCAAGAGGCTAGGTGCACAAAACAATGAAAGCGAAGGAGATTGTGTGTGAGACTTACTAGGAATATGTGATTAAATGATGATTGATTCGACAAAATTGACAAAATGACAGAGTTAAGCTATTCGAAAACCAAAAGATTTGACAAAATGATAGAATAACAATGCTAATGTTAGATTGCTACATAAACTGATAGAATAAAATTGCTTGAAAGTTAGATGAAAATGTGACAGAATAAGAATGCATAATAGTTAGATGATTTGATTGACGAAGAGTCCTCAATTTATAGAAAATTGGAAACTCAATGGATAGACAAGATCGAAGGGATTTTTGATCAAGTAAATGGACTAGATTAAATGCACAACAAAGATGCCATTCGGGGAAGGATGAAGGAGATGAAGAAAAAAGTGATGAAAAGAAAAAAGTAGAATTTTAGGAATGCATACCTTATTTTCGAATTAAAAATTGAATTATAATGAGACATTAATATTTTCAAAAATCAAAGAGGAATATTGAGATAAAGTTGCCATTTTTGAAAACTAAGAGGATATTTTCAATGAAAAGTTTGAAAAAACAGATATTATCCTCATATGAGAAGATAGTTAGGAAAATTAAATAAATAAAGATATTTATTTAATTTGAATGATACAATTAGATAATTAAATAATTAAATGAATTTTTCAACTATAGGTTAAAATGAATAAACTTTTAATTAATCAATTAAGATTGTTTAATTAAAGGGGATAAATTGAAATTAATCAAATAATGCAGTACTATTTAATTAATTTTAATAGGGGAAAAGGTTTGATGAAATGATGAAAGATCAAGGTGGAATAATTAGCAAAATGGGCTTAATTAATTAATGAATAAATTAAACCTAAATGAGCAAATTAGTCAAACCAACATCCAAAGACCTTAAAGGGATCAAATTAAGTCAATTTGGGTCAAAATAGATGAAATTGGAAAGAATGGGAAGGCAAGGGAATGATCTGGTTTGGAAATGGATGGGGTAGGATCACACAAATAATGAAGATCATACACATGATTAGGTTTAAAATGGAGAATGCAGGTGATGTAGATTATAAGTGTCTACAGGTTCATCTAGCCCAATGGATGAGGCATTGGTCACAAAATTGTGTTGTTAACTATTTGGAAATTAAAATCAAGAAAGTTCATTAATCTTTATATTTACTTTCTATTTGTATATTTCAGTTTTCAAGACTAGGGAGAAGTATTGATTCTCATAGTGATTCAGGACAAATATACAAGGATAAAAGCCATATCCAACAAGTTTTAAGGTTTTCTGACTCACTCAATAGGTTGAGAATATATCTGTGATAGTACTAAAGGAGATTTAAATCATCATAAGAGTATAATAAAAGGGATACCCACCTAGGTCCAACAGAGCCTAAAGTGTAGAGAAAGTGACTAGTCCCTTATCCCTAGTTACTATTCTATTAGTTGATCCACTGATCTAACACCTTGAAGATTTGACTACTCATAAAATTTTCTTGGAACCATCAGTTGGAAACACCAACAAGAAGCATTCCTATGTATGAACTTGGTATATCTTCTACCGAAAGGTGTTTTTTGTAGGCATTGGATACCATTTTATCTTAAAAAAATCATCATTTTTGCAAGACATTATACATTGTGGGGGGCCACATAGTTTATCTATTTCCTTCCTATTGAGGGACATTTGATTGTATACTTGAGATGGATATAGTCCTTTAGGGGTATCATTGAGTCCTCCATTCACCACTCTTTCATCTTTGGACAAAATTGTTTTTATCTTTTCTATTTTTGAATCAGATTTTTGACCCATTGGGTTTTCTCCTTTTCTCTATTTGTGAGAGATTGCATTTGTAAATGGGTACCTAACATGGACTTGTAGCCAAGACCCATAAACATCATCATATTTTGCACCATTTGCATATGTCTATTGCTCACTAAGTCACACTAAGTGGGTTTTTATGTGAATAAGGTATTTTACCTAGCCAATTCGCTAGTAGGTCATATTCACATGTTAATTTTACTTAGGTCGTAGGAATCTTTAAAATTATTAGGTGTCATGTGATCTTACCTTACCTTATCATGGCATTTACTTCTTGTCCTAGGTCATTTAATTTATATCAAGTTAGTTGTCTCAAGACATAGGATTAAGATGCATGTCACAATCTTGCCTAATTCTATCTATCAACCTTGCCTATATAAGCAAGGAATCCTATACATATTGTGATGTAGAATCCAATATTAGTCTATTCCATTTTGTCCATAATCAAATATTATTTTTTCTTTTGTTGCTCCCTTGTAAAAGACATCTTTTTGGTTTCATAGGTGATCTCAAAGGATCAAGTCCATTGGCAACTCTAACAATTTATATGATTTCTTATTTAATTTTGGATTTATTTTGATATATTTATATAAAGTATATCTTCACAATCATTATTTTTTAATAATATTTATATATGTGCATACTTTCATTTAAGTTTAGAATTTTATTATTTATGAATTATTTTCAATTTTAAATCATATTTTAAATTTTTAAATTTATTAAATCATATAACTCGAATTACCCCATTTTTTATATAATTATATATGACACTTCAAATTATCATCAATAGATAAATATTATAATAAAAATTAATTTATGACATATCATTTAATAATATTTATTAGAGTAATAAGTATTAATTTATAATATTTTTAAAAGATAAAATATACATGATTTTCTAGAATGTTTTTAGCTCTTTAAATTATGATCATCTTAAATATTTTTTAAATATAAACAATTAAGATTTTTTCTTTGTATATTTAAAAGTAATGGTTGTTTATCATATCATTGTTTTAGTTCTAATTTCATTTTTTAGACATACTTATCTTGATATAAAATAATAATAATTATAAAGCAATAAATAAGAGTTGTCCAGTTCTAAGAAAAAATGTTCTAAGTTATAATTGAAAGTAATACAATTATTTTTTAGTTTATAATGTTTTGACTTAATTAGTTTAACAAGGTAAATTAAAATCATAGTCTAATGAGAAGATCAATCTATGGTAGGGAATCTTATATTTATATCCACATTACTAGACCATGCTCGTAATTCTTATATTTAAAATAGTACTCTTAGATTTAAAAATAAATAAATTATTTGTGATATAGATTAAATTTTAAATTTGTGTTTTGCTATAAATTCAATGAGTCTTTGTTGAACCATCCATAATTTAAATGAAATGTTTTCTTGTAAATAAGGTTGTCAACTTAATCTCAAAATCTCACCTAACATCCAAATGGATCACTTGCTTTATCTACAATAGATTCATCAATCTCCTTTCTATTCCAAGCATTCATAATCCTATAGTGTTTAAATTAAACCAAATGATTAAGAGTGGTTGGTTTATGAAGCATTTATAACTATTTTGATAAATTGACAAATTGATAAATTTTGTTTATGTTTTAAATGTCAATTGAAATATCATTAATGTCTAAGTGGCTTTTGAGAAATCAACTTCAAAATTTATACCCTCTCCTTTGATATTCTTCCACCACCATAATATTGATTCAATTAAATAACTCAACCTAAATGTAATACAAAAGACAAGATCAAATATTCAACAAGACAAATTCCACTCTTAAAATTTTTACTCATTATCAAGAATCCAAAATATTCATCAAATTCAAAATATAGAACCTTGCTTAAATATATGCACTTCATACAGATGTGAATTTCAAAATTTAGAACCTTCTATCTATGAAAGTGTTGCTTTTAATATGTCAAATTTAATTAATGAGATCAACCTAGACATAATACAAAAGAAAAGGTTAAATTTTCTACAATACCAATTCCACTATTAGAAAATTTACTAATATTAAGAAACCAAAACATTATCAAACTATCTAAAAAATAGAAAAATATTTATTATTATAATAAAAGACAAGGAAGTTTACTCCACATCAAATTTCTTTTTTTAAATTATCGAAATGATATAGTTGATTTGTGCAAATTTCTTTGATTAGATAAACATAAAATTATCTCTACAATAGTTTATCCTAAAGCAGAGTCAACTAGCATTATCATTCAGGCCGATAAGACGTGGCTACGCCGTTATCTCGGCCAGTCACCGTTTGCTTATCTTTATCCACATAAAAAGAGTCTGTCCTTCCTTAGTGGGCGGACTTACCAAATATATAAAAATCAAATAAATAAGTCGCATCTCGTGCGTGGAAATTAGTATAAAAATAAATATAAAAATGAATAAATTATAATTTGGATATAAACACGCCTAAGGTGGTGTTTTGTTGTGCTGAGAGATTCTGCAGTGAGCAACAATGGCAGGCAGAGGTTTTTCTTCCATCATACAGCGAGCTGTTCGCTCCGCAGCAGCCCGATCGTACTCTCTTTCATCGTCAGGTGAGCAGACATTTTCTGTTAGTTTTTCGCTGTCTTTTGACACCAGAATCGCACAGTTTGAGCAGAGTATGACATTTTTTTCTTTGTTTTCTCTAAACTGTAAGGGTTTTGAAATTTTGTTAGTGTTTATGGTGTTAAAAGATGTAAATAACCAGTCCATGGAGCCGTGTATTTAGAACTGAAAACTTGAAAATTACCGATTCGCTGTTTCTCTGTTATCTTCTCTCTGCAGTTGCTCCTTTCTTTCGATTTGCACGGCTTCTGGCATAAAATCATTTGTACTATGTAAATGAGGTTTGAAATGCTTGGAATTAGCCCTTATTAGTGTGCGTTTCAACCGGAAACTTTAAGTTGGACTATCTTGACGCTTTCTCTGTTTTTTTCTCTCCGGTATAACGTTTTTTCTAGCGTTGGATGGTTGTGGAATATTATGTTATGTTTTGAGCCATACAGATTCAAATAACCTATAAACTGTATCGAAATAGCCCTTATAAATAGGCGCTGATTTTCACGGTTTCTGTGTTTTCCCCTGCAGTATAACGGTTCTTCTATAGTTGTGTGATTTTGATAGAAATTGATACGATAATGACCTCAAAGATGAAAGAACATGTAAAATGCATCGAATTTGCCCTTATAATTTTTCATTTGTTACTGAAAGCTTAGTGTTGGCCTATTTTCATTCTTTTTCTGGTTTTTTCCTCTTCGGTATAACGTTCTTTCTTACCTTGGGTGGTTATGGGATATTATGTTACATTTGCAGCCATACAGATTCAAGTGGCCTATAAAATGTATCGAATTAGCCATTATGATTATGCGTTGATTTTCACGGTGTCTGTTTTTTCCCCAGCAGTATGACGGTTTTTCTTTGGTTGAGTGGTTCTGAAAGAAATTTATATGTTAATGGCCTTAAAGATGAAATAACCTGTAAAACGTATCGAATTTGCCCTTATAAGTTTGCATTTATCATTGGAAACTTAAAATATGGCCAAAGTAGAGTTTGCTTATCTATGGGACCCTTGATTTTCAAATTAAAAATGCCACAATTTAGCTGAAGAATGTTGTGATTTTTTATTGGAAAATCGACAACTTGTCCATGATTTGACTGATTTTGTTGGCAAATTTTCTGATAAAAAACTTCTAATCCTGAGATTCAACAACTTGTGATTTCTGATGAAATAAAGATGTGACTCTCAACAGATAAAAAAAGGCTATAAGTCAAATGGAAAATAACCCTCAAATTATTATGAAAAAAATGCTTGCACTTGAATGCTTTTTAAAACCGTGATTTCTTCTGGTGATTCAATGACTTGCCTTATATATGACCTTAGGCTTTGATATCATGTTGTAAAATAAAAAAATAGAACTATATATGGTTTTATTAGATATTGGAGTGACAATTACAATGAGGTTCATCCCCTTATATAGAGTTTGGCAGATGTAACTGACAAACATAAGCATAATGCTTTTGCTAATTCTAAATGCTAAAAATAACAATACTGAAAAACCACTAAAGTTGCTAGAATGACTATATTACACAGGTAAGCCTTATATTCTAATAGTTTTTGGGCATTAGATTTTCCTAGAGGAATTAGTAAGCAACTACATGTACAAGCAAAATTGATCAAGGAGTCTTAAATAGAGGATAAGCATGTTCAAATTTTGGAAGGTTGAAGGTTTAAAGCTCACCATAGACAAAAATATTTTGATTTCAAATATTTATACTTGGATATGGATGGGTTGGATTTTTCTTTTGGGAACTGTGAATATTAACGTGCAAAAGATGTTTATGAAGATTTGATATAGAGTGAAAAATATCATATTATGGGATATTACTCACAATGGATATTAAAGAAATTCGAGGTAAAGAAAATTCAGGAATCTAATAAAGCTTGTATTGAAGGATTAGATAATAAACAACAGGAAAAAGAATAAAAGAAAAAAGAGGAATAAATTGTTTGTATTGAAGAGCCAATGGAAAAGATAATTGCAGAATCAAAACAGATTCCAGACATAGAAAAGTGGTGGACAATAGAGACATACACATCATTTTTAGAGGCAACAATGGTGGACAATAAAGGCATACACATCAATGTAAGAGGCAACAATCATGGAGTCATGGTGCCATATTGAATCAATATGCCAATTACTATGGATCTACATGGAATTAACGGAGCAATTGTAGGAATTGATGGTGTCATAGAAGTGATGGATATTTAGGGCAGAAATGAAAAATAACTATGGAGAAAAATGGAATTGAAGTGGCACAGTCAAATATGGATCAACGATGGGATCTTGGTACCATCAAGCACAACCTAATGTAAAGTTGCATATGGATGGTTAGATGGTAGCATATGGCATCATATTTGTGTTAATATCTAGCCATGTTTTTGAGGATAAAACATGCTAAGGGGTTAAGAATGTACCAAGGTATATGGTATTCTGGTGTATTAGGTAGTATTAAATAAAATTGTTGGTGCATATCTTCTGTAAGTCATCTCACATACAGGTATTTATCTAACACGTGGATAAGTGGGCAGTGGTAGGTAGTTGAGTACTATATAATGTAGGCAAGAGACTGGGGGATATGTGAAAATTATTGTATGTATTTGGATCTCATATTGAAATATAATGTAGAGTGCTTCCTTTAAATAAGGAGCATTGTATAATGTTGCCCTACCTAAAGGTTTTATTCTATTTCTGAATATACTGGGCCATTCTGTTATTGGTTAATGCAGGTTTATAAAATGTTTAAAAGGGAAGCAATTTCAAGGGATCAACCTGCTAAATATATTATCTCTAGAAGACTAGAACCATAAATGAGTTGGATATTATTTGCAATCACTTATGAATATATAGGTAAAGATAGTCTTTTAGTTCAATGCCGTTCATTCACAATCTGATCTAGAGGAGTCCCACATTTCTGCTTTTGAAGTTCAAGAGAACAAAGGTCACATTGGACGAAAACTAGCATATTACTGATTCTTAGGTCATGGATGATATAAGTTCAAGCTATCTAGGATTGGACAATGTTTAAAGGGGATCAACCTCCTAAACATATCATTTCTAGAATCATAAATGAACTGGGCGTAGTTTGTGATCAATTATAAAGGTAGAAGATAAAATTACATTTTAGGTCACTGACAAGCGGGACACCAATTTGGTGTATGAGACCTCTGCCTTGTGGAAGTCCACAAGAGGATTGTTTCCATATACTGTATGTATTGTTCAAAATGATGTAAAAATACTAAATAATTTACTGCTTTTCGGATTTGAACATTTGATCTCCTCTATCACTATGATGTACACATGCCTTAACCATTAGGTCCACTCATATACATGTGTAGTGTAAAAGCTAAAGAATTTGGTTAAGGCACTTCTTTCTTATTGAACGAAAGAAATGATGAGAACTGCAAGATTTCCAGTCCATAGTGTGACTGCTTTCTGGATAAATTATGTGTACAAGATGAATATAATTGTACACTTATCCAGAGGCATGTTCATGTTTTTCATAGAGATGATCTTCAATGCCTTCCCTAGAAATAACAGCCACAATATAGACAAGAGTAATCAGCCAAAATGATCTGGATTGAGATTCCTACTGGTAACATGAAAGTTTTCATAGTTTGTTAACAGTTAAACAGATGGAATGGAAGAGAAATATACTCATTACCTGACTTCTTCTTTTTGACAAATTTTGACTTAGCTGTCAATTGTTAGCTAAGTTATATTTGAGGAAGCCTGCATATTTGACTGGAAAAGATAAACTATACTTTTACTTGGTTGCATGTTAATACAATTTATAATATCTTTTTTTCACTTCTTGTCCTTCCATTTGATTTGTTTTAGATTTTAACAGATTTAGTTTTCATTTAGCATTTCTTGCACATGTGCTCTTCAAATTTGAAAATAGAAGCTTGGAAAATCTGAAATTCAAGGTTACACAATGTTTTTTATTGACATCCTAACCTTGTCAATTTCATTTATGTCACATGAATTGTTGTAAAAGAATTTCAAGTGTTTTTGAAAAGTATTGGTTTGAAATTTTCTCTAACTGTGATTTATCATAGTTATATCAAAAGAAGAATCCATGTGGAATAAAAGATTTCGAAGGTTTGGGACTGCTGCAACTGCTGTAGAAGAATTTATAAAACCGCCAGTTGAATTGAAGTATACACAGCTTTTAATCAATGGACAGTTTGTTGATGCAGCGTCTGGTAAGTTTCTAACATTAAAGTTTCTCTTAGATTATTTGTATTGTCAAAATCCCATTGTGCCACATCTTTGGCAATATGTTTTGAATCATTTGTAATTATGTACTTCTTTGTTTTCTTTACTTTGTAGTTATACCATTATGCAGTATGGTGGTAACTGGTGTTTTCCAGATTTGTTTTATGACGGATGAAACCTCATGGTAACAACAAATATTGGTTGTGATGCTAGGAAAAACATTTCCAACAATTGACCCTAGAACAGGGGATTTGATTACTCATGTTGCTGAAGGTGATGCGGAAGATGTGGACAGAGCTGTAAAAGCTGCTAGAAAAGCATTTGACGAAGGACCTTGGCCAAAAATGACTGCCTATGTAATTTCCTTTCTTTTAAGTGACAAAAAATCTCATTTTTGTCAGATGATTGAATTTTGACAAATTGATGGATTTTATCTTATTTGCATTTAACATTTTAATGTGGCCATGCTTCAGGAGAGATCATGTATTCTGTTCCGTTTTGCTGATTTGCTAGAAAAGCACAATGATGAGGTTGCCACTCTGGAAACATGGGACAATGGGAAGCCTTATGAGCAAGCAGCTTTGATTGAAGTTCCAATGGCAGTACGACTGATTCGCTACTATGGAGGTGATGCATAAATACAATACCAAGAGACAGCGATAGTTTCAGTTTGGCCCACAATTAAGGAGTTTAAACTCAATTTGACTCTCATATGTCGTGTTTACTTATACATTGTTCCAAACAATGCATACAGTTTGGTTCCACTGTATACATTGTTTGTCATTGATAAGTTAGTTGATTCTTTTGTTTGTAATGACAAACAGGTTGGGCAGATAAGATACATGGCCTTACTGTTCCAGCAGATGGACCTTACCATGTTCAAACACTACATGAGCCCATTGGAGTGGCAGGTCAAATCATTCCATGGAATTTTCCATTGCTTATGTTTTGTTGGAAAGTTTTGCCCGCACTAGCTACTGGGTGCACTATTGTACTGAAGTCTGCTGAGCAGACACCTTTAACTGCTCTTTATGCTGCAAAGCTTGCACATGAGGTATGCGTTTGTTGATAGAATCTATGAGATTTCATGTCTGTTTTTCCAGGAAATGTTGTAAAACACTATAGTCAGCATTATCCAGGAATTTTGTAATACACTAGGTCATTATTTTTAATCCCTTTTTCTTTCTATTCTGGATATATATGTTTTGGTTTCCTAAAACACTACAAATGTGTTCTTTCCATAGTGGTTTTATTGGGCACTGCTATTTTGATTTTCAAAGAGAAAATAAAATGTGTTTTTTGCTTGGCATTCATGAAATATTTTTCATTCTTCATTTTCAAGAGGAATATATGCCAGTAAACTATAAAGGTGATCATTGAGAGCCCTTCCTCATATTTATGATTGCTTTAAACTGTGTGCTTGCTTTTCCTTAAATGTCTGTTATGAACTATATTGTTTCCTTTATACTATTTAGTGCTATTTGTTATTAGCCAGTTTTTCTTGAAGCTTTGTAATTTTCATCAATTTACATATCACTTGGTATTACTCGGTTTGGACTTTGTGTTGACCAAGATAGTGTGATGTTTAATCGATTACTTCAATTTGTGCACTCAAATTTGTATCAGCTTTTCTAGATCATTTGGCGAAAAACACCATAAATGTTTCATTATGTTTTTACATCAATATTTGGGGTTACTTTGTGGAACTTGATGAATTTGAACGATTGCTTTGGGTTTTTCAAAGCTTGAGGGGGGATCTTATATGAATAATAGAACCTGTAGAGATTTTCTTAACAATTTTTAATTAGCTTTTTTATATGCAACATGTGGTTGGATTTCAACTGGAATGTGAGAAGTAACCTTATATTTGTTTACTTTTTACTTTTTAGTTATTTGATTCCCCTTGAACTCATAAATGATATTTCACTCATATAAACCTTTTCAAGAAAAGAACACCAAATGATTTTTCAGCTTCCCCTGATACCATCAGAATGATATATTGCTATAAGCTATGTTTGGAATTTGAAAAAGGTAGTGTTGTGACATACAACCTCACTGGAACCATTGTTTGAGCCTATGAACAAGTCTATATATAGTTTGCTACATAGTTATTCACTCTTGCCGCCCTCAATAGGTTGTGAATGAACATAAACAATTAATCGGTCAATATACTCATAAGGTGTACCTTTGAACTAGTCAGGTTCTTTGCTGCTACTAGATTACACATATTTCAATTTGGAATTTAATTACATTGCTTGCTGCTCCTACCTATCTCCCTGCCCATAAT
Source organism: Cryptomeria japonica (assembly GCF_030272615.1). Taxonomy (NCBI): domain Eukaryota; kingdom Viridiplantae; phylum Streptophyta; class Pinopsida; order Cupressales; family Cupressaceae; genus Cryptomeria; species Cryptomeria japonica. Next base: position 858,967,002 of record NC_081409.1, read on the forward strand.
TGAAGAGTTAACTAAGAATGAGCAACTAAAACCAGATCTTCCTAATGATAGGTAGTGCAATTTGTGTTCAATATATACTGTGTTTTGTACTTAGCTGTTTGTGATGAACTCTTCGGCAACTGTTCACTTTTCATAATATTTGCCCATGAAAAGGGTTCATTTTAATCATAATCTCCCACTGTTGATACTTCAAGTACTGCATATCAAGTTTTTAACAATGATTATTTTGAGACCCACCCTAATAACAGTTCTAGACACATATATACAATAAGCGAATGGAAATATAGGCTTGTTGTTATGTACATGTCCAAATTTGAATAAACTCTTTGTTGGTGGAAGCCTGCATTCTATAAGTTGGAAAATGGGTTTGTAGAAGGCTTGCACTTCTTGGCATGATTGTAAGCAACTTCATAATGCCTTAAGGATATCCTGTCATTTCCACTTGGGATATGGTCGTAGTCACCTAGAAACTTGTACCTTAGCCTTTGGTACTAGTTTCTTGTATCGGAAATGTGTCCTTATCTTAGCAAAACATATGAGTATGTCTCCAAATGTTCAGAGACTTTGGATGAATTATCTTTGCACACTTTGCCTCAAGGACGTTTCCCTTGCATCTCTATATGTAGCAAGGAAGTTTTCTTCAAAATCAGGAAATTTTCTTTAGAAGTTCCTCTTCCTAATATATCTCACATGAATTAAATTGGTTATTTTTCTCAAAGTGCTGATGTTTTGCTTAAAAGAGCTAAAATAATTAATTAAATAGATAGGTCTTGTAGTATCCTATTTTTTACATGTTATTGTACAAGTTTTTTTCTAGCAGAAAATTTTGTTACAGAAGCCTAACGAGGTACTAGTAAGAAGAGAAACAATAAAAAGAATTAAGATATCTATGTGCACTGAAGTTTTATCAATACCATTTTTTTGAATAATGGCATTTGCTTCCTGGTTCCCATTTTCTGCCTCTGGGTGATTATGGTTTAAAATTTAATTGCTCATGTCATGATGGTGATAATGTTAATATGGTTAACCTTTGTTTTCATTGACATTTATATCAGTACTTAAAAGTGTTAGTTTTCAATTTTTATGAATTTTCAATTTTTTTAATTTTACAGCCATTACATATTTTGTTTTTTAAATTTAAATATTTAGATAGTTTTTATACTTGTAGTCTCATACCTTCAGTTCATCCACAATTACCTATGGTTTTTGAATACTGAGATTGATGTCACTATGGGAATGCCATGCGATTAGTTGCAATTATAATAAAATAGCAATAGGAGAGGGGCACCACTTAATGATGAATTTGATGAGATTAATTTTAGTAGTGTTTTTTTTTTATTAGTTAAACATGATTTGGTAATATGGGAGCTCGAACCTTTTGATTTGTGAAGAGGATAATTAATAAACATTTGCTAAAATTTGGCTTTGTGCAGGCTGGACTCCCTCCTGGAGTCCTGAATATTATTTCAGGCTTTGGCCCAACTGCAGGAGCTGCCATGTCAAAACACATGGATCTTGACAAGGTGCATAATAATTTACATGTTTTATCAATGCATTTACTATATTCATCTTTTGTCTGTTTATGCATGTCTAAAGATGCAACCCTTAATTTTATGCATACACAGTAAATGTATCACAATTGTTAAATTTAGTTCATATTGGGCTGCGCTATGAAAGTCTACTTCAGATTATTGCTTAATATTCACTGGGGAGTCACAAGATAAAGATCAATGGTGCTTTTGCAGCTGGAACATTACTGATCATGTCTATAAATGCACTGGACATTCTTTTGTATTGGAATAAGGGCAGTTTGCCATAGTTTGCATAAATAATTACAAAAATAACTGGTCTTGGTGGACAAAGACTTTTGCAGTGAAATATTTATTGAAGGAATGTGGCATCTCATTCAATAAGAACATCTTTTAAATTCTGCTTTTTATAATGAAAGTTAAATAAATGAATTTATTTCTGTATCAAGTACAATAGCAAATATTACTACTACTGTTTTATCCCCTGTAATGATAGATAAATTGATGATTCTTTATCTGAAAAAAATAACTTCCCTAGAGTTAATCTTAGATTACAAAGATCTCTTTCCTGATATAAGATATCTGTTGACAACATCATGCCCCGTAGAGGGTTACTGTTACAAAGCAATCTGAGAAGCCTAATTAATTTGAGTACTTCATAGTTACTTATGGGAGTTCCTTAGGCATCAATCTCTTATATTGTGTAGGTTTGAGTAGAGGCTCAATCAGAAATACTTACCCACATTTGAGAATGACTGATCCATTGTCATTTATTTTTTGGTAGCTTGCATTTACAGGGTCAACTGCCACCGGTCAAGAGGTATTGAAACTAGCTGCAGCAAGCAACCTTAAGCCAGTGACACTTGAACTAGGAGGAAAGTCTCCTTTTATTGTATGTGAAGATGCCGATGTTGATCAGGCTGCAGAGCTTGCACACTTTGCTCTATTTTTCAACCAGGCAAGGAGTTATGTTTCATATATTTATCTAATCTTTTATGTCAAATATTTGACCAATGCTTATTAAATCACTTTCTTGTTCAGGGCCAATGCTGCTGTGCTGGATCGCGGACATTTGTACATGAGAGCATCTATGATGAATTTGTAGAAAAAGCAAAGGCTCGGTGTTTAAGTCGTGTTGTTGGTGATCCCTTTAAAAAAGGTGTAGAACAGGGTCCTCAGGTAGGCTGTTTTCTGCACAGCTTTAAAGTTTTGAGTGTTTGTGTCCTTAGAAGTACATTGGTAGTTTCAATGAAAACTGGAGGGAGCAAGTACAAAGCACCAAATTGAGGCCTTATTTTGTTTGTGTAGACTGTGTCTATGTAGTTTCATTATTAGTCAGCTAGGTTACCGGTTCGGGTTCGAAGAACCGGTACACCAGTATGGCAAAATTTTGAAAAGGGGTTTGGGTTCGTTAGTACAAAAACATGTAAATTATATATATATATTTTAATATTTGAGCAACCTATAAGCATGAATTAAGATTAGCATGTCACATGGCATCGTATAAACAACAAAAGAAACATAAACTTGTAATCATAGCATCATGATCATACCAAAATATATACATCATGTTTAATATCAAAATGACAAAATATTCAAGTATCATTGTTTCAACTTTCAACAATTTAAAGTTTAATCATCAAATGGATTCTCTAAATTTCTAATTCATCATCCTCCTCCTCATCCTCATCCTCCTCATCATTGACATTGACATTAGATGAGCCAATGCCACTTGCACTTGCACTATAAGTTTGCTCGGTATCCGAGTCATCAAGTGTTAATGCAAGAAGCGGGAGCATTCAAACAGTATGCTCTGGCTCTATATCCCACATCTTTGTTTCCCCTTGGGTGTAGTCACGTTGTTTGTGTGAAAGAAGACGTAGGTTGGAATGCACATATACTAAATTCTCCGCTCTTTTTGATAGCAACCTATTGCGCTTTATTGAGTGGATGAAAGAGTATGTGCTCCAATTTCTTTCTGAAGCAGATGAACTAGTAACCTATGAAGATAGTAAACAATTAAAGTTATACATTTATAAAATTAAAATTGAAAATTACTAGCAACCTATGAAGACAAAGTAAACTATAAATAAACTTGTGATAAATTTTAATTAATTAAACTTGTGATAAAACTTTGACAGCGAGGGGTTGTAGGTGTTGGAAGCATGCACCATGGAAGTACCACCAACTATGAGCATCCTTCTTGGATCTATGGAAAAGAGCATCAACACGTAGACCATTCCCATTTGCAAATTCTATGAACTCATTTGTAACAGTATCTCACAAATCATCATTGGGATATAGCCTAAGAAATGTTGCCTTGTACCCATCAGATACTTCTAGATCTCTCCGTGGTGGAATCCTTCCTGGTTTATCAAGAAATTGATTGCTATAATACTTTGGTGTCAAGGCACAGGCAAGAAGATGCAAAGGATTGGTCATCTTGTTGCACCTTTCAACAACAATTGCTTCCACTTCTTTGAAGAATTTCTCATTGGGGTCTTTCTCTCTTGCATTTATAGTGCACTTCATTTTTTCAAGCATTGAGTCAATGCCATCATAAATCTCACCAATGCAAGGCTTATCCATGTCGGTATAACGAATCATGCTCATAATGGGCTCAGTGATACTAAGGAGATATGTCACAAGTTCCCACCATTTCTCATTCAATATTCGGTTCCTAATTTTTGCTGCCCTCTCATTGCTACTTTGCTTCCATACAGTCCAATTGGTGCTGATCACCATATTGCATAGTGCCACTCTAACTTTCACAAGTCGTCCTAAGACGATTGTGTTTGATGCAAAACGTGTCTCAACAACCTATAACACAAATTAATGCCAAAATGATTAAAAAATAAAGCCAAACTTTAAAGAAGAATACACAATATAGCTTACACAATGATATTAGGAACATTGAAAATTAAAAAAATCAGAAAATGTAAAATTAAATTACTATTTCACTTACCTTTAATAGCTCCAAATTCGAAAAGGTTCTAAAAATGCCTTGAGACATGTGGATTTCCTCAGCCTCTGCATACACATCTCTGATCCATTTTATTTTAGTCCCAATCCTTTGTAGCATAAGATTGAGAGAATGTACCGCACAAGGTGTCCAAAAGATGTGATCATAGCATTCCTCAACCAACAAACCAGCGCTCTACAATTTTTTGCATTGTCCGTTATGACTTGGACAACATTGCAGGGTCCCACTGACTCAATGACAGAGATGAGAATATCTGCAATAAATTGGCCATCTTTTACCTGACCCTCACAATCCACAGCGTTCAAAAACATTGCCCCTTTAGGGGACACCGCTATGACATTGATCAAGGGACGATTTTTAGAATCTTTCCACCCATCTGAAACACGCCTATCTCAGCTCATGAATCCCTTATGGGTTTCAATGCATCTTCAACCCCTTCATCTCTTTCTCCAATAATGTTCCATGTACCTTCTCATAACTTGGGCCCTTAATACCCTCCTGGAGCTTCATTAACACTTTTCAAAATTTGCTTCCAATATGGGGAGCGAACAACATTGAAAGCCAACACATTTGCATATATGCACCTTGCTACATCTTGGTCAGCAATGTCTCGACTCTCATTTTGAAATGCGGTTTCTAAAGGCCCCTTTGTTCTTTTGCGTTTCAAGGGTGCTTCACTTTGAGGTTCAGTTGTGGAAAAGAAGGGGTGGTTTTCTACTACAACATTGGGATTAGATGGGGCTTGCATTCCCCTTGTTTTCTTTGGTGCGGTTTGATTCAATATGCGAGATTCTCTCTCTTCTGCCTTCTCATGCTCCCTAATATATTTCATCACCGTCTCATCTGGTATAGGTTTACCATCTTTTCCAGGACATTTTTTGATGCCTCTTCCTTTTATTCCACACAAATGGCCTACCACCCGATAATATGAACTATTACGTTCTATACCACATCCTTGGCATCTCCAACGGAATCCCCCACCTCTTGGAAATGGTCTTATAATGTCAACATACTTCCATAGGGGAGAATTCGGATCATTTCTTTGTTTTGATTGTTCATTTGTGCCAATGGAGGAAGAGGTAGATGCCATTCTAGTTCCTATGGCAAGAAATAATATGAACATATTCAAAATCAAAAACAAAAACAAAATAATGAAAAACAATTAATGTTTCATGTTTGACAATTTGTGAAACAAAAATAGTTGAAAAAAATGTTCAAAAACCTACCTCTTGCTGCCAATGGGAGCTTGCAAATGTATGGAAATGATGCTGCAACACTTTTTGAAGCTTCAAAAATTAGTCTTCAACTCCTTCTATTTGATCTTGGAAGCCAAATTTTGTTCACTCTTTCTTCAACTTGCTACCAAAAAACTTTTGTTTGCAACACAAATGAGGAGAAATGAGCCAAGTTTATGTTTTAGAAGTCTCTTTTAGGGTTTATTTTTCACTTTTTCACTGGCGGATTTCAAAAAAAAAAATAAAAATTTGTACATAAAATGCCTTTTTGGGTCGGTCGGCCCGCTTGGGTTCGACTTGGGTCTGCCCGGGTTCGACTTGGTTCGAACTGGGTCTGCCCTGGTTTGACCTAGTTTGAACTGGGTTTGCCCAGGTTCGACTTGGCTTGAACCCGACTTGTGGAAAACGGACCTTGTCCGAACCACAACCGGACCAGACCTGAACCTAGGACCCGGAATGGACCAAACCAGGATTAGGGTTTTGAGGGGGCGAACCCGGTAAGCTAGTTAATGAGTAATAGGAGGGACTCATTTTGATTTGCAACTCCAAAAATCGTATACATTATGAGATTTTAAGATGATACAGGTCTATTATCCAACCTCCTCATGATTGTTTAAAGTATGCCCAAGAGGGCCTGATGCATTCCTTCCTGTTTTGATAATTTCACTGCTGAGATTAGTCTCATAACTAATGGGAAGCACCTTAAGCAGTGTGCTTTCCAAGAGGAAGGGATCTTATCACAAAATCTTTTTCTTTCAATAGGGATGAAAAACACAAAAGAGATTCTCCTTTTACCATTATCTATTCTAATACAGCCTCCCTAAAACATCTATTTTCTTGATATTATGATCCATGACTAAAAGTTGTACAATATGTGCTACCTTCAATTAGAGTATCGGTTTCTATCACATATGGTGTCGGAATAGTTTCTTGGTGAAACTTCTAATCAACTTTGTATGGAAGAAACATCTTTCCTATATCTGCAGCTGATATTTATTCTGGTTTAGATTGTCAGTTACAATGTTCATTGCACAGACTGTGGGACAAAATTCTGGCTTGAAGTGTTTAATTAGAAGCACTAATTCTAACAAACTCTTCCTTGAAGAGTTTTCATGAAACATTGATCATGTTCACACCCTTCTGTAATGTATTAACCTTATCAGGTAACTTGTTTGTTGCATCGGAACATCTATCAGAGACTCATTTATGTCATTCTTCTTAGAACTCTTATCTTTTATGCGGAAGGCTAATTTTTAGTTTACTTACAAGTTACAACTATGGTGCGCTTTGTTTTTTACTTGGAAATGGTTATTGTTTCGTAAGGCTTTGACTAGAAATAACGATTCTATAGTGAGAAACAACATCTTTTCTCAATTTCCATATTGTTTTAAACTTTTGAGAACTTACATTGGAGATACCTCATATGCATGGTGTGTTTTTTATCTGTTATACAACTTCCTTTAGTCATGTATAAATTTATACAATTTATTTTTAATTTTGTATTTCCCTTGATTATAATAAGAGATCTGATATTTGAATTTTGACATAGTAGAGGTTTAGGTTTCCTGCTTTTCACAATGCTGGTGTTTACAATGATGTTGCCTAATGTCTATGCAATCTCGAAAGAAGTCATTGATCACTGTTTGGAATAAGTATTTGTCTGTTCCATTTAGGGAGGAAGATAACTTGCTGCAGCCTCAGTTCTATATTTTGCTACCTGTTGATGTGTTTTTATGCACATGCGAACATAGAATAAAATACCTTAAGTATCTTATCCTCTCTTGAACAAAATCTCTCGGATGCTGAAGATTAGCTTAAGGATCATTCGAGACGACTCCAAGGTTCATGAATGTAGGGTCACTACATGTGGATAAGCTCTTTTGGTTGATGTGATTATGCTGGAATCACAAGGGGACTTACATTCGAATGCCTGAATGCTTGATTTGCTGGAACTCGATCATCTGATGTTGCTATATGGTGATGCTCTTTGTCCTAAACTAGCTTGTTTTTGAAAAAATGGCAAAAGGTAAAGGGTTGAGAAGGTCTATTCCATAGTTGAAAAACTCGGACTTGCCACGCACTCGGCAAACCAAAAATTTGGACTCGGACTCGGACTCGGGAAAGACTCGGCAAAAAAAAAAACCGTAGTTTTACAAAAAAATATAAAGAAATTAATGCATTTAGAGAACAAAAGAGCCATAATTGAAACATTACACGTCACATACTCATAGTTTCAAACTTTCAACTCTAAAATGTATAATACCAAGATTTCTTCAATGCTAATTATGCTTTTATATGGAGCCTAATCAGACTCAGAGGTTAAATTTTCTCTACTTCCATTGACGCAATTTCCCCCTATATTTTTCGACGGGGGTTTGGGGGCAGCGCCCCCAAGTTGGGGTCAAGGGGCAGCACCCCTTGTGCGCTCCCTGTCGCGATACAGGGCGGGGTCGAGGGGCAGCACCCCGTGAGGCCAAAAATACTTTTATTATTTTATAAAGGCGTCGCGTGTTATTTTTCTTTTATTTTTCACTCCCTCAGTTATGCCAAATGAAGGCAATTTTTTTTTAAAAGAACTCAATTTTAAAGCTTGCATGACTTTTTTTCTGGGTCACGCGAGTCCATGCAAAAGACTCGCGAGTCCATGTAAAAGTCTCGCGAGTCTTTCAGATGGACTCGCTAGGACTCGCCTTGCAAGTCCTTGGCAAGTCGACTCGTGGCTCCCATGGACTGGTGAGTCCACGAGTTTTAAAACTATGGGACTCTATTCTAAGGCCTAGAATGTAAGAACATGGATGGATGACTATGTGGAACCCTACCAAGTGTGGTCTCACCATCAACTTGAACAATTTGACACAAGCTCAGTGCAATCTTCTAAGGATATTTCAAAGATGTTCAAATCATTACCATCAACATTGATTACCATTCAAGTTAATGCATAAGCAATGGACATATAACGATTTGAAGTTAAGCTCATATCACTCTAGTTGACCACACAAGGCGCACTTACAAGCAGCAAGAGGCTAGTGGTATGGATTAGGCGGATTCCACATGAATACATTCAACAAATTCCTCCACTCAATCTAATTACATGAAAGCAAATTAAGGAGCAAAGACCATGCGAGTTGTTGAAGTAACAAATCAAATTCACCATAACTTCAGTGAAATCAATTGTTCTTTACAACATTGTTTGAACAATCTTTGCCTTCTCCTACTCTAACTTCTATTCTAATTGTTATTCTGTTCTAATCACTATTAGCTAACTATTCGCTATTAGCCAACTATTAACCTTTACAAATGAAGAGTCTGAGCTTTATATAGAGAGCTCATTTACAATGAACGACCAGGATTGATTCTCCATCAATGGCCAAGATTTTACAATGAAACCCTAATTAGGGTTTGTTATAACAAACTATCCTTAGCCAATGAGAAAATTACATTCATTGAGCGTGGACCAATAGATATAAGGGTAGGTGCCTCAGAGTTTGTGCCTTCATATATGAGCTTGATTCATTGAACTTAGACATGTTGATGTGGACTTCATTGATTGGAGGAATGGTGACTGGTGACTGGGATTCCATCTGAGATGCCACTTCAACTTGCACCCGTGTAGACTGGATAGATTCATCATCATGAAGAGATATCAAGAGACATCTCTTGATACTCAACATTAGCTAGCTTGCTCAAAGTAGTGGTGATGGGAATTATTGATATAGCTAAGTCCTACATCCTTGCTTGCTTGCCTTGGAGTGATTGTATGATCTCTCCTTTGCCATCTTATGATTTCTCCATGTCAATATGATAGAATGAGAACCTTGAAGATATCCCGCTCTACTGCTTGCAGCTGCTGAATATTTGAAGTTTTTCAACCTAGTAGCACTTTGAGTCTTCTTCATGCATTAAAGGTGTTCTTGATGTTGATGAAACTTCTTGAAGGTCTCTTCCTTGTATCTTGACCTTGATGCTGAAATTCTCTCCTTGAGATCCTTGATCCTATCCTCCTTCAATCTGGCCCATTTGATCTCTTTCCTTACCTCCTGTAAAATGAACAATTGCACATCAAACACACATGATATACAGCTTGATCTAATCTTTGATTTTTTTTGATGATTTCTTTCTAAATCTAATCAAAGGGCTGACAGTAATTAATGAATTTGCTGTGTGGAAGGCAAACTTAATGTCCTAGAGCAAATCTGGGCTGTCTTAAGGTGAATTCGCTGGCTGAGCAAATTCACTTCTCTTTGATGCTCAAATTCGACCTTATGCTGATGGAATTCTCTGATGTTCTGCTGAAGTTCGCTAATTCTGCTCCCATATTCACATTTGAAGAGAAGAGAATGTTTGAGTTGATGGTTAGAATGAATGTTCTAACTTCTCCTTTATTTCTTGATTGTTTCTTGATTTTAAATCATGCCACCATACTGAAGTCATGAATGGACATGAAAGGCAGTCTCGCAATGATTCAAACCCTTTACACCTAGTGCATAGAATTGAGCATCGGCATTACATAGCTGCTTGTTTGTCATCACCCACAATTGCCACAAAAAATTGGAAACAAAATCACCCTGCTGAAGTAGAAGTTTTAGTCTGGAAATATTTGTGGACCATTTTAACTGATCAGAATCTTCATCAACGTGATGTATAATTTCTAATTTGCTGAAGCAAATTTCCTTCTCTAATTTGTGATTTACTGCTTAAGGTGCACAAGCTGCTTGCATTTTCAGCTGGGACCTGTTCTATCCACTGTCTTTGTTACCATTCGTATGATGTGGATATGCATCACATCCTTGTGCCATGGCTACCTTCTATGGTGATTGCTTTACTGAGTTGCATTATCAATGATACCTTTTCCTCCCTTATAAGCCATATGATAATGAATTTTCCCCCTTAATTTTGGCATTTGTTATGGAATATGTGCATTATTTTAGCTCAGTTGCAAGCCTTCATGTTCATATTTAAAGGCCAATTATGTTTTATAGATGCTTTTTGTCTGTATTTTCACTGCCTCCAATGCCTTTTCATCTGCCAGTATGTTGCAGCTGAGCTTCCTCCTTCTTGAATCATTTGAAATTTTGCTTTTGAAATGGCTGCAGATTGACGAGGTACAGTTCAACAAAATTATGGGTTATATCAAGTCTGGGAAGGAAAGTGGTGCAACTCTTGTAACAGGTGGGGAGCGAATTGGGAATAAGGGCTTCTATATTATGCCTACAATTTTCACAGATGTTCAGGTACTGTTAATAACATGTTTTAATCGCTACTCTTATTTCCTCAATTTCAGGTTTCTGATTTGTTTTAGTTGATCACAGGATACTTTATGCTAGTGTCTTGGGTTTAATCAATTCAAAATTGTTTTGAGGATTGTTGTAAATAGGGTTATCAGTTAGCAAATTATTTACCTTACCATTTTAACACATGTTTACAGTATTTAGACTTGCTCTGTTCGTGATAAAACAGGATGGCATGCCCATAGCGACAGATGAAATATTTGGCCCAGTGCAATCAATTATCAAATTCAAGTAAGTAAAAACAAAGACTTGATTCTTTTTCCATTTTATTACTGAAGAATATCTACTTCAAAAAGACTCATGCTAATTTTTGATGTGCAACTCTATTTGCATGCCAGTTCGCTTTTGTTTTTTTTAAGTCAGTGCTTTTGGTATATATGGTAATAGTCCCAGTCCAAATAGTTTGGGATATTTGTTGTAAAATATGGAACTATATAGTCATGATGAACAGGGTACATAAACAACGAAATCTCAATGAAAGGTTATTGGAGGTTTTGCTACTCTCATATTCTTTGTTTCTTATCTTCTAATTTTGATGATCCTATGTGTAAGCCAACATCCTCCAATTCAGAGTTTAGTGGCTCACTATTTTGTGCTGTCTTGTGCAGAAACTTAGATGAAGTTGTCAAGCGTGCGAATGCTTCTCGATATGGCTTGGCAGCAGGAGTGTTTACTAAGAGTTTAGACACTGCCAATACTCTCACTCGTGCTTTACGTGTGGGGACTGTTTGGATCAATTGCTTTGACACTTTTGATGCCGCTATACCTTTTGGTGGGTACAAAATGAGTGGCCAAGGAAGAGAAAAGGGTATCTACAGTCTCCAAAATTACTTACAGGTTAAAGCTGTTGTCTCTCCTCTATCTAATGCAGCTTGGTTGTAGACTGTTGTTCTCTCGACTAGAAGTTGTTTTGATATGGTAGATTTGGAGCATTTTCAAATAACTAAAGCTGCCTTCAAGTTGTTCTGGCTTGAACCATGCTCTTCATCTTTCAGTAATTATGTAAGGGAAACATGGTTTTTTAGTTGTAAAGTGGAGGTCCATATAAATGTATCAATTAGTTTGAGTAAATTCTGAACTCAATTATAGTGTTCATATAATAAATTAGAAATCTACCTTGGTTTTAACTGTTTTTAATCCAATGATTGGTTTTAAAGCAAATCAAATTTCTCAGTTGAAAGTAATAACTGTAATGCGAAGTTTGAATTCATTAAAGGTATTATATTGTTAATTTTGGAGCACTTCTATTTCTATTACAAAATTGGAAATCTAAAATTTGGAGCTCGAAGAGCAGCGAGGGTTCTTAACAGGGCATTAATGAATTTTGGTAAGAAGGTATGTGGTAATGGTACAAAATGTAGGTTTTGTACAGTTTCTAAATAGTGAACATTCATGTCACACTGTTTACTAGATCAAAATTTATACGGAAGCTTACTATTTGTGCACTAGAGAACAGTTAAGGCAAATATAGTGCTTTAACAGTAAAGCTATGTCTGCCACTGAGAGCTTCTGTCACAAGTGAATGACTAGGGTTGGTAGAAGACAGGTTGTGAATGATCTTAATATTTGGACCAACAGACTTAATTCTTTAGGTTCAACATAGGATAGATTTAATCCCAGTGAAAGAAAGTTTTGCAAGGTAAAAAGTTAGTTGAAAGTTAAATTGTGAATAATAAGATTAGAATCAAAATCAAGAAATTACTCTTGATCTTCCATCCTATGTATCTAAATGACCTCGTTCTTCTATCATTTTGCTGTCACATCTATTTGGAGACATTGTTATGCTTTCATTGTGATGTGATGTCTATTTGGAAAAATTGAACAGTTTACATATTAGTTAAGAGAAATGCAGAAACTGCACTTAACGAAGATGACAGACATGAAAATTTATTGTTTGCCGCCTTTGGATGCCAAAGGGGAAAAACATCTCTAGTATACATGTTATAAGAAGCAATTATTACACTTGCATAAACCTCTGTAATGTCTGTGTGATTGATCTCTTCAACTCCATTTGAAATTAAACGAGAAGATACTTTGGGAGAATTGTATGTTTGTTGATGTTGTATTTAGTTTTTTTTTTCATTTGTTGGATTTGAATGACAAAAGATGGTATCCCTTCCTGAATTGGACCTCACATGTAGTCTACTTAATCATACATGATGGAAAACCTCAATATATTATGTTTGACCTTTGGACATATTTCATCTTGTTATAATTATGACAGTTTTGTTGACAGCATTTTTATTTTTATTTTTGTTTTAGCTTTTCTTGCACTATATTGACTTTCATTGTTTTGAATTCAATTTTTACGCAATAAAAATGGAGTTGGGCTGTTGTTCAAAGTGGGTAAGTCAGGAATGTAAAATATGGAAAAATGGACGGGGGGAGTGTGGAACTGACGGAATTGATTTCTAACGTTTAATATTGTTCATATGGTGGCTGCTATGATCCTGTATAAGCAACTGCTTATAATTGTATTTGTGCTATATGACCCAATTTTATGAGACCCTTGAATATTTCCTATTGGCCTTCACATGCCGTTCAAAGGTGCTTTTGATAAGTCTACTTTATGGAGTCCCTCATATGAAAAATCATAACTAAAAGGAAAATCCAATAAGGTATTTTTCAAATTAACTATACCTGCTAAAACATCAATTCACGAAGATAAGGTAGGCTTTGCATAATTAATGGTATGGCAAAATATAACTGTTTATGATAGTAATATTAGATCTGATATAAGTATTATCATAAAGATAATTGATAGATAGAAAGTAGTAATTCTCTTGTATGGTGGAACTACGTACGAACTTTGATAAATAGCGAAAACCTTTCTGGAATTTCTGGAATTGAAAATTACTGTAAATGCTAAGAAATAACAGCAACATGCCAACGGGTATAACATGGCTTACGAGAGTAACCCTTCCTTTTAACACAGGTGCATGTGAGTCAACATAAAACATGCAATGGAGCGCTTTGCTGTAATTATAGTGTACAAATGCTACGTATGGATATCTGACGGTAAGTGTTCCGCCATGTTGTACTGATTTCAATGGTATAGCTACCATCATCTTTCAACATATGGTGAGAGCAGAAATAATTGTGGTGACTGACACAAGTACTAAACAACCATTAATTACCCTCCCAGTAAACTAAATAGTGCATACCAACAGCCAATACTTTAACCAGGCCATATTGGAACCATGCAACCCATGTGAAATTTCTGAAGGCTTGTTTGTGGGGTTAATTGTTCAAGGGGAAGCGGAAATAGGATATAATTAACTAAAACATTAAAGATAAAAGGAACTTAGAGGTGAGTCAGTCATAAGGTTCATTATGGGGGTTTAAAATATTGACTGAACAGCCGTAAGTATTTTCATGGTTGGGTGATAAATTACATAAGTTGAAGGAGACACAAAATGGTGGCATAAATCTTCTTAAAAGCAACTTGGTGTTAACTACATTCTATTTGGTACAGATGAGTGGTTAGAAGACAGATATGAGTTGTTCTTACAGGATTTTACAACGGGAATAGCCCAGTATATGAACAGGTTTATGTAATAGAGATGGAATTAGATTACTGACCTAACATTGAGGCTCATAGATATTCATGTGAAGAAGAGACAAAGATGGAATACGGTTGAGGATACTTGTGATGTTGGTACTTTTTGGTGAACATAAGTGCATTTTTACTACCACCATTCATAGTCAAGTGGGATACTTGGCCAATGTAAATTGGGTTTGAATGTACTGTATCTTTGGGCTTATAGAGTTCCACGTGCCTATGTCATCGTACCAATGAGGAGCTGTGATAATGGCTGATGATGATTACGGGTTGAAAGGGACACATTTGCAAAGTTTTTGATCAAAATTTTAGACCTTAAAATGACCTCAAAAAGTTACTGTAGTGAGTTAGCCACTTATAGTAGAGGGGCAAACACACTTCTCTATTTTCCTTGGCAATTGACAACTGACAACTCGTACTAATAGAATCAACAATTCTTTGTTGACGCAAATGAGCGGAATACAAAGACTTATGAGTTTTTTGATCTTCCCATTTGAAGGTCGTTTCACATTTGGCAATTGGTTGGTTCTTGTACAAAGGTGGTTGTAGACCATTCTTGGACTGTTAGCATGGAATGACCAGTTTGTTCATGATGAGAGTAGCTGCAAGAGTTTCGTAAATTATTGTATGAATTCATGGATGTCATGTTGACATGTAAAACATATTTACTAATCCTCTTTAGATTTGGAGATTTTCATGCTAAGGAGGATTTTCTCTAGTGCAAATTGTGTGCTGAATTTCCTACATGCTTATCTATTATTTCTGCATAAATTTGAGATGTGCATGCATACTTTATTTTGATGTCTTTGTTGGTATGACATTCATTTTATGTGGTTAGTAGGGGAGAGAAGCCCATAGTGGAATGGCGTTCAAAAGTGGGGATGCTAGTTGGGCACAATTAGCTCTTTAGTGGAGCACAAAAGTGTAATGCCAATAATTATCCCCAAAAAGATTTCAATAAATCTAAAAAAACAACCAATTATGTGATGCTACATCATTGCACCAATAAACATGACTCATTGCACAACTATGGGTTTTACTTGTTTTTGAGACCATTTTGGACACCTCATTATAAAAACATGCTGATGTGGCATCATATTTGACTACGTGGACTTGAAACGAGATTTTTTAAGTACATGACTTGACAAGTAAGCAGCTGTACAAAATTGAGAGTGATTTGAAATATCCACGAGATTTTGGGAGGTACGAAGTTAGAATGCTCTATAGGGCCCTCTCCCCTAGTGCATGTTAAGAGTGTTGTTGAGTCCTCTCCAATTGTCAAATCATTTGCTAAGAGGATATATTGGTGTAGCGTCATAAATTGTACACCCTTGTTAGGGTGGTACAATTCCACGCTTAGTTAGCACCCGCCTTAGTGTGTTTGCATCTTGTATTGTAATTTCCCTTTAAGCATTTAATTAATTAATTAAATTAAATCTAAAGTCATATTGTATCACTCTCCACATCATAAAATCGGGCCCTTTATCCTAAGTGTGCCCCTTTTTATTTTATTCCTCCAATAAATCATTAAATCACACACCCTAATTATGTCTTATTTTGACCTTTAAGCCCTGATTTCGCATATCAAAACATCTCGAAATCAGCTGTAACTTTGAGATTCGCTCTAATATCATCATATCTAACACCTCTGAAAAATTTGGTGAAAAGTTGGTCAGACCAAGTGCAAAGTGCACTTGGTCCTCAACATTTTTTTCGAAATTTCGGGAACCCCAAGAAATTGGTGGGAAATTCAAATCCTAGGTCGTCCTAAAGACGAAATTAAGATCTAGGGTTTCATACATAAGAGCTCTCTTCATTTGAAGGCATCTAATCTAAGAACTAAGATCCAGAAAAAATGTTTTTGGAGCGAGCACAAGGAGCCTTCTATGTAGTGAAACATAAGCTTATGTGGAGTCTTCAACAACATCTATCAAGCATTCTTTCGTCAATTGGGGGCTTTTGAAGACATAGGAAAGCGACAGATCACTGACTGAAGATTGACTTGTACCTCTCCCTTAGGGTTGGGTATGATTTCATGTTGTTCTCATGTCTTTGCATGGGCTTCATTACATTAATTTGCATATTTACATTCATGTTTTAGCATCATTGATTCAGGGCATTTACTTTGTCAATTGCAAGCATTTAGGGTTTACTCTTCAAGGTTGCTTTAGATTGTTTGCATTCATCTTAGGGTTTTGCACACACACAAGATTCCTGCACACACTATTTTACTATACAAATCGGCTATTTGTTGAGGTGGAAATCACCAAAACAGGGGTTTGACTAAGGCAAAACCCTATATAGCCACCCCAAAACCCTATTTTCAGTTACAGGTGCAGGTACAAGATCCAATCATCGCTGCAAATTTCAGGTCCAGCGGAGCACATAGACACAGTCTCGAATATCAAATTTGAGCAGAAATCATTGGGACAGGGGTGTGGCGCCTTGGTCCTCCCTGGGCACCCTGGTCCTGCACCCTGGTCCTCCTTGGGCATCTTGGTCCTCCCTGGGCTCCTTGGTCCTCTTTGGGCGCCCTGGTCCTCCCAGTTTCAGGTGAAATTTGGCAGGGTGGAAGCTCATAACCTTCAGATTGCAGTCTCTCAGTTGCAGCTCTCTGTCAGACAAAACTGAACAGGGGCATGGCACCCCTGTCCTGGTCAGTTTGACTCATGATTTTTCAACACCAGGTACACATTCAAATTCCTCCCCCTTCTCTACTTTCAGTGTATGCAATTTTAGTTTATTGTTTATCTCCTAGCATAGTTCATCATTACATTCAATTCTGCATATCTTTCCTTCATTTACAACAAGAGGAATAGAAACCCTAAGAGATAATCCTTGGCTTTCTCTCTCTCACAAGAAGTAGCCAAAGTGAGCTATCTCCCTAGGCTCTTTCGTATTCCCAATGTGTTGGCAAAAGTAGGATTAGCTCCTAGTCACCCGGTCTCGTTTTTTCCCCTCCACAATTGGAAATATCCTCAACCGTATTCCAAGTAATCTAATCTACTCGTGACAAACAATGGTGGAACTTGCCTCATTATGCTTGCTTATGCTTTCAACCAAGGATAAAAACAAAAACATCTACCCATGGAACCAAGGATAGGGATTAACACACCTATCCAAGGTCTTACATCAAGTTAAGATAGGGACAAATACATCTATCCAACATCAAGGTTAGGGACACACATCTGCTCACAACAATTATGATTTGGGACACACACATCCAATCATAATTACTAACTATTGTGACTAGGGGCAAACACTTCCAATCACTCACACCATCTTGTGAATGGGGACAACCACATCCATTCACAAACAATCAAGAAATGTGATTGGGGGCATACCCATCCAAACACAACATAAAAAGTTTGAACCCCAAGCATTCATTGTCATGTATGCAACCACCATTATAGATCATTGCCACTTTGATCACAAATATATGAGACAGTTGCTGCTGTCACTTGGAAATTGATCTTGGCTTTAGTCATTTTGGCACAAATAGTTTTGTCACTAAAACAATTTTGCAACCTTGTCGTTAGTGACTAACGAGAGGTTGTTGAATGTCATCCAACCTCTGGGGCCACCAACCTCTAGTTAATTTGATTTAGAGAACATATTCCTCCTCACTTTTTTCATGTGGAGGGTCTTCAGTTGACACTCCATGAAGGCATTCTTCATCATCATCTACAGACAATACTTTATTTGTATTTAGCTTTCCACCAAGGAGATCCTTGGCTCGTTGAGTGCAATTCATAACAACGTGTCCCTTCTTGCAATAGTAACATAAAATTTTGTTCTTGAAAAAACGATTTCCTTTTGATGCAAAAGACTAGATTTGGAGGAATGGTTAGGCTTATTTTTTCCATACCTTGTAATTTCCTCTATAGTTGAATCAATTTTCTTAGCTCCTTCATCAATCAAAGTAGATATTATTACATCTAGAGTAGCATCTACTTTGTTTAATGTGAAAACAATGTTTCCATAACTAGGAGGCATGCAATTTAACAAAATAGCATTTGAATCATCATCTGCCACTTTAGCATCTATGCTAGTTAATTGATTCAACATGGAGCGAAACTTATTGATATGTTGAACAATGCTATCACCCTCTATCATTTTTAGCCCGAACAATTTTTTCTTTAGACCCATCTTTGCACTTGATGCTTTTGATACAAACAAAGCATTCAAATTACCCCATACTTCATTTGAGGTCTTTGATAAGTCAATGCGGTGGAGGTATGCATTTGAAGGTGCAAGACCAATCAGAACAATTGCTCTTTGATCCTTCACAATCCATTTGGTGCTTCAAACAGGATCAATTGACCTTCTTCTTGTTCCGCGTACCACATCCCATAGATCTCATAGATCCTTTTCAATAAAGATCGATTGTAACTTGATTTGCCATATGTGAAATTATAAACCTTCAAATTTTTCTATCAATATACTATATTTTTCCATATTGAAAATATTTGACCCTAAAACTCAATTTAAGAATGCCCCTATGACAAATGAAATGAACCCTATTATAAATTAAATAAAAAATAAAAAAAATACACCTTTACTTTAATCTTGCTTTACACACTATCTCTGAAACGTACCAAACGCAGAATCTCTGCGCTAAATAATATGTGCTTGATTTGAAGTTAGTGGTGTCTCTGCAACTCCAAGTAAACTGCATATGCCAAGGACTAGCCAACACAAGGGTTTAGATCTACCAGATAAGAAAGAAACCACCTTAGCAAAC
Organism: Cryptomeria japonica; assembly: GCF_030272615.1. Lineage (NCBI taxonomy): Eukaryota > Viridiplantae > Streptophyta > Pinopsida > Cupressales > Cupressaceae > Cryptomeria > Cryptomeria japonica. The sequence goes on from NC_081409.1 coordinate 858,986,343, forward strand.
GACGGCCAGATCAAAGCAACAACTCTCACCCATGCAAGAGGAAATATCAAACTGTTGTAATAGCTTCCAAAGATAGCCACCACTCCATATATGCTCACATCTTGGAGGTACTACAAATACACAACTTGCTGCAATAGTTTCTCTGGGAACATTCAGAGTTGTCTAACATTTTCTAGATTTAATATATATATTTATTAATGTGTGAAATTTAAGACTGACTTTCACGTAGCTCTTTCAACCTCGTTTCTTCTTCTTAATATGTGCGAATTCAATGTAATTGGGAGAACACATATTCAAGATGCTATCACTGGGAGAATTTCACAACTCGCATCTAGAACCAACAATTCGTAGTAAATGTAGAGGGCTTCATTGAGCAATCTATGACCCGATGCATGACTCTTTGCTTCTGTGCAAGATTACCGAGTTTTGCATCATGTCGACAGTGCCAGGGGTTCTCTCAGGATTTGACACCTCAATTTCATTCACGCACTCTCTCTTTCACCAATATCACAAAAATCAATGAACTATGCTGCTTGTTCTATGTCCTCCGACCGTTATATAGATGCACCGTGGGATTTTTGCATAGTAGATACCAAAACCTCAACTACTTTCATAAATGGGCTCCCTTGCATCCGAGTGAGGTCACCAGAAAGCACTTTGCCATATTAGCTTTGAGCACACCAACGAATACAAGCAACTAGTTTGGACTCAGTGTGATAGTTATAACTTCAGAGATGTTATCGAGAATTGACATAGTCGAATTTCAATTTTTCGGTTAAACCATACACATTAAGCAACATATTAAGTCTAGAATATGTCAGTCAATTTTGAGTGTGTAACACTTTTAAGTCTAAAAGTGTAAGCTTAGTGTGTGTAGTTTAAGCCATTCCCAATTTCTCATGCAAATGTGGGCCTGGATGGAGTTGTGCCTTTATGAGATTTTGAGCTTGAGATCAGGAAGCACATCCAAATATGAAGAAAATGTAAATAGATGAGAATGCTTCAATTAGTAAAGAATCAACTCCACATCACAAAATAATAGGGACAAGAAAATGATCTTGCTTTGATACCATATCGAAAATATGGGCGAAACTGCAAGATATTAAACAAAAAATAATACCATGCTGCTCATTATATTTTCATTCAATATATTACATATATATAGGATGCCATTTTCTATATTATAGGAAACCTCCTATAATAACTCTTTTAAATATATGAGTTGATTTAAAAACTTAAATTCCTACAACCATTATACTAACCTATTAACAAACCATGTGACTAATAATACTATTAAGTTGTTTCTCAACAACTTAATATTATGACACTTATTTATAACACATATATCAACACCCCTATAATGACAAATCTGATTATTTTATGCTTAATTATTTATGCATCCTATGATGTATTATTTCTAACACCTATGTGAACACTAATTCCCAATAGGATAGAGTAATCATCTCCTTTCTATTTATGCATCAAGTGGATTCAAGTAATTGTATCATTTAGGTATTTGTTTGTTGCAAGGATTGCGAGTTATCGCGCCTTTTAAGTAAAAAATTGAATTAAGTGGTCATAGCAAGTGAAGATGATGAAGAAGCCAAGTTCTAGAAGTTGGAAGAACACGTAACTAAGATATTTGTTGTGGAAGAGAAGCTTGATAGGTTAGAAAGCTTGAATGACACCATTTAATCCTTTGAAAGAGTGCCAAAAAGGGGATTTGAAAAGAGAAATGTAGCAAGATAAGACTTTAATAAGTAAATTTTCAAGCTGGAGATTAAAATTGATAGATAGACATATTATGGAGAAAGTAGTAATGATAAATTGGACTAATAGATGTCACAAGTGGAGGTGTATTTTTAGTTTTCATCAGTTTTTTTCACACCAATAAATCTCTTTTTGCAAGGTTGAAACTTGCTAGGCACGCTCTTATGTGGTATGAGAACTATACACACTCCTTGGAGGTTTGAAAAGCACCACCAATGTCTAAGTAGAATGAATTAAAATGTTCAAAAATTAATTCTAAGTATTTTCCACGAAGAAGAAGTGGTGCAATATAATCATCTGAAGCAAGGGTATGAGGCATTAAAGCCTATATACAAGTGAGTTTAGAAAGTGGGGATTTCATCTGGGAAATTGAATTATGGAACATGGATTGTTGATAAAGTACGTGGGAGATTTGATCACATACAAGGAGTGGTTTTAATGGTCAAACTTCAAAAGGTAGTGGAGGCATGTGTCCAAGCATGATACAATGAGCTAGATAAGAAGGCGTACTCTATTTATAAGCGTAGGAGTAGCAGACAACAACATGGTAGCAAGAAGATTCAAGACGTCAAGGGCAAAAAATAATGCTACTATCATATCAAGGGCCAAAGGTAAAGAGCAAATCTCATTACAATCATTATGACAAAGATGGACGTGTGGATGAAAGGTGTTACAATTTGCATCCAATGTTGGAACATTCTTGGTTGAAGAAGGGTAATTACATGAACACTATTTATGTGGAAATAGATAACTAAGTTGTCACTCAAATATTGATGATTTCTTTTCTCGTGTTATGTTGAACAAAGGTGCTATTATGGTAAGTGGTGGAACTTTAAGTGAAAAAGAGCTCACTAAGTTATTCCACATCAAGATTTAGGACAAATGAAGGAAATTTGATACATTGTTTGATTTAGTAGAAGAGATTGATATGAAAGTAGGAGACCATTCATGTCATTATTCCTTGGGTTGGTTGAAGGGCAATGTAATTGTGAAGATCACTAAGCAATATAAGTTATGGTATGGGGTGGCTTTGGATTTTTTGGATGAGGCATTATTGATGTGGTTAAGATATTTGTGTGATATTTTTTAGTTTATATCTACATGAGAGGGATGCAATTTTAATGAAGTAAGAATCAATATATATTGGTCTTGAATGGAAACAAGAACCTCTTAAACTTTGATAGTGACAAATAAGAGATTGTTTTGGGCAATATCCAAAAAGGGAAATACTTGTTAATGTAAGTGGAAGGGTTCTCCTTGAAAGAGGTTGAGGTTGGGAGTATAAAAAGGTTCATTTACAACCAAATCAACAAGGAGGATAATAGGTGCATCCCAAGTTAGTCGAGGTAGAAATGTACCAAGTCATAGATGATGTTCATCTTTGGTTCTAGGCAAGATGTCATCTTTTAAGATGAAGGAGGCATCAATCCTTTTCCATTGAACCCTTAAGCCTTTGAGAAACTAAAGCCTTGTCGTTAGGAATGTGTGATATGAAAAGTAATATCTATTGGATCATTGTGGTCATATTGTTAGTGCCCACAATAGAGAATGAATTTTCCTTTGTACCAATGTGAATAGGTTGTGCTAATGGTTGATTATGAATAGAGATGATGTGAGACATCTTTAAAAAAAATCAATTAAAGTTTTGAAAATCAAAATGACCTAAAAAATTTGCTTTGGCAAATTTGTCACTTGTAGCATAGGATTGATCACCATTTTCTATGGTCAAATCATCAATAGTTAACATTCTACTTGCTACTTGTGGAATCAACAAAATCATATTAGCAAAATTGATGAGCTCATTATAAATGCAAAGTGGAATATGAACAATTTGAGCATTTGGTTGATTGGTTTTTTCTCTCTTTGAGGTTGGGAGGCCATAGGAAGTTCATTTGTTGCCTTTATACATAAATGGTTGGCTTTCATTGTAAGATGGTTGTAGACCATTCATAGGCCATTGCATGTGTGGAGTGACTAGTCTACTCATGGTGAGAGTAGATCCACATGTATCAAGACTTGGAAAATTGTTGTGCGAGCTCATGAATTTTGTGTTGACATTATAAAACATCTATATTAATAATATTGATAGTAGAATGGAGGGTATATGTTTTTTAAAGCTAGAGTTTTTCAACTTTATTTGGGTTTTTTTTTCTAGTGAAAACTCTATATGTTTAGTTTGTTGTAAGTTTGTTTATGATTTATGTATATTTTTTAAAAGATCTTTGTGTTTCCTTTATTTGCACATCTTTTTCAGTGCTTCACCGATTTAATGTGGTTAATAGTGCATGTCAAGAGTGTTGAGTGAGTTCTTTTCAAATGAAATTTGTTTTCTTTAGCAAAGAGAGAACCCAATTTATGGATCATGTATGTTTAACATAGAAAGTTATGTTAGATATATTATGTACATATGTAATGTTAGGAATTGATTTAATTCTTTATGAAGATAGATGCTATCATAGGTTTCATGTTAATGTTTTAAACTGGCACCAATATTAGGAGGGTTGTTTATGCTTCATTGAGTTCTTTTTTTTGTTTGTGTATGTGCTTCACATAACCAACTTGGATTCCCTTGGTAAGTCTATTTTGTAGACACAAATACAATGTGAATGCATCACTTTTTTGGGGCTTTGTAATGTTGAAAGTCTTTCTTTTGTATTTCTCTAATATGCTAGCAAAATTATGAGAGCTTAGGAAGGATCTCCTTTAGGAGGTAATTATAACTTATTTTACCCATTAAGAGTCAATACAAGACATTCAAAGGCGATTTTATCCAAGCCACCATGACTCATCCAGGAACAATCTCCCCTCAAGTCCATACTAGGTGAAAGCTCCTTGGTCTTCCTATTGAATCCATTCACCATCTCAACACGTCTCTAACCACAAGAGAATTCTAGCCTCACCTAAGTCTCCAAGTATCCATGAGAAACTATAACTAATCAATCCATACCAAAATCTAAATGCAATATAGCACCATCATTAAGTAATCAAAGAAATGATTAGGTACTCAATACAAAGAGAATTGCCCAAGATCAATGTCAATGCTCCAACCACGGAATCAAGAATGTAAACATGGCATCATGATCTAACCATCTCCTAGGGGATCACATGCTCCATATGAACATACCAAATAGCTATAAAATGCCAAAACTCTAAACTAGTAATCAAGAGTATACCATGACATAATATCAACCATCTTGACAAACAAGAAAAAACATGCCAAAGAAAAGCATGTACAACACCTCAACTAGAGACTCCATGAGTCCTCCATGGATCCAAAATGTCAACATCTCCAATTAACATGAAATTAACACCCTACAAGAGAACCTACAAATGTGGAAGACATTTGTACAATAATATGATTTAAGGACTCCTCCAAACATTTGCAACACTAAAGAAGATCATCCACCATCAAATGGTGAATCCACATTATTGCCAACAACTCCCCTTGAAACACGATACCGAGTCACAAATGGCATCATGATAAGCATTTCCTAAATGAAGATTCTCTAAGTCTACATACACAACTGAAATGTCAATAACCTCAAGTAAAACCAAGATCTCCAAGTCAAGAAGATACAACCACCAACCAGATACCAAAATCAAGCTTAGACTGTCAATCCATTACTGTCAAAATATCCCACTAAATTATGTAACCGACGAAATAGAACCAAGCTATCATGACATTGTGACAGAACATGTGACAAGTCCCAACACCAACTATCCAGGTATCATAAACGTCATCCATCCTCAAAGAAAACATACCAATGCTCTAATGACCATACAAAATGCCAAACTAACAAAGTTTGCATCAACATTGAATCAAATTCGATGGATATAGATAGTCCACAACCAATTCATCCCATTTCAACTGAATAGTTGATCAACCCACACAACTCCATAACTCGTAGGTCAAATATTGAAACATGAAAACTCATCATCACATTAGTAATATGCAAACTAAGATATCAAAGAGAATAATCCTATATACAAAATGACTCAAACACCAAATAAACCTTAGATCTAATTTACCAAACATGTCCACATCTAAGTGATGAATCAATGATGAATAGTTAGTACCAAACCAGTACTGAGAGGGGGGGTGAATCAGTACTGAGAAAAATACTTTTCCTTCAACTGGTTTGATTGAGAACATTGCATTTTAACTGGCAAGCAATAACACTGGTCTAAACCAGATTACTACCGGTTAAGCACAGTGAAAGACATAAACCAGTAACTCAACTTTCCACACAATCTAACATCTTATTTCCACTTCACCCATATGCATACAGTAGTAATACTTCAACAGAAATGTAAAGACTTACTGGTTCAACATGCTTTACTGCTTAACAGAGAATAACAAAGCATCACATGAAAAGCATCACATATAACACACATATTTTTCACGTGGAAACCCAACTGGGAAAAACCACGGTGGGGATGAATACCCACAAGATGTTCTTTGAACCCTTTTGAAGTTCACTCTATTAGGAGCCTGGTCCGGTTAAAGACTTTACAATAGGTTCTATTAGGAACCGATCCTGCTAGAGATCACCCGGTTAAGGGTTAAACCCTGTTAAAGGTTACCTTGTTAGAGGATTTCTAGAACTCAATGATTTTGAGTCACCCTGTTAAAAGATTTATAGCAAGCTGGCTAAAACTACCCTGTTAAGGGATTTTCCAACTGTTGAAGTGGTTAGAGGTCAACAGGTATTACAATGATTTGGTATCAACACTCAATGCCAATGCAGATCCGCTTTAGTTCCTTCCTTCTGCACTCACACTCTGTAGGTATCTATTCTCTTATCTGGTCTAGCAAGAATCACATATCTTTGCACTTAGATATACACACAACATTTGCCAACAACCTCAACATGAAAAACAACATCGACCTTATAGGAAACAGATAGGTCGGTAGCATAAACCCTAAACCCTAAACATTTAGGTTAAGCAATTCAGTCGGTTCAATCCTAACCGTTGATCATATTGCATTGATTACAACAGTCTTGAATAGATTTCAAGACGTTCTCCAACATTCGTTCTTCACCGCTTCTTGGAGGCTGATAACCCATCACATGTTCTCCACCGTTTACAGAGACTTTGTACATTCCCAAGGTAGATAGGATCAATTTCCTTCATGCAAGATCCTTCACGCGCACAAGGCTGACATGGCAACACAATATATTCTTCATTACAATGCTAACTCATCATACAATGTCATCGGTTGAATCACATAGGCATAGAACACTTCAACCGGAAACCCTAAAGCTAAGACTACCAATCGGTAGTCATACCATATGAAACCTTGATACAAAACATTCCATATACTGGTTCACATTCCAACATACCGGTTCACTTGGACAAACATACCGCTTCACTTTTTCACATATACTGGTTCACATTGCAACATACCAGTTCACTTGGATAGACATACTGCTTCACTTTTTCACATATACCGATTCTCTTGCAAGTGCTTACTTCAATATATCGGTTCACTCTTCATCAAATTGACATCAATGACAACATACAATATCATGATGTCAACATACTCTGCACATATGCTGACAATCTCCCCCTTTGGCATTGATGGCAATATACAAAGATATCTCCAAGCTTCACATCTTCTCCCCCAATACTGTAGATATCTTCTTCGCTTCACATCTTCTCCCCCTTTGACAACAATGCCAAAGTGAAGGCATAAGCATCTATGCTCTACTATTCTGCTCCCCCTAAGGAGTAGCATCCTTCAACACACCAATCCTGAGAAAAATATATCAATGTAAGTCCTGACTGATGTGGAGCACACACCTTTAGTTCACCTCTTGAAGGGGCAACACCCCTATTTCACCTCTCAAATAGGTAAAGGTAGCCTTCAGCAGAGGCTTGGTGAATATGTCTGCTAACTGCTCCTTACTGGAAACATGTTCCAGTACAACTTCTTTGTTCTGAACCTTTTCCCTTAAGAAATGATACTTAAGCTCAAAGTTCTTGGTTCTAGAATGTAAAACCGGATTCTTGGAGATGTTAATCGTACTTGTGTTGTCACAAAATATACTTACCGGTTTAGATACAGGAACTTTGAAGCCATTTAATACATGCTTCATCCAGATTGTTTGGGTGTAGTTCGTAAATGCTGCAACATACTCCGCTTCTGCTATAGACTGAGAGATACAACTTTGTTTCTTACTCATCCATGAGACTAGTCTTCCACCAAGAAAGAATGCACCATCGGTTGTGCTCTTCTTGTCGTCCACATTACCAGCCCAGTTAGCACCTATAAACACTTTCAGGTTGAAATCATTACTATATGGATACCATAATCCATAGTCAATAGTTCCCTTCAGATATCTCGGAATCCGCTTGACTGCTACCAAGTGGGATTCTCTTGGGATTTTCTGGAACCGTGCAGCAATGCCCATTGCATGTGCAATGTCCGGTCTGCTATGTACTACATAGTGCAATTTACCAATCATTGATCGGTATTCCTTCTCATTTACCAGCCCTGAGCCATCCTCTTTGGATAATTTACAACCGGTCAACATCGGTGTACCAACTGGTTTGCTGTCTTCCATGCCAAAGGTCTTCAACACCTCTTTGACATATTTGGACTAAGTGACAAAGATTCCATCTTTCATTTGTTGAATCTGTATTCCAATGAAGAACTTAATCTTCCCTATAAGTGACATCTCAAACTCCTTTTTCATCTCATTTGCAAAATCATGACTCATCTTGTCATCTCCTCCAAAGATTATGTCATCAACAAATACCTTACAGATCAGAATCTGATCTCCTTCTTACTTCAAGTAGATATTACTATCTTCACTTGTTCTCTCAAATCCAATATTCACAAGATGGGAGTGCTAGCGTTCATACCATGCTCTAGGTGTCTGCTTTAGTCCATAAAAGGCCTTATGTAGCCTACACACCATGTCACTGTCTTCTGATAGGGCAAACTCATCTGGTTGCTCTATATACACCTCCTCTTCTAGTATTCCATTTAGGAATGCAGACTTTACATCCATTTGATATACTTTGAATCCCTTGAATGCTGCATATGCAAGAAGCATGCAAACTCCTTCCAATCTGGCTACTAGGGCAAAGGTTTCTCCATAGTCTTCTCCTTCTTCTTGGGCATATCCTTTACACACCAATCTGACTTTGTTTCTAACCACCGAGCCATCTTCATTCAGCTTATTTCTGAAAACCCATTTGGTGCCAATGACATTTTTATGCTCCGGTCTGGGTACCAAAGACCATGTACCATTCTTTTCTATTTGGTCAAGTTCCTCTTCCATTTCCTTGATCTAGTCTTCATCTTTATGTGCCTCTCTGAACGTTTTAGGATCAAATTTAGAGATCATGCAAGAGTTTTCTCTGATCTTTCTTCTTGTAAGAATTCCTGCATCCTTGTCTCCTATGATCTGCTTTGGATCATGATTCAACTTTACATACCTAGGAATGATCTTAGTTGTTTCCTCTTGCTTTTCTTCTTCATCCTCATCTTCATCAGCATCAACATCTATCAGTGTAGGAGCACTGTTATTGGTGCTTGGCTGTTTTGCAATCGGTTCCCAGAAGGTTACTACCAGTTCATCTCCTACTTGCTCACTGCCGGTTTCCTCAGATTTCTCAGAGGTTTCATCAACTCTAACATTGATGCTTTCAACAATTCTCTGAGTCCTATTGTTGAAACATTTGAGAGCTTTTCTCTTTGTGGAATACCCTAGGAATATTCCCTCATCACTTTTAGCATCAAACTTGCTTTGGTGTTCACTCCTCTTGATATAACATTTACTACCAAACACTCTGAAGTAGCTTACCACTGGTGTCTTACCGGTCCAATACTCATAAGGTGTTTTGTCCTTACCCTTTTTGATGAGTACCCGGTTCATTGTGTAGACTGCAGTGCTCACTGCTTCTCTCCAAAAGGTGCGAGCAACCTTTCGTTGGATCAGCATAGTTCTAGCTGCTTCAACCACAGTCCAGTTGTTTCTTTCTGCCTGGCCATTCTACTGTGGAGTTCGGGGGGTAGACAGTTTCCTCTTGATGCCATTCTCTTCACAGTATTTGTTGAATTTACCGGAAGTGAATTCTCCTCCTTGATCAGTTCTTAAGCACTTAGTCCTCTTACCACTTTCTTTTTCTAGAAGTGCTCTGAAGGCTTTGAACTTTCCAAAAGCTTCAAATTTGTCCTTCAAGAATGTGACCCACATCATCCTTGAGCAATCATTAGTAAGAGTCATAAAATACCTATCTCCCTGCACACTCCTAGTTTTCATAGGACCACACAAATCAGTATGTACAAGATCAAGTAAATTGTCTGTAGTGAAAGGTTTACCTTTGAAGGTTGAGGAAGACATTCTCCCCAGTTGACACTCTCTGCACAAAGGATTTTTTGGTTTTCTTAGCATAGGCAACCCTCTAACTGCCTTGATCTTACTGGCCTTCACAATATTGTCAAAGTTTACATGGCAGAGTCTCCTATGCCATATCCATCTATCCTCAAACTTAGCCATAAGACATGTACTGACATTACCATTTAGCTAAAATAGGTTACCTTTGGTCTCCATACCGGTAGCCATTAGTTCACCATTCTTTCCTTTGATTTTGCACACTCCATTTTTGAATTCCAGAGTGAGTCCATTATCATTCAGTTGAGCAACACTCAGAAGGTTGTGCCTGAGACCTTCTACCCAATACACATTGTCAGCACTGCTTCTTCCATTCAGAGACCCTCTGCCTTTTACCATACATGGTGCATCATTACCAAAACAAACCACACCACCATTATACTCTTCCAGAGATAGAAACTTACTCCAGTCACCAGTCATATGGTGAGAACAACCACCTTCAATAATCCACTCATTGGAATTATCAAAGCGGGAGACAAGAGCCTTCTTGTCTGACACATCTTCCTTGACTGCTACAAACACAATATCTTCATTTTCTTCATCTTCTGATTCCTCATCAGTGACACCTTCATCAACTGCTACAAAACAGTTTCTCTAGTTTCCTCCTTTGAACTTCTTGAACCTCTCCGGTTTATCCTTGTTGTCACCATTAGGGCAGTTTACAACAATGTGTCCTATCTGGTTACAAGAAAAGCATTTCAAAGGAAGCTTACCTCTGTATTTACTGGTTCCCTTGGGAAGTCTCTTGGCAAGAAGAGCTTCAAATTCCATCAGGATCTCCTCATCATCCATTTCTCTACTTTGTCTTGGTTCACCACTGGTACTAACTTCTTTTCCTTTTCTAGATGGTGCAGTAGATGCTCTGAAGGCTGATTTAGTCTTCTGAATACTGCCATCATAATTATTTAGCTCATAAGCTGTTAACCTTGCAATGATGGAGTCCAGGGATACCTTTGTCTTGTCTACAGACCTCAACTCTTGAATAGCAACAACCCTTATTGCATAGACCGGTAATAAGGATCTCAAAACTTTGCTAACAACATTGGAATCTTCCATTTTACCACCTGCACTCCTGATATCTCCAACAACAGTTTTGATTCTTATTCCATATTGTTGAATGGTCTCTCCTTCAACCATCCGCATGTCTTCAAACTTTCCCCTAAGGCTTTCTTCCTTAGCTTGTTTCACATGCTCATCACCGCCATAGTAATTCTCAAGGGCATCCCATACTTCTTTGGGATTCTCTTTGTCCTGAACATCAATAAACTCAATGTCAGATAAACTGCTAATTAGCTTCCATGACTTGCCCATTCTCCTGAATCTCTCTCTTTTGATCATCAGTGAGAGTACCGGTAGGGATAACATAAGCATTCTCAACATAGCTCCAATGTTGAGCACCCATGCTTTTGATGTATATCTTCATTCTGTCCTTCCATATTTTAAAGTTGTCTTTGTTGAACTTTGGACCTTCCCTCTTCATCATTAGAGTAGGATCTTTACCTCAAGCGGTTAAGCTTACAACACAGAGGACCTGGAGGATGCTTTGATACCAATTGATGAATCAATGATGAACAGTTAGTACCAAACCGATACTGAGAGGGGGGGTGAATCAGTATTGAGAAATGCAATTTTCCTTCAACCGGTTTGATTGAGAACACTGCATTTTAACTGGCAAGCAATAACACCGATCTAAACCAGATTACTACCGGTTAAGCACAATGAAAGACATAAATCAGTAACTCAACTTTCCACACAATCTAACATCTTATTTCCACTTCACCCATATGCATACATTAGTAATACTTCAATAGAAATGTAAAGACTTACTAGTTCAACATGCTTTACCGCTTAACAGAGAATAACAAGGCATCACATGAAAAGCATCACACAACACACATATTTTTCACGTGGAAACCCAACTGGGAAAAACCATGGTGGGGATGAATACCCACAAGCTGTTCTTTGAACCCTTTTGAAGTTTGCTCTGTTAGGAGCCTGGTCCGGTTAAAGACTTTACAATAGGTTCTGTTAGGAACCGATCCTGCTATAGATCACCCAGTTAACGGTTAAACCCTATTAAAGGTTACCTTGTTAGAGGATTTCTAGAACTCAATGATTTTGAGTCACCTTGTTAAAGGATTTATAGCAAGCCAGTTAAAGCTACCCTGTTAAGGGATTTTCCAACTGTTGAAGTGGTTAGAGGTCAATAGGTATTACAATGATCTGGTAACAACACTCAATGCCAATGCAGATCCGCTTTAGTTCCTTCCTTCTGCACTCACACTCTGCAGGTATCTATTCTCTTATCTGGTCTGGCAAGAATCACATATCTTTGCACTTAGATACACACACAACATTTTCCAACAACCTCAACATGAAAAACAACATTGACCTTATAGGAAACAGATAGGTCGATAGCATAAACCCTAAACCCTAAACATTTAGGTTAAGCAATTTAGTCAGTTCAATCCTAATCGTTGATCATATTGCATTGATTACAACAGTCTTGAACAAATTTCAAGATGTTCTCCAACGTTCGTTCTTCACCGCTTCTTGGAGGTTGATAACCCATCATGCGTTCTCCACCATTTACAGAGACTTCGCACATTCCTGAGGTAGATAGGATCAATTTCCTTCATGCAAGATCCTTCACGCGCACAAGGCTGACGTGGCAACACAAACTGCTCTTCATTACAATGCTAACTCATCACACAGTGTCATCGATTGAATCACATAGGCATATAACACTTCAACCGGAAACCTTGAAGCTAAGACTACCAACCGGTAGTCATACCATATGAAACCTTGATACAAAACATTCCATATATCGGTTCACATTCCAACATACCGGTTCACTTGGACAAACATACCACTTCACTTTTTCACATATACCGGCTCACATTGCAACATACCAGTTCGCTTGGACAGACATACCGCTTCACTTTTTCACATATACCGGTTCTCTTGCAAGTGCTTACTTCAATATACCGGTTCACTCATCATCATATTGACATCAATGACAACATACAATATCATCATGTCAACATACTCTGCACATATGCCAACACTAAGTACCATAGTCAAGGAACCAAATAAGCATCAAGGAGATAAGAAACAACCTCCAAACATCAAACCAAATCACCACCAAAAAATTAAAAACATGATCATGTTGTGTCAATGTAAAAAGTGTACTTGCATAACCATGACACCACAATAATCATCTTCACTATACCTACAATCGACTATCACCCATACAAAATTTCCAGTCCCAAACTATGTCCAATCATATCCTCAAATCAAAGGCAACTTGTGTACCTGCCGCCATCAAATTCCAACTCTAAAAAATACTTGTAAACCCATACCAGGATGCACTAAATATGATAATCGACTGTAGCATCATAAATCTCATAAAACATGAACTCCCTCAAGGTTTCACCTCTTGACTAGTCTAGATGCTCACACAATAAAATCTTAAATCTCATGCACCTACAAGTGTTCAAACAAGTACACAAATATCCATAGTCATCAAAATAATAAAGATAACAACACCACTATGTATTAGACTAAATATGTGATCCAATGCCAATTCAAAATAAAAAATTTGATTTTGCATGCAAAAGTTATGACCAAAACACTAAAAAGGAGAACACTTGACTTCCAAACACCAAAAACTAATCAAAACAACAAAATCATAGAACCAAACTTGTACAACTGCACAATTCTTATAACCATCTTTCCAATGAGTATAAGAAGTTGAGAAACAAATACCTTGAGTGAAAGTTGTGCTAGTTGAAAGAAAAAGTTCAATTTCACTATATGGGCAATAAATTTGTGGACTTCAAAAAATCTCCAATCTAACTTAATTTGATTTTCCAAAGTTGAAAAAAATTATACGGAGTTAGTCGAGGCCTAGACACGACCCCAAAAATAAATACATTTAAACTTTATTGGGAGGAAATTTTAAATTTTGATTTAATAATATATATAGGTGGTGGATTTTATTTAATTAAATTTGAACCACATTAAAAATTTAAACTGGTAATTAAGTTTTAAGTCTGGTTGGTTTAATTGTTTGGGTAGTTTGATTTATCAGTGGTTAGTTAAGCCCACCGACCATTAGGCCAACAATCCCATCACTAGGATTGGCAATGGTACTGGCTGGTACCACTATCGATATAGACCATCTCGAACTATTTGCAGATAGTACAAGGGTGGGGGGCTACCCCCCAATAACAATTTTTTTTTTTTTCAATAAAACATTAAAATGTCCCTATACAATTATTATTATTTTTGTTTTCCGTAAGAAAATGTTAAGAAAGTCGATGTTTTTTTTTTCAATTTTTATTTTCTCCGACATGCAAATTTGGTAACTATATGAGCATATGTCTATTTTTGTATGTTTTTTTACTTTTCAAAAATATGCCAAATTATATGTCACAATTCTTCTCTCAACTGACTTGGATCCAATGATGAGGTTCATTTATGCCCAAGAGGTCATTTTTTAAAACTCCATACCAAAACTCTCATTTGAATGCACATCTAAGAAACCCATTTGACCCAACATTTTTCTAACCCCAAATCTACAAACAACCCATCATAACAACAAACCCAAATACCTTAGATATGTAATAAAATAAACTTGAAGTTTTTTCCATGCCTTATAATGTCCTAAACCTTTCATGCATAGTCATGGCTACACCTTTGCACCTTGTCCACTCAAGCTAGGTTATAACTCCAAATCAACTATGAATTTTCTAATACCACTTGTTAGGAAATAATGTTTCATACCCATTTACATTTAATCCATTTTGTACATAATCCAAGAGATAAAAGCATGCATACGAGCTTATATAATAACCATAATGCATAGATCAAATAAACAAGCCACAAGATAACACAAGATATACCATGGGAAAACCCTCACAAGGGAATAAACCCAACCTTCAAAAAGCATCCATACACCATCATATTATTCAATCATAAAGCAATACAAAGCACTTACAAAGTTACAATGAATACTTCTGAAACATCGAGTTGTTCAATGTATTCTTCATGTGTGTAGCATCATAAAATTGCACCCCTTGCAATTTTCGACCGCATTTGGGTCTTCACCTTAGTGTTTGTGCCCCTCAGCTTGATTGAAGACCTGATTATGCTCATGACATCATAAACTAAAAAATTTCATTTTTCCCTTGTCATACACCTTGATCCTGGCCTAAAGTAGGGCAGGACCAAGGCGTGGTGCCATGGTCCTCCCTAAAATGGGACTCCTCAAAACCCTTTTTCACATTTCAAATTTGAGCGGGATTTTCCCCTTTGTGTCAACTCATGTCGGAAAGTTAGTCAATTAACTTGATAGGCAAGTATGCAAAGAGGATTTCCCCTCTCATTTGATCATCATGAAAAATAAAAAAGCAATCAAGAACACAAGAGATCAAACATTCAATCATTCAAGAGCAATTGAGCATTTTCAGTCTTCCTTCAAGCCTTGGAGCAACAATAAAGTCAAGATTCAAGCTTTGAAGTGGAGATCTACATCCTATTTCATGAAACCTTGATTCCATGTGGAGGCAAGCAAAACTTCATAAGGAGGGATAATCATTTCATTTTCAGTCATAATTCAACATCTCCCTCAAAAGGAGAACATTTCTTTTCAGTCATTTCAATTACATTTATATCAATTTCATGGTTAATTCCAAGATTTGGGTTTGACGGAGGGCAAACCCCTATTCCCAACCTATTATCCTTTCTTTTCTTATGCAGGAAATAGGTGCACAACTATACTTTTGGAAATAAGCTTCAGACACAAAGATAGAATAACCCTTTTTGGTGTGCAAAAAAATTGGAGGATCAAGAGGCCATACCATAGTCACTTTTTTTTCGCAAGGCAGATCTGAATCAGCTCATATTACTTAGATTTAGGTGCACAACAAAATCCCGAACTTGTAGCTGAGTATTTTCTCAGTTTTGTCTTCAATTTCAACACTTTACCATAAATTAGCACTTCAACTCACAAAAGAGGGAAAAACACATTATAATCAATCAATACCCTTAGTATTCAGTCCTTATTTGATTTGTGATTGAATCTAGTCGATTCCTCCTCTCTTGTGAATATAAAGGAAATCTCCCCCAAAAAGCGAAAATTGATTTGGTGATTTCTCTTTCTATGTTGCAAATTGCCATATCAAAATTTCCCCTTTACAATGTGTCTAAGTATGAATCCACACATCCCATGCCATGCTCTACATATGCTCTCTTCAAAAAGACTCAATAATGACAATCCACTCAACTAGCGAACCTAAACCACTAACATTTTCTCGCTTTTATAGAATCAATCTCACACCAAATACAACTAGTGGTAATGTAAAACCATGTACCAAAAAAAATGTGAATACAACACCATTGACCCCTCATTTAATATTGGGTACTAAGATTTTATTTTATTAAATATCTTTCCCCAATATTAAATAATTACAATTACATGTGATATACGACACATAAATTGGGCCCAAGAATGTTACTCCTAATGATACACACCCATCTAGGTTCCCCTAGGTGCACCACACACATAATAATTTAAAGTAATACATTATAACAATTGTGTAAGGTTTACAACACCTTATCCCAACTGAATCCCTTTCAATTTCAAGCTTAGAAATCTTCATTTTCATCCCTAGTCTTAGAATTAGAATCAAAGCTTAAAGTTCAACTTCACTATTCATCCCTTTCACCAAAGGGGGTGAAATATCTCCTCTTGTTAAACCCTTCAAATCTCTAATAATTATCCAACACCAAAAGTACTCGGATTGCCTCTCGCCACCCCATCAATGTTTAATTTATACCATCCTTCTTGTGGCGGTATCTATTTTGCATGGTTTTTGGCTTTGAGTTTTTTAATATAGGTGTTGTTAATGTTCTATAGTAGACCACCAGATTTATGTGATTCTTCCATAGCCTCCCAAACAATCTATCCGTTGATATGCTAACATTTGTGAAAAAGCTAACAAAAAACCCATCTAGGCCTAGTGCCTTGTATGGATGTAATTGTAGCACCACATTTTTTATCTCCTCCTTTGAGAATGGTTGTTTGAGAAATTCATTTCGGGATATAGTCACTAGCTTCAATATATTCCTGAGAATTTGTTTGGTGCATGATAATCAAATCCCTCTAGGTTGTTCAACAAGTTTTCAAAAAAATATATCTCCTCTTTGTTGATATCCTCTACCTCTTCTAACTAAAGACCAACCCTTGATTTGAATTGATTGATCTTATTCACCATTCTCCACTATTTTGTTGATCTATGAAAATATTTTGTGTTCCTATCTCCATCCATCAACCATAACCCCCTTGATTTTTGCCTCCAAAATATATCTTCCTTTGCTAATACATTTGTATGGAGGCTTAAAAGACTGTTCAACTCCAAAAAAAATTCCTTATCCACACCATACTAAAAAATGTATTCATTGAGCAAGGCCAATTCAACTTCTAGTTTGCCTTTTTCTTCAAAATGTTATTAAAGCATTCTTTGTTGCATTTCTTCAATTATTGTTTAAGATGTTTGAGCTTGAGAGTTAGGGATAACATTTTTGATCCTTTATGTGTTGTCTCCTTCCACCAAACCTTAGTGTTCCCCAACAAATCATCCACCTCATCCACATTTTCAAGTTTGAAAGGACATTCATTTTGGGATTTATTCTTATCAATTTATAATTGGATTGGATAATTATCTGAGCCCAAAAATGGAGCAAGGAAACATTCAAAGATATTATCTAACTGGTCTATCTTTCCTTTCTAAAAAAATCAATCAAGCTTCTCCACAATGTTGTTGAAACCTCATTCTCCTTTTAGCCCATGTGTAATTACAATTTGAAGGAACATAATTAGGTCACTAAGAGGGGGGTGAATTAGTGACTCTTTAAAAAGTTTAAAAATAATTATGAAAACATTAATGTTGCAATGAGATTAAAGGTACACACTCACAAAGATAAATCACATAACAAAAAGTATATGAGGAAAACCCACTGTGGGGAAAAACCTCGGTGATTATAACTGCTGGAGTCTACTGCTCCAATCCAACCTCACAATGAAATAAGTGATTACAATTGTTTATGGGAACCTGCCCAAAGGAGCATGAACCCCTGAAATTTTGAGCACCAACTCAAGGAGCACCTACCCCTGCTCTGAGCACCAACTTTGAGAATTACAATGACTGAATGATAAATTTAAAACAATGAGATAACTTGTTACAAATGAGTTTTATAACCCTTACAAATTGATTGATATGCACTCACTTTTTCTCTAAAATGATGTCCTCTTTGATGTATCTTCTATGCACTTGAGTCTTCTGTATTCTCACTATCTTTGAATGTACACACTTGTATTTCCTCTACAACACACACTTGGATCTATGGTCTTCTCTCTCACTTATCAACACTCACTCTTCTATTAGACAACAACCTCTTCTTGTCAAGATGCATTCACTTTTTTGTTTTGCAACACTCTTCTTCTCTTCTACTCTCTATGTTCAACACTCTTCTTTTTTTGCATACATACACTTGGTTATTCTTCTCTCTGCTAGCTCTACACCTCAACCACTGTTTTTCACATCCCCTCAACTATCTTATATCGGTCATCTTTGTACATTTTCTGATTTCCCTTAAAAATAAATTAAAAAATATCTTCTCGAGCTCCAAAGAAATCTGTCAAGAGTCTGATTGGCTACCCACATTAAATGCATAATCTTCTATTCTTAAATCAGCCTTTGATATTTGATTACTATATTTAGTAGTCTTTACCTGCCCCTATCATATCAATTAGAGATATTTTGATACTCTCCTTATTTGTTAGATTTTGATCGACAGAGTACTCTCAAGTCTTTTTAAACCACACAAAACCTCTTGCAATTTGTTCTTTATTTAAGGGTATGTGCAGGATCATGGTGTGCCAAAACAGGCCCTTAAGTGGCAATGAAATTTCAAAAAATCAGAGTTATGCAACTTGACATGAAAAATTGAATAAGTTATGAACATTATTTTTAAAATATGTAAGAAGAGAATCTCTAGAAAATTGAATGTATTTTCTAAGCTACTAGTTGTTTTTTGAAAAAAAAAAAATCCTATTTGATGAAAATTTCAAATTTCAATGCACTGGTACAAAAATTTCAGGAAAAAGATAAGAAGTAGGTGTATGCCTGACCACTCTAATCACAATGAAATCATAATATTTTTTTATAAGATTTATAATATAAGTATTAGACTCATGTCCGAATGTGACACATATTCTTTTATAATTTTTTATAAAGTAAATAATTATTTATGAATTTTTTACTACAGCTTTTTAGAAATTCAGAAACTCCTACGTCTGACCACCTTAACTTGGTCAAAACCTTATGAAATTCATTTTTAAATTTTTTTTCCCTATAGTAGACGAAGCATAGGATGTGACGCATGTTTCAGATTCAAAAAATGTTATGCGGTTTGAAAGTTATGAGTATTTTTCAATCAGTCTATCAATCAGGACTTTTGTCAGAATTCAATTAGAAAATAAATAATAATTATTTATTAAAGTCGAAATAAGACAAGCCTCGTATTGTTGGAAATCTGAGAACGTCCTTAAAAAACCTTTTTTTTCATTTTATCAATTTTGGCTATAAAAAAAGTCGCCAGCCACCAGTGTAAAGTCTGGAAAATCAAGGAATACTGAAAAACATGTTTTTTTAGTTGACTTTCCAGGCTTGTCACTTCCAAGCCAAATCCCAAAGCAAACGCGAACCAAAAGATGGAGGGAAAAATTTATGATAGGGAAAGATTTTTTACAGGCGTTGGAAAGTTAATTAAGAGCTCTATGATATGGCATATGTATATTTTAAATTATTTATTTTAAAAAATAATTATAATTCATTTAAATTCATCCTTCATTTTTTAAACATAAAAAACTCATGACTTTTTCATATGATTTGCCTATTGCATGAATTTTTGTAACAATCATCTGAAAATAAACTAAATAAGCAATTAATTAATAATAGAAAATTTATGCATTTTATTGAGTTCGATAAATTTCGATAAACCACGTTATCTATGTTTGTTCCTTTTTCCACCTCTCTCTCCTAAACTTATCACTTCACCTATTTGTTTCTTGCTCCCTCTCTTTTGTCCATATTTATACATCTCTTTCTATACCTATATCTCTAACTATCAATGAATATCTCATTCAATTTCTCAAGCTCTACAAGGTGCTTATATTTCTACCTCTTCATAATTTCCTCCTCTATGTCACTCTCTCTTCCCTAAGATCTAGACTAGTCTCTCTGCATTTCCTTCTCATCTCTAGTAACAAAATTTAGAGGGGACAAGGAGAGGCGTAGGGAAGTATCAAAAAAAGGAGAGGGGGAGAGAGGTGAGAAGGAGAGATTAATTGGGGGGAAGAGAGAGTGTGAGAGAGAGCTATAGGTAATTAGGTGGAAGGAAAAGAGAGAGAGGGAGGGGGTGACTGGGGTGAAGAGAGAATGAGAGGGAGAGTTTGAGATTATTAGGGGGTAGGAGGAGAGGGGGAGAGGGGAAAGTATTGACAAAGAGAGAAGAGAGATGAGGACATAGGTAAAGAGAGATAGAGTGTAATTAGGGGGTGGGGAGAGGGTGAGAGGGAAGTATCTATAAACCCATAGGAGGAGAGAAGTGATCGAGGGTAATTGAGGGAAAGAAATAATGTGAGGGAGAATTGGGTGTAATTATCAGATAAGAAGAGAGGGAGAAGAGTAAGTATCAACAAAAGGAGAGAGGGAGAGATGTGGAGAGAGGTGAATAGAGTGATAGAGAGAGGATAATTAGCAGGAGTAGAGGGGAAGAGAGAAGTATTAACATAGAGATGGACTAGAGAGAGGGTAATCAAGGGGCTCTCTCCCCATCTCTCCCCCCTCTTCCTTTGTTGATACTCCCTCCCTCTCTCCCCCCCCCTTCCCCTAATTACCTTCTCTCTAGATCTCTCTCTTTGAACCTCTCTCCTCATCTCTCCCTCTCTCCCTTTATTGATACTTTCCCATCCCCCCTCTCCTCCCAACACCTAATTACCCCCAATTCTCTCTAATTATCTCTTCCCCAAATTTCATCTCTCTGTGATACCTATCCTTACCTCTAACTTTACCATATTACCCCTTAGGTGTTTTTAGGGGTCATATTGTGTCCTAATGAGTCATATGGTGTCCTACGAACCCTTAGGACACCATATGATGTTGTTAGGGGTCATATGGTGTGCTAAGAGTTCATATTGTGTCTTAAAGGGTCATATGGTGTCCCATGACCTCTTAGGACACCGCATGACTCCTTAAAACACTATATGGTGTTTCTATGGATCGTATGGTGTCCTAAGGGGTCATATGGTATCCTATGACCCCTTAGGACACCATATGGTGTCATTAGGGTTTGTATGGTGTGCTAAGGGGTCATAAGATATCATATGACCACTAAGGACACCATAAGACACCATATGACCCCTTCATATAACATCATATAACCCCTTTAGACACCATATGACCCCTTAGGTATCGTTAGGGGCCATATTATGTCCTAAGGGGTCATATGGTGGCTCGTGACACCATGTGACCCCTTAGGACACCATATCGTGTCGTTATGGGTCTTCTTATGTTCTAAGGGGTCATATGGTGTTATATGACCCCTTAGGATACCATATGACCCCTTAAGACACCATATGGTGTCGTAAGGGGTCGTATGGTGTCCTAAGGGGTAATATGGTGTCATATGACCCCTTAGGATACTATATGACCCCTTAGGTGTCGTCAGGGGTCGTATTGTGTTCTAATGGGCCAATGACCCCTTAGGACACCATATAACCCCTTGGGACACTATATGGTGTCCTAAGGGGTCGTATGGTGTTCTATGACCCCTTAGGATACCATATGATCCCTTAGGACACCCTATGGTGTTGTTAGGGGTCGTATGTTGTGCTAAGGAGTCATATGGTGTCCTATGACCCCTTAGGTGTCATTGGGGTTTATTTTATGTCCTAAGGGGTCGTATTGTGTCCTATGGGGTTATATGGTGTCCTATGACCCCTTAGGACACTATATGATGTTGTTAGGGGTCATATTATGTCCTAAGGGGTCATATTGTGTCTTATGACCCCTTAGGACACCACATGGTGTCGTTATGGGTTGTGTGGTGTTCTAAGGGGTCATATGGTGTTCTATGACCCCTTAAAATACCATATTATATTGTTATGGGTTGTATGGTCTCCTAAGAGGTCATATGGTGTCCTATGATCCCTTAGGACACCATATGGTGTCATTATGCATCATATGGTGTCCTAAAGGGTCATATGGTGTCTCATGAACCTTTAGGACACCATATGACACCTTAGGACACCATATGATGTTGTTATAAGACTTATGGTGTCTTAAGGGGTCATATGGTATATGGTGTCGTTAGGGGTCGTATGGTGTGTTAAGGGGTCATATGGTATCCCATGACCCCTTAGGACACCATATGACCCCTTAGGTATTGTTAGGGGGCATATTGTGTCCAAATGGGTCATATGGTGTTCTATGACCCCTTAGGACACCATATGGTATTGTTGGGGGTTGTATGGTGTGCTATGGGGTCATATTGTGTCCTAAGGGGTCACAAGACATCGTATGGCCCCTTAGACACCATATGATCCATTAGGTTTTGTTAGGGCTCATACAATGTCCTAAAAGGTCACATGGTGTCCCATGACCCTTTAGGAAACCATATGACCCCTTGGGACATCATATGGTGTCGTTATGGGTCTTATGGTGTCCTAAGGGGTCATGTGGTGTTTTATAATCCCTTAGGACACCATATGACCCTTTAGGACATTATATGACCCCTTAGGATACCATACGACCCCTTGGGACACCATATGGTGTCGCAAGGAGTCATATGGTGTCCTAAGGGGTCATATGGTGTCCTATGAACCCTTAGGACATTATATGACCCATTAGGTGTCATCAGGGGTCTTATTGTGTCCTAATGGGTCATATGGTACTATATGACCCCTTAGGACACCATATGCTTGGGAGAATATATGGTGCTATGGGTCATATGGTGTCATAAGGGGTCATATGGTGTCTTATGACACCTTAGGACACCATATGACCCCTTAGGATACCATTTGGTGTTGTTATGTGTCATATGTCCTATGACCCCTTAGGTGTCATTAGGGTTTATTTTATGTCTTAAGGGGTCGTATTGTGTCCTAAGGGGTCATATGGTGTCCTATGACCCCTTAGGACACTATATGACATCGTTAGGGGTCATATTATCTCCTAAGGGGTCATATTGTGTCTTATGACCCCTTAGGACACCACATGGTGTCGTTATGGGTCGTATGGTGTTCTAAGGGGTCATATGGTGTTCTATGACCCCTTAGGACACCATTTTTATGTTTTTATAGGTCGTATTGTCTCCTAAGGGGTCATATGGTGTCCTATGACCCCTTAGGACACAATATGGTTTCATTATGTATCGTATGGTGTCCTAAGGGGTCATATGGTGTTCTTTGACCCCTTAGGACACCATATGGTGTCAGTAAGGGTCATATGATGTGCTAAGGGGTCATATGGTGTTCTATGACCCTTTAGAACACCATATGACCCCTTAGGTATCGTTAGGCATCATTTTGTGTTGTTAGGGGTCATATGGTGTCCTATGACCCCTTAGGACACAATATGACCCATTAGATGTTGTTAGGGGTCATATTGTGTCCTAACGAGTCGTATAGTGTCCTACAACCCCTTAGGACACCATATGGTGTTGTTTGGGATTGTATGGTGTGCTAAGGGATCATATTGTGTCCTAAAGATTCCTAGGACATCATATAACCTCTCAGGACACCATATGACCCCTTAGATATCGTTAGGGGTCATATTGTGTCCTAAGGGGTCATATGGAGTCTCGTGACACCATATGACCCCTTAGGACACCATATTGTGCTGTTATGGGTCTTCTTGTGTTCTAAGGGGTCATATGGTTTTATATGACCCCTTAGGATACCATATGACCCCTTAGGACACCATATGGTGTCATAAAGGGTCGTATGGTGTTATAAGGGGTCATATGGTGTTCTATGGGGCATACGGTTTTGTATGACCCCTTAGGACACTATATGATGTCGTTAGGGGTTATATTATGTCCTAAGGGGTCATATTGTGTCTTGTGACCCCTTAGGAAACCACATCATGTCGTTATGGGTCGTATGGTGTTCTAAGGGGTCATATGGTGTTCTATGACCCTTTAGGACACCATATTATGTTGTTATGGTTCATATGGTCTCCTAAGGGGTCATATGGTGTCCTATGACCCCTTAGGACACCATATGACACCATATGGTGTCATTATGTGTTGTATGGTGTCTTAAGGGGTCATATGGTGTTATATGACCCCTTAGGACACCATATGATCCCTTAGGACACCATATGGTGTCGTTAGGGGTTGTATGGTGTGCTAAGGGGTCATATGGTGTCCTATGACCCCTTAGGACACAATATGACCCCTTAGTACACCATACAATGTCCTTAGGGGTCATATGGTGTCCTATGACCCCTTAAGAAATAACATGACCCCTTAGGTGTTGTTAAGGGTCATATTGTGTCCTAACGGGTTATATGGTGTCCTACGACCCCTTAGGACACCATATGGTGTCGTTAGGGGTTGTATGGTGTGATAAGTGATCATATTGTGTTCTAAAGGTTCCTAGGACATCATATAACCCCTTAGGACACCATATGACCCCTTAGGTATCGTTAGGGGTCATATTGTGTCCTAAGGAGTCATATGGTGTCTCATGACACCATATGACCCCTTAGGACACCATATCATGTCGTTATGGGTCTTCTTGTGTTCTAAGGGGTCATATGGTGTTATATGACCCCTCAGGATACCATATGACCCCTTAGGAAACCATATGGTGTCGTAAAGGGTGGTATGGTGTCCTAAGGGGTCGTATGGTGTCCTAAGGTGTCATATGGTGTCCTATGACCCCTTAGGACACTATATGACATTGTTAGGGGTTAGATTATGTCCTGAGGGGTAATATTGTGTCTTATGACCCCTTAAGACACCACATCATGTTGTTATGGGTCGTATGGTGTTCTAAGGGGTCATATGGTGTTCTATAACCCTCTAAGACACCATATTATGTTGTTATAGGTTGTATGGTTGTCTAAGGGGTCATATGGTGTCTTATGACCCCTTAGGACACCATATAGTGTCATTACACATCGTATGGTGTCCTAAGGGGTCATATGGTGTTCTATGACCCCTTAGGACACCATATGGTGTCATTAGGGGTCATATGGTGTGCTAAGGGGTCAAATGGTGTCCTATGACCCCTTAGAACACCATATGACCCCTTAGGTATCGTTAGGTGTCATTTTGTATCGTTAGGGATCATATGGTGTCCTATGACCCCTTAGGACACCATATGACCCCTTAAGACACCATATAGTGTCGTTAGGGGTCATATGGTGTCCTATGACCCCTTAGGACACAATATGACCCCTTAGGTGTTGTTAGGGGTGATATTGTGTCCTAACGGGTCATGTGGTGTCCTACGATCCCTTAGGACACCATATGATGTCGTTAGGGGTTGTATAGTGTGCTAAGGGATCATATTGCATCCTAAAGGTTCCTAGGACATCATATGACCCCTTAGGTATCTTTACGGGTCATATTGTGTCCTTAGGACACCATATCATGTCATTATGGGTCTTCTTTTGTTATAAGGGGTCTTATGGTGTTATATGACCCCTTAGGACACCATATGGTGTCGTAAGGGGTCGTATGGTGTTCTAAGGGGTCGTATGGTGTTATAAGGGGTCATATGGTGTCCTATGACCCATTAGGACACTATATGACCCCTTATTAGGTGTCGTCATGGGTCGTATTATGTCCTAATGGGTCATATGGCGTTCTATGACCCCTTAGGACCCCATATGACCCCTTGGGAGACTATATGGTGTCCTAAGGGGTCATATGGTGTCCTAAGGGGTCATATGGTGCCCTACGACCCCTTAGAACACCATATGACCCTTTAGGATGCCACATTGTGTCATTAGGGGTCGTATGGTGTCCTAAGGGGCAACTGGGTGTCTTAGGACCCCTTAGGACACCATGTGGTGTCATTAGGGGTCTTATTGTGTCTTAAGGGGTCATATGGTGTTTTATGACCCCTTAGGACACCATATGACCCCTTAGGAGACTGTATGGTGTCGTTAGGGGTCATATTGTGTCCTAAGGGGTCATATGACGTTCTATGACCCCTTAGGACATAATCTAACCCATTAGGAGACCATATTAACTAAGTTTCAAATAAGGAGAGATATAAGGGTGAAGAGAGATGAAGAAATAAAGAGAGAGAAAAGAAATAAAGGACAAGGACATAAATAGAGATATAGATATTAAGGAGTATGAAGTGAGAGGGAGAAAAACTAAAGGACAAGGACATATAGAAAGAGGTAGACATATCTAGCTATTAAAAAGGAGAGAGGACGATAGAGATAAAAAATGAAGATAAAGGGAGAGGGAGATGCATAGATATAGAGAAAGAGAGGTAAAGACAAAGATAAATATATGAAGAGATGGAGAAAAAAGGATAGAGAGGGAAAAAGAGAGAGATAAAAAAAGGAAGAGTTAGAGAGATATAAAGGAAGAGAAATATCGATAGATAGAGAGATATAGATAGTGCAAGAGAGTGAGAAAGAGAGATAGAGATTATAGATAGGGATAGATAAAGAGGGAGAGAGAGAAAGAGGAAGATATAGAGATATATAAAGGCACTATAGAGAAGGATGTGGGGAGAGAGCTAGAGATATATAAATATGGAGCAAATAAAGAGATAAAGGTAGAGAAAGGGAAAGATACTTCAAGAGGGCGATAGAGGAAGAGACAAAGAAGTAGATTAATCATGTATAGAGGAAGATATATAAAGATAGAGGAACATATAAAAAGAGATATTGATAGGGAAAGAGATGGAGATGTGAATATGGAGATAGAGATAGATATGGATGGAAAGTGATAGAGAGAGTAAGACAAATGGAGGGAGAGATGGAGTGAATAAGTGAGATTTAGAGATAATGAGATATAAATATACATGAAGATAGATCTATAGGGATATAGAGATAGAGGGGACGAGATAGGGAGAGAAAGGAGGTGATAGAGACAAGTAATATATAAGTATAGGTAGGATAAGGTAGAGGAGGGAGATAAATAGAGAGAAGAGAGATTATTAGAGAGAAATATAGAAATAAGCAGTGACAATGATGGAGTGAGAGAGGGAGAGATAGGAATAGAAAGATGGAGATATATGCAGAGATGCATGTAACTTGGGAATTTATTTATCTAGATGGGATGAGAAAATAAGTGACATAAGTAGAGAAGAAAGAGATAAATAAAATATATTATATAAGTATAGATAGACAAGTGATAGATAAAGGAGGTGATGGGAAAAAAATGAGACTTTGTATGCAAAATTTGTGAGTATTTAAAGTTTTAAAATTGAAGGACTAAATTCAAATGATTATAATTAATTTTTGTTCTATAACAGTTGACCAATATCAGTGTTCCAACCGGTTTCACTGATTGTGTGATGAGTTATCACCAGTCATGATGAATTATCTTTAAACAAAACAGATTTGGTGGTAATCTTTGATGTGTTATGAAAGATTGTCCAGATACATTGAACCTAGGAAATTGTGATGAGGTTCTTGAGCCGACATGAAATCTAATGTCTATAAAAAGACATTGTGATGAACTATTTTAAAATTTAAGGTACAAGTGTTGTTATGAGTTAGAGTTGATGCGATTTATTGAAGGAGTTGCAGAGTATGTCGGTGATGCAGTATTGAGTGAGTAGAAGAGGATCTATACAAGAAAGATGTGTTATTTTGAGATCATACCACCTGTTGTTTTCTAATCACTACAATAGTTAAATCCCCTAACTGGGTAAGCTCTAACAAGCTTCATTGTACAAATACTCTAACCAGGTGATCTATTAGTTGGGGTTTGAAATCCTCTATCGAGGTTACTCCTAATAGGATACTACCTTTAAATGAGTATATCTCTTAACGGGGCTTTGGGATCTTTAACAAGATTCTCTCCTAGCAAAGCACTTTGTAGACCTTAAATGGTCATTTACCTATTTTTGTAGATAGTTAACTTGTGAGTCCCATCTCACCGTGGTTTTTCCCAGTTGGGTTTTCCACATATAAATACTTGTGTTATGGTGGATGTTTTTATAACACTTTGGATTGCATGCATAGTTTTAAGTAAACTGGTTAATTATTTTTAACGGTCTGGGTTTAAAGTGTTATTGTTTTTGCTATCACTGATTCACCCCCCCTCTCAGTGCTTTATAAGTCTATCAGAAGATAATGAATTCTCTATTCTTTCTACCCATTGAAGACACCACACAATCGTATTTATAATGAAAATAGCTCTCTTGGAAGTGTTCATGCATGGGAAAAATCATCATTCCAATTCTTTTCTACTCATCATGCCAGCAAATGGATTCAAAAAGTCATATCCATCGAATCAAGAACATCGTTAGACTCAAATTGCCAATTCACTGCCTTCTGACCATGTTCACCTTACGTGCATGATTTTCTTCCCGATTTCTTGTTTTCCTGCCTCACTGTGAGAATATTTGACAAAACGTATCCTATTATTTTGTTGAGAGTTCCTTGATCACCTTGCTCCCAGCTCATAAATCATCTGTGGTGCCAATGTGATGGGGAGGTGTACTCAAAGAGAGTCTATCCTTTGTCAAAAGGTAGTAAAGTGTCATCCTAGTGGGCTCTCTTTATTGTTTATCTGGTCTACTAATCAACTTATACACCTCAACTCTCTAAGAGTGCTCCCAATCAAGATGTCCTCATTGGTTGCTCAAGCATGGTTGAGATTCACAAGGGTAAATCCAACCTTACACTCTCAAACTCCTAACAAATGATTACAAAGGTTTTAGTAAGTGTTCATGATGTTTTATTAGGGTAATCAACTATTTTTGAGTATGGGTTTGATTCATTTCCCCATCGCTCCTTCCTTTCCCTATTTTCTAGGCCTAGTAGCCCGAGAGCCCCAATTAGCCCTACCTAACCGGTTTTTGTGGATTTTCTCATAATTTCCCCAAAGACCCACACAAACTCTTTGGTGATCTGAGTACCCTTTTGGAATTAATTTCTAATTTATGAAATGAGAAATCTCAGTCTGACCATATAGGTATGGAACCCAAGGAATGCTTATTTTAGGTGGTTTTAGGCTTGTTTTGGTTCTTTTCCAAGGGTTTGGTGTCTTCCTTGAACTGCCACACCTCAAAAATCACACATATACTCTACCACACTCAATTCTTCATTCCAAACACTTTGTACTTCCAACCCTACTCATCCCTACAAGCACTTGCATAATTTCACTCATTTCCTAACCGGGCTATGACTGAGCTCACCTAGGAAATGATGCTCATTGGCCTTTCAATGACCTCCAAAGGAAAATAAATACTATATACACAATAAAAAGGTTACATGGCTTGATTCCCAAGGGTTATTGAGAAGAACTCAAAGGACTTCAAGCTGGAACCATGTTTGGGCCTCTCAAACCCCTACTCAGGCCGAGAGCTTACAAAATTAACAACTCAATCCAAACCTACACAAAAATAATCAAGATGCTTCCTGAGCACTATAAGAAAATGTAAAAAAGAAAAATAAAATAACAACAATGCAATCAATCCATTAAGTATGGGTTGCTGCTCTAATTCTTGGAAAACACAAGGTAAAAACTCAAAAATGGTCTCCAATTTGTATTCCAATCTTCTCCAGGTGTTCACCAACCTCATTACATTCATTCTTAGGGAATTTATATTCCATTTTTGGCCTAAATAACTCTCCATCAGTTTCCTAACCAACCCTTTTCTCAAAAATGCAAAAAGTTGCTCAACATTGCAAAATGTTGTCAAGCAACTTTGACAACTTTTGCCAAAAAGTGTATTTTTTATTTACATGCTTTGTTTTCTTCTCCAAACCATCTAGGATGACTAAAAATCACTATTTTAACATTTACCAATTCCAAACAAGGCTATTCAAGACATTTTACATCAAAATGCAAGATTATGCCATTTTAGGCTTATAATGGCTTACAAGCCAAAATTGAGCAAATGCATTGTCCTATGGAAATTCAACCTACCAAAGCATTTCAAAAACATATGAGGACCTAATAGAAGTCTCTTATTCACCATCCCAAACCAAACTATGAACAAACACACCAAAATGAAGAAATTGCACTCAAAACTAGGTGCTCCTGCACCATACTCCCCCAATGAAAAGAAGTCAAGTGACTCCTTGAGGCAACAAAGAAAGTGGAACTCCATGCTTAGAGAAGTCTGCCTCAGGTATCCAATTAGCCTCTAATGTTGGAAGGTTATTCCACTTGATCAAGTGCTCCATATAGGCGATATGCCTTGTTTTCTTCAAAACTCTAGAATCTAACACCTTCTTGGATTGGGGAATGGATACAGCTGGTAAGGGCATATCTGAAAGTGCTTGAGAGACCTCTGAGACTCTTCTATCTTCTACTAGAAGTGTGCCCTTATACTGCACCAAATCTGCCACATTGAAAATGGGTGATAAAGCCATATCACTAGGTAAGTCTATCTTGTATGCATTATTGCCATATTTGGCCAAAACTTTGCAAGGACCTATCCTCCTCATCTGAAGCTTGCTAGGGACACCATTCTGAAGTCTTTCCTTGTTCAAATGTACCATCACCATGTCACCAATATCAAATTGGATATCCTTTCTTTTCTCATCCACTTTGTCCTTGATCCTTTGAGTAATGTCCAATAGGGCTGTCCTAACCTGCTCATGAACCTCTTGCATTGATTGAGCCATGTCTAAGGCATGTCCACTATGCTGTCCCATCTTTCCCACAACCCTGAGCTCCAAAACTCCTCTAGGATGAATACCATACACCACCTCAAAGGGGCTTTTATCGGTGGACCTATTCACACTATCATTGTAGGCAAACTCAGCTTGATGGATGATTTGATCCCAAGCTTGACCATACCCTTTTGTCAGGCATATAAGTAGATTTCCAAGTGTTCTATTGACCACCTCAGTTTGGCTATCCATTTGGGGATGATAGGATGAACTGAAAGACAAATTAGTACCTAATCTTTGCCACAAAGTCTTCCAAAAATGATCAATAAACTTTGCATCCCTATCTGACACAATGTTGATAGGTAAACCATCAATTCTAATAACCTCTTTGAAAAACAAGTGAGCAATGTGGCTAGCATCATGAGTGACCTTGCATGGAATAAAATGAGCCATCTTACTAAACCTATCTACCACAACATAGATGCTATCAAAACTTGATTTGGTTTTAGGAAAACCAACAACAAAGTCCATACTCACACACTCCCATGGCCAGTTGGGGATAGGTAAAGGCTAATAAAGACCAACATTGGAAGATGTACCCTTAGCTCTTTGGAAAACCCCACATTTCTCCACATATCTTTTGATATCTCTTTGCATTTTAGGCCAAAAGTAGAACCTTTGGACAAGTTCCAAAGTCTTGTTCAAACCAAAATGTCCACTCAAGCATCCATTATGATTCTCTTGCATCAAGTTTTCTCTCATAGAACCTTTAGGCACACATAGCTATCCTCCATTGAACAAAAGGCCATCTTGCAAGGTGTAATCTTCATATTCACTATGAAAATGGTTTCCAAACCCTTGGCAAACCTTGTAGGCAACAACAAAGTCTTCATCTTTTTCATACAAATTCTTGAAACTATCCACTCCAATGCTTTTGAGCTACACTTCTTGCACTGTTAGTAACCTCCTACTCAATGCATCAACTACCTTATTACATTGTCATTTCTTGTGTTTAATGGTAAAGGTATATGACTTAAATACTCTATCTATTTAATATGCCTATGGTTTAACTTTTCTTGAGAATTAAGAAAGCTAAGAGCTTGATTATCAGTGTAAACCACAAATTCCTTAGGTAGAAAATAATGCCTCCATTTCCTAAGAGATTGGAAAAGTGCATACAATTCCAAATCATAGGAGGAATACCTTTTCTTTGCATCATTGAGATTCTCAGTGAAGAAGGTAACCGATCTATTGTCTTGACTCAAAAATGCTCCAACTGCTATGTTGCTTGCATCACATTGAATGGTCAAGAGCTTGTCAAAGCTTGGTAGGATAAGTACCGGTTGAGTAGCCACCTTTGTATTCAAGAGATCAAAAAATATTTGTGCTTCCTTTGTCCATACAAACTTGGTTCTCATACCTCCCTTGATTGTCTCAAGCATGGGTGCACATATTTCACTGAACCCTCTGATGAACTTCCCATAAAAATGAGCCAATCCATGGAAACTTCTTACTTCACTTGTTGTCCTAGGTGTGGGCCAACTGATTATGGATTCCACCTTAGAGGTATCCATCTTCAAATCACCTCTTGAGACTATAAACCCAAGATAAACCAACTCTTGTTTCATAAACTCACATTTCTCCAAATTGATGGTTAGTTGCTCATTAGATAGTTTACTCAATACAATTTCTATATGCTTAAGATGTTGATCTTTAAACTTGCTAAAAATTAAGATGTCATCTAAGTAAACAACAACAAATTTACCAATGTAGTCCTTGAGTACTTCATTCACGAGTCTCATGAATGTGCTAGGAGCATTTGTGAGTCCAAATGGCATAACAAGCCATTCATAGAGTCCTTCTATAGTATTGAAGGTTGTATTCCATTCATCACCCTCCTTTATTCTGATTTGGTTGTAACCACTCTTGAGATCTATCTTGGTGAAGTATTCAGCACCTCCCAAAAAATCCATCAAGTCTTCAATTCTTGGGATGGGAAATCTATACCTGATAGTAATCTGGTTTATGGCTCTGGAGTTAGTGCAAAGTCTCCAAGTACCTCCCTTCTTTGGAGCCAAAATGGTGGGTACTGCACATGGGCTGATGCTCTTCCTGATTAGTCCATTGTCTAGGAGTTCTTATATTTGCTTGTCTATCTCGTTGTTCTGATCTGGTGTCATTTTATAAGCTGCCTTATTGGGCAAAGAAGCTCCAGGTATAAAGTCAATTTGATGACTTATGGCACGTTGAGGAGGCAAAGTAGCTTATGTTCCATCACTAATGATGTCCTTAAACTGATTTAGGACCTGTTGCACTTCCTTAGGAATGCTCACCTTCTTCTCTTTGTTGTCCTCTTTTGGCTTTACAACAATGGAAAACCCCACTCCTTCTCCCTCCTTGAGTGTGTTGATGAACTCTTTCTCACCAACTAGAAACACATTAGGACATTTGGATCTTCCCTCTACTTGGTCTCCTATGGACTGTATTTTGTAGGTGGTTCCATCCTTTTGGAAGGTATAAGCATTCTTCTCTCCATGGTGTATTGCCTTTCTGTCAAACTGCCATGGCCTACCTAGGAGTAGGTGGCAAGCATCCATGGGCAGGATATCACACAATATTTTGTGTTTGTAGCCTCCTATAGTGAACTCCACCCAAGTTTGTTCATTTACAAGAACATGTTGCCCCTTTTTGAGTCATGTAACTCTATAAGGATTACTATGTGGTATTCTTAGCAAATTGACCTTACTCACTGCTTCCTCTGACACTATGTTGTCTGTGGATCCTGAATCCACCACCACTCTACATACCTTTCCCATGATCTTATATTTTATTCTGAACAAGGATCTCCTTTGGCTAGGTTCCTCCTTAACCGGTTCTTTAATCAAGACTCTTCTTATCATGAGGTTCTCTCCAACCTCTGAATCCAAACTTACTTCTGATACTTTCATATTTGCTGCATCCTCTTGAGCATAATTTACTCTCCTCTCACCTCCTTGGGATGAAGAAGACTTCTCAAGGAATCTATAGGTCGGGTGTCCAAGTTGATGACAATTGTAGCACTTCATGGTGGCAAAATAGGACCCTCTTCTTGATCCACTTGACCTTCCTCTACTAGAGTTGCTAGATCCCCTTTCTCTATAGCTACTCTTGCTATTGGAATCCCCACTTTGATCAACTAAATTGGATTCCCCTTGGGATCTTTGGTCTAGACTTCTTCCACCAAAACTACCTCTCTGACCTCTACCATCTCTTCCCCTACCTCTGCCTCTATTGCTTTGTTCTTGCTTCTTCTTGCTCTTTTCCTCCACTTTCAATGCCAATTGATAGCACTTATGCATGGTATTGGGGCATAACATACTTAATTCCTCTTGAATATTCCATCTCAAGCCATTCAAGTATCTGGCTACTTTGATGCTCTCATCCTCTACCACCTTGAATCTCAGACACAAGTTCTGAAATTCCTCAGTGTAGCTACTCACATCCCAGTCTCTTTGTCTCAAATTTTGTCTCCTCTTGTGCAACTGGATCTCATAATCTTCAGGGATGTATGCCTCTTTCACTTGGCTAACATGCCCTTCCAAGTATCTATGGGGTTCTTACCCTCTTTTTGCCTCTCTTATTGGATAAATTTCCACCAATTCAATGTTGCTCCTCTCATTCTAGACTTGGCCACCTTCACCTTTTGTGTCTCACTGATTCCATCACATTGAAAGTGATTCTCCAATCCTTCTATCCATTCCAAGACTACCTCAGGCTCCATTTTTTCCACAAAAAAGTGGCACTCCTTCTAGGGATTTTCCTCCTAAGGATTTGATTTCTTTAAGGAAAGGTTCTTCATGTAGAATAGGGTCTGGTTCAGGTGTCCTATCCTCTTCTACAACATCTTTACCCTTCCCTTCATTGACCTTGATTGTCACTTTCTTAGTTTTGTCTTCAACTGCATCTAGTTTGCTCTCCAGTTGTAGTAATCTTTCTCTGAGGAGCCTATTTTATTCCTCTTGATCTTCTACCTTCTTGGCTAGCTTTTCATTGGTCACCATCCTTGAACTATTCTCTCCTACTGATTCAGTGTATGTCATGTACTAGCTTCTTCCCAAATCTTGGTTGCTCTGATACCACTATGATGGGGAGGTGTACTCAAAGAGAGTCTATCCTTTATCAAAAGGCAATAAAGTGTTGTCCTAGTGGTCTCCCTTCATTTTTCATCTAGTCTACTAATCAACTTAGACACCTCAACTCTCTAAGAGTGCTCCCAATCAAGATGTGCTTACTAGTTGCTTGGGCACGATTGAGATTCACAAGGGTAAATCCAACCTTACACTCTCAAACTCCTAACAAATGCTTGCAGAGGTTGTAGTAAGTGTTCATGATGTTTTCCAAGGGTAATCAACTATTTTTGAGTATGGGTTTTATTCATTTCCCCATCACTCCTTCCTTTCCCTATTTTCTAGGCCTAGTAGCCCTAGAGCCCTAATTAGCCCTACCTAACCAGTTTTTGTGGATTTGCTCAAAATTTCCCCAAAGAACCACACAAACTCTTTGGTGATCCAAGTACCCTTTTGGAATTACTTTCCAATTTATGAAATGGTAAATCTCAGTCTGACTGTACAAGTATGGAACTTGAGAAAAGCTTATTTTAGGTGGTTTTAGGCTTGTTTTAGTCTTTTTCCAAGGGTTTGGTTTCTTCCTTGAAATGCCACACCTCCAAACTCACACATACTCTCTACCACACCACACTCTCCACTTCCAACCCTGCTCATCCCTGCAAGCACTTGCATACTTTCACTCATTTCCTAACTGGGCTATGATTGAGCTCACCTAGGAAATGATGCTCATTGGCCTTTCAATGGTCTCCAAAGGAAAATAAAGATTATATACACTATAAAAAGGTTCCATGTCTCGTGTCCCAAGGGTTATTTAGAATAACTCAAAGGACTTCAAGTTGGAACCATGTTTGGGCCTCTCAAACCCCTACTCAGGCCGAGAGCTTACAAAATTAACAACTAAATCCAAACCTACACAAAACTAATCAAGATGATTCCTGAGCACTACAATAACATGTACAAAACAATAATCAAAGAACAACAATGCAATCAATCCATTAAGTATGGACTGTTGCTCTAATTCTTGGAAAACACAAGGTAAAAACTCAAAAATGGTCTCCAGTTTTTATTCCAATCTGCTCCAGGCATTCACCAACCTCATTAAATTCAATCTTAGGGAATTTATATGCCATTTTTGTCCTAACTAACTCTCCATCAGTTTCCTAACCAACCCTTTGCTCAAAAATGCAAAAAGTTGCTCAACGTTGCAAAAAGTTGTCAAGCAACTTTGACAACTTTTGCCAAAAAGTGCATTTTTACTTTACATGCTTTTTTTTCTTCTCCAAACCATCTAGGATGACTAAAAAAAACTATTTTAACATGTCCCAATGCCAAAAAATTCTATTCAAGACATTTTACATCAAAATGCAAGATTATGCCATTTTAGGCTTACAATGGCTTACAAGCCAAAATTGAGCAAATGCATTGTCCTATGGACATTCAACCTACCAAAGAATTTCAAAAACATATGAGGACCTAATAGAAAAATCTTATTCACCATCCAAAAACAAACTATGAACAAACACACCAAAATGAAGAAATTGCACTCAAAACTAGGTGCTCCTGCACCCCAATGAAAACTTGCATATGCTGCCACCTTAAGTACTGCCAGCTTTGTCCTGTTAATATGACTCGACCCAACAAAACACCTCTCAAATAGGAATTTTTAGAGTCGGTTGACATCTACTTGTCTCGACTTGTCTCTGTTTATTCAATGTCGACAGGCCTATTTCCTTATGCCTTTACTTTCCCACGTGAACAGCAATGAAACAGTTCGAATCACTCCTTTTGAAAACTTTTTTTTTCCACCATTGATTTGTCCAGAAAGACATATCACATGATCACCATCGGTCAATACTGATATTGACCTTGAAACATAAAAAGTGGGCCCATTAAAACTTGACAAAGCACTGCCAGATCATCCTTGAGTATCTGCTCTATCAGTTGCCTTGCTATCAGACTTGTTTAACCCACCTAAGACACATGACATCATATCGTGATGTTGGGGTCCTTAATCTCCCTGAATCTTTCATCGTGGGACTATAGGGGCCATCTGATCTTCTTGTTCATTATGTGCATCTTACAAAGTCTGCCAAATACTTATCATTATCCTTCGAGCATCTTTTCTGCTTGGGTCATAACATCTATGTCTATTCGAAACGCGTGCAAATTCATGGGACCTTTAGTTGCTCGGTATTTATCATGGAGATATAACCTGAAATATCAAAGTCAGACTTAGGGAAAATGAAAACTTGTAGAAACATAAAAAAAGGGGGCCCCGACCATAATACAAAAGGCATAGAAAGGCCGGTAGAAGATAACACCTAGGAAAAGAACATGGTCCCCTTTTGACGATGGAAAAAACCTTCATGCTGAAAATAAAAAGGTAACACAAGTTTACAATAAGTTTGGTTTTTTAAAAAAAAAAAGCTCTCCCAAGAACATAAAAACTTGAAAACTCTAAACCTTGAGGGAAAAAATGAAGAGAAACAGAGATTCAGAATGACCAAAATCATGTCAAGAACACCACATTTTTGCATAGTCATTTTCAGGACTATCAGTGGCTCTAGTTGGGGATGATCATCACTCTAGGATTATACAAGGATCCAAAATCTCAGGTGGAGCAGACCAGCTACAAAGCAAACCAAAAGAAATCTACTTGGACAGGGTAGCCCAAAATAGAAAAATAAACCTATTCTGATATTTACAAGGCCTAATCTACTGCTCATGGAAAAGAAATACTTCAAGAGAAGTAAAATTCCAAGAACTATCCATGAACAAGCAATTCAAGGACTATATCTGTCATTTCTTGGAGAAGATATGAAATGAAAATCCTCTCCCCACTTGCTTTGAATCAGATATGGGCCTAAGAAAATGACATCAAACTTACCATGCCTTCCTTTATCTTCCTATTTGGCATTCCATGTAATGATCAAAACCTTTATCTGAAAACTCATTATAGTTGATCCTTGTACAAGTTTCATGACCTGCATCTGTAATTCATCATTCTGGTATTAGCTTCTTTTCTAGTTCCATTCTAACTCACCAAAGCTTCAACCCTCAATTATATTTATTTTTCATGTTACCAGCACAAGTATGAAAACACTTGTACATGTCCATTGGGTTGCAGAGTTTGTTGGCATTTTTGATGATGTTGTGATTGTCATTGATGGACACACACTTGTTTTATGATCACTTCGCTATGTATGGGTTATGCTCAACCGGTAATTGTTCCAACCAGTATTATGAATTATAGTCTTTAGACTATCGGTGTTTTGTAGAAGATGTTTACTGATCACAAAGTGGTATGAAGACCTCAAGTGGTTCGAGGATCCCAAAGCGGTACGAAGGAACAAAGCGGTAGCTAAAAATTTTCCAGTCTTCATTTTGACAAACTAGTAATTGGTAAAATGTATGAACCGGTAATCGATAATGAACCGGGATTACTCTGTGATGAGTTACGAACCGGTATTTCTGTGATGAGTTATCATCCACTGACATTTTGGCGGTGATTTTGTGTTGTGTTACCAAATGTGTAGATAGATGCACTGAACCTAGGAACTTGCAATGTAATCCTATTGGACTGACATGAAATTAGATTCCTTTATAAGGACATCATGTCTAGGGTTTTAGGGAGTTGATAGGGTTTTAGCACTGCATGAGGTTTTTGTATGTGCAATCATAGAAGAGAAGATTAGGTCTGTGTGAAGAAACAAAGTGTGGAGATACTGAAGACTGAAGTAATGCTAAATGTGCATTAACAATGAGCTACAAGGATCTAACCAAACATACTGTGCTAGTAAATAGATCACTCACTTGTTGATTACTCACATCTTCGACAAGTCTGAAACCCTTAACCGGGTAGGCTTGGCAAAGCCTTTGTAAATCCTCTAACAAGGTGGTTCACAACTGTGAATCTGAAATCCTCTCACAAGGTAGTCTTTAATAGGACTTATCTCCTAACAGAGATCTAGATTCCTAACAAGATCTGTTCTGGTGAAGAACATTATATGACCTTAACCGGTCTAGTTACTATTCTGCAGATAGTTACTTGTGAGTTTCATCTCACCGTGGTTTTTCCCATTTGGGTTTCCACATCAAAACCTCTTGTGTTATGGTGATTATGCTCTTGTGGGTGAATGCTTTATTTATTGTTTGGTTTGCATTTATCTTAACGGGTTTGTTAGTAAATCTATTGTACCGGTTAATTGCTAAACTGTTTAAGGGTTTGAGTTCGGTATTTTTGGGTATACTAATTCACCCCCCCTCTTAGTATTCATCAATTGGTATCAGAGCCAAGCTTTCTATAAGTTTAACCACTTGGAAGGAGATATGGGGGAATGTACTGTGAGGGAGCTTACTCATCATCTCACTCAGACTGAGAAAGCCTTTGATGAACTTGAAGTCAAATATAAAGTCTCTCTAGCAAAGAGAAGAGAGCATGCTAAGAAAATGATGGAGCTTACTGAAAATAGTTCTTCTGATGAAGTAGACATGGAAGCCCTAGTTGAAGAAGTTGAAAAACTGAATGAATCTAATGCTAACCTGAGAAAGAAACTGGAAGGACTGAGTACCAGAATGTGTCAAGAGCTTGAGAACCGGAGGAAAGCCAAAGACCTGGTAAAAGACAAAGATCATGAGATCTCCAAGTTGAAGCAAGAAATCAGTGCCCTTACTGCTCATCTCCAAGTGAGTAAAGTGGAAAAAGAAGAAATGCAAGGTGAACTAAACATGGCCATTTCTAAGAATGCAACCTTGAAGGAATCCAATGCTGCTATTTCCAAGGAACTCACCGAGTCAAAGGAAATACTTTCCAAATTCAATAAGAACACTGTTAAGCTAGAACAAAAGCTTGAATCAACAAAACCGGTAAAGAATACCACTGGACTTGGTTACTTCTGGTTATGAGGAAGGTGAGGCCTTTGGAACAAAAGATGGATCATCAAAGAAGCAACCGGCACCAAAGGATAAAGGTAAGAAAAAGTTTAAACCTGTTTTCTTTAATTGTCTCAAGGAAGGACATATTGCTAATGTGTGTAGAAATAAGGCCTACAATAATTTTCCTTATTTTCTAAACAATAAGCCTAGATCCAATAGATTCAATGGTAACTGTTATGCATGCAACAAGTTTGGGCATAGAACATTTGAATGCAGGTCTGTTATACACAACACTGGGAGATATCCTCAAAGGACTCAAAGAGTTTTTCCTGAATCCTCTGTGAACCGGAATCCAGACCGGTATAATGCCTATGACCATCAGTCAGGTGGTGGTAGCTATCAAGAAGCAACCGGTTGGAGAGCAACCTGTTTGATTTGCCATGGTAGCGGTCACACTGTTGCAACATGCAGAAGGAAGAATGGTAGAATGAACAATGGACCATGGAGAACACCTAGAATGGTATGCTATCATTGCAACAAATCGGGACACCCTGCTAGAACCTACAGAATGAGAAAGAACCTATCAGATGACATTCTGGTCACTCTAGAAGGGAAGATTGATGTTGAAACTGTTAGGATTTCAAGCAGATCCGAAGCAAATATGAACTAACAATTATATGCAAATTTAAATACAAAAGATAAAGAAATAAAACAGGACACAGATAACACAGAGATTTACGTGGTTCACCTAGAATGGGTTACGTCCACCATACACAACCGTCCAATCTTTCTTATTATCCAGCAAAAACAGTACATCAACCTTACAATGCCTTAAGCATCCCAGATGCTTATAACATGCATTTTTAGGGGAAAAACAAAGTCGACCATTTTAGGGTTTTTATTACAATGTCAGTTTTCATCAATGAAAAATGGCAAAAAAAAAATTAATAATTTCTCGAGGGCTGCCGCCCCCGAACCCCCACTTTTCTCGGGGGCTACCACCCCCGAACCCCTGCTCGGGGCCTGGCCCGGCCCTGGACCCCGGTGAGGATACATGCTGAGTGTATAGTACTTTGCTGATCAGTTGCCACATTTCAACAATCTCCCACTTGGAGATTGATCAGACTCCACACCGAACAATCTCCCACAGTACCTGCACACCAAGTTCTCCTTACCTTTGACCTCATATCCCTGTGGTTGCAACATGTAAATTTCCTCCTCTAAATCTCCATGGAGAAAAGCTGTTTTGACATCTAATTGTTCAATATGTAAATCATCTGTAGCCACAAGACTAAGTACAGTTCTAATTGAAGTCATTTTTACAATTGAAAAAAATATTTCATTATAATCTATACCCTTTTTCTGTGCAAAACCTTTTACCACAAGTCTGGCCTTGTATCTTTTTTGACCTCCTTCCTCCTCCTTCAGCTGATAAACCCATTTGTTAGGCAAGGCTCTTTTTTCTGCAGGTAGAGGGACTAAGTCCCAAGTCTTATTTTTCATCAAGGAGTCCATCTCCTCTTTCATGCCTAGCTCCCACTATTGTTTGGCATCTACCTGCATTGCTTCTTCATATTCTTCTGGTTCACCAGAATCCGTTAATAAAATAGAATACAAAGAAGGAGAAAATCTTTCAGGGGGTCTACTTGTCCTCGTAGAACGTCTAACACTTGCAGGAGTTTGTGGGACAATCTGTTGTTGCTGAGCATCAGGTACATGTGACATTTGATTTTCAGGAATCTCATCCAACACCACATATTCTTGTTTGTCCTGTTCATGCTTCTTTTCCTACATCTGTTCTTTATAGATAACCTTCTCATTGAATATAACATCTCTACTTCTAATTATTTTCTTATTTTCAAAATCCCATAACCGATAGCCATATTCATCTATCCCATATCCAATGAAGATACATTTCTGAGATTTAGCATCAAGCTTAGTTCTGTTTTCTTTATCAACATGGACAAAAGCTTCACAACCAAAAGTTTTTGGAATAGAATAATTTACTTTTTTACCAGTCCATGCCTCCTCTGGAATACCACCATCCAAAGGGGTTGAAGGTCCTCTATTTATCAAATAGACAATAGTATGTACAACATCTGCCCAAAAATGTAAGGGCAATCCAGCATGCAATCTCATGCTCCTCGCGCGTTCCATAATAGTCCTATTCATTCTCTCTTACACACCATTTTCTTGTGGAGTTCCTGGAACTGTCTTCTACTTTTGAATCCCATTTAAGGAACAGTAATATTCAAATGCTTTGCTGCAATACTCACCTCCATTATCCGATCTGAGACACTTCAACTTTTTTCCTGTCTCATTCTCAACCAAAGCTTTCCATTTCTTAAAAGTTTCAAAAACATCTGATTTTTGTTTTAGGAAATATACCCATGTTTTTCTGGTTGAGTCATCAATAAAAATAACATAATAACAAAAGCCACCAAGAGATGATACCTGAGCCGGTCCCCATAAATCTGAATGTACAAGCTCTAACTTCTCACTCTTCTTCTCTTTCCCAACCTTGAGAAATCTGACTCTTTTCTATTTACCATAAACACAGTTTTCATAGAACTCTAAATCAATCTTCTTTAGTCCTAGCAATAGATTTTTGGAGTGAAGGATTTTCATCCCTTTCTC
Organism: Cryptomeria japonica; assembly: GCF_030272615.1. Classification (NCBI taxonomy): domain Eukaryota; kingdom Viridiplantae; phylum Streptophyta; class Pinopsida; order Cupressales; family Cupressaceae; genus Cryptomeria; species Cryptomeria japonica. Next base: position 859,029,036 of record NC_081409.1, read on the forward strand.
ACTCATGTGCCCAAGCCTATGGTGCCACATTATCGAATCTGTTCTTGCAACATTTATTGTTGTTGTCCCTGCAGTAACTTTATCTGTAGCAGCTAAGGTAGAGTAAGTGTTACCAGTACACAGATATAATGTGCCTACCTTCGCACCTTTAGCTACTACTAATGATCCTTTAGTGACCTTCCACATACTATCTGAGAAGGTAACTATGCAACCTTCACTACCTAGTTGCCTTGTAAATTAGGAACATGTCTTACCTCCTGCAGAAACCAGTCATTACCATTCTGCAACTTGATCTTTATCTTTCCTTTTCCAACAATTTGACAGGGCTCATCATCACCCAAATATACTTGTCCAAAATCACCTTGAACATAATCTAGAAAATATTTTCTATGGGGTGTAGCATGAAATGAAGCCCCAGAATCTATTACCCAAGAATTATTAACATTATCCAAACATAAGATTAAAGCATCTTGTAAAGTATTACTTGCAATATTAGCTTCCTTACTGTCATTTTCATTTTTGTCTCCTTCTTTGTTTTTCCGAGACCAACAGTCTTTCTTTAGATGACCAAGCTTTCCGCAGTACCAGCAATCTTTCTTTCCTCTAGATTGAGAGCTTCCTTTCTTTGACTTCCCTCATGACTTTTCATTCCCAGGGCCTTTTCCTCTTTCCTTTGATCTTCCTCTATTCTCCACATTCAAAACACTACCTGATGATGTTGAAGTCTCACCTATGTTTTTCCTTCGCATTTCCTCGCTTAGGATAACACCAACAATATCATCAAATACCAAAGTATTTTTACCAGAGACAAAGTTACTTACAACCATAACCAAGCTATTCCAGCTTTCTGGCAAAGAACATAAAATCAAGAGATCTCTAACCTCTTCTGCAAAGGTAATTTTTACAAAAGACAATTGACTGGTAATTGTATTAAATTCATTTAAGTGCTCCGCTACAGATCCTCCCTCACTCATTTTCAAATTAAACAAATGCTTCATAAGAAATACCTTATTCGAAGCCGAGGGTTTCTCATACAACTTAGCCAATGTTTCCATCAAATCTACAATCGTTTTTGCTTCTGTTATATTAAATGCTACAGACGACGCAAGGCACAATCGAATGGATCCCAGTGCCTTTCTATCTAAAATGTCCCACTCTTCATTTGATATTGTGGTCGGTTTCTTTGCCTTTCCTTCCAATGGCCGCCACAAATCCTTTTGATATAGGTAATCCTCCATCTGCATTTTCCATAACTGATAATTCTGGCTGTTAAAATTTTTGACCTTGAATTTGGAATCCTCCATTGCTCCCACTCAAATCTGAAAGTCCTGCCAATTTATAGAAAACCTCACTCTGATACCAATTGTTAGGGTTTCAAGCAGATCCGAAGCAAATATGAACTAACAATTATATGCAGATTTAAATACAAAAGATAAAGAAATAAAAAAGGACACAGATAACACAGAGATTTAACGCGGTTCACCCAGAATGGGTTACGTCCATCATACACAGTCGTCCAATCTTTCTTATTATCCAGCAAAAACAGTACATCAACCTTACAATGCCTTAAGCATCCCAGCTTCTTATAACATGCATTTTTAGGGCAAAAACAAAGTCAGCCATTTTAGGGTTTTTATCACAATGTCAGTTTTCATCAACGTAAAACGACAAAAAAAAAAAAAAAAATTTCTCGGGGGCTACCGCCCCCAAAACCCAACTTTTCTCGGGGGCTACCGCCCCTGAACCCCTGCCTAGGGCCCGGCCCAACCCCGGACCTTGGTGAGGATACGTGTTGTGTACAGTACTTTGTTGATCAGTCGCTGCATTTCAACAGAAACTATTCAAGCAGGAATGAATAAAACATGGAAAAAGAAACCTGAAGAAGTAACACAAGATGAACCGGTTTCTGCACCTAGTGTGGAAGTCGGTGAACCGATAAACTGAGCTTTGGAAAACCTCAAGGGCAACAAATTGGTGAAATGTTTTGAACCCCCAATTTACACCAGTAAAAGACCTTAATGGGTATGCATTACCTAACAATTGACAGAAGATTGTGAAGCGGTAAAAGGCAAATTAGGGTTTGTGCCCTAGCGGTGGATCATTTATTATGGTAGGTGAAGAATTCATTTAAAAGGGATTTTCAAGTCATTTTCACTTATCAGTTTTCGAGCGAAGAATTTTTCAAGAGCAGAGCAACAAAAGGCGATTCGACTTGCGATTCAAAGAGATTTCAAATCCTTGCAATAGAACCAAGAGATAGTGTCAATCAATCAAGTGAAGAACACAAAGCGGTAATCTACCAACCTAAGTGGTGTGAAGGGAAGCTAAATTTGCAAACCCTAAATCTTAAAATTCTAAAGGTATTTCTTGAAATTATTGTTTATCAGTTAATCATGGCTTCTGCATCGCACTCCAGTTCTAGTACACCTGTCGATTCAACGGATTTTATCCAACGGAAGATGAAATACAATGCCCTATCCCAGATACCCACTGGAGTCATAGTGGAAGATGATATTTCAGGATACATTGACTATAAACTAGAAGACCTAGGATCCTTAGTAGTTCATTCCCAGCTAAGTCTATTCTGTGGGGATGACAAGAAGATCAAACTAGAATACAACATCTTGGAGAGGAAGAAACTTCACAATGCGGTTTATTTCCTTGAAGAATTAACTGAAGAGCACATCTGCATCATTCTGAGCAGAGTGCATGGCGACAAGATGTATCTTGATAGGATGCATGACATTACTCCTAAAGCAGTTCATGCTGTCACCGATTTTTGCAACAGAGGTGAGGTACTAGCCCTAAGGAAGATCATCAAGAATGAAATGACTAAGCTCACCGGTTCTCTAAGAGACCAATGGGGAATGACCATCAATACCATCAAAGACGACTTGGTCAAGTATGCTTGCATGGTGATTGGATACCAGACATTTTATGCTAGCAGGATAAACTCTATCTCTGCTGCTCTAGTGAATGGTGCCTACAGAATGATCAAGGAAGATGCTTCAATTGATCTATGCACCTGTATGCAGAAGCAACTTCTACAAAACTTGAAGTCCATCAAATAGGACAGTGCCCTAAGGTTCAAATTTGGACAACTGTTGGTCGGCCTATTTTTCTACTTCCAAGGCTATTTTTCAGGAGTCGGTGATATTCAATGGTCTGCTGACCAACTAATCACCAAAAAAATTAGGGAAAGTCTCCAAGCGGTGGGAACCGGATATCCTGAGGTCTTGAATAATTATTTTGATGAATTCAGGCGAAAGATGAGCCAAAGGATGAGGATATCTGGAGACATTGTTAAGAAATATGGAGAGGACATTTGCTTCACCATTAAAGTAGATGAGTGCATAATGGAGGTAGTAGAGCCAAGATAGGAAGAAGTAGAACATATGGGATATGAGGTCATGTTTGACATGTTAGACGGGTATGCCTCTACCCTACTTGCCTCGCCACTTGATGCTAAGGCAAAGCACACCGGTACCTACTTAGAGAGGATAACACCTCTGGTTGAGAACCCTAAAGAGAAAAAGGGCAAGGCAGCACCAGCGGTATCGGCACTGATTACCTCAGCTAGCCCTAAAGTGACCAAGCGGTCACCAGCCAAAAAGAAACTGGAAGTTTCTCCTACTAATTTTTTTGAAAGAAAGCGGAAGACCAAGGGCAACTCACTAGAATCTGAGGATACAGAACCAGAAGTATAGCCTAAAAAGACTAGGCAGACAAGCAAGAAAGAAAAAACTACTGGTAATACACCTGCCTCATCAACACCGGTAAATATTGATATGTCTTCTTATAAGCCGATGACACATTGTCAGAGGACTATTAAGAACATTAAAAGAAAATTGCTTATTGATTTGAAAGAATATTTTGATGATTTTAGTGATAGTGAGAGAGAAGAAGTAGAGTGGGAAATCATCAATTATTTATGTGTTTATGACCAGTCGCCATCAGACATTAGATCTGAGACACCTGATTCTTTATACAATTCTTTAGATAATAAATGGCGCATTGCCATCGAGAAAGAACAAGAGATTAGAGAGAAGATTTTTGCAGAATACTTCCCTGATGCTTCTAACTCTAAATTGTTTGAAATTGTGAATGGGTACAAAGGCCTCTTCTTCATGAGAAGAAGAAGACTCTTGTTACTAGAAGGAAAAGTCTCTGAAGTGGTGAAAGATACACACTTCCATGCCAAAGCCGCTCTGAAAATGCACCAAGTAGCTGAAGCCAATAGAAAGGCTGAACAGGAACTGGAAACCGGAAACCCGGTTGAGGCATTTGATGATGAGGAAGAACAAGGTACAGAACAGGTGGACACTATTGATGTGGACGCACTGGATGGTGATGATATCACTCTAGACACAGACAAGGAGAAACGGGAGAAGGAGAAAGCTGACAAAGAAAAAGAGGAAGAGAAGAGGAAACAAGAGGAAGAGAAGAGGAAACAAACAGAAGAGAAGAGAAAAGAAGAGGAAAAGAGGAAAGAAGAAGAAAAGAAGAAAGAGGAGGAGAAGAAAAAAGAGGAAGAGAAAATAAAGAAGAAGAGAAAAGAAAGGAAGAGGAGAAGAAGAAAGAGGAAGAGAAAAAGAAAGAAGAGGAGAAGCGGAAAGAAGAGGAGAAGCAGAAAGAAGACGAGAAGAGGAAACAAAATGAGGAGAAGTGGAAGGAAGAAGAAAGGAAGAAGGAAGAAGAGAAGAAAAAGAAAGAAGAAGAGGAGCAAAAGAAGGCAAAAGAGGAAAAACAAAGAGCCAAAGAGAAGAAGGAAGTAGCAAAGAGCACACAAGTGGAGACCCCAAAGGCAACCTGTGGTCAAGCCAAACTGGGTGACATCACCAGTCCTATTGACCTCCCATCTGCAGATGAATTGGAGCTGCTGCAAAGTATAAAGCTAGAACAGGAAAGACTGGAAGCATTGAGAAGGAAAAAGGAGTAGGATGTCATTCACACTACTATTGACACCCTTACCAGTTTGATCCCAGGTACCAACCTTCCTGGTACCAATTCCTCTCTGGGCAAACCGAAACTTCTATGTACAGTTATGGAGGACCAGGTACAATGTCTAGAAGAGGTTGCTAAAGCTAATGCACTGAAGAAGCATCAAAAGGCTCTAAACAATGCCTTAGTGAAGAAACTAAACGAGCTCCGGTCTAAACTTCTGAAATAGAAGAAGAACATAAGAGATGCTATGGATGAGGGCAAGCTACTGTCAAGCAAAATCATTCAACCCCATCTATTTTGTGATGATGTGCTTGCACAAAAGGATAAACTACAATCTGATTTGCAGGCATACATAAGCACCTTTAAGACACCCTATGATTCTTTTACTACATATGGGCAAATTGTTCACCGGTATCAGCTTCAGTCTACCAGAATAGAAGTGGAGATTAGCAACTAGGCAAGGGATTTGCAAGAGCTTCAACTGGTTTTATTACCTAGACTGCAAATTCTTTAGAAGTGCTTTCTTAATCTGGAAGCATTAACATCCACTCAAGAGATGAGCATAATTGATGCCATGGAAGAACAGGTATCACAGATGCAGATGGAAAGTGAGGTGGCTACCTCATCACTTGAGTCATGGTCATTATCCATGAAGACTTTTATGCAGGATTTTAAATCAGTTTTTGATAAGTTTCACTCATTATTGTCATAAACACTTATTTATCTTAATGATAATGAGTTACAGGGGTTATTCTGCAGTACTTTGTCATTGTTGGCAAAGGGGGAGTAGTATCAAAATTTTGGTGAATGTTATGTATACTTTCATGTTATTTCTTTAATGGAGTAGTATACATTGTATTTTCTACAAAAAGGGATAGTGTATATGCTTAGGGGGAGTAATTGTGATTATGGCAATTTTTGTTGTAAAACACTTAGATGTCAAAATTTTCCTAAGTGTTGCCATCAATGCCAAAGGGGGAGATTGTTGGCATTTTTGATGATGTTGTGATTGTCATTGATGGACACACACTTGTTTTATGATCACTTCCCCTTGTATGAGTTATTGTCAACCGGTAATTGTTCCAACCGGTATCATGAATTATAGTAGTTAGACTATCGGTGTTTTGCAGAAGATGTTTACCGGTCACAAAGCGGTATGAAGACCCAAAGTGGTATGAAGACCTCAAGCGGTTCGAGGATCCCAAAGCGGTATGAAGGAACAAAGCGGTAGCTAACAATTTTCCAGTCTTCATTTTGGCAAACCGGTAATTGGTAAAATATATGAACCCGTAATCGGTAATGAACTGGTATTACTCTGTGATGAGTTACCAACTAGTATTTCTATGATGAGTTATCATCCACCGACACTTTGGCAGTGATTTTGTGTTGTGTTACCAAATATGTCTAGATGCACTGAACCTAGGAACTTGCAATGTAATCCTATTGGACCAACATGAAATAAGATTCCTTTATAAGGACATCATGTCTAGGGTTTTAGGGAGTTGATAGGGTTTTAGCACTGCATGAGGTTTTTGTATGTGCGATCATAGAAGAGAAGATTAGGTCTGTGTTAAGAAACAAAGTGTGGAGATACTAAAGATTGAAGTAATGCTAAATGTGCATTAACAATGAGCTATCAAGGATCTAACCAAGCATACTATGCTAGTATATAGATCACTCACTTGTTGATTACTCACATCTTCGACAAGTCTGAAACCCTTAACCAGGTAGGCCTGGCAAAGCCTTTGTAAATCCTCTAACAAGGTGGCTCACAACTGTGAATCTAAAATTGTCTCACAAGGTAGTCTTTAATAGGACTTATCTCCTAACAAAGATCTAGATTCCTAACAGGATCTGTTCTGGTGAAGAACATTGTATGACCTTAACTGGTCTGGTTACTATTCTGTAGATAGTTACTTGTGAGTTTCATCTCACCGTGGTTTTTCCCATTTGGGTTTCCACATCAAAACCTCTTGTGTTATGGTGATTGTGCTCTTGTGGGTGAATACTTTATTTGCTATTTGGTTTGCATTTATCTTAACCGGTTTGTTAGTAAATCTGTTGTATCGGTTAAGTGCTAAACTGTTTAAGGGTTTGAGTTCAGTATTTTTGGGTATACTAATTCACCCTCCCTCTTAGTATTCATCAGAGTTAACCTCCTTTCCCTGCACTCTATATTGCATTATGAAGAAATCAAACTTTGATTAATGGCCCAAGGCCATAAAAAATGAAGCACCAGTGTTTTCCCTTATCAAAAGTTTGATTCTCATCCACAAATGTAATCAATGAGTTGAAAATCTTACCATATACATGTTGACCACCTACAGAAATATTTATAGACTATGGGTTGTCTCTGCATTTGATATCAGTGAGGCCTTCTATGATCAAATATTCACTCAATTGATATGAAACCAAAAGTTCTGACCTAGGATTTTGCACACTAGTATTGACAAAGACAAATAAAATTCCTTGATCAGCTTGGATGGCCCCTTCCTTATTATAAATACCATCCCCATAGGCATCATAGATGTCTTCAACATTACCATCATAACCAGTCATGGAAGGAAATTGATCTTCATCGCAAGAAATTAATTCAGTATTCACATTTTGGTCAATCTTCACCATTTCTGGGTTTTCAACCTCTTCCTCATATAAAGGATTGGAAATCATATGAAAACCTTTCTCATAAATATTTAGGCAGAGCACAGGCTGATCTATATCTGCATCCTTATCAAACAGTGTATTAAAAACTTCACTGAAACTACTTCCCACCTCAAATTCACATGCACCCTTATTAGGCATAAGGTAATCATAATCTGAGCTATAGCAACTTTTGGCATCATAATATTCAATGTTGTAACTCGCATAGGCTTCAAGAAAATCATCATGACTGCCCTAACCCTTTCCTTTATCCTTTTCAACCACACCTGTTGGTTCATATGTGTTTTCATGATTTGAGAATTCAGGAACAATTTGATCCACTGCATAAAGTTTTTCTTGTAATGGGACAGGTAGTATATCATTACTTATTGTATACACATAAAAATGGCTATGAGCAATTAAATAAATATTTTATATTTATTTAATAATTATTTTTCTATTAAATAGTTAATTTTTAAAAGATTAATTTATTTAATTCATTTTGTGTCTTTCTATTAATTAATTTAATTGAAATATTTTATTAATTAATTCATCTATCCTATTCCTCTAATTAATTAAATATCTAATATTTAATTATTTCCTCCAAACATTAAATATCTAATATTTAATGATTATTCTCCTATCATATAGTCTCAAATATTAAATGATTTCTTAAATTATTTAATCCCTTTTCCAACTCATCCTTCCATCTCCACTTCATCTTTCCTTTGCCAACTCGTCCATCATGTGGCTAAATTAATTCAACAAATTAAAATAAATAAAACATTTATTGGCCACTTATCTTCATCCTCCAAAATTAATGAAATATTGTGTACATACACATATTTCATAACTTTCTTCTATATTCTTTCCAACATCCCTACATTTTAGGAAGGACTTGAGTCCACTTGTCCTCTCATGCCTAAATTTTCTCCAACCATCCCTAGATTTCCTCAGTCAGCAACCCAGAGGTGAGATGAGTGACACTTGTCTTCTCCTTCCCCCTTTCTCTCAACCTTCACCTTTTCTCACAGCCATCCAAATCTGCAGATCTGATCATGACCATTGATCCAGACCACATCATCTTATCCTCTCAAGGTCTATAAAATCAAGAGTTTGAGTTGAGAAAGAGTTAGTCTTCAAGTGAGTCTTCAAGTGAATTTGCAAGCCAATCATTTGTAAAACTTATGCATCCGTGAGTTTTAATCTTGAAGAAAATAACAATTAGCATTTTAGCATAATCATGTAGTATTGCATATCATAGCATTTGTAAACTATCAGTTTTCAGTTCATTCTTCATATACCATCTTGGAAGCTATTAGTGCTTATCTGAGAGCACACCATCTACAACCAAGAAAAGTGGAGTTAGGACATGATGAGACATAAATCATGAAGGTAATAATAGTATTTTTATTTTATATGTATTTCATGTAGTTTTATTGGTTGAGTTTGGATTTCCTGTAGCATTTCCTTTGAATTTTGTGAAACTAACATGTTGCAGGTAGCATCTGGATGATGAAATTCAAGTCGACACACTTATAATGCTTGTTTCAAGCATATCTACATGGACTAGCTCTTCACATTCATCACTATGAATATATTGACATGGCATAAGCATAGGCTGGAGCATATTTTCTTCATTGGAACATACCATGGAATTCTTTGGTTTATAAACATCATTAATAAAGAATGGTGTAACAATTTTTAAGGTTTCATCATTACACATAGCTAATCCTTGAGAAAATGAATTTGTCTCACCAAAACCTTGCATGTTATCATTATCTTCATCAGATGTACAACCTTCCAATTCTTCTTGATACAGGCTATCAGATCCATCTAAACCATAAGGTTGAAGATAGGCCCTTTGTGTGGCATTCTTACTAAAAGGAGTAGTAATTCTATCACCTGGTGTTGCCACTGAAATTACTTCCATCTCTGTACCTTTTGTATCATATCAATTTTCATTAACCTCATCTTCACTAATATGAGGAATAACCACTATCTGAGGTAAGTCTTCTTAACTCACATTTTGATATGAATCATAGGTTTTAACATGTCTTCTATGGTCAACAAAAGTGTAGATGCTTTGATGTTGATCTTGAACTCTTCACTCACACCTCTCTTCAATATCTGGTATCTTTAGATAGCAAGCTCTTGTAGTGAAATAACCCCTAGGGATTCCATATTTCAAATTGTTCTCAATATCCATTGCTATCATATAAGCCTGGTACAAGGTTTGAGGATCCTTATCCCTTATTAACTCATTTCTCCATCAAATGCAACTAAGTAAACAACCAAACATACTGCATCATTTGGTCTGTAACTTCTAGGAATGTGATCTAATGTTCTTACAAATCTGAGATTCAAAATAGGGAGTAGTTCATCCTCTCTTCTTTTAATATCCATGAATCCTTTTATAGATGAACTGGGATTAACCCTCTCACCATATTGTTCCAAAAAAGATGCACTCATCTCATCCCATGAAGAGATAAAACCTGTTGGCAAATATGAAAACCAGTCTCTAGCATTTTCTTTTAAAGATTGAACAAAAAGCTTCATGCAAACATCTTCCTGACTTATCTCAAAATCTCCTATCAAATCAGAAAACCTTAGTAGGTGTTGACATGCTGATTCTGATCCTTTCCTATTAAAACTTGGTAAATGCTCCCTAATATTAGCAGGAACAGGGTTTGGGAAACCTTGGATACCATTAAAAATTAATGGTCTATATCTTTCAACAAAAAAATTATGTTATGGCTTGACAATGACTGCATATGTTGCATGTTTATACTGAATATTTCGTAGGGAAATACAAGCAATAATGCATATATTCAATAGTCTTACAATATTACAATGTATGAATCGAAAACATACTTCACTCAACTTATTGCAGAATTTGCAAATTAATTCTCAGAAGTATGTAAGAGGATTACTATTATTCCCTTCCTTAGTGCTTATCTCACTTAATAGGGAAGTATTTTCTACAAATGACTTTCACGAAAATACACTTGACTCATGAAAATCCAAAATACCTGGAAGTAGTGTAATGGTTGGAAATCAACTTTACTGGTTCGTTGTAGTGATAGATCTAAAATCATTTGTGCATCCTTTCTAGATTCTCAGGTCAAATCTGCTCTAGTACTGCAACTGCTTCCTCTTTGTCATGTGATTTATTTCCTCAAATTGTTAGGGTACTTCATCATAAGAGCTCAAATATGCTTCACCTCTACTGCAAACTCCTTAGTTCTTCCTAGTTCTTTTTCAAATAATGCACATTGGTGCAGAGATCTCAAATTCGCCACCCACAATTTGTGAGGTATTTTCTTGTAATATGGACAAATATTGACATAAATTACATTGAAAGACGAATTACGACAAATTCCCAAGCAACATTTATGAGAATTTACTCAACCGACAAAGATCTAGATTACTATATGCTCATGAATTTTGTGCAGACATTCCCTGGTGGATAGGGGATATGTTTTGTTGGTGGCTTAGATAGGAAAATCTCAACCACTATGATCACTTCACCTTTTACTAACCAGAGATTCTAGATAACTTTTACCCAGCAGAGTCACCATTTTTTGTTGGTTCCCCAAAACACACTTGGCAGGATTTTTACACTGTCCTAGGGACAGAAAACAAGTCGGGCCCTGGAATCAAGCAAGGAGAGGCCAACCTCTAGACCATTTATGATACTCGGGGACTTGGACCAACAATATAACAAGGATTTTTTAATTATCCTTCTACACTTCGGGCTCTGCAAAACCCAGGAGGGTGTTCCCTTAATGCTTCTGCAATCTCTGCACCACACTTGCAGGTGACATTAAAACAAAGCAGATGGTCTCACTCCTAAAAGGGGGCTCAAACAAAGAGGGAGAATTTATAGAGTGGCTAGATCTTAGTGATCCTCAACTTGCTTTGGAGTGTGAGATGATGTTTCGACAAACAACATCATACAAAGAAAATGAAAAGATATTATGATATTATCAAAGCTATAGAAATTTGTCAATAAGTTATGAGTAAAGAAATGTCATAGAAAAATGACTATAATTAGCAATCAGTGTCTTATCCATTGGGCAACTAAAATTGCAGATGCAAGTTAAAAATGCAACAGTTGCCTTAATCTAACAGCTAAAGATCTCAAGATAACATTGCCTTACAATGTATCTCATATGTCTATCCCAACCAAAAATACTTATTGGAATCCCTATATAAGCCCCATTAGCCTGCAAATCCTATCTAAGCAGTTTAATCGACCCCTTAGTTCAAAGCATAAAAAAGAAGAAACATGCATCACAACAATGCAACGAATGAGAAAAACCCTTAATCTTACTCATTCAAAGACATAACAGAGTTATACATTGGAGAAAATGAATTTAGACAATACTTTTGTTCATTTCATAAGCTATTTTCTGTTACAAATTATATTACATATAAATACTTCAAGAACCTGCAACAAACTAAGACACAAAACCCATTTTATTTGCTCTGCAAATTCCTATTACAACCTACTCATTTCACCTAGACCTACTATACATGACCAAGGATTTGGATCCAAACTTCTAGACCAAATTTCTCGACCTCTGTCTCATGGCCTTGATTTCCATTTATAGAAACAAGGGAGCAACAAGCTTCAGGACAGAGGAGACACCTATCACAAGCTTATAAGATCGCTTGTTACTTTGTTACAAAATATTCCTCACAGTCTCCCAAAAGACTATCCATGCTGGCGGTTGTGATGAAGTAGAACCAAAATTCCCAACTGCATTTTGGTAAAAACAAAAACCTTTTGAGTCGTGTCATTATCACTGTAGATGCTTCCAAATGGATCATGAGATGCATCATCTTTATTCTGCAAAGAAGAGCATTCCCTTTCAAGAATGGGAATTAGATCCTGACAAGAAGGAAAGTCACCCCTAAACTAGAGGAGGAGCTTCAACCTTCATGCCCAGGATCAGAGAAAAATGGAAAGAGGGGCTCACAAAGGAATATAAAGTGAAGGGAAGACATTGCATCTTCCATGCCCATGCTGAGATGATAGCCTGCCGCCCCAACCCCAACCTTGTTCTGCTTGTTTTCCTCTGTAGGCCTCCTTCTTTAACCCTTTGCCAATGAGTGATAGAGGAGAGACAGAGGATGAGTCTTGCATGACTTGTTCTGATAAGAAATTGGTTTCAATCCTCCATTGACTATCCTCCCCATTTTCAAGACTCCATCAACTATAAAAATACTCACTCCCAAAGGAATTCCACCCCGTATCACAAAGCTCAGTGTAACTCCTAGCATGATAATGCTCAAAGATCATTTTTATCTTGTTCAAAACCTTCTGAGAAGATAATGAATTCTCTATTCTTTCTACTCATTGAAGACACCACACAACCATATTTATAATAAAAATACCTCTCTTGGCAGTGTTCATGATAGGAAAAATCATCATTCCAATGCTTTTCTACTCATCCTGCCAGCAAATGGATTAAGAAAATCATATCCATCGAATCAATAACATCGTCAGACTCAAACTACCAATTCATTGCCTTTTGACCAAGTTCACCTTACATGAATGATTTTGTTCCCGATTTCTTGATTTTCTGCCTCACTGTGAGAATCTCTGCCAATACGCATCCTATGATTTTGTTGACAGGTCCTTGATCACCTCGCTCCCAGCTCATAAATCATCCTTATCCCTTTCATCTCTCTAAGGATCTTGATTTCTTTTCATGGTGGCAATGGAAACTTGCAGATGTTGCCACCTTAGGTACTATAAGCTTTGTCCTACTAATATGACATGACCTAACAAAACACCTCTCAAAATGGCATTTTGAGAGTCGGTCGACATCTACTTGTCTCTGTTTATTCCATGTCGACAAGCCTATTTCCTTATGCCTTTACTTTCTTGTGTGAACAACAATGAAACAGTTCGAATCACTCCTTTTGAAAAAAAAAATCTGTTTCCACCATTGATTTATCTAGCATGATATATCGCATGATCACCATCAGTCAATGGGTAAGTGCACAAAGATGGTGGTCAAAAAGGGGGGTATAAGTGGACACTTTTTTTTTTTTTTTTTTTTTTTCTGAAATCAGGTGAACCTGAACTTGGAGGCAAAATTTGAAAGTCATCCACTCAAGATATGAAGATAATTGAAGAACAAATATTGTATTACTTTGAATCTAGTTTCCAAACTACTAAACTTTTTCAAAATTGGATAATATTAAGGGGGTCAAATCCTTCACGCACGAAAAATAGACCCTAATTTATTCTGAAAAACATAACATAGTGTCTGACGTGCGCATCAAAAATGTCATAGTTAGATTTAGTATTTTGACAAATCCTTTGGTAGAAAGATAGTTAAGAGTGAGCACTAGAATATGTGTATTTTTTTGTAATTTTTTTTTGAGTATTTGTTTTTTTATGAATTTTCCAATCGAGCACATCTTGAAAATTAGGTACCTATTTGTGCACGGAGCATTAGTTGCACTAAACAAATCGAAAATACAATTTTTTTTTTTAAAATTGAAAAGAATCAAGTGCACTACAATAATATATAATTTTTTTAAAATTTGGATAAGTATATCAAAAGTTATTATAAAAAATGGTGCACCTATGTCTGTGAGAACTATGGAGACACTGGTAAAAGAAATTCAATAATAATACGTTATTGTTATTCAAATTGAAAAAAAATTACATGGTTAAAAATCTCAAAAGATGGGTGAAAAATATGGTGGCAATTTTAGAAATACCCACTTGATGAAGTGTAAACTTGATGATGACAAAGTCGATAAACCAAGTTGATAAAATAAAACACGTCAAAAATGAGAGAAATGGAGGGAAATCAAACTTCCAAACCGTAGCTTTGTCATCCAAGCATATTTCCAATCCTAAACAGTCAAAAGCGCATACGGGATACTTATCGTTTAAAAAGAGCATACAGGGTACTTATGGTGTAAGCAGCGCGTATGCGCTCTTTTTACTATAAATAGTGCGTACGTGCTCTTTTTACTATAAACAGTGCGTACGCGCTCTTTTTACTATAAACAGTGCGTACGCGCTCTTTTTACTATAAACAGTGCATACGCGCTCTTTTTACTATAAACAGTGCACGTACACTATTGTATAATATGATATTGTATATATAATATGTGTATATATGTATAATATATAATATTTATATATATATATATGCATGTATATGTATATAATAATATATAATATATTAAGTATATATATACACATATAAGTGTATTGTCTCCCCGTCTCAAACGCATACAAGGTGCCTCTCTCCCTCTCTCTCTCTCTCCCCTTCTCCCTTCCTCCATACCCCATCCCTCTTTCTCTTCTTCTCTCCCTCCGTCCCTCCATACCCCATTGAAACTGTGTCTGCACTTCTATAGAAGTAAGTGAATTTATTTCTTGTCTCCAACTTCCTCTTTGATTTTTATCATGTATGCTCTCCTAAGAAAATTGATTGATGTATTTGTGTGTGTATTGAATAGGAGGAATAGGGTTTGAAATTGAACCACGGGTACATTACCGTGACAAACAATGAAACCTACAACAATATTCTTCTTGAATGTGTTTTTAATGAGCAGAGCAGATGTGGAAAATAGTGTCAACAAAGCAACATGATGAGTCAGAGAACCTGCAATATGTTTTTCAGAAGGAAACAACTGGTAGGAAGAGAAAGAGGGAGAGTAACATAGATGATGTCCTACAGAATGATAGTGGTGGGTATGTGAGAGTTCCCATGTTGTTACACAATGCCTGTCACCTAGAAAAAATTAAAGTTTGTTGTATGCATGGCAGTAGTAGTATATGATGATCATCACTTGTCAAACGGCTTGGAACGGTACATACCCATGAAAGAAATCAAGTGTGTGATTCCTATAGTCACAATTAAGATCAGTCCTATAACCTTGCAAATTTAATAGCATCATATGTTTTAGAACTTAGGCAGTACTCTTAGGGTTAGGTCAAGCTCTTACACTTGCTTTTTAGTGAAGCCTCGTTGTTTGTTTGCTTGGAGTATCTCTTATGCTGACAATGATCTAACTTAACTATATCAAAACTAAACTACTCATGTTTAATTGTATGATGTTCTATGCATAACTTTAAATTTAATATATCATTTTATTAGCCCATCATATGACCCCTTAGGTGTCATTAGAGGTCGTGTTGTTTCCTAAGAGGTCATATGGTGTCTTGTGACCCCTTAGGACACCATATGACCCCTTAAGACACCATACGATCCATAACAACACCATATGGTGTCCTAAGGGGTCATAGGATGCCATATGACCCCTCAGGACACCAATGACCCATAGCAACACCATATGGTGTTCTAAAGGGTCATATGGTGTTCTATGACCCCTTAGGACACTATTTGGTGTCATTATAGGTCCTATGGTGTACTAAGGGATAATATAGTGTCATATGACCCCTTAGGACACCCTATGACCCCTTAGATGTTGTTAGAGGTCATATTGTGTTCTAAGGGTCATATTGTGTCCTGGATTCAATCTCTCTTCCCCCTCCCCCTCCTTATTCTCTCCCTCTCTCCCTCTCCCTCTCTCTCTCTCTCCCCTTCTCCCTTCCTCCATACCCCATCCCTCTCTCTCTCACTCTCTCCCCTTCTCCCTTCCTCCATACCCAATCCCTATTTCTCTTCTTCTCTCCCTCCCTCTTTCTCTTCTTCTGTAACTCCTATAGTCACAATCGAGATCAGTCCTATAACCTTGCAAATTTAATATCATCATATGTTTTAGAACTTAGGCAATAATCTTAGGGTTAGGTCAAGCTCTTACACTTCCTTTTTAGCGAAGCCTCGTTGTTTGTTCACTTGAAGTCTCTCTTATGCTGACAATGGTCTAACTTAGCTATATCAAAACTAAACTACTGATGTTCTATTGTATGATGTTCTATTCATAACTTTAAATTTAATATATCATTTTATTATCCCACCATATGACCCCTTAGGTGTCATTAGAGGTCGTATTGTTTCCTAAGAGGTCATATGGTGTCCTGTGATCCCTTAGGACACCATATAACCCCTTAAGACACCATACGACCCATAACAACACCATATGGTGTCCTAAGGGGTCATAGGATGTCATATGACCCCTCGGGACATCAATGACCCATAATAACACCATATGGTGTTCTAAAGGGTCATATGGTGTTCTATGACCCCTTAGGACACTATTTGGTGTCATTATAGGTCCTATGGTGTGCTAAGGGATAATATAGTGTCATATGACCCCTTAGGACACCCTATGACCCCTTAGATGTTGTTAGGGGTCATATTGTGTTCTAAGGGTCATGTTATGTCCTAGATTTTATCTCTCTTCCTCTCCCTCCCCCCTCCTTCTTCTCTTCCTCTCTCCCTCTCCCCCCCCCTCTCTCTCTCTCTCCCCTTCTCTCTTCCTCCATAGCCCATCCCTCTCTCTCTCGCTATCTCCCCTTATCCCTTCCTCCATACCCCATCCCTCTTTCTCTTCTTCTCACCCTCCCTCTTTCTCTTCTTTTGTAATTCCTATAGTCACAATCGAGATCAGTCCCATAACCTTGCAAATTTAATAACATCATATGTTTTAGAACTTAGGAAGTACTCTTAGGGTTAGGTCAAGCTCTTACACTTTCTTTTTAGCATAGCCTTGTTGTTTGTTCACTTGGAGTCTCTCTTATGCTGACATTGGTCTAACTTAGCTATATAAAAACTAAACTACTGATGTTTTATTGTATGATGTTCTATTCATAGCTTTAAATTTAATATATCATTTTATTATCCCACCATATGACCCCTTAGGTGTCATTAGAGGTTGTATTGTTTCCTAAGAGGTCATATGGTGTCTTGTGACCCCTTAGGACACCATATGACCCCTTAAGACACCATACGATCCATAACAACACCATATGGTGTCCTAAGGGGTCATAGGATGCCATATGACCCCTTGAGACACCAATAACCCATAACAACACCATACGGTGTTCTCAAGGGCCATATGGTGTTCTATGACCCCTTAGGACACTATTTGGTGTCGTTATAGGTCCTATGGTGTGCTAAGGAATAATATAGTGTCATATGACCCCTTAGGACACCCTATGACCCCTTAGACATTGTTAGGGGACATATTTTGTTCTAAGGGTCATATTGTGTCTTGGATTTGATCTCTCATCCTCTCCCTCCCCCCTCCTTCTTCTCTCCCTCTCTCCCTCTCTCTCTCTCTCTCTCTCTCTCTCCCCTTCTCCCTTCCTCCATACCCCATCCCTATTTCTCTTCTTCTCTCCCTCCCTCTTTCCCTTCTTCTGTAATTCCTATAGTCACAATCGAGATCAGTCCTATAACCTTGCAAATTTAATATCATCACATGTTTTCGAACTTAGGTAGTACTCTTAGGGTTCGGTCAATCTCTTACACTTTCTTTTTAGTGAAGCCTCATTGTTTGTTCGCTTGGAGTCTCTCTTATGCTGACGATGGTCTAACTTGGCTATATTAAAACTAAACTACTGATGTTCTATTGTATGATGTTATATTCATAACTTTAAATTTAATATATCATTTTATTATCCCACCATATGACCCCTTAGGTATCATTAGAGGTCGTATTGTTTCCTAAGAGGTCATATTGTGTCCTGTGACCCCTTAGGACACCATATGACTCCTCAAGACATCAATGACCCATAACAACACCATATGGTGTTCTAAAGGGTCATATGGTGTTCTATGACCCCTTAGGACACTATTTAATGTTGTTATAGGTCCTATGGTGTGCTATTTGGTTTCGTTATAGTTCCCTCCCTTCTTCTCTCCCTCCCTCCCCCCTCTTCTCTCCTTCTCTCCCTCACTCTACCTCTCTCCCTCTCTCTACCTTCCCTCCCCCCCTCTCTCTCTCCCTCTCCCTCATTCCATCTTTCTCTCTCTCTCTTCCTCTCCCTCCTCCCCTCCTTTCTCTCTCTCTCCCTCCTTCCCTCTCTCTCTCTCTCTATTCCTTTTCCTCTCCCCCCCCCTCCCTCCCCCCTCTTCTCTTCCTCCCCCCTCCTTCTTCTCTCCCTCTCTCCCTTTTCATTCACATTTTTTCTACTACCAATAGCGTGTACGGGGTACTGAACCTATTAGTTCACTGCCCTGCCATAAATTTTTTAAGGTGTAGGAGCGCATATGCGGTACTTATTACTTGTAAGCACATACGAGGTATTGAGCCCATTATTCACTACCCCGCATTAACATTTTTTAGGATTATGAGCGTGTACGTGCTACTTATTAGTACAGAATGGGAAAAAAAATACCGTTGGGCTTGCCAACATTTTATGGACTAACAATGCGTACGCGGTTATTAATGTAGCACATACACAGTACATAGACATAGTTTTAGTTGTCCAAGAGCCTCAATGGCCTCAAAAGAATTTTTTGAGGTCGTTGAAGACCCCACTGGAATTGTGTCTACACTTCTATCACTATTTTATAAATAGAAGTAAGTGAATTTTTTGTTTTTGCATGATTTCAAATAATTGAATTGTTGTTCTTATTAGTTTTGTCAATACTATTGTGATTGTTTAATAGTTTGATTCCAAAAAATAGTGATAAGATGCATATTTATGGTTATTTGTTTGTTTATGAACTTTTGTTTACATATATATGTAATATGATTCTATTTAGGACAACTGATATCAACCACGGGAAAGAACAAGTGAGGAACGATGGAACAACGAGAGTTTGAAAAGGAAAGACAAAGGCAGCATATGAAGAAATTACCTGACATAAGAACAATGGGAGAAGAAGGTATGTCATCCTCAACATCTCAATTCGATTTACCAAATGAACATAATCCACCTAATGCAATTGAAGAAGAGACATTTGATTTACCGTATGAACCTAATGCAATTGAAGAAGATACCACATTGAATAATCAATTAAATGATGAACATACACCTTCTCTATTTGATGAATTGAATGTACATAATGCACCGATGTTAACACCTCCTAGAATCATTCGTAGGAAACCAAAGTATCTAATTGACATTGATGAGAATATATTGGAGCCAATGCCTAATAAAATGAATGAACGAACTTGTAGGAGAATGGTTAAAATAATATGGCAAAACTATTTTGAAAACTTAAATCAAACCACAAGATGTCAATTAATTGTTCAAATGATTTAAAATTTGAATTTTATAGAGACAATGAAAATTCTAGGCCTAAGATCATCTGAAAGTAACAGTGAAAGAACTATTGTGAGAAATCTATTTGATACATATCAAGCTATTGGTTCAAAATCACATACTAAAGATTCTAATGCTACTCAACGTGTCATTACATCAACCATAATGAGCAAGAAAATAAAAAAAGATCGTTTGATAAGAAAAACAAGTAAGTCATTAAACGTTAGTAGAACAACATTAAGTAAAGCATTAAAGAGGCGGGAAAAAATAGAGGAACCTAACAATAATTCTCTTTGGGAATTCTCGGGTAGACTACCACGTAAACACAAGGTTGTTGTTGATGCACTAAGAACATTAATTGAAATTTTTTGGCATGACAACACAATAGTTTTGCCCAACCAAAGAGATGTTGTTAGAAGGCGAATTGGGTCTAAAAATTGTGAGCCACATGCCAAACACTATTTGGATATGACTCAAACTAAATTTTATGAAAGATTCCTTCAATTTTTTTCTCAAATAAGAATTTCTCAAAGATTTTTTGAAATGACAAAACCTTTTTATATTAAGATTAATCATGTACGCACCATGTGTTGTTGTAGGATGCATATTGAATTTTCCATGCACTATGATATTTTTGGTCATATTTGTTCTACTTTGCACACTAACGATGTTTTGCAGGAATGCAATATACAAGCACCTCCTAAGTCGGTAAGAGAATTTATTTCAAGTGTGCTATGTAACAGAAATGATGGTTGCATTTATTATAAGATGCCTTGTTCGGAAGGTTCTTGTGCTATATATGGTGGTTTGCAACGTTTACCAAGATGCATACATTTGGAGAGCACACATGAAATTGGTACGAAACTAGTTTCTTTCGGAAAATACAAGATAGTCACATATGAAATTAAAGATGGAAAAGATTTGAAGAGATGCGAGCTAGTGAAAAATGATATATGTGTAGCTGAATTTATGAAAATGTTTCAAGAGAAACTAGTTTATGAGTACAAAATGCATACACATAGAGTTCGATGGTTAGATGAGCAATTCAAGTTATGTAAGGACACATTTCCTCTTGGCACCATTGCCTCTATTGTTGATTTCACTGAAAATTATACACTACAACCTCAAAATGAAGTGCAATCTATGTATTATCACTCTACACAAGTTTCTATTTTTGTACACATAGCATTCATGCATGCAGATGATAGCACAAAGGAGGATAGAAAGGTTGTAAGAGAGTATCACTTCTACATAAGTGATGATCATACTCATTCATCAGATTTTGTACAAGGATGCTTTAAAGTTTTCTATGATAGTTTAAGGGAAAGGAACATACGATACAACTGACAATTAATATGGTCAGATAATTGCACCACACAATTCAAGAATGCAAGGATGTTTTATTGGTTTACAAGGATGCATATGAGAAGTGGTGTACAACATTTGTGTAATTTCACTGAGGTTGGACATGGTAAGGGAGAGCACGATGGTGCAGGAGCATGTGTGAAAAGAGCCCTAGCTAGAGAAGAATTGAAGTACGAAGGTGGTGCTGAGTTCATAGATGCAAAAACAATTGTGCGATGGTGTAAGTCTACGATGGGTCCAGGTAATCCAGGTATGTCAATGGTTTATAGATATTTTTGGTTGATCATTGAATCTAACATTGAAAACTATCTAGATTGTTGTACAGTTGCAGGATCGAGTGGCATGCACTCATTTATGAGTTCAAATTCAAGTTCACTAGTAATTTATACGAGACAGATGGTATATTTTTGTTCTTCATGCATGTATTGTTTGTGGGAAGAATGTGAATCACAAGAGTTGGTTGACAAATGGTCTTGTAGACCGTTGGTTCCCATTGATTCATATCAAATTCCCAAAGCACGACAATTGAGCTAGATGGAGACATCAGTGGATTTTGACCATGTATCTGACCTAGTGGATTCAGGTGATTTTTTGAGTTGATTTTTTTGCAAGTATTCTTTTTGGTTCATTTTGTTGTACATCATACTTTATTTTTGGTATTAATTAACACTTTATAAAATGCAGGTCATGTGTATGCAGTTGTTGTAGAAGAGAACAATGAAGAAGGAACAAATTACTATTTGTGTCATTGTGTTGAGCCAAAAAGAAAATTGACAACCACAATCATTAACGGAGAGGGTATTGAGTACCCAATAGGGTCTGTTGTCATGACAGGAACATGGCTTTGGAGATACCCTATCAATAATTCAGATGTTTGGTTGTTTGAGGACTTTGAAACACACAAACATATTCTTCATTTCTCTAACCTTGTTGTTGCAACAAATATTCATTTGATGAAGTATCGTAGTAGACCTCATAACAAGATTTTATGGAAAGTTCATGAATCTGACCATGAGGCAATACTTGACACAATATGGGTTAGGGCCGATCCCGAAGGCTCACTTGATTGATTCTACGGTTCAGAGTAGAATGATTTTGAGAATTTTGTATAAATCGTCGACGAATTGTTCTATATTCATTTTTTGTATATGTAAATGCACATGAGCTGATTTTTACATGTTTAGGGGCATAATTTTGTATATTTAAATGGCAATGAGTTGATTTGTACATATGTACATGCCAAATTTTGTATATTAAAATGGCGATGAGCTGAATCGCACATATTGTAATGCCAAATTTTGTATAAAAGCCCATGAGTTGATTTGTATATTAAAATGGCGATGAGTTGAATCGCACATATTGTAATGCCAAATTTTGTATAAAAGCCCATGGGATGATTTGTAAGACATTTTTTCTTTAATCAAATAGCCAAGAGTTGATTTGACAATATTTAGAGGCAAATTTTTGAATAATATGTGACAATGTTTTGTGACTATTTTGTGTGTCAATGTTTTGTGACTATGTTTTGAGTATATGTGACGTGTCCCTGGTCAATCATGATAATTCTTTATTCTTGTATAATCATGGAGAATTATTTGAGTCATTATTGGGTCATAGGGGTCAAAGATTGAGACTAGATATAACTTGAGCAAAAAATGTCATTGTTGTCAAAAAAATTGTCAAAAAAGTTGTCAAGCAACTTCTACATTGCATCGATAGGGTATGACTCTCGACGTTCTGGTGCTTTGGGATGCATGATAGGGGTATTTCTAGCATAAAATTGCCCACCTAGACGTGCTTGTAACATTTGTTTGTGCACATGATGAACCAAATTAATTCTAGCTAATCTTGCAACTTTGCATTGCATGCAACTTATGGCTTTTCCAGTAGGCAAAAAATGCTACCAATTGAAAATGGCTCTGAGTCATCAAAAATTGAGATAGGACATTATAGAGGAGCCTCACGCGACCCCACAGGTTCAAACAGATCAACCATATGTGTCCTAGATTTGAAGAAACGGTCCATCAAATTTTGACAATATTTTGGACTCAGGGCACTTGAGAGATCGCACCGGTATGGTATGACTCTCAATGTTATTGTGCTTTGGGATGCACAAGAGGAGCATGCCTATCATAAATTTTCCCATCTGAAGACGCTCATGACATTGGTTTGTGCACATGACGAACCAAATCAATTCTAGCCAATCTTGCAACTTTGCATTGCATGCAACTGACGGTTTTTGTACTGGGAGAAAAAATGCTACCAATTGAAAATGGCTCCGATTCATCAAAAAGTGAGGTAGGCCATTATAGAGGAGCCTCATGTGACCCCACTGGTTCAAATGGATCGACCATATGTGTTCTGGATTGGAAGAAACAGTCCATCAAATTATGACAATTTTTTGGACTCATGGCACTTGAGAGATCGCCCTGGTACGGTATGACTCTCAACATTTTGGCACTTTGGGATGCATAAGAGGGGCATTCCTAGAGTAAACTTTCCCACTCAGATAGGCTCATGATGTTAGTTTGTGCATACGACGAACCAAATCAATTCTAGCCAATCTTGCAACTTTGCATTGCATGCAACTGACGGTTTTTGTAGTAGGCGAAAAAATGCTACCAATTTAAAATGGCTCCGAGTCATCAAAAATAGAAATAGGCCATTTTAGAGGAGCCTCATGTGACCCCATGGGTTCAAACGGATCAACCATATGTGTCCTAGATTGGAGGAAACAATCTGTCAAATTTTGACAATTTTTTGAACTCATGGCACTTAAGAGATCGCCCCGGTACGGTATGACTCTCAATGTTCTGGCACTTTGGGATGCACAAGAGGGGAATTAATAGAATAAAAATTCCCACCCAGATGCACTCGTGATGTTGGTTTGTGCACATGACGAACCGAATCAATTCTAGCCAATCTTGCAACTTTGTATTGCATGTAACTGACGGTTTTTGCATCAGGCGAAAAAATGCTACCAATTGAAAATGGCTCTGAGTCGTCAAAAATAGAGATAGGCCATTGCAGAGGAGCCTCACACAACCCTAAGGGTTCAAATGGATCGACCATATGTGTCCTGGATTTGAAGAAACAGTTTGTCAAATTTTGATAATTTTTTGGACTCGTGGCACTTGAGAGATCGCCTCGGTATGGTATGACTCTTGACGTTCTGGTGCTTTGGGATGCATGATAGGGGCATGCCTAGTGTAAACCTTCCCACCTAGATGTGCTCATGATGTCGGTTTGTGCACACGATGAACCAAATCAATTCTAGCCAATCTTGCAACTTTGCATTGCATGCAACTGACGGTTTTTGCAGCAGGCAAAAAAATGCTACCAATTGAAAATGGCTCTAAGTCGTCAAAAAATGAGATAGGCCATTGTAGAGGAGCCTCACGTAAACCCACAAGTTCAAACAGATTGACCATATGTTTCCTGGATTTGAAGAAACAGTCCATCAAATTTTGACAATTTTTTGGACTCAGGGCACTTGAGAGATAGCCCCAGTACGGTATGACTCTCGACATTCTGACACTTTGGGATACATGACAGGGGCATGCCTAGCATAAAACTGCCCACCTAGATGCACTCATGATGTCGGTTTGTGCACATGATGAGCTAAATCGGTTCTAGCCAATCTTGCAACTTTACATTGCATGCAACGGACAATTTTTGCAGCAAGTGAAAAAATGCTACCAATTGAAAATGGCCCCAAGTTGTCAAAAACTGAGATAGGCCATTGTAGAGGAGCCTCATGCGACCCCATGGGTTCAAACGGATCGACCCTATGTGTCTTGGATTTGAAGAAATAGTCCGTCAAATTTTGATAATTTTTTGGACTCAGTGCACTTGAGAGATCGCCCCGATACGGTATGACTCTCGACGTTCCAGCGCTTTGGGATGCATGACAGGGGCATTCCTAGCATAAACCTACCCACCCAGACATGCTCATGATGTTGGTTTGTGCACATGATGAACAAAATTTGACCATTGCGAGCGTGAGGATGCTCTCGCACCAAACACATATTGTTGTTTATATTCATATTGTTGATTACATATGCAAATATTCATTTAAATTTATAAAAGGGTAGCCACCAAATACAATGAATACACAATAATGAACTGAATACAAGGAGTTTTGTAGGGTTAATTCAACATTTTAGAAATTTTATCAAATCATATTCCACGATTGCAATGTTTTATATCATATATATTTGTTGTTTATATTCATATTGTTGATTACATAGGCAAATGATCAATTAAATTTATAAAAGGACAACCACAAAATAAAACGAATACAAAATAATGAACTTAGTACACATTTATTGGATCAAATATCGATATAAAAGCATGTCTGCCAAGTCAATACAAGTATTACAAAAATGTGGCATATGCCATGTCCAAATCGATATACAATAAAAATGTAGAATATATCTACATGTATTGGTCATTCTATGACCAAAACTAACACTATATGATCCTAAACTTGTGGTGGACTATCAAAATCAAGCCTCTTCGATGTAGTATGCGGCTCTGTAGATGGTTGCAAAATCACAATTCGAAAGCCAAGTTAGAATTCTTTTGTAGAAAATAGTTCACAATTAACAACATAACTATGCATTTAACTATAATTCCTTTGCAATTGAAATGTGGATTACCTCATCGGCTAATCTAGGAGGTAATGTCTTCGCTCTCCTCTCCCTATCACTCTTAGGACTTTTCTTGAAGACATACTTCAATGGATCCACGTTATGGCCGAATCGCGAAGGGGTCTATTGTAGATTAAATGTACAATTAATACAATGTACTAACATAAATATATCAAAAACACTTAAAAGCTATAATATAGAGAACAATGACATACCTGTGCCTGAGATGCTTCTCCAATGGACTAAGGATGGCTCACCATCGATGGAGAAATTGTCACTATTACCTATACAAAAAATGTTCAAAGATTAAATACAATTAATATAATGATAAGTATTGTAGGTTAAAAACAATTAATTTTACATATCAAACAAAAGTGTACCGGATCCTGGGATGCTTCTCCAGTGCACGGAGGAGGGTTCACCATTGATGAAATAGGTATGGATATTTCCTGTATGAAAAAATTATAAGACTATAATATATCACAAGTTCACATGTACGCATGCATATAATCATGAAATCAATAAAATAAAGTAGATATACATACCTCCGTCCTCTCTTGATCCACGGGCGATTCAGGTGCATTCAACAAATCCACATAGCTCAATGGTTGTTGTACATGTAAAATAGACAAAAAACACTAATCAATCTACAAAACCCAACTAATACTTGATTTCAACATTTTCAAACAATTGTACAACTAAAAATGTGTTCAATTACCTTCTTCCCATGTTTTGGCATCTTCGAGGATTTCTTTTTCTTAGGACGAGCCCTAGATGCAGAGGGGGTACCCTAAAAAACAAAATTAACATGAGATATTAGTACATATAATAAATTAAACTTAATTTTAAAAATCTAAAATGAAATAACTTGCATATTCCATCAAAACAATACATAAAAAGGGTTGTACAAAATATGATACCGTATAGCCTTGTAGGCCAAAATTGATCGCTGAGAGCGTGATGTCATCAATCTGGGACATTTGGTCCCCTGTCAACACCTACAAACAAAAAATTGGACCAAGCATTAAAGATAGTTAGTATATCTTGTATTTTTTGAATTTAAAGTGTACTATTCTATTTTAACATGTTATAAAATTTATACCTCAGGTATCAAAGTTTCAGCTATAGTAACTGGGGGAGGAGTATGGGATACCGCTGCTACATCCTGAAATGCATATTATTTGTCTCAATTTAAATCGATGTATAAATGAAAATTGTTTTCTGTAATTACAAATTTAAAGTGATTGATAAATAAAATGCTATGAATTCAAATTGACACACCTATGTCTGTTGCTCATGGGCAAACACCATGTCCATCAACTCATCTATCAGTGTGAAATCCTCAGCCATGCGGGCCTGACATCTACTCTTGAAAATTGTGCATAGATGAGATGATGATCCATCTGCACCAACTGCATCATCTATCCCCGAGCATATCCCCGAGCAACTGACACACATATGCTGGATGGGCTCTCTGTCACCACCTGGAGAAACTAATGACTCATCATCCAATATAATAGGGTGTGCTAACAACATCCCATGCTGGATGATGGCAGTAGTCAACGTTGTGGCTGCCTGAAGAGTTTGTAGCTCCATTGACTCTTTTAGCTCTACTGGGACAGCCTGATACACCTTGGGTTTAGGTGCTAGGGGGCGTCGACTCTCCATGGGTAATTGCCTATGGGCTCCAGGTCTATCTTGGGCAGAGCCACCACCTCTACCATGGAACTCTCTCATGTCAAAATAGTTTGGATGCACATTGAGCACAAACTCACAATATACTTTTCTCAAAAATTATAATTGCACCTCATGATTATTACAAGGTGGATCATCAAAGACCATCCACCACCTCTGCCAAAAAAGATTCTTCATCTGCACATTGGTACACCAATATATAGGAAACCTCTTTGCATTAAGAGGTAATGACTGACCAGTTTTGGGATCAATGAAAAGGGCACATATTTGTTGTTTACTAATATTTTTGTTTTTTACTCCCTCGTATGATAGCCCATCGACATAGAATTGACGACACCTATCCCTAAAGTTTCCCCATTTGGTAATTTGTGTGGAAACAACTATGGCACCACTAGATAATGTTTCTAGGCTAGTTGTGAGGGATTGATGATGCTCAAGTTCGGATGTTTTCAATTTAACAATCAGTCTATTGATTTTAGACGTATTTTGTCCTAACTGATTAATTAATTGCTCCTGTGTTTCGGGTGTGTGGTCAAAAGGAGGAATTGGGGGTGTATCTTGTGGGTTTTCAGGAGGTGCGTTTGGTTGTTCTTGTTGTGGATTAGAAGAATCTGGTTTTTGAAACAAAAAATGAAAAAACCCAATCAAAGTTAATGAAATTAAATTCAAAATGTAAAATAAATTGAACAAACAGGAAAGAAAGATAAAAATAAATAAAAGCTAACCTTGATCCATAGTTTGGAGGAGAAATCTAGCACCCCGTTTGCAGTTTAGGAGAGAAAATGAAGAAAAAACAAAGTAAAAACGCACTATTCACGAGAAAATAAGACCCATTTTTTTTTAAAAAACTTCTTTTGACAAGCACCGCGTACACAGTTCTCTTGGGATTATTAGCACGTATGTGCTCATTTTCCTATAAGTAGCACGTACTCGCTCATTTTCCTAGAGGTAGCGCATACATGCTACTTTCCCTAAAAGCAACGCGTACGCGCTACCTTCTTTAGGCTTGGGAACAACAAACCTAAACGCATACGTGATGAATTCAAATTTTAGAACCGCGTATGTGCTGCTTGTTTTTCCATGTTTTTTTGGGGTGGTGTCCACTTTTCTGACCACCATCTTTGTGCACATACCCCAATATCGATATTGACCTTCCAACGTAGCAAGTGGGACCATTAAAACTTAACAAAGCACTGCCAAATCATCCTTGAGTATCTGCTCTGTCAGTTGCCCTACTATCGGACTTGTTCAGCCCGCCCGGGACATGTGGCATCATCTCGTGGTGCTGTGGTCCTTAATCTCCCTGCATCTTAAATCATGGGCCTATGAGAGTCGTCTGATCTGATCGTTCATTATGTGCAACTTACAAGTCCTCCCAATACTTGTTGTTATCCTTCGAGCATCTTTTCTACTTGGGTCATAACATCTTCGTCTATTCGAAACATGTGCAAATTCATGGGACCTTTAGTTGCTCAGTATTTAATCATGGAGATATAAGTTGAAATATCAAAGTCGGACTTAGGGAAAATGAAAACCTGCAGAAACATAAAAACGGTGGCTCGACCATAATACAGAAGGCATAGAAAGGCTGGTAGAAGATAACACCTAGGAAAAGAATGCGGTCCTCTTTTGACGATGGAACAAACCCTCATGCTTAAAATAAAAAGGTAACGTGAGTTTATAATAAGTTTGGGTTTTTTAAAACAAAAAGCTCACCCAAATATGTAAAAACCTGAAAAACCCTAAACATGTCAAGAACACCACATTTCTGCATAGTCATTTTCAGGACTATCGCCCTACATCCATTTTTTAATCAAATATGAAGTTTTTGATGATTCCAATGCTACTCGATAGTAAATTGGTCCACATGGGAAATTGACCGAGGTTGACCTAATGACATTGGAGGATCTATTAAGGACGTGGAGCATAATGACAAAACAAATTCCACTTGGATGAAAAATGTAATCTTGTGTGAAGAGAAGGTTTTCTTAAATGTACCAAACAAAGTAGTTTGTGGTCCAATCAAGACAGATCGCAAGCAGACATAGAGGATGACTGCATTAAGGGTATGTGTAAGATCATGGGGGGCCAAAAAGTGGCAATGAAAAAAAAAGCATTTTAAACCTTTCCAAACATGCCAAAATCCACTTTGACTTTTTGTTTGGGTTGGCCAAAATTTGAATTTGGTTTGGTAATACCAAACCAAATTGGATATCCGTTAATATTGGATATACGATATTATCAGATATCCGATTTGTGATGTCACTATTGTGATGTCATACTTTTTTCAAATCGGATATCCATTTTTCTCAACATAAAAAATATAGTTTAGTAAAATAGGCATAACGTTTGCGTTTCTTATCGAAATTTTAATTTGTATCTCCAAACTGGTGCCAGTGAAAATGACCAAAACCAATTATTATTCATGCATAGATTGGTTGTCTACATATACCAGTTAGACACCTTCAAACCAATTGGACTTTTCTATACAAATGATACCGGTTTGCAATACAAAGATTTAGGAGTAGTATCAGTTTGTCTTAACTAATATGACTATGACAATGTGAACATATGTGTGTTTATATGTGCCATCAATGATAATACATAAAGTCATCCATTACAAAAATTATCATCAAGCCAACAATCTGCCCCTTTGGCATTGATGGCAACACTTAGAAAATTTTACAACTTTACAACTAAATGTGCTTACAAAAATTTTACATACATATTTCTAGTCCCCCTTACAAACTTCCCCTTAACAATACATACAAAGTTTTCACATGACATACATATTTCTACTCCCCCTTTGACAACAATGTCAAAATGAAAAGTATAATACATATATATTATGTCAAAATTTTACATCAAAAACTACATATACATAAATACAAGAGTTTTTCAAGTAGTGTTCATTGCAGTTTTTAAGAAAATGTGACTGAAAGTAATCTTCATTTGTGCAAAATAATTATCCCATGTTTCTAATAATATTTCAGTGATCTCAATAGTTGTCATAACTTGTGCAATGAATTCTTCCATTGCATCCACTATGCTCATCTCCGGGGTTGCCAAAACCACTTCTGAATCCTTGTATGCCCTTTGTAAGATGTCCACTTTTGGACTCAACTGGTTCTTTAGTTCTTTCAAGGTTCTAAGTTGCTTAGCCCATTCAAAATCATAAACATCTAATCGATGTTGCAAATCATCAACTAATTTGCCAAAATCTAAGGTTGAATCCTATAATGGTATGTAAGCATTACATATCTTCTCCAGTTCCTTTTCTATCTCTTCTTGCCTCTTCTTCAAATTAGAATAAAAAAATGAAATGTTAGATGTATAGGCCAAAATTCTTCCTCCAGTTTCAACAACACTTCTCAAAGGATTTTTATTCACAGATAAAGCAATCTTTCCCTTATCAATATCTGACATTAGTTACTCTCCCCTCTTCTTTCTGTAATTATTTTCAGCTAAGGTATGTGCTTCTTTCTCAAGTGATTTCAGTTGGTCAGTAGCATCAACAACCAATTGTCCAAGCTTTCCGATAGGAGTAGATAAATTGCCAATGTCAGTCTCTGGTAGGAGACTTGACATAATGTCAACAACAATATATATAGTTTCTTCTTCCTTTCTCTACTCTTTTAACCTTTTCTTTTGAGCCTGGGATTGCATCACTGTAGCAATCTCCATAAGTTTAGATGTACTCAAATTATCTACATCTATAGGTCCTTGAATGTTTATTGAGTCATCCTCATCATCAATTTGATACTTCACCTTTGATTTTTCCTTTTCATATTTTTTCTCTGTTATCTTCTCCTTTGTTTTCTCTTTCTCTTCATCCTTTTTCTTCCCAGTCTCCTTCTCTTTAACCTCTTTCTCTAGTTTCTCTTTCTCTATTTGTTTCTCATGTGTAGCTATAGAGACTGGTGGTAGTTGATTTTTAACTTGGTGTTCTTTTTCTAGTGGCGGTTGAATATCCACACTAGGTTCATTGACTGGTGCTTCAGTTGCTTCATGTGTATCAGTAATGTTTGGTTGTTGTATAGCTTCCTTAACTAGTTCAATGACATTACCAGTTGTGTCAATAGTGTCCTAGATTTCTTCAGTATCATCTATAAAGAATATAACCAGTAGAGAAGTTGTGTCATCTTTATTCTTAATAGGATAGACAACATCTAGTGTAATAAACTCTTCAGCATCTAGTTCCAGTGGAGCTCTAGTCTCTTTTTGATTAGGCTTATTTTTATGATAATTCAATAGTGCATTCATTCTTTGAATGTCTTTTACAATTCTATGAGTATCATCTTCGACAAGTTGATACTTTCCACCCAATAACCCCAGTCTTCTTCTCTTAGAATGAAACTATCCTTTGAACTTAGCAAGCAATGCTAATAATTCATCTCTAGATAACTCAAGAAAATATTGAATGAAAACTCTATCAATAACTTCTTGATCCTGATCTACAATAATTTTCCATTTATTTTTAAGAATATAATATAAAGAATTAGAAATGTCCTTTTCAATATCTTGAGGCAACTGATTGTATTGACACAGATGGTTGATTACCTCTTGAATAATTTCTTGTTTCTGTCCTTCATCAAATGAATCAAAATATTCTTTTAAACTATCAAACCATTTCCTCCCTAATGTTTTTAATGTCCTCTCAAAATCAGTCATTGGTTTGTATGATGTAACATTAATAGGATTACTTTGCTTTGAAATGTCTCCTACTAGTTTGGATTTCTTACTAGTCAATTTCATCTTCTTTGGTTCATCTTCAGTGTCAGTATCCTCAGATTCTTCTTGAAGAATAAGATGTCTACATCTCTTCTTTGTCGTAGTCTACTTATTTGCATACACCTTGGGTACTGGTTCCTTTTTGATTTGAATACTTCTATTCACCCTTGTATCGGTGGTCACAGAAGCTGCTTGCTCGACTTTCTTCTTTTTCTCTTTGGTACTACTGGGTTGAGAAGGTGTAATCCTTTCCTAGTAAATTCCCAATCTTTTCTTCTTTTTATCCTTAGGAGATGCCAAAATTTTGTTGGCATAACTGATTAGTAAGTCATAGTTGACTTCATAGCTCATTTCTTCCATCTCTTCTTCCTTGGGTTCAATGGACTCCATAAGGCAAAAGTCAGTAGTCATAGTGAAATAGATGTCTTTTTCAAAGTGTTTTACCACTTCATTAGATAGCCTTAATCTCATGCTCATCTTCTTTTGAAACTCATTAAAATATCTATTCATGGCAACAGTAAATATGCTCTTCACAACCTTAATGCTATTCTTGATTTGGGCTGTAAGCAGTATGTCCTTTGACCATTGAATGCCACCAATTCCTGGTATGGAATTCTAAAAATAGAAGAATAGACCAATCAACAGTTGACCATATTTAAACTTTTGACTATTATCATTCTTGATTGATTTTAAGTTCAACATCAGTTGAATTCTCATTGCCTCGCATAAATCATAATCTACATTCTCTACTATCATCCTGTAGGTGGCATGCACATCAGCAGATGGCACATTGTTCATCCTGCTAGAATGGAATATTCGATAGCCAATAACCATAGTTGCAAACTTGACTGCTGGATCTGCAATGTTGTTGACCGATATAGCATGATCGTCAATAGTGGTCTGTGTCAGTGCAATCACAGTCTCTTTTGAAATCGTCCTCAATTTGGGTACTTCACCGGTTTGCCAGAAACCAATCACTACATGAATTTATTCCTTTGTGATTGTGTGCGACCTGTCAAGATACATATTCCCTCCATGTACATGACTAAGGATAATCCTAACATGCTCTTCCTCAAAATCTTCAAGAAAATATGCCACATTGTGAAAACCCTTTTCATAAACCCTAATGTATTTGGGTTTGATTTTCCTGCTCTTATCACACAAAGATTTGAGTTGAGAATAGATTGACAATTATCCTAGATCCTCAATTTTACAGTCTATATAACTGAATATATCACCTTTGATCAAAACACCTTCAAGAACTTGAGACAATGCATTATATTCTTCTATTTTATTAGATTCCATTGACTCCATAGCTTCAACACTAATCATAAGACTCTTTGCTGGTGTAGATGATGATGCCATTCTAGATAATCTTGATTCAAGAGAGAATAACAAAAGAATACCTTATTCCCTTCGCACTGGTAGGGTTTCCAGTTGATCTCTTGTATGCACACCCATTTTGCCTTTCCTTATCTTCATATCCAATTCAACTTTTGATCTGTAGCACAAATCCATTCACAATCTTCTAACAATGCTCTGTTTCGCTTTGCACAACTGATAGGGTAACAAAACCTAATTACTAGTTAATAAACTTAGTAAAACTCTTGTTCGAATGAAATTAGGGTAAAATTAACTTAGTAAAAATTTCTTTTATAAACTTACCCACTGCATTAATTGCACAACCGATAGGGTAACAAACCCTAATTACTGGTTAATAAACTCGCCTATACCGATAGGTATATAATCGGTTGGTAATCCTTTAGAAAACCGATAGATAATAATATAAAAAATTCTCATAATATAACTCGAAATGCAAAACTCTCTTACCATACACTCTTCAAGGGGTCCGGAAGTAGATTTACTGCTATGCACCCTTTAGGCTTGTTGAAAAGCTTAGTTCTCCGGGGCAAGATTCTCCACACTAGGTGAAGGGTTTGATTCTTTTGCTGGCTTGTCCTCACTTTTCTTCTTCCAAATTTTGTTCATCTCCACTCTTGTTTCTTCAACATCAATGTTCTGCTTACCTTTCTGATATTTAGAGTGGTTTACCAGTTTGTTCTTCCTGGTTCTACAGAATTTTGCCATGTGTCCCAGTTTGTGACAATGATAGAAGGCCATCCCAGATGCTCTCCAAGGTCCTGCATTACCTCTTCCAGTTCTCCTTTTGCAGTTCATAGACACATGTCCATAGTTATTTCAAATCGTGCAAATCACATTTGTTACCTTTTGTATTTCATAGGGATTGAACCGGTTGACATAGGGTTTTTTCTAGTTCATGTTTCTCTGGTTGTCATAGGTCCTTCTCTAGTTACGGATAGGTCTTGGATTCAAGTGAGGTGCCAGATTGTTCACTCCATATCTGCATTCAATTGATTTATGCCCATACATATTGCATGTGTAACAATGACCTTCAAATCTTCTAGACACATATCTAGTGTTAGCATTATAGCTTGTGTTCTCATTAGATCTACTTCTACACACATTAGCAACATGTCTAGGTTTGTGACAGATAAAGCAAACAGGTTTGAAATCTTTCTTAATAGTAGGCTTCTTAGCCTTAGGAGCAGTTTCACCTTTGTGCATGTTTCTCTTGGTACTAGAAGATTCTCCTTTCTCAGATGTATTGAAACCTAGTCCAAATGTGTCACCTTTCATCCTCTAAGATTGGATCTACTCATCCAACATAGAAGAACTCTTGTTGAATTTTTCAAGCTTCCCATTAGCCTTAGTAAGCTCTTTGGTAAGTGTAGCGTCCTAAAATTGTGACACTTGCAATTTCGACCACATTTGGGTCTTCACGATGGCGACGCAACACTGAACCTGAATGGAGACCCCGAAACTTTCTCATGACATCAAAAACTGCATTTTTCTAGCACCCTGGCTTGATCCTCCTTGCACCCTGCTGTCCCGGGAGGTGGGACCAGAGCGCCCAGCGCCCTGGTCCTTCAGGACCAGGGCGCCCAGCGCCCTGGTCCTTCCCTAGGACCATGGCGCCCAGCGCCCTGGTCCCCCAGGACCATGGCGTCCAGCGCCCTGGTCCCTGGCCCTATTTTGGGCCCGGTCTCCTATGGGACTTCGGGTCTTTTTGTTTGCAATTTGGAAAATAACATTTCCTGGTCGGCCTAAGGTCGGGAAAATCAGTCTATTAACCCTAATTGGCAAGTATATAAACTACTTTTCCTCTCTCATTTTGGGGGGGAAGAGTGAAAAAGTTGGAAACGATATTCAAACATTCAAGCATTCAAGCATTCGAGCATTCAAGCATTCCTTCAAGCAATTGATCATTCTAAATCTCCATTCAAGGCTAGGTGTTGCATTCAAGACAAGGATTCAACCATTGAAGAGGAGATCACATACTACAACATACAACATACAACAAACAACAACATCTATACCTTCGCATATAAGGATACAAACATCCTTACAACAAGGTACTAGTACTTGTTTTACATTACAGTCATTTACATTTACAACATTTCTCATTTCTTGGTTAATTCCAAAATCGGGGTTTGACCTAAGGGCAAACCCCTAATCCCTAACCCCTCAATCGTCTTCACTTTTCTGTGTGTAGGTTGCAGGTACACGGCTGAAATTGAAGATCTGGAATCCTTGTGCAGAGATGAACAGATCCCCCTTCGTTTCGCAGATTTTTCGGAGGACCGTGTGCACGCCGGGCGCCATCGTCCCGACAACTTTTGTTCAAATTTGCAGGACAGTGCCGTCTCGACATTTTACTGCTAATTCCAGGTCTGCAGCTTCATATCATATCCCTATCTCTGTTTATAAGAGAATATTTCCCTCTTTACATGCATTCCTAGCTTAATCTTTCTATCTACATTCTTTACAAAAGAGGGTATCCTTGCTATCACAACCCTTGAAACTCATATAGAATCCAATCTTGCATTGCGTGGGATTGGATCTTGTGGGTTTCAACCCCTCTTTTGAATGTAAAGTCCCTCCTAAGTGAAAACCATCAACCCTAGTGACTCTCCCTTCTCTCTCCTCGGAGTTGGGGAGGGGAGAACAACTAGGGTTCGATTTCTCCGCTTTACAGTAAGATCTTCATTATGCTTTGTAAGGGTCTCTCTAAGAGACATTGCCATTTCAAGATCTAACTATAATGCTTCTTTCTCTTCCTTCTCCTCATGCTAATGTTCATGCAAAGCTGCATTCTCCTGCTTGATCTAAGAAATCTCATGATCTCTCTCTTTGATTAGGTCTTCAGCTGCCCTCCTTGCTTCAAGTTATTGACTCATACAGATTGTTAGGGCTTCAAGTTATCTCCTCATATTTAGCTTTTCACAATTCAATTTCTCCACTTCTTCAACCAATACATCAATGTTGGCCTCATCTAAAGAACTGTTGTCAGAGATCTCCAATAGTTGCTCAATCGGCTCTCTCCTCTTAACTTGTGAAGCTTTAAATATGCTTCTCAGGGTTTCAAGATCCTCTCTGGTTGCATCAAGCACTCTAGCCATTTCTCTATAACTCATATCCCCCATAATGGCTTTAGGGTTTCCTTCCAAGCGATTAAGCCTCAAGGAAGTTAGGCTCTGATACCAATTGATAGACTTATAAATAACTGAAAGGGGGGGGTGAACCAGTGATAGCAAAAATAATAACACTTTAAACCTAGACCGATAAAAACAATTAAGCAGTTTACTTTAAACTATGCATGCAATCCAAAGTGTTATAAAAGCATCCACAATAAGTAAAACATCCACCATAGCACAAGTGTTTATACGTGTAAAACCCAATTGGGAAAAACCACGGTGAGATGGAACTCACAAGTTAACTATCTGTAGAAATAGACAACTGACCGGTTAAGGTCTACAAAGTGCTTTGCTAGGAGAGAATTCTGTTAAAGATCCCAAAGCCATGTTAGGAGCTATACCCCGTTAAAGGTAGTACCCTGTTAGGAGTAAACTCGGTAGAGGGTTTCAAACCCAAACTAATGGATCACTTGGTTAGAGGATTTGTACAATGAAGCTTGTTAGAGCTTACCCGGTTAGGGGATTTAACTATTGTAGTGATTAGAAAACAATAGGTGGCATGATCTAGAAATAGCACATCTTTCTTGTATATATCCTCTTCTACTCACTCAATAATGTATCACTGACATACTCTACAACTCCTTCAATAAATCACATCAACTCTAACTCATAACAACACTTGTATCTTACATTTTAAAATAGTTCATCACAATGTTTTTTTATAGACATTAGATTTCATGTTGGCTCAAGAACCTCATCACAATTTCCTAGGTTCAATGTATCTAGACAATCTTTCATTGCACATCACAGATTACCACCAAATCTGTCAGTTAGAGATAACTCATCATGATTGGTGATAACTCATCACACAATCAGTGAAACCGGTTGGAACACTGATATCAGTCGACTGTTAATCTCTTCCAACTCATAGACTGATTGCCCTCTATTTGCCTCCTTGTTGATCTCCACAATATCTCCAAACTAGTGCTAGTGAAAATGACCAAAACCAATTGTCATTCCTACATATACCAGTTGTCTACATGTATTGGTTAGACACCTTCAAACCAGTTAGACTTCTCTATACAAATGATACTAGTTTGCAATACAAAGACTTAGGAGTAGCACCGGTTTATCTTAACTAAGATTACTATGACAATGTGAACATGTGTGTGTGTGTATGTGCCGTCAATGACAACATATAAAGTCATCCATTACAAAAATCATCATCAAGCCAACATCTTCTCAGAAGGTTTTGAATAAGATGAAAATGATCTTGGAGAAGTATCATGCCAGGAGTTACATTGAGCTCTATGATACCAGGTGTAATTCCTTTAGGAGTGAATATGCTTATAGTCAATGGAGGCTTGAAACTAGTTTCTTATCAGAACAACCCTACAAGACTCATCCTCTGTCTCTCCTCTATCACTCATTGGCAGAGGGTTAAAGAAGGAGCCATACATAGGAAAACATGCAAAACAAGGTTGGGATTGGGGCGGAAGTCGATCATCTCAACATGGGCATGGAAGCTGCAATGCCTTCCCTTCACTTTTTATTCCTCTGTGATCTCCTCTTTCCATTTTCTCTGATCTTGGGCATGAAGGTTGAAGATCCTCCTCTAGTTTCGGGGTAACTTTACTTCTTGTCAAGATCTAATTCCCCTTCTCGAAGGGGAATGATCTACAGACCAAAGATGATGCATCTCATGATCCATTTGGAAGCATCTTCAGTGATAATGACATGACTCAAAAGGTTTTTGTTTCTACCAAAATGCAGTTAGGAATTTTGGTTCTACTTCATGACAACCGCTAGCATGGACAGTCTTTTGGGAGACTATGAGGAATATTTTGTAACAAAGTAACAAGCAATATTATAAGCTTGTGACAAGTGTCTCCTCTAGCCTGAAGCTTGTTGCTCGCTTGTTCTATAAAAGGGAAATTAGGGCCATGAGACAGAGGTCAAGAAATTTGGTCTAGAAGTATGGATCCAAATAGTTGGTCATGTATAGTAGGTCTAGGTGAAATGAGTAGGTTGTAATAGGAATTTGCAAAGAAAATAAAATGGGTTTTGTGTCTTAGTTTTTTGCAGGTTCTTGAAGGATTTATATGCAATGTAATTTGTAATAGAAAATAGCTTATGAAATGAATGAAAGTATTGTCCGAATTCATTTTATCCAATGTATAACTCTGTTACATTTTTTAATGAGTAAGATCAAGGGTTTTTCTCATTCGTTGCATTGTTGTTATGCATGTTACTTATATCTTACGCTCTGACCTAAGGGGTTGATTAAACTACTAGATAGGATTTGCAGACTAATTGGGCTTATACAGGGATTCCAAGAAGTATTTTGGGTTGGGATAGACAGATGAGATACATTGTAAGGCACTGTTATCTTGAGATCTTTAGCTGTTAGATTAAGGTTTATGTTGCATTTTTATCTTGCATTCTACAATTTTAGTTGCCTAATAGATAAGACATTGATCACTGCTTACAGTCATTTTTATATGACATTTCTTTACTCATAACTCATCGATGGCTTGCTATAACTTTGATAATATCAAAATATCTTTGCATTTTCTGTGTATGATGTTGTTTGTCCAAAAGTCATCTCACACTCCAAAGCAGGTTGAGGATCAGTGAGAGATAGTCACTCTTTATCATTCTCCCTCTTTGTTTGAGCCCCCTTTTAGGAGTGATACCATCTGCTTTGTTTTAATGTCGCCTACAAGTGTGGTGTAGAGATTGCAAAAGTATTAAGGGAACACCTTCCTGGGTTTTGCAGAGTTCGAAGTGTAGAAGGATAATAAAAAAATCTTTGTTATATTGTTGGTCCAAGTCCTTGAGTATCCTAAACGGTCTAGAGGTTGGCCTCTCCATGCTTGTCTCGAGGGCTCGACTTGGTTTCTGTCCCTGGGACAATGCAAAAACCCTGCCAAGTGCATTTTGGGGAACCGACATAGGGTTTTATCACCAAGAATATGTGTTGTTATACTGAACTGAAAACCCTTATCGCTATGATTTGAAAGAGTTTCTAAGTAGTATATCAGGTTTTGCCGAAGAGAGCAAGTCTCATTGAAAAGAAAGACATTATCGGCAAGAGACTCTAGTGTCACTCCAAAAAGATCATATCGGTGTATCTCTAAGGGGCCAATAATAGGCAGATTAATTCTTGTCGAAGTGCCAAGTCTCCTCAAAAAGAACCATTGTCACCAAGATACCTTCGTTGTTACATTGAAGAGAAACCTCATCAACAAGATGGAAAAACCATCACATCGAAAAAAAGTTATTTCGATGAATCTCCAAGGGGCAAACATAGACAAATAAATTGTTGCCAAAAGGAATTTTTCTACCTTTCCACCAAGAGGCCCCACTTGAACATATCACATTCTAGGAGAACCATTCAGCGGTTGCCAAAATGGACCAAAGAACAATTGCCACTTAGATACCTACGTACACATAGACAAGTGGGACTGGCAGAGATGGTGGAGCCACATCACACAAACAGACATATCGACAAGAGGTGGAATATCTACATAGACCAAACTTGATCTCACTGAAATGCAATGTCACTCCAAAAAGGAGGCCATATCGCCAAGACAGGATGGTGGACTCATCGAAGGAAGAGGGATATCGGTATGACAATAATAAATGCTGAGAGACCAAAGAAGTCTTTCTAAATAGGTAAGTCACACCAAACTGAATGTCACATAGCTGAGACCAGACTAATGTCACAACAAATCAAGAACCATGTCAACATGACAAAAACAAGGTCTCTCTAAAAACTGGCAAACCATGGATTTTTAATAGTTTTCTATCTACAACAAGGGCATGGAATATACCAGATGGATCAAACACACTATGAGGCATATTTAGAACATTATGCCAAGACTAAAACACATGAATTCAACCCTTTTTCACATATGCAACTTCATTTGTTGACATCAATGACAACATTATGCCAACAATCTCCCCCTTTGGCATTGATGTTAACACACAAATTTCCTCACCCCCTTATACCACATTCTAGGAGAACCATTCAACGGTTGCCAAAATGGACCAAAGAACAAT
Organism: Cryptomeria japonica; assembly: GCF_030272615.1. Lineage (NCBI taxonomy): Eukaryota > Viridiplantae > Streptophyta > Pinopsida > Cupressales > Cupressaceae > Cryptomeria > Cryptomeria japonica. The sequence goes on from NC_081409.1 coordinate 859,069,784, forward strand.
TGCCACTTAGATACCTACTTACACATAAACAAGTGGGACTGGTAGAGATGGTGGAGCCACATCGCACAAATAGACATATTGACAAGAGGTGGAATATCTACATAGACCAAACTTGATCTCACTGAAATGCAATGTCACACCAACAAGGAGGCCATATCGCCAAGACAGGATGGTGGTCTCATCGAAGGAAGAGGGATATTGGTATGACAACAATGACTGCTGAGAGAACAAAGAAGTCTTTCTGAATAGGTAAGTCACACCAAACTGAATGTCACATAGCTGAGACCAGACCAATGTCACAACAAATCAATAACCATGTCGACATGACAAAAACAGGGTCTCTCTGAAAATTGGCAAACCATGGATTTTTAACAGTTTTCTATCTACAATAAGGGCATGGAATATACTAGATGGATCAAACACACTATGAGGCATATTTAGAACATTATGCCAAGACTAAAACACATGAATTCAACCCTTTTTCACATATGCAACTTCATTTGTTGACATCAATGACAACATTATGCCAACAATTTCCCCCTTTGGCATTGATGTTAACACACAAATTTCCTCACCCCCTTATACCACATTCTAGGAGAACCATTCAACGGTTGCCAAAATGGACCAAAGAACAATTGCCACTTAGATACCTACATACACATAGACAAGTGGGACTGGTAGAGATGGTGGAGCCACATCGCACAAACAGACATATTGACAAGAGGTGGAATATCTACAAAGACCAAACTTGATCTCACTGAAATGCAATGTCACACCAACAAGGAGGCCATATCGCCAAGACAGGATGGTGGTCTCATCGAAGGAAGAGGGATATCGGTATGACAACAATGACTGCCGAGAGACCAAAGAAGTCTTTCCGAATAGGTAAGTCACACCAAACTGAATGTCACATAGCTGAGACCAGACCAATGTCACAACAAATCAATAACCATGTCGACATGACAAAAATAGGGTCTCTTTGAAAACTGGCAAACCATGGATTTTTAACAGTTTTCTATGTACAACAAGGGCATGGAATATACCAAATGGATCAAACACACTATGAGGCATATTTAGAACATTATGCCAAGACTAAAACACATGAATTCAACCCTTTTTCACATATGCAACTTCATTTGTTGACATCAATGACAACATTACGCCAACAATTTCCCCCTTTGGCATTGATGTTAACACACAAATTTCCTCACCCCCTTATACAATAATGAAAAATGGTTTGCATAGCTGAGATACTTCATTTGATATGCATATTGACTGCCATTTCATCTAATATGCAACCAATAAAATCCCTCTTAGACCATATATCTTTGTTGGAAAACGTTCAATCTGCACACAACCTCTCATAAAGTTGTAGATAACACCCAACTTGTAATAATTATGTATTGTGTAACTGAAGCACTTCTCCCCCTTTGATTCAGGCCACATCTTCCCATGTATTCATTTTTTATGCTTGTGTATATTTGTGTTGTTAATCTGTATGGAAATTTTTTATCCCCCCTAAGTTCCAAAATCAAAACTCCCCCTGCAATTGACAATAAGCTGAATGACATACCTACTGTTAAACACAACTGCAATGACAATTATGTTGGAACCACATTTCACTGACCCCTGTAAGACAACATTTGCATACACTCCTATTGGTTATATGCTAGATGAACCATTACTACAATATAACCTATGCAAATTTGTTTATCTCCTCTTAAGGACCAAAAAATAATATGCACTACTTATCTCTCCTTGGGAACAAGAATTAGGTTAAAGGATGAAAAATATAAATCAGTATGCTCCCCCTGAACCACAAATGTCTAGAAATACTTAAGGACTAAAAGAGGAAGGAGGGACAACTCCCAATTTGAATATGGGATATTCAAATGTATCTTTGGGCAGTGGCTTAGTAAATATATCTGCAACCTGCTCTCTTGTACACACATATTCAACTCTAACCTCTTTTTGAGATACCTTTTCCCTCAGAAAATGATATTTAATGGTTATATAATTTTTCCTTGAATGTATGATTGGATTATTTGATATATTTATTGCACTTGAGTATGCCTATATATCTTTGAGTGTTTGCTTCATCCATAACACTTGAGAGTAACAAGTTGTAGTTGCAATGTACTCAACCTCAACAGTTGATAATGAAATTGATTCTTGCTTCTTGCTATGCCAAGAGACCAACATATCACCAAGGAAGAATGCTCCACATTGGTTCTCTTCCTATCATCCACACACCCTGCCCAATCAACATCAGTGTAGGCTTGTAAAGTGAAATCACCATTCTTAGGATACCATAAGCCACAATCATGTCCCCTATAAATACTCAAAAATTCTCCTTGCTACATTGACATGTGATTGTTTTGGAGCTGCTTGAAACCTTGCAACCATGCACACTGCCTGAACTATATCAGGTCTAGAGGCAGTTAGATAAAATAGTCTTCCAATCATGGATCTATATAAATTCTGATCTACATTAGGTGACTCATCATCCTTGCTTAGTTTGCTTCATGTCACCATAGGGGTAATAACCAGCTTGCTATTTTCCGTTTGAAATTTCTTCAACATGTCCTTAGCATATTTGGTTTGAGAGATGAATATGCCATTGCCTAACTGAGATATTTGCAAACCAATAAAATAAGATAGCTCTCCTAGTAATTGTAAAGCGGAAAATCGTGGTCGAACCCTAGTTGGTCTCCCCTCTTCTAACTCCGAGGAGAGAGAAAGGAGGTTCGCTAGGATTCGATGGGTTTTCACTTAGGGGGAAGACTTTACATTCAAAAGAGGGGTTGAAACTCATAAGATTCAATCCCACATAATGTAAGATTGGATGCTAAATGAATTTCAAGGGTTAGGAAAGCAAGGCTACCCTCTTTTGTAAAGAATGTTGTTAAGGAAATTAAGCTAAGCATGCATAGAAAGTCATAAAGATTCGCTTATAAACTGAGTTTAGTTTATAGGATGAAGCTGCGGACCTGGAATTAGCAGTAGAATGTCGATACGGCGCTGTCCTGCAAATTTGAGAAAAAGTTGTCAGGACGATGGCACCCGGCACCACGGTCCTCCGAAAAATCCGCGAAACGAAGGGGGATCTGTTCGTCTCTGCACAAGGATTCCAGATCTTCAATCTCAGCCGCGTACCTGCAACCTACACACAGAAAAGCGAAGACGATTGGGGGGTTAGGGATTAGGGGTTTGCCTTTAGGTCAAACCCCGGTTTTGGAATTAACCAAGAAATGAGCAAGTGCTGTAAATGTAAATGACTGTAATGTAAAACAAGTACTAATACCTTGTTCTAAGGATGTTTGTATCCTTATGTGCAAAGGTTTAGATGTTGTATGTTGTAGTATGTAGCATGTAATAAGTGATCTCCTCTTCAATGGTTGAATCCTTGACTTGAATGCAACACTTAGCCTTGAATGGAGACTTGAAATGATCATTTGCTTGAAGGAATGCTTGAATGCTTGAATGCTTGAATGCTTGAATGTTTGAGTATAGTTTCCACGCTTTGTACACATATCCTCCTCATATGCCAAATGAGAGAGAAAATGTAGTTTATATACTTGTCAATTAGGGCTGATAGACTGATTTTCCCGACCTTAGGCCGACCAGGGAAGTATATTTCCAAATTGCAAACAAAAAGACCCGAGCCCCTTAGGAAACTGGGCCCAAAATAGGACCCAGGGACCAGGGCACTGAGCGCCCTGGTCCTGAGGGACCAGGGCGCCCAGCACCCTGGTCCCACCTCCGGGACAGCGGGGTGCAAGGAGGTTCAGGCCAATGGTGCTTGAAAAATGCAGTTTTCAGTGTCGTGAGCAAGTTTTGGGGTCTCCATTCAGGTTGCGTGTTGCGTCGCCATCGTGAAGACCGAAATGCAGTCGAAATTGCAAGTGTCGCAATTTTAGGACACTACAGTAATGAGATCTGAAACTCAGATTGCATCTAATCAACAAATTCCTTACACAAGATATCCTTATTTCCTACAAAAATAATATAATCCACATATACCACAACTATGATCATAATATTTCCATTTGTTTTGATGTACAAATTACTATCAACACACCCGTTTTTGAATCCTTTTTGATGTATATATTTATCCAACCTAAAATACCATGCTCTCAATGCCTGCTTTAGACCATACAAAGATTTCTTCAACCCACAAACAAAGTTTTAATCCTCATGTAGCTAAAATCCTCAAGGTTCTCTATGTAGACTTCTTCTTTAAGATTCCCATTCAAGAAGGCTGATTTGACATCCATTTGGTATACTTTATATCTTTTATATGTTGAAAATGATAAGAACAATCTAATGGCTTCAAGCCTTGCAACTAGAACAAAAGTTTCCTCAAAACCTATCCCCTCAACTTGAGAGTATCCCTTGCATACTAGTCTTTCCTTGTTCCTTATTACTTTGTCTTCTTCATTCATTTTGTTTCTATAGACCCATTTTGTCCCAATGACATTTTTATGTGCTAGTCTTGGTACAAGTTCCCATGTTTTATTTTTCTCAATCTGTTGTAGCTCTTCTTCCATTACTTTCATCCACTTTTCATTCTTTCTAGTCTCATTAAAGTTTCTTGGTTCCATTTTAGTCATAAGGCAGAAATTAACTTGTATATTTGTCCTAGCATGTCTTCTCCTTGTTTGTACAACCTCATTCTTTTTGCCAATAATATGATCTCTAGGATGGTTCTTTTGAACATATCTATTTATATCCTTGTTTGGTACTTCTTCTTGACTTTTAGATTTCTCTTCATCTTCAATAGATGGTTCTTCAATATGATTTACCATACTTCGTCTTCCTTTATGGAAGTCTTCATCCACTCTCACATTTACACTTTCAACTACTTTCTTTAGCCTTTTGTTAAAACACTTGTAGGCCTTGTTGTGAGTAGAATAGACCAAGAAGATGCCTTCATCACACCTTGACTCAAAGCTTCCTAGACCATCCTCATCTCTTCTGATAAAGCATTTACTACCAAACACCTTGAAGTACTTTACTGAAGGCTTTTTGTCATACCACAACTCATATGGAGTCATCTTGTTATTTACTCTTAGTTGCACCCTGTTAAGTCTGTATATAGCTATGTGGATTGATTCCTTCCAATATACATCAGAAAGATTTGATTCATTCAACATAGTTCTTGTCATCTCCTTGACTACCATGTTTTTCCTTTCCACAACACAATTTTGTTGTGGTGTTCTTGGAGTTGAATATTGTCTTCTAATTCCATGCCTTTCACAATAGTCTTCAAATTCATTTGATGTGAATTCTCCCCCTCGGTCTAATCTCAAACATTTAAGCTTTTATATACTCTCCCTTTCAACCATTTTTCTAAATATTTTAAATCTTAGAAAGGCTTGTGACTTGTATTGAAGGAAAGTGACCCATGTCATTCTTGAGAAATCATCAATGAGCAGCATAAATTATTTCTCACCATTGAGATCTCTTGTCCTAGTTGGACCACACAAATTAGTATGTACAAGTTCCAAAGGCCTTGTAGTACAGTACTCTCTGGTCTTGAAGCTTACTTTAATTTGCTTTCCTCTTTGGCACTCATCACAAATGGTGTTAGCTGGCTTGATAATCAAGGGTATGTACCTTACATAACCTTTCTTGCTTACCTTGACAAGATTATCAAAATTAATGTGACCCAACCTTCTATTCGACAACCAACTCTCATCAAATTGTCACATCATCCATTGAGACTCAAAACATTCTTTCAAGTTGTAGACATTACCATCCGTTCTCTTGCTCTCAGCAACTATTTTTTCATTGCTTTCTTTTCTTATTTCACATCCTTTAGAATCAAAAGTAAATTTATACCATTTTCCACACATTTGACTTACACTAAGTAGATTATGTTTTAGTCCTTCCACATAGTATACATTTTGAGCTTTTAGTTTTCCATCAATGCTTAGTGTACCCTTGCCTTTTATCTTAGTAGAAACATATTTATGTCTGCTTGATTAAATGAATTTTATATTTGTTTAATTATCATCCATCTAGCTATTAATTAAATTCACATTTAATTAATCTATAATCCATTTTCCAACTATTAATTAAATTGATATTTAATTAATTCACTCCCTTCTTCTATTAATTAAATAAATTATTTGATTTAATTCACCGAGCCAAATGCAATTAAATAAATCATATTTATTTAATTAAATTCCCCTTTCACATTTAATTAAATACCCTTCACACATTTAAATAAAATAATATTAATTAAAAAACCCATCCAATGCAAGTTGCACCATAAATTTAAATAAATTAATATTTATTTAAAATCCTAAAAATCCCTCCTACTTGCATTCTCCTACAAACCCACTTGCACACTAACTCTCCTTCTAAATTCTTCTAATCCCTTCCAAATTAGCCTAAACTCCCTTATAAGTATTTGCACATTCCTAAACTGAGGATTAGGAAGGAGTCACTTCTCAAACCATTAAAGATTTTCTCCCTTCCACAAGTTAACCTCTAAAGTCTTCCTAAGCCTTTAAGGCTAACTCACCTTTGATCCTTGGTTAGAGACTTTTCTCTAACTTAACCATTCATCTAACCCCCAAGTATCTTCAATAATTCATTTATTTTACCATGGTTATCCTTTAACCCTTGCACAAGAGTTTATCCACTAACCTAACCCTAACCAAACCCCCCGGGGTAACCATCAAGTCTCTTCAGGCATTTAATTCCTTTTCTCTCTCCTCTCAAGTTTTCTCATGTTGACACTTGTCAACATGGGATTGGTTTGAAAGTGTCACATGGATTGAGGATCATACAATCCTAGCCCTTGTTAAGATAATTCAATCTTAACCATCCAATTGCCCATTTCTTCTATAAATAGGACTCATCCCTTCATTATCAGGGGACACCAAGTTTCAACCTTAGAATCTAGATTTTGTCTCTCTTTGCCTCTATCATAAGCTTAAGCATTTAGAAGCATTGTTATCATTAGCGCATATCATGTTGGCATAGTATATCATGTTAGTATAGTATTTCACTATCATAATATAAAATCTACATCATAACAAGCTTAGTTATAATCCATATAGATCTTAGTTGCATTAGCATATAGATCGTTATCAACTCATCACTCATTCTTTAGGTTGTCATTCTAAAGGTCAGTTGTTCAATGATCTGAGAGCAACCATGACTTGAAGAATCCTTAGAGATAGAGGAAAAGGGAATGTCATGGAAGGACTGGTTATTTAATTTGTTTTATTTATTAGATCATTTACATATAATATTTCATTGGTATGTTTGCTATTCTGCTATTAATTAATTGACACCACCTTTCAGGCATACATTTTTGGTGCCCATTGTGGGGCTCTCCCACAATTTTAATATTTTATTGCAGGTTTTAACCCAGGTCCAGAACGCAAGATATGATAGCGCATTTGATAGCTCTTCTAACGCATTTGACAACTCTTCTAACACATTTGATAGAGTTTCTAGCGCTTCTAACAAAACTTCTAGGATTTCCAACATTTATTCTAGCGCATTTAAAACTTTATGTAGTGCTTTTAATCACTCTTGTAGTGCATATAACTGTTCCTGTAATGCATTTATTGGATGTTTTAGTTGTTTTTTCTGGGACCAAAAAGCTAAAATTTGTAACCAAAGATAAAAAATTTAGGCTTGTAAGCCCACAATCTCGACTAATCTTTCAAAAAGGTTTTGCAGGTGCTAACATTTCTTGCAAGTCCAATGGAGTTAGATTAGGTTTTTACTTTAGTTTTTCAAGTTTTCATCTTGCAAAGGGTAAAAAGAATTCATAGTTTTTTTCTTCCAAAGGGTAAAAAGAATTCACACTTCATTTTTGCAAGGTAAAAAGAACTTCATCTTTTATTTGGTACTTTAAAAAGGATCTCACTTCTTTTCTTGGAGAAGGTTAAAAAGAACAACAAAATGAAACTTTCTTTTTTTACAACCAACTCACATTGTCCTTTGGTGCAAATTAAAAAGAACAAGACAAACTTTATTTTTGTTACAAAGGGATTAAAAAAGACAATACACATTTTATTTTGCAAAGTAACAAAGAACAAGCTATCTTTTCCGAATTTCAAGTTCTAGTTTTTCTTGCAAGGTTTTCCAAAATTCTCGAGTTAATTTGTTGCAATTATTGGCTTAAGAGAACACTTAATTTTTCTATCTTGGATAAAAACAACACCATGTTTATTGGAACAAAATTTCCACATAGTAAATAGATCACATTGCAATGATAGGATAATAAGAACAAATATTGCCTACCATGCTTCAAAAGTGATAAGGTATATGCTCTCTCCTTAAATTGGGTGTTCAAAAAGCTGGACTCACTCTTTGTTTTCTTTCCTTTATTGCAATTAGGATACAACCTTTAGCAGGCCTGCCCTCCCAAGAAGCCTATAAGGCCGATAAGAGGGGAATGACCTAAGTAGGGAATGGCTAACACCAAGTATTCCAACCCACTATAATCAAATGTGGATTATGATGAAAATCATATCCAATAATAGTGTTCATTGATAGCCTTCCCCCAATATCCTTGAGATACATAAAGCCTTTGATCTAAAGGTTGGGAAGCTTCTTCAAGGAGTTTATCATTGATGCACCGAACAGAGCCCTTATTATGAACTCTAAGTATAGAGGCCAAGTTGAGTCAATTATCCAAACATTTGTAATATCATAGTGCAAGGGTGGGGAAGAATTTGCCCCCAAGACGCTCACCATACATCTTCCAAGAAAATGATCCAATTGAGGAGCAATTCTCTTCGGTTCAACTTCTGGAAAAAAGAAAAAAAATGGGGTGCACCCTCGAGTGTGATAAGGTTATTTGAGCTGAAGGAGTATCATGATGTAGGCTATGATATTATGAATAACCTTTTTGACAAATAGAAGAGTCTAACTGAGTTGTATTCATTTGTTCAAACCGGTGAAAAAAATGGGGTTTTGAAAAAGATCCTAAGAACATACACTTGATGTTTAAATTAGAGACAAATATGTTTCAGTGTTCACAAATGCTTACTATGTTCTAGTCAGAAATCACAAAAACATCTTGCTAAAAATTCAAAAAAACATCCAAAACTTGAAAATTTTAGAAAACTCTAATGACTGGTGCATTTGATCAATTTTTTGGTGCATATGATCCTTATTATAGTCCATATAACTTGTCTGTCAATGCATGCAACATCTCTGATAGCGCATATGATCATTGGAACAACGCATTTGACATTTTTAGTAACGTATTCAACAAATGTTTTAGTGCATTTACTCTAGCACGTTTGAGATAGAGGGCATTTGCTGGTAGTTTCTGCAAAATTCAAAAATTGTTTTGGATACCCTTTTTAGCCTTCTTTTAGGTCATATTGTCACATAAAAGCTTTCCTAAGAAAAAACAGACTGTATTTCAACAAGTGATCTGATTACACCTTTCAACAACACATGAATCAAATACCTACCTTATTTACTCTAGTCAAATCAATTAAGTTTCTATATTAGAATATATTATTCCCAATCAAGAAACTTCATTAATCACTTGACACACCTAGTCATATCAATAGGAAAACATCAAACCTACTATTTCAACTTTGTAAACTTGAATCAGTCAAACAAGTATTTGCAATCAAAACATCCTTTCAAAACAAGACACAAATTTAAAACACTTGTGTGACCATTTCTTGTCTCTCAAAAAGGAAGAATCTTAGTCAAAAGACAATCTTAAAGAGAAGAAGATTTATTTACATAAACCACAAACTCTTGTTAAAACATCACACATTCCTACACAGTTTTTGTACAGGGTCATGGAAACAAGGAATCTTTAAAAACATACGCCTTTGAATAAAGATCTGCATTATCACAACATCTCAATTGAAGTGGGAAAATTTCCTTGTCCTATCTACCTCAATAAAAAATCACCTACTGAGTTATTCAAAACCCTTCAACAATGGCCACAATTAGATCACTCACATGCTCGTACTAACTAGAGCTCAAAAACAAAAATGTAGAGAGAAGGCAATGAAACCACAATCAACCATGGAAAGAAGAGAGGAAAATCCCTTTTATAGTTATCAAGATCTCTAAATAGAAGACATAAATGATGAACAAATTCAAGAGGCTCAACAAGATCCCAAGTTCCAAAAATTTATGGAAAATCTTCTAGAAACTGTCCTAGAAAAATACTTTTTGATGTTAGCAAGTCAATGGGCCAAACATCCTGGTGGTTTCGATCTAAGAAAACTAAAAGAAACTCCTATGAGACCAAAAGCTAAGACAAGACATAATGATGATAATCATTTGAATGCAATAATACAACAAATCTAGGCCCTTCAACAAGAAATGCAAGACATGCAAAGGGGAACAACAAGGAGATATACCTTGGAAGACATTTTCCCCTATCCATTTGATCAGAACTTGAACATGGTAGCATTTCCACCAATTGTGAAATTCCAAGATATAATAAATACAATGGCAAAACTAACCCACAAGACCATGTGAGGGAATTTTACACCATGAGTTTGGAAATTTCACATAACGAGACTTACTTAATGACATTATTTCCAAGAGGCTTGGGTGGACAAACCATGGAATGGTTCTCAAAATTCCCACCAAACATCAAGACATTCGACGAGCTAGTTGACAAATTTATATGTCAATACTCATATAATATTCAACATGAAGTCACCATGCTTGACCTATGCAATATGAAACAGAAAAATGGTGAAACATTCATTTCCTTCTTGCAAAGATGGCGGCGTTTGTTTGTTAGGTATCCTCATCCCGTGCTTGAAAAAAAATAAATGGATATTTTCGTTGATAAACTGAACATTGAAATGATCTATAGACTCGAATTGCAATGTCCACCAAGTTTTCAAAAGCTAATTGAAAATGGTCTCAAAATTGAGGAAGCCTTCATGAGAAGAGGAGTGTTAAAATTCTCTAAAGAAGGCATAAACTTTTCCAACAATTATAACAACACCAACAACAATGATAAATCCAAATTTTTGATAAGAAATAAGAATATTGTCAATGATGGTGTGGTTGATGCACATACACTCAAACCAAAGCAACCAATCTTGAACTTATCAGGAACTACACCCTCGAATAATCCAGATCACGCCAAATCTAAACCAACACTTGTGTGTGTGAAAAGTGGGCCTGTATCTGTATTTGAAATACATAACACTTCAATTAAGTCATTAGATGCATGGCTAGTAAATCAATAATTAATGAATAATAAACCATTACAAAGTGACCCATTGCCTTCTAGTAGATGCGAGTTTAGATTGCTCTCAGATTGTTAAGTTATCTGGTGACTAGACAACACCTAAACGAAGGATTTTGAATCTATATGAGAATGGATTTAAGCTAGATGATTTAAGCAATATGAAATAACTAATATGCAATATCTCAATGCAAATTCTCAGTGAACCTAGAGAAAAAACAACATAATAACAGTATATTCTCCAAGATCTTTGAATGAGAGATGAGAGCTTGAATTTATAGAAAATTCAGAAAGAAACCAACAACTGAGATCAAATGATGATGAGCGATCAAGATTTTCCAAGAGGAAGCACAATCTAGGTGAATTGATGTAATTGGACGTTTTTCTCAGTTTTAAAATAAATTGAACTAAAATTAAGATAAAATCAAGAAAAAACTAATTTATTCTCTATTTCATTCAATTTTAATATTTAATTGTTTTAATTGCTTTCTTTGAGATTATCTATCAATTTTTAATTTGTTTTTTTCAAGAATATCTCCAATTGATTTCTTTTCTGAATTTTTAATTGTTTTTTGTCAATTAATTCCTTTCTTGATTTATTTCCTTTTTTGAAGATTTGTGCTCATAATTTCCAATTCCTCTTTCTTGATTTGTTTCCTTTTTTGAAGATTTATGATAATTTTTATTTATTTTTCAAATTAATTCCTCTTTTTTGATTATTTAATGGCAAATTGATTTATTTAGTTAAATATGCTAGGATATTTAATAAAATAAATAAGACAATTGTTTAAAATGATTTACTTGGCATGATCAATTAATTAAATAAATATTTAATTAATATTGGTTGATTAATTTTGCCATGTGACATTTGATGATTAAAGAATTAATTGTGCGCTCAAGATTTATTTAATTGCCTTTGGTTAGGACCTTGGTGACGTCGTCGAGATTAGGGGCCCATGGTTTAGATGACCATTTTTAGGGTATTACATTTGCCCCTCTTTGAATTAATGTGCGAGCATCGTGTTGGTTCAAAGTAAATTTGATGTCTAGAAGATACCAGTTCTGAACTTGATTGATCACGAACTAGAAGAAGAGTGAGGTGTTTAGCTTGATTGAAGCGATGAAGTTGAACATAGTTGATTAAAGCGATACCGATCCCAAACTTGATTGAACTAGGAAAGATAGAGAGCAAAGATACCGAACTTGAACTTGATTGATCAAGAAGCAGATCTTACTGATCTAGAACTTGATTGAACTAGACACAGTGAGTGAAGATAAAATCGATCTTGAACTTGATTGATCAAGACACAATGAGCGAAGATAAACTATCCATCTTGATTCAATGCAATGAAACTAAACACTTGCTTAGATTGAGTGTGATCAAAGATACTCTTTAAACCCTTGATTGAGTTTAAATGAATAATCAGCTTGATGAAAGTGATGAAACTGATTAACGTTAAGAGATTGATTCAGATGAAGACAAATATCAGCTTGATATGAAGCAATGAAACTGATATGCCCCTAGCGATTGATTTGATTAAGATGATCAAGAGATATCAACTTGATATAAAGCAATGAAGTTGAGATGCCCCTAGCGATGAGATCTTATTTGATTTTCTTTAGTTGAAAAGATTTTTTTATTTTTTTTGCTCGACTTTTGATGAAGATTTGAAAATTTTCTCGACATTGAAGATGTGAGGTCATAAGGTCACGAGTATGCCCCCTCGGGAGTGAAATCAAAAGATGGCAAGGGTTGTGCAGTGATTGTAGGCAATTTTTTTTTGGCGATGATAAGTTATTTGAGCACAAAGATTAATGTTGAAGATTAAAATCAGAGTTAATGTGAGAATTAAATTGAGATTTAGCGTTGATTAATGAGAAATTGAGCGCAAATTGAAGAAGAGAATGAGGAGTTGATGAAAGTGCTAAGTGGTCAATGTCGTGAAATTTTGATGAGAGAATTGACGTCAGATTTCGATTTCGATCCCGAAAATGAACTCAAGACAACCGATTTACGAGTTCTTGATTTGATTTCATCGTACTTGTGTTGATTGATTATGAGATGTTGTTCTATATGCTTTATTCTATATATATGCATATCTTTTTAGTATAGATGAATGAATGAAAATGGAATATGGGTGTTTATTTTTGTTTCTTTTTATGAAAATAAATGAGGAGAATGAGTAACTAGTAATGCAAATGTTTATTTTTCTTCATGCAATAATATGAATGCAAATAAGTAAAATGAAATGTATGGATCTATATAAGATGCTCATGTATGCAGCTAACATCTCAATACACAAGTACTCGATCGAAGAAACGATGATGAAAAAGAGACCACTTAGCTGAGAAATGATGATGCTTCCAACGTCTCATTCAAAAGATAAAGAAATCAGTGTTACCATACCGAAATCACTCTAAATTCACGAGATGCAGAATGAAATGCAAGATGAGATGCAAAATGAGATGCAATCCTAAACCTAGTCATTGGATTTGGATGCTTAATTTTCATCACTGAGCATTTTACAAACACAACAGGCAGAATAGAGTTCATTTCTTTGCATATGCAATATGAATTATCTTGTCCACAATGACCCTTTTTTTGTTCATATCCTTGGACAAATTACACATGCATCTGGATTGCACATTTAAGAAATTCCCACAGAAAAAGAAATGATGGAAACCTCCCTGTAGCATACAAATAAGCAAAGTCAAGGTATGTGTGGTGATTTCACCTTAATGTGAAGGCACTTATCATAGACACCCAGCTGATTAGATGTTTTCAGATCATCAGAATCATTCCTACAAGTAGAAAACAAAGAAAATATTATGCCCCCAATCCTTGCTCTTCTTAGTAAAGATAGACTTCCTCGAGTTACTCAGAGGGATAATAATCAAAAACTAATATAAAAGACAACACAAAGAAAATTTCCATGCATATATCAAATAGTTTAGTGATTGTTTTCAGTAATGTTGTTTTGCTTGTTTACTCACCGATAAAAACTCTTCAGTAGTCAGGTTACAAGTGGCTGACTCGGAGTGGACGACCAGGTTTCACTGACGTAAAGTTGACTTGCTTGATACTTCTTAGGACATGTAATGTGCTCTGTTGATTAACCTAAGACTAGGTAATTGATCAGTTTCAAGCCATGAGGGTTCCAAAAGAACTAGGACGTCACGAAAGTGACTAAAAGATATGTACAAGCGAAATCAAAGATGCATGAAAGTGGGAATGCCAATGTTGTGTTGATAGATGGAGCGCCTGAGTACAAGATAAGTGCCTGTTTACCAAGTTTTCACCTGCTTGGCAAAGATTCATTTTTTATGTTTTTTATTGAGGTGGCTATTTACCAAGTTTTCACCAAGGCATTTTCTCTCTTTTTCCCTTTTTTTTCTCTTCTTTTTTTTTTTTCTTTTTTTGAATTTCTTCAGGACTTTTTTCTGATTTTTAGGATTTTTTATTGTTTGCCCCTAGTGTCTAGCAAGGCAAAAGGGATTTTGAGTACATGAATGGATAAGAAAATGATGGTGGATTCTTTCAAGGACTATCTCACAATGTTAATCCAAGCACAAGGTCTAGATATAGCAATGTAAACCAAGGATTTTAATGATGTAAAGCAAGGATATAGCGCAGCAAAGTAAGGATATAGCGTAACGAAGCCATATGGTCCAAAGAAGTGGCCATGCCAACAGGTTTGTGGAAAGCATGTTTTTGCATTTTGTCCATAGTGTTGATCAAGATGAAGGGATAGATTTGGATAGGAGGTAGATATGATAAGCAAGATCAAAAGGGAGTAATGAAGTATGTAAGCGAGCAATGGATAGGAGCTAAAGGGTCTGGATCAAGTGTAATAGATAGGACACATGAAGCCTGCAAAGATCCTTAATCTTGTCAAGATCAAAGGTGGAAAAGGGATATGAATGTAGATAGAATGAATGAGGGATAATGGAGGATGAAGGATAATAGAAGAAGAAGGATAATAGATGGATGTACATGGATGGAACTCGCCCCCAATGTAAAGTGCAAAAGGATAATGGATTACGCATGACACTTGTTTATCAGGTTTTCATCATGGTACTTGCCCAAGCCACCACGAGAAGTGGTTTTCACTTGTGGATGAAATTATTTCTCTTTACTTTTTTTTTTCATCATTTTTCTTTTTCTTTTTTGGAAGATAATAGAGGCATGACAGGGGATGGAAGAAGGACCCCAACGTCTCACTTCTTTGGATGGTACCCTTGGACTATGAGTTGCAATAGACCATGGCTATGAAGGTATGCTCAAAGATGTTGGCAGTGTAATGAAATGAAACTAGGGCAAGGATTTATGCAAAGGATTGGATAAGAGGGATGGAAGGGTGAAAAAAAGGTGTTGGATAATGGATGGGATGTTGGAAGAATTGTGTATGGATAGATGGAAATGCTTAAAATATCAACATTGGCACATGCCTTGAGGGATGGTGGACATATGGAAGAGAAGTGAATCTCAAATTTTGAGATTTGGATGGAGGAAAGGTTACAGATTTTGGGGCATAAGAACCCAAAATGGATGAAGGAGGTGATGGAGGAACAACAATTTTGGATGCTAATTTTTATTTTTCTTTAGATTGTTGTGCTTTAAGCAGCCACTTAGGGATCCACATGGTTTTTGATTTTTCATGCTTTTGTAGTTCCTTAGAGCGCATTGCTTGTACAAGTGCCTTAGGAATCCATATAACTTTTGACTTTTCTTCTTTCTTTGTGGGCCTTTGTGGCGTTTTATATTTTTCTTTTTCTTTTTGGATCATATTTTGCTTTGTTTTGACACATCGATTAGATGGGATATGTTGATCCTTGAATACATGTGGATTACTTTACTTATGACTTTTATGCTTGGCATCCAAATTTCTTGGAGAAGGAAAAGAATGTATGAATGGATAGGAATGATATGGAGGTATTTTAGATGGATGGAAGGTACTTGAAGACGTGTGCCTTTGTTGATCCCGCATAAGGGATGGAGGGATATAGGGACCTAGAATGGATGGAAGCGATGATGGGGAAAGCGTATATTTGGTTTTAACTGGAGAAATGTAGGATTTATGAGAGATACCAACATCTTGAGAAATGTCCCTGAGGCCATGACCTTTAACATTTTCTTTAATATGGAGGGTTTCTTGCTTGTGAAGATTTACCCCTTTGCCTTTATAAATATTTTGACTCGTAGGATACATATTGCTTTGGAAAGAAGGTGCGAGTCCATTATGAGATGGAGGTGGGATGTAAGGAATGGTAGGATCATGAGAGGTATTTGTAGGCATATAGATCCTTGAGGTGAATATGGAGGATTATGACAAGGAGATGAAGGGATACTTTGATCTTGACATGGAAGAGGATCATTGGATAGAGTAGGAAGGGTGTTTGACTCTTCATTTTGAATAGGACCATTTGAAAAGGTGGAAGAGGCATCATTATCTTGCTTAGGAAGTGGATTAGGAATGAGATTTGGAAGGATGATTTTCTCTTGAGACAGAAGGAGTTCATCTTGGAATAAATGGAAAGGTACAAAGGGATCATCATGGGATTCTAGGGAGGTGGGATCTTTTTCAATCATCAGATGGGATTGAGGAGTTTTGGTGTCTTGATATTGATTTATGATAGGACTTGTTTATTCATTTTTTAGATTATCCTCTTGACATGGAGTCACTTCTAAGGAAGGGGTAATATTGTTGATATGCATGGAGGATTCTTGGAAGGTGTTCATGTTTTGGCATGCTGGGGAAGCATTTTGAGTGGGACTCTCCAGAGTGGGTACATTTGGAATTGGAGTGCATGATGACATAGGATCTAGGATTTTTAAATCTTTAGAGGAAATTGTATCAATATTGGCATTAACTTGGATTTCCATAGGAGATAGCTCTTGAGGGTAAACATGAGAAGTTTTATTGTTTGAAGGAGATGGTATGGATTATTGTTGAGAAGTTTTAGGAGATGAAGGCATCATGGAAGGGATGGAGGCCACATATGGAGCCTTGCTAGACATAGGTTCATGGTTTTGATCATGCTTAGAAGTAGTTCCTTCTTTTTCTTTAGGTGAGTCATTAGGATCTTCAATTTCAATGACACCATTATCAATGAGATCTTGAATCTTATGTTTTAATTCCATACACATTGAAGTCTTATGTTTGTTATGCCTATGATATGCACAATAATTACTCAAAACTTCACATCCCCATGTGGTCTTTTTAGGCAATATAATAAGATTGTTCTTAAGAAGCTCTTCCAAAGTTGACTCAATATATTTCCCCAAAGGTGTAAACTGTCTATCTAGGGAATAGATGTCTTTTTGTCTTGGTGAAGGTGTTTTGTGATCTTGTATGAGATTTGGTCTTTGATTGTTAATTATTTGTTGGTATTTGATCGTCAAATCACATAATCGTTTTAGCATTCCTTGAAGTTTCTCACTCTTGATATCATGCATTTTTTTTTCAAATGGAGTCATTGATTCATTTTGTTGGATTTTCATATCATATATTTCTTTCTTGATATCTTGAAGCATTTGAGCCATGGTAGCCATGGGATTCTTACTTTTGTCAAAAAATTTAGAAGATCTTTTGGTTTGAATAGGCATTTACAATCGACAAGACCAAGAGCTAGATGTGTTGCAGAAGTCAAGATCAAATTGGAGCTAGTTGTTCATTTAATGTAGTGATTGACTGAAGTAACTAAGATCTGGTCTGGTTTCAGGAATGATCTATCCTATGTAAGATGTTATCTAAGTTAACTTAGGTTTGATAAGATGTTGTTTGAACTAGCTTAGAGATGATCGACAAAATCATGCAATGCAACGACAAGGGTACACTATCAAGATTGTTTATGCTCAGGAGAATGATAACCAGTTTTATGCTCGTTGTAGACTAGTTTAGGCAAGTTTGACTATTTGGAACTAATAAAATTAGGAATTCGTACGACAGAGGATTGGACAGAGACAAGATTCTAATAGACAAAGTTTCAATTACTGACAAAGACCAATTTTTGATAAGGACTAAGTTTTTGATGTTTGACAAAGACCAGTTTGGACATGGATAGTTTATCACTGGTTTGTTGATTTTTTTCTCCAGTTTCAGTATTTCAGTTTCAGTTTGAGGGGTGAAAACACATAAAACATGCAAGATGTATAATAATTCAATCACAACACACTAACCCTATAGAAGTTTTCTTAGAGAAGAAAATCTTTGCTTGATGACTTAGGTACACACCCAATAGCTAATCAGAATATGGCTGCTGAGTCGCACGTAATGGATTCTCAATGTTGTATTAGCGGACTCCAAATGCTAATGGGGGAACGATATGGAAAGTGTCTTGGGAGAGTTACTATCTCTCTTGCACAAAAATTATCCCCCTTTCATAGGTGAACCGGGTAGCTTCTATCTTATAGTTCTTAGTCAGGAATTCTGTTTGAAATTACCTCTTGAAGTCATGCAAGCATGATTGAGGCCTATAGCCCAACAAGGTACCGAAACAAGTTGTAGTCACGTAAACGTGATTGAGATTGCGAGGCCCTACAAAATGCTTGATATGAGAGATCTCAAAGAGAAAACTCAAATAATCCCATCCTCTGAGACTTTAATCACCAGAGGCCTATTTATTTTAGTGAGTTGGAATGCTCAGGTCCAACTGTACTCACTTGGGTCATTCTCAGAGGGTGATTACTTTTTCCCACTCTGACACACCCACTAAAGGTACACAAATCTCAAAACTTAGAAAAAAGCTTCGAGGGTCTAGATTTTTGATCGTCTATAAAAGACAAGAGCATACTCTCCTACCTCTCATATTTTTCTGAAAACACAAAAGACAGATTTTTTCTTTAAGAAGATAGCAATTTAAGTGCCTAAAAATTAATTTAAAGAAAACATGATGTTTGGTCGATTCTCTTTAGGCAACTTGCAAAACCAACGCATCAGTAGTCATGTTTTTTTAAATTCTTTGACATGTTAGGGTTCCCACAGATACTGAGAGGGGGGGGGGTGAATCAGTATCTGATCGATAATGAAATTTTCTTGAAATAGAACATGCAGAACATAAAGTAACAGTATACCGGTATACAAGAATTAATGTAAATAATAGAATCAAAAACATCCACATGAAAAGAACACCATAACACAAGATGTTTAACGAGGAAACCCAGTGTGGGAAAAACCTCGGTGGGATTTGTGACCCACAATATTCACTTACTGGCCAATAAGAGAATATTACTTACAGCAGGGGCCTACACATGCAGGAAGGCCAACTGCCTAGAGCACACTGCTCAATAAGAAGTCACACTAACTTACAATGAGGATTATGCAAATCCAATGATCTGTACTGCTTTACAATAGCATCTTCAATGCTAGATTTAGTACCGGTTCTTGCTCTATTCTTTACATATACCCTTGACCTACAATTCGCACATTAGGTCTGCCTTATAATTTTCTTTATGCTTCCTATCCATGTCCTACAAATGTCTACAATGATCTCTTTTATATACAAGAGCCATTTTACAATTTGCCAAGTTGGCTTACAATAATAAACAAAATATTACATATCAAAAATCCTGTCGGCCTTTGTGTCGGTATACATATTTTGTGTCGGTGCCGGTGTAGATTGATCTTGCTAATGTCGGTGCACTGTCTTGCTTGAATAATGCTTTGCCAGTATAATGTCTTGCTAGTGCCATAGGATTGCAAGGTTGCCTGTGTAATGCTTTGCCGGTATAATGTCTTGCCAGTGCCATAGGATTGCAAGGTTGCCATCAATGACAAAACCTTCAATCACACACAATGTCTCATTGGAGTGTCCATATGCCAACAATCTCCCCCTTTGGCATTGATGGCAACACTCATGAGAAATTTCAAAAGATATCCAAAAAAAATGTGTAGACCAAAAATATTACCAAAAATGTGAGAACTCCCCCTGAGCATGTGATCCCTGTGTTTTGAATTTTCTCATCCTACTACTCCCCTTTTGGCATCAATAACAAAGGTTAGTAGATTTTTTAGTTGTACCAATCCATAACCTCAACCTTGTAGTTGGGTAGTTATTATCTGAAGAATGTCTCCCAAAATTAAGTTTATACCATCCATAAACTTCTTGCTATCTTTTATTGTTGTCTCAGTTCTGTATACTGTACCGGTGAGATGCTGCAAGTGCTCTACCGGTGTTTTGCTTCCCTGTGTTAGTGCCTCTGAGATTTCCTTCCATAGAGATGCTAAATAGTCCAATCTTGCACTTAGTTTAGATCTCAAGAATTTTGCCTTGTTTATTATTTTCTCTTTTCTCTTTCTAATTTGAGCAATTCTTCCTCAAAATTTGTTATCTTTTCCTAAAAAACTGATAATGTATCGGGTGAGTTAACAAAATTATCTGCAAGTTTATTGATCTCTTCC
Organism: Cryptomeria japonica; assembly: GCF_030272615.1. NCBI lineage: Eukaryota > Viridiplantae > Streptophyta > Pinopsida > Cupressales > Cupressaceae > Cryptomeria > Cryptomeria japonica. The sequence continues at coordinate 859,090,403 of NC_081409.1, forward strand.
TGTACCTTGCTCATCTTTTTGTCTACATCTATGGTCAAAATTTTTATCTTACAGGTGTCTTTGTACAGAGTTTTGTACTCTTTCAATAAATTACACAGTTCCGGTAGAAGTGTGTCAAATTCCCTGTTACACTTCTTTATTCCTTCCTCAAAGATTTTCTGTTTTTCTTTTTCTACAATTTCCTTTATAGTTTCTACCTTTGTTTGCTCAAAATTTCTAGAAATATATTTACAAAGTGTATCCAACTGGCCTAAAGAATCTTTATTGTCTATATTACAATTAGGAGCTATTGATTTAAAAAATGGAATTGAATCATCTATCGCTTTATAAGCTTGTGAGCTATAATCAATTATTTTCTTGACAGATTCAAGTAATACCTCAGTCACATTTGATGGTGACCCAACAAACTGAGTGCCGGTGGAAGTGACCATGCTAGTATTCACCTCTGGTAGGTCTGTTTGTGTCTCCATCTCTTTAAGCACTGGTTTTCCTGCATCATTTCTTACCGGTGGCATCTGTTCTGGAGCTTTTAGCTTTGTTGGTTTCTCTATTTGTGTTCTAGATTCCATCTTTTTCTCTGTATCTGCTACTGGTTGCTTTGTCAGAGGCTCTTTGGCTATACCTAATTTATCTGGTGTATCCTTATCTACCACTATGTTGATCTTCTGAGTATCAACATTCACAGTATATAGGACTTCAGGATTGGGATTATTATCCTCTGTGTCCATACTCTCAGCTGTCGGTTGATCTTCAGTGGTTGTTGTTTTTATCGGTGGAGTATTTAAAGGAGGTGGGGGTAAGTTGTCTCTAATCTTGATACTTGGTGGTCCACCAACTTTACCTTTCCCTTTGTCCTTTTGATATACCAGAATGGGCTTGGGATTCCTATATTCTTCTTGTTTTTCTTTTTCAACCAAGAATGTATCCCAACCATTTTCTGTTTCCTTTGAAACTTATGTAACTCTACCTGCCATTAGTGAAATTTGCCGGTGTGCAGTGGAAAAAACTGTCCGGTTGGCCTGAGCTATCAGATCATCAATTTCCTTAGGTGAGTTGACCGGGTATAATGCAAGTAATTTTTCTATTTTAATTTTCTTATCCAACTCAATTATTCCTTGCCTTCTGGCCTCAATTCTTTTATATAGTCATCAGGAATTTCATTTAAGACTTGCAACAAAAACTTTTTATACATGTCCATGTGCAATATGACACTCTCTTCAACTTGTCCTTTCTCATCATCTGATAGGGTGTCATAGATTTTCCCTATGTTTTTCAATTTACCTTCCTCTATGATCTCATTCAGTAATATGTCAAGAGGGGCCAAGTTAGTGTTTTTCTTCTTCTTCCTTTTGGGGGTCAACTTCTTCTTAGGTGTGACCTTTCTGACTGGAGATCTCACGGCTTGTTGCTTCTGTCTTGTCCTTCTAGGTGAAGGAGTGGTTACCGGTGAGGGGTCTCTTTTCCTGACAACTCTTTTGAAAGTTGCTGGCATATCTCCTTCTAAGGAAGTATCTACCGGTGATAGATGAGTTTCAGGTTGTTGGGCTGCCAACTCATCTTCAGTTATGCCGGTTTTCTTTAATACATATTCTTTTATGATTTTTACTTGTCTGGATCCTTTCCTCACAAATGCCTCAACCTTTTTCACTCTCTTCTTAGATTGAATTTGACTTTCTATGGTCTCAGCACTACCAAATACTTCTTCCTTTGGTTCATTGGGGGCTTCCAGAAGTGCTTTGGCATAAGTTTCCACTATGTGGTCATCTGTTTCATACCCCATCTCTGTTACCCAAATTGTTCTTGGGATGACTGCTTCCATCAAGATCTCATCCTTTTTTATTACAAAACATATATCATCCTTGTATTTGTTGACAATTTCCTGTGATAATCTGATTCTTTCATTCATTCTGACCTTTAGTGCTTGAAAATACTCATTGATATTCTTTTCTCTATTTTCACCCATGGTGTTGAATAAGTCAGATAATTGTTTTCCTACCGGTATGTCAAATCCAAAATCTTTGTTGCCTATACTAGGAGCCTGTTTGGTTATATGTAGCATTAAGCATACAAGTAAATTTCCAAATCTAAAGGTTCCTTTCTTATCCTTCTTGATTTTTGCTAAATTGTCAATTAACTCATCCTTTAACCATTCACAGATATCAATTTTTACATTGTCCTTAACCATGTCATAAGCACTCTTTATGCATAAACTGGAAACTGAGTTAAGCCTATTAGCATGAGTTTCTTTGTAACCTAAAATCATGCTAACAAATCTAACATTTGTATCGGTCATATCATTAACCCTCAATGATCTCTTGTTAGATGTTGCACCAGTTAAGTTTGTTACTAAGTCATTGGAGACCTTCTTGGTTTTGTCGGGTCTATTATAGGTGGAAGGTAACCCTGTTACTGCTTTCACAACTTCCTTTGTAATTTTATGCACTGAGTCAAGCCAAAAGAATGAACCATGTACCCTGCTTAAAACTATCCTAACCACTTCCTTGGGAAATTTAGGAATGTAGAGGATTTCAATGAATCCTAGGGTTTCAACAATTTTATGTTCAGGTTTCACATTCCCGGAGTTGTCACATATAACAGACTTATACATGTTTTTGATTTCTTCATCACCTAATTCCTCTATGTTGCAATGAATATACATTCTAGGGGCTTCTGCATAAACAACACCTTTTGGAATTTTTGAAAAAGCACCTGTGTTGTCATCTTTCTTAGCTAGCTCGGGAACTAGCTTAAACACAGGCCTAGGTCGTTTTATAACCTCGACTACTATAGGGTTTGCTATGAATTCAGGTGCAGAGGAGGATGCCATGATGATAAATACTTTTTTCTGCCTTTGGATGGATTGATTGCTGAAGTGCTTTGCCTCTTTGCTCAGAATGCCTTAGCTCGGAAATCTTCGCGCTGTCACATTAATTGCTTGCCGGTAATGTATTAGCTCAACTTTATTTGCCGGTAATGAATGATTTTCAACTTCTTTTCTCCAATCAAGGGAATAATAGCACATGTGTCATTAGATTGCCAAACCCTCAAGATAATTTTCTTCAATTTGATGAAGAACATCCTACCGGTGGAGCATTGCTCTGTCCTACCAGTGGAGCATCATATTGTCCTGCCGGTGGAGCATTTGTTGGTTCTACCAGTGGAGGAGTATCCCCAATATTTAGATCACTTTTTCTAATCCATTGCTTTGAAAATTCTTGCTTAACCGCTTCAACCTTTTCTTTACCTTTCAAACTAGTACTTTTGTTGTCTACCGATGTACTTCTACAAAATTTAGCAATATGACCAATCTTGTTACATGCATGACAAGTTACATTATTTTTCTGAATAGCTTTCCCATAACCTATGCTGGTTTGTGTTCTGCATTTATTTGATAAATGACCAAATCTTCCACAAACATGACATCTTACATTCATTCTGCAATTTTCAGAGTTATGACCAATTTTGTTGCATTTGGAGCATTGACCGGTCGGAGGATTGATATTCTGATAATTCCTAGATCTACATTGATTTGCCCTATGACCATATTTATTGCAGTTAAAGCATTTTCCATTGAATTTGTAAGTATTAGAAGGTCTTATAGGTTTGTTGTGATCCTGGGTATTTGTAGTACCAGAGCTTTCTCCAACTTCAAATCCAATTCCAGAATTGTCACCTTTGGGTTTTTGACTCTTCAATAAGGTACCAAGTTCTTCTGAGATTTTCTTGAATTTTTCTTTGTGTTGATTTGCAGTTTCCAATTCCCTTTCCAAGATTTCTTTTTGTCTCATTAGTTCATTTGAGTCATTCTGAGTATGCATCAGATCTATTTTCAACATGTCATTTTCATAGCTAAGTCTTGTGTTCTCATTTGATGCATCACTTAGTCTCTTGGTCAATTCTTCTTCATTCTTCTTTCTATCCTCAATCTCTTTGCAAAATCTCAGTCATATCCTGCATTTCATTTTTTGTTGTCATGATCTCTTTTCTCAATTTGCTTATCATATCATTTAGTGATTCCTTTTCATCATTCTCATTTTGCAATTTTTCACAAAGTTCTCTTCTCTTGTTTCTTGTAACAGTAAGATTTTCTTGAAGTGCCTAAATAATGTCCTGAGCTGCTTTTAAATCATCTTCTAATTTGATATTTTTCAACTTCTTTGCATCATAGTCAGTAAGAGCTCCTTCAAGTTGCTTCATCAGATTTTCCATCTTTATCAATGTCAAGATCTTCCTCAAGCTATTAGGCTTTTGAAAATAGAGGACCAGGCTCTGATACCAATTGTTAGGGTTCCCACAGATACTGAGAGGGGGGGGGGTGAATCAGTATTTGACTGGTAATGAAATTTTCTTGAAACAGAACATGCAGAATATAAAGTAATAGTATACCGGTATACAAGAATTAATGTAAATAAGAGAATCAAAAACATCCATGAAAAGAACACCATAACACAAGATGTTTAACAAGGAAACCCAGTATGGGAAAAACCTCGGTGGGATTTGTGACCCACAATATTCACTTACTGGCCAATAAGAGAATATTACTTACAATAGAGGCCTGCACATGCAGGAAGGCCAACTTCCTAGAGCACACTGCTCAATAAGAAGTCACACTGACTTACAATAAGGATTATTTAAATCCAATGATCTGTACTGCTTTACAATAGCATCTTCAATGCCAGATTCAGTACCAGTTCTTGCTCTGTTCTTTACATATACCCTTGACCTACAATTAGCACATTAAGTCTGCCTTATAATTTTCTTTATGCTTCCTATCCATGTCCTACAAATGTCTACAATGATCTCTTTTATGTACAAGAGCCATTTTACAATTTTCCAAGTTGGCTTACAATAATAAACAAAATATTACATATCAAAAATCCTGTCGGCCTCTGTGCCGGTATACATATTTTGTGCTGGTGTCGGTGTAGATTGATCTTGCTGATGTCAGTGCACTGTCTTGCTTGAATAATGCTTTGTCGGTATAATGTCTTGCTGGTGCCATAGGATTGCAAGGTTGCCTGTGTAATGCTTTGCCGGTATAATATCTTGCCGGTGCCATAGGATTGCAAGGTTGCCATCAATGACAAAACCTTCAATCACACACAATGTCTCATTGGAGTGTCCATATGCCAACATGATAGACGTATGTTTGATTGATAAATTATTTGTCAAGCGGACCTGCAAACATTAAAAGCCCAAAATTAGTTTCCAAAATAACATTAAAAAAATCATCTAAAGAAAATTCTAGCATGCAAACTGTAAATTAAACTAGTCTAACAAGAATTTCCATTTTTTATGACTATCCAAGTTATGACAGTTTTGATAGTACTGCACTCTATCATTTATAACTTTTCAACCAGAGCTAATTCAGAAAATCTCTTTGGTGGAAATATGTGTAACTTGGTTTTACAGAACATATTAAAATTTTGTTTAGATCCAACTATTCAATAAAAATTTATGCCCTCCAAACAGAGACCATTTTTGACTATCACAGAAGAATAAGTAAAATGATAGTACTGCACTCTGTCATTCCTAACTTTCAAACCAAAAATTATTAGGAAAATCACTTTGGTGAAACTGTAGAAAACTTGGTTTTCAACAACATATCAAAAATTGGTTTAGATCCAACCATTCAATAAAACGTTATGCCCTCCAAAAGAGACCATTTTTTATTGTCACAGAAGAACAAGCAAAAAGAAATATTTTTATTTGCAAATTTAACACATGTTCATTAGTTATAAAAACCAAACATTAAATTTGTTCAGGAAACATTAGAAATATTGTAGTCGTGGTTTCAAGCACCATGGTGGGTGCCAAAAATGTGTGTGTGAAAAGTGGACCTGTATCTGTATTTGAAATACACAATATTTCAATTAAGTAATTAGATGCAGGGTTAGAAATCAATAATCAATGAATAATAAACCATTACAAAGCGACCCATTGCCTTCTAGTAGATGCGAGTTTAGATTGCTCTCAGATTGCTAAGCTATCTAGTGACTAGACAACACCTAAACGAAGGATTTTTAATCTATATGGGCATGGTTGTAAGCTAGATGATTTAAGCAATATGAAATAACTAATATGCAATATCTCAATGCAAATTCTCAATGAACCTAGAGCAAAAACAACATAATAACAATATATTCTCTAAGATCTTTGAATGAGAGATGAGAGCCTGAATTTATAGAAAATTCAAAAAGAAACGAACGGCTGAGATCAAATGATGATGAGCGGTCAAGATTTTCCAAGAGGAAGCACAATCTAGGTGAATTGATGTGATTGGTGCTTTTCTCAGTTTTAAAGAAAATTGAACTAAAATTAAGATAAAATCAAGAAAAAACTGATTTATTCTCTATTTCATTCAATTTTAATATTTAATTGTTTTAATTGCTTTCTTTGAGATTATCTATCAATTTTTAATTTGTTTTTTTCAAGAATATCTCCAATTGATTTCTTTTCTCAATTTTTAATTCTTTTTTGTGAATTAATTCCTTTTTTGATTTATTTCCTTTTTTGAAGATTTGTGCTCATAATTTCCAATTCCTCTTTCTTGATTTGTTTCCTTTTTTGAAGATTTATGACAATTTTTATTTATTTTTCAAATTAATTCTTTTTTTTTATGATTTAATGGCAAATTGATTTATTTAATTAAATATGCTAGGATATTTAATAAAATAAATAAGATAATTGTTTAAAATGATTTACTTGGAATGATCAATTAATTAAATAAATATTTAATTAATATTGGTTGATTAATTTTGCCATGTGACATTTGATGATTAAAGAATTAATTGTGTGCTCAAGATTTATTTAATTGCCTTTGGTTAGGACCTTGGTGACATTGTCGAGATTAGGGGCCCATGGTTTAGATGACCATTTTTAGGGTATTACAACACCTACACCATATCGACAAAAAATCATGCCTTTGGGGCAGTCACTTAAATTGGTATTCAAAGAGCTCCTTGAAAACAAGCTCATTACACTACCAGATACCCGAGATTTTGAACCAAAAGTCAAACCAGCATGGTGGAATGACACACATTATTGTGAGTTTCATAGAAGCAAAGGTCATAGAATTAATGATTTCCAAAGATTAAAACATTTAGTTCAATACTTTCTCGATAGAGGTGACATAACTATGGAAGAACACAAAACAAATGATGATCATAGAGCATTCAAAGATCCTCTTCCTAATTATGAAAAGGGAGAACCATCTTCATCAAACAACAAAGGGAAAAAATTGAATTACATCTATGATAATGTTATCAATCATATTTCCACATCAGATAATCAAATCAATGTCATTAAAATGAAGGATAAACAAGATTTCAGATTGGTAAATGTGACAACATGAGCACAATCTAAGTATTTATTGAAAGGAAACACATCTAAAACATCTTCTATCCCTTCAAATCAATAAAACTTGGTAGGTCGATTACAAAGAATGCCAACACAAATATCCATACTAGAAATCCTTAAAATTTTGTTTGCAGACAAGGATATTCTAGAAAGAGCCCTAGTGGATACAATGATACTGAACAATTTGGATGTTGATTGACTCCAATCCATGGTGGGGCATTTAACCATGCCTCACAATATATCATTTTCAGAAAATGATGTCGTCTCCTTGAGTCATCCACATAACTATTACTAGATTTTCACCTACAGGCTCAATCAGGTAGAGCCATCTAAGTTTCAAAGACTTAATGGTGCATTTTTAATTCAAATTCCTAGGTAGATTTTGGTCATTCAAATGAAACAATTCTACCAGATTACAGAAAGTATTGAAAGCATTGCAAGCATACAAGAAAATAAAACATAAAGATTTTCAAATCTTTGGAAAGATGTAATCTTTATTGAATGTGATAAATACATGTCTCACACAAAAAGCCATGAGACTGACTTTGCTCATATGATACAAATTAAAAGCTAAACTATGCACAAATGAGTAAATGTAAATAAATGAAGCATAAATAGGAGGTAACCAATAATTGCCTGAATGACTAGTACTAGTGGTGTTTCTGCTTTTGGTTGTTCTTCTTTGTTTCTTGATCAACTCCTTGCTTCTAGGTGTATTCAGTTTCCTACATATATGAATACAATAGGTTAGAACAGATGTTCTAAGCAATAAATGATTATACCCTACACATGTACATTCACACATGCATACATATGTTAGCCTATATGTGCATCAGGATCAAAGCCAAAGCAATGCCATCATACACACTCAAAGTAAGCATTTTATTTCTAACTATTTGCTTCATGTGCAGATGCAGGTGTAATTTAATGATATCATGCATGTGGGGTAAAATCCGGCTCCCACAAGGGTTGAGCCCAACATGCAAGTAAAATATTTGCTGCATCTTCCCCTAAGGCTATTTAAGTCCAGACTCCTATCAAAGAAATAATCAGGTTTATAAGGGAATACTACTGTTGATCGTTGTATTTGATATCAAAATATTCATTTGATAGAAACTCTGGACTTAAATGGTCTCAGAGTATTCATGCTATCCAGAGAGAAAATATTAAGCTATTAAAGGGACATGATATTATTTGTCATAAAACCTTTTAGTTTAAACTCGGTCACATTATGTTAGGGAAAGAGAAACTAGTGAGTGATATAGACAATGATATGTTCAGGTATGATAGTGATAACATATCACAGTGAGCAATACACAATGAAAAGACAAGTGATCAGGAAAGAAAACATTCATTGATAGGTCATAACAGTGATGGAAGGAAAGATAGGAAGTGCATTCTCAGTCAAAAAATGATGAATCAAAGACCATTCTCAGTTTCAAATACTATGTATAGTCATGAGTGGAAAATGTCATTACAGTATATTTATATTGCATTCAAAAGTGAAAGAGTTATAGACTTTCATAAATGCATGAACATTGATAATGAAAACTACAATTAGCAATGTTTATTAGATGTCGGTGATTAAGGGGAAATGATCCGAATAGAAAAAATATCAATAATCATAGTTAGAGCAGCTACAATAGCCATGTAATAGTTATTTGAAAGGGCTACAAGTTTAAAGTACTTAAAGACTCCTGGCATACCAAAGAAACAGAGATACAAATCATAGTCTTATGCATAAAAGACATCCACTCATGATGAGGAAGCCTTCAAATGAAAAATAGTAGCAATGAGCTAGGTGACAGTGAAAAACAAGAAAATACAACAGTGACAGAGTTTAAGAGTAGGTTTAGCACCCAAATCCATCAGTAGATCTACAAGTTCTTGTAACAGTCATGAAGACTTTGTACAGTCCAAAACAAAATAACACATCAAAGTCTCAAGAACAAAACTAGAAAATGGTGTAGAAGACTTTTGGAGCAGTCATAACATGAAATATAGTCCCAGATTCAGTCATTTAAGCTATCATTCAAATAAATGCAGTCAAAAGAGATACAGTAAAAGAAATAGAAGCAATCATGAAGTCTGGGACAAATCATGAAGATACAGTGATCAAATGTTTATTCTCTAATAGTTGAAGACCAATATAGCAGTTAACGGACCAAATATGAAAATCATCCAAGGTCACAATCTACAGAGATACAAATTATAGGGAATGCAAGACGTCAAACAATGAAATGGAAATCAATAATACGGTCTCAGTAAGTGTTCATCATGACAGTCATAAGATATAGTAATGAGATGCCCCAACTTTTTGTTTGTAGTCAATAATAGCCAAAGAGCTTTAAAGAAAGAAGGATATCTTGTGGGTATAACTCCAGCACACCAATCCAGTGAATATACATGAAAGCAATCATGAATAGGAGTTCTAAAGAGAAGAAAACCCACATCACAAAAGGGTTTAGAATATATAGAACCATCTATAATACCATTCTCATAACACAGTGATTTTTAGACATTTACAAACAAAAAAGAGAATATCTATGAAACCCTCGATTATGCTAACCCTAAGGCAGTGAGCAAAAGAGCTGTATATTCCTTATGGCTAGATTAGAACCGAGGCTCATATAATGCAAAGAGAAAGGGAAAAATGAATTCATTCAATAGTGGAAGTTTGCATCAAATGGAGTCTGAAGAGCGGTATCTATAGAAGGCATAGAGGAACAACTTTTATGTAGATCATGAGCCAATGAATTTAGACCTAAACGAGCCACCTAAAAGAGCATTTACAGAGCATGGTGTCTAGCATGATGGTGGCCATCAAAATCCCTGCAAAGAGTAAGGCATGTTTTGAGGGTTTGGAACCACGAGAGCCCTCTCGGCTAGTATACAAGCAAATAATTGTCAGCCTCTTTTGAGTTCCCACAAAGAATATTATTTTTGATCTTTGAAATTTGTTTGAGCCAAAATAGTGGGATGAGCAAAGGTTCCAGATAAAGTCAAGGCTACGATGATGATAGGAAAAGAATGAAATTCCTTCCTTCCTATAGCAGATGAAATAAAAAAGAACAAAACAAAATGGTGGCTGCTAAAATCACATGAAATTAGAAGAAATGGCACATAGTATTTTCTATGCATGAAAAAAAGCAAATAAACTAAGAAAAAATGCACAAAATGTTCGAAGGCATCATTTTTTTTTACCAAAAAAAAACCCAGTATCAATCATTTAAGACCCAGTATCAGTCATCAAATGTAGGGTAAATGCTCAGAAATCTTACCTCAAGCCACAGTAACAACAACGGGGGAGTATATGCACATATATATGATCGTTATCAAACCCTAGCCTCGGCTTCCTTCACAAATTAACAAGAGACAAATGAAATAAAAGGAAACAATGTTTTGAGTTTGCCTCGATTTAGGGTTTGTATACCCTAGAAATATCTCGAACCATGAAGGCATTTTTGCCTTTGTATTTAAAAAATACGCTTTGTAACTAATGCCATCGTGGGATTAGTTTGATAACTTATGCCTTCCTTGTTCAAGACTTCTTTTTTTTCTTTGACATATAGATGGCACCTCATACTTTTGAAGAGAGATGCTTCAACACTTGTACATGCTATTTTTTAGATGAGTGGAGAATTATTTGCATAGATCCATTGTAAAACAAATGACTTTAAAGATGTAGTTATAAATATTTAAGTTATTTTGTTATCATTCAATGAAAATAGATGTGACTAGAAGTATTTTGCCAAGTGTTTAAGTCAAATGAGGATGGAGACTCAAGCAATGAAATATACCATGCATATAGGGCATGTGTGCCAAAGATTTAGGTGCGGTTGAGGTTTGTTTGCAAACACATGGAGGGTATCTAGGGGTTGTTTGAGTCAATTTAGGGAAGGTTATTGAGATTTTGAGATGTCATCATTTTTGGCTAAGTCATTTTTGACTTTTTCACACCTTTGGAGCACTTTTGGAGATAGATTCATTGGCTAGATTTGAGGGTTTTTGTTACATCCGACCCTAGTCAGTTTGTAGTTCCTATTTTCTTGGATTTTTGGAGGGAGAGATTTGTTGGCCCATATAATCATCTTTTGGACTCATTTTAAGATAGTTCCAATTATGCAATTCATTCTTAGTGACTCTTGAAGTGCTTCTGAATTTTTTGCCATTTTTATGTAACTCTTTTGGTCATGTATTACAGTGGGAACCTTGGAAATCAATAAGATAAGCTATTTTACCTTCTCAAATTTTTATGTTATTGTATGTGTTTTTGAGTGATTGATCCTTTAACTTGTGAATTTCTTCATTCCTAGTTATTGTGTTTCCTTTCTAAGATCTTTACACAAAAAAGTATATGCAGTTACGGGTTGTAAGTTAAGTTAAGTTGTAGGTGTTTTGAGTTTTGAAAGTTTATTTCCTTCAAAATTCCCATGCATAGTGGTGCAGGGCACCCAACACTCCAAGAAAGCAAATTTTGGTTTTTCTTAAGTTTTTGTGTTTTATTTTATGATGTAATAATGGACTAACCATGTGGAACTCAGTAGAGCCATGGTTGAGTTGTCCAAGTTTCTGATTGTGCCATTTGTGCTCAGGCCTAAGAAGTTGAAATGCTATGGTTGATCACATGAGTAGTACTCTGGATCATTGTCAACATGTAGTAGGGATCTATTGTATTGTGTTTATGTCTTGTAGGATTCTTGAGGGCCTTAAGGAGCCTTGAAATGCACTAGAATGAAAAGTTACAACCAAGGAGTCAAAAAGATGTAAAAGTTGTTGAGCAACATTTTGCAATTTTTGCAAAAGTTGCATTTTTGGTTGATGGCATTGAAAGTTGGTTCAACCAATTGAAACATGGGATTATAAGCCAAAAAAACCTTCATTGTACGGGTTGGAGAATCTGGTATGCAAGAACAAGTTTTGTGTTTTCAAGAAATCTTGTTTTGTTCACCGTTTTGACAGTTTTCTTCATTGTTTGTTGCTTTGGTACGGTCCAGTACAGACTTGTCAAAGAAACCTCATTGTAGGGAATGAGTGTTCATTGAATTTACTTTGCAATAAGTTTCATTAGCAGGACTGATTGTCTTTAGTTGCAGAGATATCAACCATTCTTTGTAACTAGGTGTAAAACCCTTGCAAGTAAGGTTTAAGAGCAAAAATGGCTCTAAGCTAAGCATCCATTAATGGCACCAATAGAAATCAAATGGAATGCTAGGTTAGGGTCTGTACAGAGATTTAGAATAGGTTTTGTTATTTTGCAGGCCTTTATGGAGGAGATACAATGAAGCCCTAGGCTCACCGCTAGGAGTTGGGAGTTAGGAAAACAACAAATGTGCAACTTCAGAGCACATATGGATTGGTGGAGCCACAACTAAGGCGTGGTTGGAAATCCTGTGAATTCCCTTCAAGAATCTTAAATTTTTTGAGTAGACAGTTTGACTGGTGAAGGTTTTGAAGTACAACTTTCCAAGTCACTGGGGTAGACCAAAACCCTTGAAATTAGGACAAATTTGGTTCCCCTATTTGTATGGAGAACCTAGATGTAGATTTGAAATATTGTTTGTAACCCTAAAAAGGATATCCAAAACTATAATTTATTTGTGGCCTTGTTTGGGAAGTTTTCAAACTAAGTCCTTAAAATTTCTAAGGGAGGGCTAATTGAATTAGGCCTATTTGAGCTTGGTAGAGACCAAGAAAGGCTAGGAAACCATGGTGATGGGTTTAAAGATGCTAAAAGCCTCAAAAGACTTCAAAGACACTATGTAGATGTATTTTGAGTCCATTGAATAAGGTTGGAGTCTTGTGATCCTTGCAGGAGTTGTTGGAGCCTAGGAGTGGTGTGTGGAGATTGAGGAGGCAACCTCAATAAGAGGAGTTGATTGTCTAAGACTAGTGGCTACACCTTGGAGGCAAGCCAAAGTGGTTCAGACCTTGGAGGTCTAAATAGAAAACCCCCTACTAAGTGCCATTGGATGGGCTTGAGTAGTTGAAGGGTTGAGTGAGATAATTCAATCAAGAAGGTGAATTGGATCAAGCTCCAAGACTCTCTGCATTAGAGTGGTATCAGAGTCATTCTTTTAAAGATTCGGTGTATGTTAGATTGTGAAGAATCAAAAGAAAGCTTAATGATTCCAAAGGCAATGAATCCAGAAGCCATCCGACAGATGGTGGCATAGATGATAGAAGGATTGAAGGATGTGGAAGGAAGTAAAGGAACCAGAGATGTTAAGAAGGATAAGGGGAAGGTTAAGATAGAATGGGGATATGAGACAAATGAAGAAGTGGAAGATGGAGAGGAACAAACAACAGTAGCAATGCCTCAAGACCAAAATCTATTCTTGGATGCAGTCAAATCCAACTCCAAAGATAACTTGGATGGATTACCCACCTATGGAGGAAATCTTAATGAAGAAGAGTTGCTAGATTGGATAGAGGCTCTAAATAATCACTTTGATTATAAGGAGGTAACATAGGAGAAAAGAGTCAATGTGGCCAAGTCAAGATTGAGAGAATCAACATTAGTTTGGTGGAACATGATGCAACAAGAAAGGATACAAGAAGGTAAGAAGAAGATAACTTCATGGGAGCATATGAAGATAATGCTTAAGGCTCAATTCCTACTAGGGGATTATGAAGTTCAAATCCACAAGAGACTACAAAATTTGAAACAAAGGGAGTTAGATGTCAGTGCACACTGAGGAATTCAACAAACTCAATTTGAGGGCTAGGAAGCAAGAGAATGAAGTGGAGAAATTGGCCAGGTACATGAATGGCCTTAGACAAAACATACAAGATGAAATCAACATCCTTGCACCAGACACTGTTCATAAGTGTTTTTAGTTGGCATTAAGGGCAGAGGAGAAGATCAAGAGGAGAAGTGAACAAAATCAAAAACATAGAGGTGCTAAGAATTTCAGAGGTAGAGGATCCTTTGGTAGAGGGCAACATACATCAATAAATGAAGAGCAACAAATCCAAGAAGGTAGTGTTGACTCACAAAGAGGAACATTTAGAGGAAGGAGCAATTTTAGGGGCAGGTTTGGAAGCTCAGGAAGAGGAAATATAGTCTTCACCAGTAGGTACTATCACTGCAATCAAGTTGGACATACCATGAGTAGCTTCTCGAGAAAAGTCTCAAGTTCAAAAAGCTCGTACATGGGAGAAAGAAGAACTCAGTTAGTGAAAGAGGAGGACACTCAAAGTGAGACCTCTCCAATCAAAAAGGTAGAGCCAGTGACAGATGGGGAAAAATTAATGATGAGAAGAACAATGCTCAAGATACCCTAAGCTCAAGAGCCACCATAGAGGAAAAGTTTGTTTAGGACCACTTGTAAGTCACATGGGAAAATTTGTAAGGTGATTGTGGATTCAAGTTCCACTGAGAACATAGTCTTAGTTGAAATTATGGATAAAATCAAATTGAAAAGATTGCCTCACCACACTCCTTACAAGGTATCATGGCTCAACCGGTATCAACATGTCTTAGTGTTGGCATATGGACACTCCAATGAGACATTGTGTGTGATTGAAGGTTTTGTCATTGATGGCAACCTTGCAATCCTATGGCATCGACAAGACATTATACCAGCAAAGCATTACTCAGGCAACCTTGCAATCCTATGGCACCGGCAAGACATTATATCGGCAAAGCATTACTCAAACAAGATAGTGCACCGGCATCAGCAAGATCAATCTCTACACTGGCACCGGCACAGAAGATGTACACCGACACATAAGGAAATATGTATACCGGCACTGAGGCCGACAGGATTTTTGTTGTGTAATATTTTGTTTATTATTATAAGCCGACTTGGAAAATTGTAAAATGACTCTTGCATATAAAAGAGATCATTGTAGTCATTTGTAGAGAATGAATAGGAAGCATAAATAAATTATAAGGCAGACCTAATGTGCGAATTGTAGGTCAAGGGTATATGTAAAGAACAGAGAAAGAACCGGTACTGAATCTGGCATTAAAGATGCTATTGTAAAGCAGTACACATTATTGGATTTGCATAATCCTCATTGTGAGTCAGTGTGACTTCTTATTGAGTAGTGAGCTCTAGGCAGTTGGCCTTCCTGCATGTCCAGACCCCTATTGTAAGTAATATTCTCTTATTGGCCAGTAAGTGAATATTGTGGGTCACAAATCTCACCGAGGTTTTTCCCACACCGGGTTTCCTCGTTAAACATCTTGTGTTATGGTGTTATTTTCATGTGGATGTTTTTGATTCTATTATTTACATTAATTCTTGCATACCGGTATACTGTTACTTTATATTCTGCATATTCAGTTTTAAGAAAATTTCATTACCAATCAGATACTGATTCACCCCCACCTCTCAGTATATGTGGGAACCCTAACAATTGGTATCAGAGCCTGGTCCTCTATTTTTAGAAGCCTAACAGCTTGAGGAAGAACTTGACACTGGTAAAGATGGAAAATCTGATGAAGCAACTTGAAGGAGCTCTTACTGACTATGATGCAGAGAAGTTGAAAAATATCAAATTAGAAGATGATTTAAAAGTAGCTCAGGACTTTATTCAGGAACTTCAAGAAAATCTTATTGTTACAAGAAACAAGAGAAGAGAACTTTGTGAAAAATTGCAAAATGAGAATGATGAAAAGGAATCAGTAAATGATATGATAAGCAAATTGAAACAAGAGATCATGACAACAAAAAATGAAATGCAGGATATGACTATGAGATTTTGCAAAGAGATTGAGGACAGAAAGATGAATGAGGAAGAATTGACCAGAAGACTAAGTGATGCAGCAAATGAGAACACAAGACTTAGCTATGAAAATGACATGTTGAAGACAGATCTAATGCATACTCAGAATGACTCAAATGAACTAATGAGACAAAAAGAATTCTTGGAAAGGGAATTGGAAACTGCAAATCAACACAAAGAAAAATTCAAGAAAAGCTTAGAAGAACTTGGTACCTTATTGAAGAATCAAAAACCCAAAGGTGACACTTTTGGAATTGGATTTGAAGTTGGAGAAAGCTCCGATACTGCAAATACCCAGGATCACAACAAACCAGTAAGACCTTCTAATACTTACAAATTCAATGGAAAATGCTTTAACTGTAATAAATATGGTCATAGGGCAAATGAATGTAGATCTAGGAATTATCAGAACATCAATTCTACCACCGGTCAATGCACCAAATGCAACAAAATTGGTCATAACTCTGAAAATTGCAGAATGAATGTAAGATGTTATGTTTGTGGAAGATTTGGTCATTTATCAAATAAATGCAGAACACAAACCGGCATAGGTTATGGGAAAGCTATTCAGAAAAATAATTTAACTTGTTATGCATGTAACAAGATTGGTCATATTGCTAAATTTTGTAGAAGTAAAGGTACACCGGTAGATAGCAGAAGTACTAGCTTGAAAGGTAAAGAAAAGATTGAAGAGGTTAAGCAAGAATTTTCAAAGCAATGGATTAGAAAAGGTGATCTAAATATTGGGGTTACTCCTCCACTGGTAGAAGCAACAAATGCTTCACCAGCCGGACAATATGATGCTCCACCGGCAGGACAGAGCAATTCTCCACTGGGAGGATGTTCTTCATCAAATTGAAGAAAATTATCTTGAGGGTTTGGCAATCAAATGACACATGTGGTATTATTCCCTTGGTTAGAGAAAAGAAGTTGAAAAACATTCATTACCGGCAAATAAAGTTGAGCCAATATATTGCTAACAAGCAATTAATGTGGTAGGTAGTAGAAAAGACTTTATAAAATAAGGTTTTTGGCTCCATTTCATTTCACCATGAATTCAAACTTTCAGAGAGCACGAAGATTTCTGAGCTAAGGCATTCCGAGCAAAGAGGCAAAGCACTTCAGCAATCAATCCATCCAAAGGCAAAAAAAGGTATTTATCATCATGGCATCCTCCTCTACACGTGAATTCATAGCAAACCCTATAGTAGTCGAGGTTATAAAATGACCTAGGCCCGTGTTTCAGCTAGTTCCCAAGGTAGCTAAGAAAGATGACAACATAGGTGCTTTTTCAAAAATTACAAAGGGTGTTGTTTATGCAGGAGACCCTAGAATGTATATTCATTGCAACATAGAGGAATTAGGTGATGAAGAAATCAAAAACATGTATAAGTCTGTTATATGTGACAACTCCAGGAATGTGAAACCTGAACATAAAACTGTTGAAACCCTAGGATTCACTAAATCCTCTGCATTCCTGAATTTCCCAAGGAAGTGGTTAGGATAGTTCTGAGTAGGGTACATGGTTCATTCTTTTGGCTTGAATCAGTGCATAAAATTACAAAGGTAGCTGTGAAAGCAATAATAGGGTTACCTTCCACCGGTAACAGACTTGACAAAACCAAGAAGGTCTCCAATGACTTGGTAACAAACTTAACTAGTGCAACATCCGACAAGAGATCATTCAGGGTTAATGATGTGACTGATACAAATGTTAGATTTGTTAGCATGATTCTAGGTTACAAAGCAACTCATGCTAATAGGCTTAACTCAGTTTCTAGTTTATGCATAAAGAGTGCTTATGACATGGTTAAGGACAATGTGAAAATTGATATCTATGAATGGTTAAAAGATGAGTTAATTGACAATTTAGCAAAAATCAAGAAGGATAAGAAAGGAACCTTTAGATTTGGAAATTTACTTGTATGCTTAATGCTACATATAACCAAACAGGCTCCCGGTATAGGCAACAAGGATTTTGGATTCGACATACCGGTAGGAAAACAATTGTCTGACTTATTCAACATGGGTGAAAATAGAGAAAAGAATATCAATGAGTATTTTTAAGCACTAAAAATCAGAATGAATAAAAGAATCAGACTATCACAGGAAATTGTCAACAAATACAAGGATGAGATATGTTTTGTAATAAAAAAGGATGAGATCTGGATGGAATCAATCATCCCAAGAACAATCTGGGTTACAGAGATGGGGTATGAAATAGATGACCACATAGTGGAAACTTATGCCAAAGCACTTCTGGAAGCCCCCAATGAACCAAAGGAAGAAGTATTTGGTAGTGCTGTGACCATCGAAAGTCAAATTCAATCTAAAAAGAGAGTAAAGAAAGTTGAGGCATTTGTGAGGAAAGGAACCAGACAAGCAAAAGCCATAAAGGAAGATGTATTAAAGAAAACCGGCATAACAAAAGAAGAGTTGGCAGCCCAACAACCTGAAACTCATCTATCACCGGTAGATACTTCCTTAGAAGGAGATATGCCAGCAACTTTCAAAAGAGTTGTTAGGAAAAGAGACCCCTCACCGTTAACCACTCCTTCACCTAGAAGGACAAGACAGAAGCAACAAGCTGTGAGGTCTCCAGTCAAGAAAGCCACACCTAAGAAAAAGCTGACCCCCAAAAAGAAGAAGAAGACAAACACTAACTTGGCCCCTTTTGACATATTACTGAATGAGATCACAGAGGAAGGTAAATTGAAAAACATGAGGAAGATCTATGACACCCTATCAGATGATGAGAAAGGACAAGTTGAGGAGAGTGTTATATTACACATGGACATGTATAAAAAGTTTTTGATGCAAGTGCTAAATGAAATTCCTGATGAATTATATAAAAGACTTGAGGCCAGAAGGCAAGGAATAGTTGAGTTGGATAAGAAAATTAAAATAGAAAAATTACTTGCAGTATACCCAGTCAACTCACCTAAGGAAATTGACGATTTGATAGCTCAGGCCAACTGGACAGTTTTTTCAACTGCACACCGGCAAATATCACTAATGGCAGGTAGAGTTACTAAAGTTTCAAAGGAAATAGAAGATGGTTGGGATACATTCTTGGTTGAAAAAGAAAAACAAGAAGAATTTAGGAATCCCAAGCCCATTCTGGTATATCAAAAGGACAAAAGGAAAGGTAAAGTTGGTGGACCACCAAGTATCAAGATTAGAGACAACTTACCCCCACCTCCTTTAAATACTCCACTGGTAAAAACAACAACTGCAGAAGATCAACCGGCAGCTGAGAGCATGGACATAGAGGATAATAATCCTAATCTTGAAGTCCTATATACTGTGAATGTTGATACTCAAAAAATCAACATAGCGGTAGATAAGGATACAACAGATAAATCAGAAAACAAAGAGCAACCGGCAAAAAGAAACAAAGAGTAACCGACAGCAGATTCAGAGAAAAAGATGGAATCTTGAACACAAATAGAGCAACCAACAGAGTTAAAGGCTCCAGAATAGATGCCACCGGTAAGAAATGATGTAGGAAAACTATTGCTTAAAGAGATGGAGACACAAACAGACCTACCAGAGGTCAATACTGGCATGGTCACTTCCACTGGCACTCAGTTTGTTGGGTCACCATCAAATGTAACAGAGGTATTGCTCGAATCTATCAAGAAAATAACTCATTATAGCTCACAAGCTTATAAAGCGATAAATGATTCAATTCCAGTTTTGAAATCAATAGCTCCTAATTGTAATATAGACAATAAAGATTCTTTAGGCTAGTTGGATACACTTTGTAAATATATTTCTGGAAATTTTGAGACAACAAAGGTAAAAACTATAAAGGAAAGTGTAGAAAAAGAGAAACAGAAATTCTTTGAGGAAGGAATAAAGAAGTGTAATCGGGAATTTGACACACTTCTACTAGAACCGTGCAATTTATTGAAAGAGTACAAAACTCTGTACAAAGACACCTGTAAGATAAACTTTTTGACCATGGATGTAGACAAAAAGATGAGCAAGGTACAGGAAGAGATCAATAAACTTGCAAATTATTTTGTTAACTCACCTGATACATTATCCGCTTTTGAGGAAAAGATAACAAATTTTGAGGAAGAATTGCTCAAATTAGAAAGAGAGAAAGAAAAAATAATAACCAAGGCAAAATTCTTGAGATCTAAATTAAGTCCAAGATTGGACTATTTAGCATCTCTGTGGAAGGAAATCTCAGAGGCACTAACACAAGGTAGCAAAACACCGGCAGAGCACTTGCAGCATCTCACTGGTACAGTATACAGAACTGAGATAGCAATAAAGGAGAGCAAGAAGTTCAAGGATGGCATAAACTTAATTTTGGGAGATATTCTTCAGATAATAACTACCCAACTACAAGGTTGAGGTTATGAATTGGTACAACTACAAAATCTGCTAACCTTTGTCATTGATGCCAAAGGGGGAGTAGTAGATGAGAAAATTCAAAACACAGGGATCATATGCTCAGGAGGAGCTCTCACATTTTTGGTAACATTTTTGGATATCTTTTTGAAATTTCTCATGAGTGTTGCCATCAATGCCAAAGGGGGAGATTGTTGGCATATGGACACTCCAATGAGACATTGTGTGTGATTGAAGGTTTTGTCATTGATGGCAACCATGCAATCCTATGGCACCGGCAAGACATTATACCGGCAAAGCATTACTCAGGCAACCTTGCAATCCTATGGCATGGGCAAGACATTATACCAGCAAAGCATTACTCAAACAAGATAGTGCACCAGCATCAGCAAGATCAATCTACACCAGCACCGACACAGAAGATGTACACTGGCACTGAGGCCGACAGGATTTTTGTTATGTAATATTTTGTTTATTTTTATAAGCTGACTTGGCAAATTGTAAAATGACTCTTGTATATAAAAGAGATCATTGTAGTCATTTGTAGAGAATGAATAGGAAGCATAAATAAATTATAAGGCAGACCTAATGTGCGAATTGTAGGTCAAGGGTATATGTTAAGAACAGAGCATGAACCGGTACTGAATCTGGCATTAAAGATGCTATTGTAAAGCAGTACAGATTATTGGATTTGCATAATCTTCATTGTAAGTCAGTGTGACTTCTTATTGAGCAGTGAGCTCTAGGCAGTTGGCCTTCCTGCATGTGCAGGCCCCTATTATAAGTAATATTCTCTTATTGGCTAGTAAGTGAATATTGTGGGTCACAAATCCCAACGAGGTTTTTCCCACACTGGGTTTCCTCGTTAAACATCTTGTGTTATGGTGTTCTTTTCATGTGGATGTTTTTGATTCTGTTATTTACATTAATTCTTGCATACCGGTATACTGTTACTTTATATTCTGCATATTTAGTTTTAAGAAAATTTCATTACCAGTTAGATACTGATTCATTCCCCCCTCTCAGTATCTGTGGGAACCCTAACACTTAGTTGATGAACAAGCATGGGTGGACTTTGAAATTGGTGAGTATAAAGACAAACTACTTGGTGACATATTTCCCATGGATGCTTTCCATTTTCTATTGGGTCGTCCATGGCAATATTATGTGAGAGGTAGTTATAATGGAGAAAAGAACAACTATCTCATCACCAAGAATGGGAAGAAGTACCAAATGGATCCACTACCTGATCCAAAAGAGGAAAACCAAATAGGATCAAGTGTGACATTGATGAGGGGTAAAGAGTTTCTCAAAGTATTAAAGCAAGAAGGTCATCAGGGTCATGCTATAGTGTTGAAGCCTAAAGATAAAGCTAAGGCATATCCAATGAGTGAAGCGCCTCAAGAAGTGCAAGGTTTACTAAAATAATATGAGAAAGTTGTAGGAGATGATATTCCTAATTCTTTGCCTCCAATGAGAGATGCGAATCATCAAATAGACTTGATACCAGGGGCAAATCTACCTAACAAAGGGGCTTATAAAATGACACCTAGTCAAAATGAAGAGATCGCCAAACAAATGCAAGAACTCTTGGACGAAAGGTTCATTAAGAAGAGCTTAAGTCCATGTGTTGTTCCTACTGTATTACTGCTGAAAAAAGGAGGAAAATGGAGGATGTGCATTGACTCAAGAGAAATCAACATGATCACTATAAGATACTAGTTTCCCATGCCAACGATTGAGGACCCTTTTGGACAATCTAGGAGGTGCAAGCTACTTGAAGAAGGTGGACTTGAAATCTGGTTATCATAATATTAGAATTAGAATTGGAGATGAATGGAAGACAACCTTTAGAACTAATGCAGGCCTATATGAGTGGTTAAAGATGCCATTTGGCCTCACCAATGCACCTAGTACCTTTCAAAGGCTCATGAATGAAGTCTTAGTTGAGTTTATTGGTAGATTTGTCATTGTGTATCTTGATGACATTTTGATCTTCAACAGGTCCAAGGAGGAACACCTTAAGCATGTGGAGATGGTCTTGAGGAAGTTGAAGGAGGCTCAACTCAAAATCAACCTTGAAAAATGTGAGTTCTTAAAAATAGAGCTGGTTTACCTTAGTTTTGGTATTTCTAAAGGATGTTTAAAGATGGATCCAAGTAAGGCAAAACCAATACTTAATTGGCCTACACCTAGGGGCATAAGTGATGTTAGAATTTTTCATGGAATGGTATCTTTTTATAGGAATTTTGTGAGAAACTTTAGCCATGTTTGTGCTCCTATACTCAACTCTATCAGAGGGGTTAAATGTCATTTTAAGTGGACAAAGGAAGCCTATAAGGGGTTTGAAATGTTGAAAGCTAAGATAGTAGAGCTGCCAACCCTTAGATTGTCTGATTTCAATCAGTTGTTTACAATAGAATGGGATGCTAGCCTTAGGGCAATAGGGGCAGTTTTCAGCCAAGAGGGTCACCCTATAGCCTTGTTCTCAGAGAATTTATATGAGGCTAAGTAAAGGTAATCCACATATGACTTGGATTTATATGCACTGGTACAAGCATTGAAGAAGTGGTGTCATTACTTACTTCCCAAAGAGTTTATAGTTTTCACTGAAAACCATGCCCTTAGTTCCCTCAATGGGCAAGAGAAGTTGAACCAGAGACACCTAAAGTGGGTTGAATATCTACAATCCTACACCTTCACTATTAATCACAAAAAGGGCACAAAAAACAAGGTAGCTGATGCATTAAGTAGGAGAGTCATGACTATGCAAGAGATACAATTGCAAAGTTTAGGCTTGAGTG
This sequence comes from Cryptomeria japonica, assembly GCF_030272615.1. Taxonomy (NCBI): domain Eukaryota; kingdom Viridiplantae; phylum Streptophyta; class Pinopsida; order Cupressales; family Cupressaceae; genus Cryptomeria; species Cryptomeria japonica. The sequence goes on from NC_081409.1 coordinate 859,113,667, forward strand.
AGTTAAAAGACCTCTACAAGGATGATAAGGATTTTGCAGAGATATATAGTGTTTGTTCTGATTTCTCTAACACCTCTCATGTCTCTTATTCATAATATATGATACAGGAGGGTTTTCTATTCAAAGGACATCTTCTTTGCATACACCAATGTTCTATGAGATAAAATGTTATCCAAGTAAAGCATCAAGGAGGTCTAGGGGGTCATTTGGCATAGATAAGACTTTGGAACAGGTTATTAGGTTTTATTATTGGCCCAAGTTGCAATCAGAAGTGAGAAGGTTTGTAGAGAAATGTATAATCTGCCAAAGAGCAAAAGGATCATCAAGTAATGTAGGTCTATATCAACCCTTGGTCATACCTCAGAGGCCACGGGAATGTTTGAGCATGGATTTTGTGTTAGGCTTGCCAAGAACTCTGAGGGGATTTGATAGTGTGTATGTGGTGGTAGATAGATTCAACAAAATGGCACATTTTATACCTTGCAAGAGCACCATTGATGCCACCTACATTGCAGGCCTCTTCTTCAAAGAGATAGTTAGAATTCATGGTCTTCCAATCAGCATTTTTAGTGATAGAGATGTGAAGTTTTTAAGCCACTTTTAGAGGACACTTTGGGGAAAGTTGGGCACCAAGTTATCCTTTTCATCTGCCTATCATCCTCAATCAGATGGTCAGAAAAAGGTAGTCAATATATCATTGGGTAACTTGATAAGACTTCTTACAAAACAACATGGGCAGACTTGGGATTTAGTACTCGGTTAGCGAGAATATGCATACAATGACTCAGTGAACCGTAGCACAGGTAAAATTCCCTTTGAGATAGTGTATGGATTTTATCCTAGGGGTATATTAGAGATCAAAGATCTTAGTTCTATGGAACCTAAGAGTGCACAAGGTGAGAACTTTGCAGAAGGTATTAAAGAAGTGCATTTTAAGGTAAGGCAACCCTTACAACAAAAATTCAAGCAGTATAAGGTGCATGCTGATAAAACAAGAAGGAATGTGCAATTTAAAGTTGGAGACTTAGTACTAGCATACCTAAGGAAGGAGAGACTTCCAAAAGGGCAGCCTACCAAGCTAATGCTAAAGAAGATAGGACCTCTCAAGGTGGTGCACAAATATGGACCAAATACATATGAAGTTTAACTTCCTCACACCTTGGGTATTTCTCCTATCTTCAATGTATGTGATCTCTATCCATACAAGGGAGAGTCACAAACAAATCAGTTGGACATATCATCATAGGTTAATGAAGATTGGGTAAGGGATTTGCCACCAAGCCAACCGGTCAAGTTGGAGAGTATCTTGCACACCAAGGTAGTAAAGAAGACAAGGGAGTCTACAAGCATTATCCTGTCAAGTGGGAAGGGTTACCTGATTTAAATTCTATGTGGATGTCAGAATCAGATATACTTCAGCATGGAGTGGAGTTTGTAGACCTCTTAACTCAAGGGTCTTGAGTTCTTTGACCCAGAGGAGTATGGTGCAGGGCACCTAACACTCCAAGCAAGAAAATTTTTATTTTTCTTAAGTTTTTATGTTGTCTTTTATGATTTTATAATGGACCAACCATGTGGGACTTAGGAGAGCCATGGTTGAGTTGTCCAAGTTTCCGATTGTACCATTTGTGCTCAGGCCTAGGAATTTGTAACGCTAAGGTTGATCACAGGAGTAGTACTTTGGATCATTGTCAACATGTAGTAGGGGTCTATTGTATTGTTTTTAGGTCTTCTAGGATACTTGAGGGCCTTTAGGAGCCTTGAAATGCACTAGAATGAAAATATGCAACCAAGGAGTGAAAAAGATGTAAAAGTTGTTGAGCAACATTTTGCAATTTTTGCAAAAGTTGCATTTTTGGTTGATGGCTTTGAAATTTGGTTCAACCAACTAAAACATGGGCATATAAGCCAAAAACACCTTCATTGTATGGGTTGGAGAATCTGGTATGCAAGAACAAGTTTTGTGTTTTCAAGAAATCTTATTTTGTTCACCGTTTTGACAGTTTTCTTCATTGTTTGTTGCTTTCGTATGGTCTAGTACGGAATTGTTAGAGAAACCTCATTACATGGCATGAGTTTTCATTGAATTTAATTTCCAATAAGTTTCATTAGTAGGATTGATTGTCTTTAGTTGCAGAGATATCATTCATTCATTGTAACTAGGTGTAAAACCCTTGCAAGTAGGGTTTAAGAGCAAAAATGGCTCTAACCTAAGCATCCATTGATGGAACTTGTTGAAATCAAATGGAATGCTAGGTTAGGGTCTGTACAAAGGTTTAGAATAGGTTTTTTTGTTTTGCAGGCCTTTGTGGAGGAGATACAATGAAGCCCTAGGCTCATCGCTAGGAGTTGGTGAGTTAGGACAACAACAAATGTGCAACTTCAAAGCACATATGGATTGGTGGAGCCACAACTGAGGCATGGTTGGAAAGACCTATGAATGCCCTTCAATAATCCTAAATTCTTTGAGCAGATAGTTTGGCTGGTCAAGGTTTTAAAGTACAACTTTCCAAGTCACCCAAGTAGACCAAAACCCTTGAAATTAGGACAAATTTGGTTCCCAAATTTGTACGGAGAACCTAGATGCAGATTTGAAATATGTTTGTAACTCTGAAAAGGATATCCAAAACTATAATTTATTTGTGGCCTTGTTTGGGAAGTTTTCAAACTGAGTCCTTTAAACTGCCAAGGGAAGGCTAATTGAATTAGGCCTATTTGAGCCCAGTACAGACCAAGCAAGGCTAGGAAACCATGGCGATGGGTTTGAAGATGCTAAAAGCCTCAAAATATTTCAAAGACCCTATGTAGATTTATTTTGAGTCCATTGAATGAGGTTGGAGTCTTGTGATCCTTGTAGGAGTTGTTGGTGCCTAGGAGTGGTGTGTGGAGATTGAGGAGGTAACCTCAATAAGAGGATTTGATTATATAAGACTAGTGGCTAAACCTTGGAGGCAAGCCAAAGTGGTTCAAACCTTGGAGGACTAAAGAGAAAAACCCCTACTAAGTGCCATTGGATGGGCTTGAGTAGTTGAAGGGTTGAGTGAGATAAGTCAATCAAGAAGGTGAATTGGATCAAATTCCAAGACTCTCTACATTAGAGTGGTATTAGAGTCATTCTTTGAAAAGATTTGGTGTATGTTAGATTGTGAAGAATCAGAAGCAAGCTTAATGCCTCAAAAGGCAATGACTCTAGAAGCGATCTGATAGATGGTGGCAGAGATGATAGAAGGATTGAAGGATGCGGAAGGAAGTAAAGGAACCAGTGATGTTAAGAAGGAGAAGGAGAAAGTTAAGATAGAATGGGGATATAAGATAGATGAAGAAGTGGAAGATGGAGAGGAACAAACAATAGTGGCAATGCGACAAGACCAAAAGCTATTATCAGATGCAGTCAAATCCATCTCCAAAGATAGCTTGGATGGATTACCCACCTATGGAGGAAATCTTAATGAAGAAGAGTTGCTATAGTGGATAGAGGCTCTAAATAATCAATTTAATTATATGGAGGTAATAGAGGAGAAAAGAGTCAATGTGGCCAAGTCAAGATTGAGAGGATCAACATTAGTTTGGTGGAACATGATGCAAGAAGAAAGGATTCAAGAAGGTAAGAAGAAGATAACTTCATGGTAGCATATGAAGATAATTCTTAAGGCTCAATTCCTACCAGGGGATTATGAAGTTCAAATCCACAAGAGACTACAAAATTTGAAACAAAGGGAGTTAGGTGTCAATGCATACACTAAGGAATTCCACAAACTCAGTTTGAGGGCTAGGAAGCAAGAGAATGAAGTGGAGAAATTGGCCAGGTACATGAATGGCCTTAGAAAAAACATACAAGATGAAATCAAAATCCTCACACTAGACATTGTTCATAAGTGTTTTCAATTGGCATTAAGGGCAGAGGAGAAGATCAAGAGGAGAAGTGAACAAAATCAGAAACATAGAGGTGGTAAGAATTTCAGAGGTAGAGGAACCTTTGGTAGAGGGTAGTATACATCAAGAAATGAAGAGCAGAAAATCCAAGAAGGTAGTGCGGACTCACAAATAGGAACATTTAGAGGAAGGAGCAATTTTAGGGGTGGGATTGGAAGCTCAGGAAGAGGAAATACAGTCTTCACCAGTAGGTGCTATCAGTGCAATCAAGTTGGACATACCATGAGTAGGTGCCTGAGAAAAACCTCAAGTTCAACAAGCTCATACATGGGAGAAAGAAGAACTCAGTTAGTGCAAGAGGAGGACATTCAAAGTGAGACCTCTCCAATCAACAAGGCAGAGCCAGTGACAAATGGGATAAACTTAATGATGAGAATAACAATGCTCAAGATATCCCAAGCTCAAGAACCACCACAAAGGAAAAGTTTGTTTAGGACCACTTGTAAGTCACATGGGAAAATTTGTAAGGTAATTGTGGATTCAGGTTCTGCTAAGAACATAGTCTCAGTTGAAATGGTGGATAAATTCAAACTAAAAAGATTGCCTCACCTCACTCCTTACAAGGTATCATGGCTCAACCGGAGTCAACATGTCTTAGTTGATGAACAAGCATGGGTGGACTTTGAAATTGGTGAATATAAAGACAAACTACTTGGTGACATATTTCCCATGGATGCTTTCCATTTGCTATTGGGTCATCCATGGCAATATGATGTGGGAGCTAGTCATGATGGAGAAAAGAACAACTATCTCATCACCAAGAATGGGAAGAAGTACCAAATGAATCCACTACCTGATCCAAAAGAGGAAAACCAAATAGGATAAAAAGTGATGTTGATGAGGGGTAAAGAGTTTCTCAAAGTATTAAAGCAAGAAGGTCATCAGGGTCATGCTATAGTGTTGAAGCCTAAAGATAAAGCTAAGGCATATCCAATGAGTGAAGTTCCTCAAGAAGTACAAGGTTTACTAAAACAATATGCAAAAGTTGTAGGAGATGATATTCTTGATTCTTTGCCTCCAATGAGAGATGTGAATCATCAAATAGACTTGATACCAGGGGCAAATCTAACTAACAAAGCGGCTTATAAAATGACACCTAGTCAAAATGAAGAGATCGCCAAACAAGTGCAAGAACTCTTGGACAAAGGGTTCATTAAGAAGAGCTTGAGTCCATGTGGTGTTCCTACTATATTAGTGCCTAAAAAAGGAGGAAAATGGGGGATGTGCACCGACTCAAGAGCAATCAACAAGATCACTATAAGATACTGGTTTCCCATGCCAAGGATTGAGAACCCTTTTGGACAATCTAGGAGGTGCAAGCTACTTCAAAAATGTGAACTTGAAATCTGGTTATCATCATATCAGAATCAGACTTGGAGATGAATGGAAGACAACCTTTAGAACCAATGTAGGCCTATATGAGTGGTTGGAGATGCCATTTGGCCTCACCAATGCACCTAGTACCTTTCAAAGGCTCATGAATGAATTCTTAGTTGAGTTTATTGCTAGATTTGTTATTGTGTATCTTGATGATATTTTGATCTTCAACAGGTCCAAGGAGGAACACCTTAAGCATGTGGAGATAGTCTTGAGGAAGTTGAAGGAGGCTCAACTCAAAATCAACCTTGAAAAATGTGAGCTCTTGAAAACAGAGCTGGTTTAACTTGGTTTTGTTATTTTTCAAGGATGTTTAAAGATGGATCCAAGTAAGGTTGAAGCAATAATTAATTGGCCTACACCTAGGGGCATAAGTGATGTTATAAGTTTGCATGGAATGGTATCCTTTTAGAGGAAGTTTGTGAGAAATTTTAGCCATGTTTGTGCTCCTATACTGAACACTATCAAAGGAGGGGTTAAATGGCATTTTAAATGGACAGAGGAAGCTTATAAGAGGTTTGAAATGTTGAAAGCTAAGATAGAAGAGCTACCAACCCTTAGATTTCCTGATTTCAATAAGTTGTTTACAATAGAATGTGATGCTATCCAAAGGGCAATAGGGGTAGTTTTAAGCCAAGAGGGTCATCCTATAGCCTTCTTCTTAGAGAATTTATATGAGGCTAAGCAAAGGTACTCCACATATGACTTGGAGTTCTATGTAATGGTACAAGCATTGAAGAAGTGGTGTCATTACTTGCTGCCCAAAGAGTTTGTAGTTTTCACTGAAAACCATGCCCTTAGTTTCCTCAATGGGCAAGAGAAGTTGAACTAGAGACACCTAAAGTGGGTTGAATACCTATAATCCTACACCTTCACTATTAAGCACAAAAAGGGCACAACAAACAAGGTAGCTGATGCATTAAGTAGGAGAGTCATGACTATGCAGGAGATACAATTGCAAAGTGTAGGCTTGAGATAGTTAAAAGACCTCTACAAGGATGATAAGGATTTTGCAGAGATATATAGTGTTTGTTTTAATTTGTCTAACATCTCTCATGTCTCTTATTTAGAATATATGATACAGGAGGGTTTGTTGTTCAAAGGACATCTTCTTTGCATACACCAATGTTCTATGAGACAAAATATTATCCAAGTAAAGCATCAAGGAGGTTTTAGGGGGTCATTTTAGCATAGATAAGACTTTAAAGAAGGTTAGTAGGTTTTATTATTGGCCCAAGTTGCAATCAAAAGTGAGAAGGTTTGTAGAGCAATGTACAATCTGCCAAAGAGCAAAAGGATCATCAAGTAATGCAGGTCTATATCAATCCTTGGTCATACCTCAGAGGCCATGGGAATGTTTGAGCATGGATTTTTTGTTTGGCTTGCCAAGAACTCAAAGGGGATTTGATAGTGTGTATGTGGTGGTAGATAGGTTCAGAAAAATGGCACATTTTATACCTTGCAAGAGCACCAATGATGCCACCTACATTGCAGGCCCTTTCTTCAAAGAGATAGTCAAAATTCATGGTCTGCCAATCAGCATTGTTAGTGATAGAGATGTGAAGTTTTTAAGCCACTTTTGGAGGACACTGGGGAGAAATTTGGGCACCAAGTTATCCTTTTCATCTGCCTATCATCCTCAATCAGATGGTCAGACAAAGGTAGTCAATAGATCATTGGGTAACTTCCTAAGATGTCTTACAAAACAACATGGGCAGACTTGGGATTTAGTACTCGGTCAGGGAGAATATGCATACAATGACTTAGTGAACCATGGCACAGGTAAAATTCCCTTTGTGATAGTGTATGGATTCAATCCTAGGGGCATATTAGAGCTTAGAGATCTCAGTTCTATGGCACCTAAGAGTGCACAAGGTGAGAACTTTGCAGAAGGTATTAAATAAGTTCATGATAAGGTAAGGCAATCCTTACAACAAAAATACGAGCAATTTAAGGTGCATGTTGATAAAACAAGAAGGAATGTGCAATTTAAAGTAGGAGACTTAGTACTAGCATACCTAAGGAAGGAGAAACTTCCAAGAGGGCAAACTACCAAGCTAATGCTAAAGAAGATAGGACCTCTCAAGGTGGTGCACAAATATGGACCGAATGCATATGAAGTTGAACTTCCTCCCACCTTGTGTATTTCTCCTATCTTCAATGTATGTGATCTCTATCCATACAAGGGAGTGTCACAAATAAATTAGTTGGACATATCATCATAGGTTAATGAAGATTGGGTGAGGGATTTTCCACCAAGCCAACCGGTCAAGTTGGAGAGTATCTTGGACACCAAGGTAGTAAAGAAGACAAGGAAGGGAGTCTACAAGAATTATATTGTCATGTGGAAAGGGTTACCTGATTAAAATGCTATGTGGATGTCAGAATCAGATATACTTCAGCATGGAGTGAAGCTTGTAGACCTCTTAACTCAAGGGACTTGAGTTCTTTGACCAAGAGGAATATGGTGCAGGGAACCTAACACTCCAAGAAAGAAAATTTTGATTTTTCTTAAGTTTTTGTGTTGTATTTTATGATGTAATAATGGACCAACCATGTGGGACTCAGGAGAGCTATGGTTGAGCTATCCAAGTTTCTGATTGTGCCATTTGTGCTTAGGCCTAGGAGGTTGTAATGCTAAGGTTGATCATAGGAGTAGTAATTTGGATCATTGTCAACATGTAGTAGGGGTCTATTGTATTGTGTTTAGGTCTTCTAGGATACTTGAGGGCCTTCAGGAGCCTTGAAATGCACTAGAATGAAAGGTTGCAACCAAGGAGTCAAAAAGATGTAAAAGTTGTTGAGCAACATTTTGCAATTTTTGCAAAAGTTGCATTTTTGGTTGATGGCATTGAAAGTTTGTTCAACCAACTGAAACATGGGCATATAAGCCAAAAACACCTTCATTGTATGGGTTGGAGAATCTGGTATGCAAGAACAAGTTTTGTGTTTTCAAGAAATCTAGTTTTGGTCACTGTTTTGACAGTTTTCTTCATTGTTTGTTGCTTTGGTACGGTCCAGTACGGACTTGTCAGAGAAACCTCATTGCAGGGAATGAGTTTTCATTGAATTTACTTTCCAATAAGTTTCATTAGTAGGACTGATTGTCTTTAGTTGCAAAGATATCATTAATTCTTTGTAACTAGGTGTAAAACCCTTGCAAGTAGGGTTTAAGAGAAAAAATGGCTCTAACCTAAGCATCCGTTGATGGAACTTGTTGAAATAAAGTGGAATGCTAGGTTAGGGTCTTTATAGAGGTTTAGAATAGGTTTTTTTATTTTGCAAGCCTTTGTGGAGGAGATACAATGAAGCCCTAGGCTCACCGCTAGGAGTTGGTGAGTTAGGACAACAACAAATATGCAACTTCAGAGCACATATAGATTGGTGGAGCCACAACTAAGGCATGGTTGGAAAGCCATGTGAATTCCCTTCAAGAATCCTAATTTTTATTGAACAGATAGTTTGACAGGTGAAGGTTTTAAAGTACAACTTTCCAAGTCATCCAGGTAGACCAAAACCCTTGAAATTAGGACAAATTTGGCTCCCATATTTGTACGAAGAACCTAGATGCAGATTTGAAATATTGTTTGTAACCCTAAAAAGGGTATCCAAAACTATAATTTATTTGTGGCCTTGTTTGGGAATTTTTAAAACTAAGTCCTTAAAACTGCCAAGGGAGGGCTAATTCAATTAGGCCTATTTGAGCCCGATAGAGACCAAGAAAGGCTAGGAAACCATGGCGATGGGTTTGAAGATTCTAAAAGCATCAAAATATTTCAAAGACACTATGTAGATGTATTTTGAGTCCATAGAATGAGGTTGGAGCCTTGTGATCCTTGCAAGAGTTGTTGGAGCCTAGGAGTGGTGTGTGGAGATTGAGGAGGCAACCTCAATAGGAGGAGTTGATTGTCTAAGACCAATGACTACACCTTGGAGGCAAGCCAAAGTGGTTCAAACCTTGGAGGTCTAAATAGAAAAACCCCTACGAAGTGCCATTGGATGGGCTTGAGTAGTTGAAGGGTTGAGTGAGACAAGTCAATCAAGAAGGTGAATTGGATCAAGCTCCAAGACTCTCTGCATCACATAGTAGCCTTCTTGCAAAATATTGTTGCGAATACATATCTTTATTGAGTTGTATTTATCAACTTGTTATTGACTGCCTTGTGTTTACAAGTTGTTTTGTAGGTTTTTCTTGATATTTAGGTGCATCACCCTTTATTTCATAAGTTTTAAGCTTTTAAGTTAACGTTCTTCCTTACCCTTTACCTCTGCAAGTTATTAGTATAGGTGATAACCAAATAAAATCAGCTAGGAGTCAGCCTTATCTAGAGTTTCAGTCTAGTTATAGGTGACCTACAATCTTGGATTGATCCCATGTTTCTCCATAAATCTTAGTTTTTTAGCTTTGCGTAGGGTGCATTTCTTGGAGATAACAATAACACTCCACTCCATATTGAAGTATTAATCCATAAACATTGGGTAAAACATGTATTAATAGATGAAGGAGCTAGTTTAAATATTTCTACTTTAATGCATATCTGTACATTGGGTTTCTCAGAAAATGCTATAGATCCTAAGAAAAAGATAACCATCAAAGGTTATTGTGCAGTAGGAAAATGGAAAAACATCTAAGAAATATGTTATTAGGCAACAAAAAACCTAATTGCAAATGAAATCAACTCCTATCACATTCAATGAAATAATTGAAGATAAGATGCAAACAAGAAATGCAAACCAAACAAAATCTCCTTCAATTGACCTCCAATGTTTCTCTTTTTCCTCCAAAGGTGTTGTGGATCTCACCTACAAAATGCAAGTGTGATAGAAGCAAGATGATAGCAAAATTGCTAGCGTGAGGATACTTGAGATGTGGTTGTTGAAAATGAGCAATGAGAGCTCAATTTATAGAAAAAAATAGGATTGATTGGATGGCCAAGATTGATTTGAGACTGAAAATAATCAATGAATAAAATTGAGTACGCAACAAAGCTGCTATTCGAGGAAGGATGAAGATAGAAGAAAGCAAATGAAAAGATATTATGAAAATAAATAATAAAATCTCTAATTATCTTCTCATAAATATCAAATTAGCAAGTTGAAAATGTCAGGAAGATTTTAATAATTAAAAATTATTAAATATCTTCATTTGAAAAGATAAATAGAAGAAAAATAAATAAATAAAATATCCTCTTATAAGATAATTAATAAATCCTATTTATTAATTATCTCCTCACAAAAAATAGATTTTTGAAGATGTATACCTCAATTTGGAATTTAAAATTAAGATTAATGAGATATTGCCAAAAACATTGAATTTGAAAATCAAGGAAAGATATTAGTTTCCAAATTCAAAAATTAGGAGGATTTTATTAAAAGATTTAATAATTAAAAATTATTAAATATATCCACATAAAAAGATAAAACAAAAGAATAAAAAAATTAAGAAAAGAAGGAAATAAAGATGAATTAATAAATAAATTTTATTAATTATCTTTATTTTGTAGGAAGATAAATATGATAAATTAATAAAAATGATTTATTAATTTATTGCTCATATTTATGAATTAGTTAATTAAATAAAATGAATTTATTTAATTAATGGACGAAGGAGACAAATAAATAAATTATTTAATTTATTTATTTAGAACTTAGAAGAATTGTTAGTAAAAGGGGTTTTAATTAATTAATTAAACTTAAGAGGCACAATGCACTTGATATGTTAAAAATAGGAGACTGAGGTGTTGACCATTTTTTAGTGTCTACATTTTGCCCCTCTTTGAGACAATGCGATTTTGTTTCAAAGAAAATTGAAAAATAAAGTCATGCCCCAACAAACTGAGGGATGGAGGTATGATGCCCCCTTAAGAGATTGTTTATGTATGAAAGAAATGAATGATCTCTCGAAAGAAGAGAAGAATGGTTAGTTAGAAGTGAAGAATGTTAATTGATTGTACTAAAAGGGTTGATTGATATCAAATGAAGAAAATCTCTATTCATCGAATCAAATAGATAGCATTATAATGATTGACTTGATGAATAGATAGAAGGATTGATTGGATAGAAGAAATGTTAGCTAGAAGCAATGCAAATGAGAAGTGAAGAATGATTAGTGTGATGAAATATTGATTTCACAAATGCTAATAGTAGGTGAGAACCTTTTATTTGATATGGCAAAATGGATGCAGCGCACCATGGCAATGAAGGCCAGGGCGACAAGGCAATCCCTTTGTGTAATACATACATGTTCAGAGACAACGAATGGTTCAATTATCCTAAGACATACTTGTCACATAATGTTATGAAACACTCTGCAAACTAAAAATGAAAAACAAGAAAGACCATGAGCCATCCTGGCCACTCTAAATCACTCAATGAATCAGCATAGGAACATGATCAAAGATAAATCAGTGAAAAAATAATATTCACAAATTCAAACAAGTCAAACAGTCATTTTGATCTTGTTGTCAAAAGTGATTATGTTTGTTTGGTGGTAGGACGACCATGCAACCTAGTTTCAGGGAATGTAGTACCCCGTCTAAGACAGGACATAGTCTAGTTTTGAGTATACCACACCCTGTATAAGACCCATGATAACGGTTGACAAATAACTAATAATGTTAATGTTGATTGATACGACAAGTTCCATTAGTTTGAATGCTTGGTTGATTGAAAATTTCATCTATTGATATGTGATTTGTTAAGTGCTATGTTTTATGCATTTTCTATCTGTTGTCTGCTCAAATGTCTATGTACAAAACAGACAGTTTATTGACGAAATGAAACAAAAGCGATTTTTTTTTAATTTTTTATGTTTTGAAATTTTTAGGGTTTTGAAATTTTTAATTTTTTTTTTCAGGACATTTTATGATGTTTTTGGATTATTTCAAGACATTTTTTGATTTTTTTGGATTATTTTAAGATATTTTTTGAATGTTTTTGTATTATTCCAGGACATTTTTTTGATGTTTTTGAATGTTTTTATGATTTTACCTCTAGTGTCTAGAAAGGAAAGGAATGTGAGAAATGGATAAACAAGGTTGTTGAAATGTTAGTGGATAGAAGATAGAGGCTATTTATTATGGAGACAAAGTGGACTCAACTTCCAAGGGTTATCGCGTGATGGGATAATGGATTGGATATGCCAATGTAAAATAAATGACATGGTATGAGGGACATGTCAAGAGGTTTTTGAATTCATGTTATGCATTTTACGTCCTTATGTTAGATCAAGATCAAGGGACAAGTGTATTAACAATGATAGGATATGGATAGGACAAGCAAGATCAAAAATGGATAAGGGATATGAATTGAAGGTTGTGATAGGCTAAGGGATAGTGGTAAATGTAGAACACAATGTTTCACTAAGAGGGGGGTGAATCAGTGATTTCAAACAATTTCCAACTATGTGTGTGCAACCGGTAAAGAAACGAAGACACTAGTAATCAAACACACATAGGATGTATCTCATAACATCGAATATACGAGGAAAACCCAATATGGGAAAAACCTCAGTGAGAAATGTTGTTGTAATCTACTGCTCCAATCCAGCCTCACAATGAAACAACAATTACAATGTTTAGGGCACCAACCCAAGGAGGACCAACCCCTAATGATTTATGGGCACCAACCCCTACATCGAGCTCCAACTCAGTGATACATGATAAAATAACAACTTATTACAATGAAGGTACCTTGTTATAAATATGCTTTGTAACACCTATTCAATTTCTCTCTACCAGTTACAACTCTTCTCTGTTTCACTGGCTCTTTCACTACTGGTTATCAATTCACTCACTGATTCCTCACCTGTCAATCTCTGCCTTTGCTAACTTCCTTTGATACTCACTCTACACTCTATCACTCTCGGATGCCTTCTTATCAGTTCTTCTTAGCTTTGTTATCTACCGGTTGAACCTCTGCTAAACCTCCTTACTAGTTACACCTTTGCTACCGGTTCTCCCTTAGATACTTAGATGCAATACTCTTCTCAGTTTGATCTACACTCTATTTTCTCAGACACACTCTCTTCTCACAATTGGCATCATGTTTTTGATCTTTGATCTGCATATTTATTTATATGCTTTCCCACCAAAACATAGATTCAAACTTTGGCACACTTAGGGTTTTCTTCACTGACTTGAATCAGATCAGATCTCATCAAATGTTTCCTCTAAGATTGATCTCCTACAACACGGCAACACTGTACTGCCATATCTCATTCTAACTATACCATTTTGTATTTTTGGCAAGCCTGACTCACTTTCATTCAATCACCATTAAAGTTCCAGTAGTTTGCTTCTCTAGGTCAACAAGGAGATCAGATATCATACATTGATCAACACATAGGTGTCGTCCATTGATCTTTGTCGAGCTACAAACTTCTGCAACTCACCTGTGATTTTTGCAGTCTTCATTTAATATCGACTGACTCTTCAACTGCCTTGATAAAGAACACTTCACCAACTACTACACATTAGACACTTGGATCCTACATGTCATCCTTCACTGACTTCCACCTCAACACAGTCCACTTAGTCGGTTCAAGCTTGGTCGCCGACCAAAAGCAACCTACCGATATCTGCCTTATGCTACCGGTCTTTTTACCAAACTAGTCACTGGGTGTCTCTGTGTTTTGATTGTCTCTAGCCTTTTTATTGGTGGATAGGTTGTTACTACCTTCATACTGGTAACATACCTTCCATGCTGGTCATGCTAACTTATCGGTGAACCTATTTACCAGTAATCACTGCACCTTCCTACATACCGGTTGACATAACCAGTTTATCTCTTTGATTTCTTATTTTTGCTTACCGGTGAACATCCATGCTAGTAAAATCTCCTTCTTGCATCCTACATACACATTACATACTGGTAACCATCCATATTGGTGACATGCAATACTTATTGGTTGATATCAATGACAATACAATACCAACAAGCTCATCTTTTGGCATTGATGTCATCATACTTTGCATTTCTTCAACTAGTTCATTCTCCCCTTTTGACAACAATAACAAAGGGCACAAACTCTACATGTACGTATCTCCCCCTTTGTCTAATCTCCCCCTTTTTCCATCAACTGGTTCAAGAGTCAAAAGGTATGGCATTGAACTCCCCTTGAACCATATATCTCCATACACATTTAAGTGCATAAATCAAGTGACACAACTCCTAACTTGTGTCTCAGATACCCAAATGTGTTTACCAGTAGAAGTTTGGTGAAGATATCAACCATTTGCTCACTTGTAGGGACATACTAACCTTAACTTTCTATTTTGTCACCTTCTCCCTGATAACATTATGTTTGATGGCAATGTGCTTTGTCCTTGAGTGCATAACCGGGTTCTTTGATATATTGATTGCACTTGAATTATCACACTAAATAGAAATAGGGTTAGATGTTTCTACCTAAATATCCTTGAGGGCCTGTTTCATCCACAACACCTAAGAACAACATGTAGCAACAACAATATATTATGCTTCAGTAGTAGATAGCGAGATTGAATCCTGCTTCTTGTTGTTCCATGAGACCAACCGGTTACCTAGGAAGAATGCACCACCACTTGTGGTCTTTTGATCATCAATGCAACCTGCCCAATCAACATCAATGTAGGCTTGTAATGTAAAATACCCTTTCTTGGGATACTATAGTCCATAATCAAGTGCCCCTTGTAGATACCAAAATATCCTCCTGACTGCATTCACATTTGACTGTTTGGATGCAGCCTAAAATCTAGCCACCATGTACACTACCTGCACAATATCCGATCTAGAAGCATTAAGATATAACAAACTTCCAATCATGGATCTATACAATGTTTGATCCCCTATCGGTGATTCATCATCCTTGCTCAACTTTCATCCGATCACCATTCGGGTACTTACTGGTTTGTTGTCTTCCATTTGAAACTTCTTCAACATATCTTTAGCATACTTGGTTTGAGAGATAAATATCCCTTTACCTTGCTATGAAATCTGCAAACCAAGAAAGTAAGACAACTCTCCAAGCATCAACATCTTAAACTCAGATTGCATCTGATCAGCAAATTATTTGCACAAGGTATCCTTGTTCCCTCCAAAAATGATTTCATCCACATATACAACCACAATAATCATGTGGTTTCCATCTACTTTAATGTGCAGATTACTATCTGCACTTCCCTTTTTGAATCCCCGCTCCTTTAGGTATTTATCTAACCTTGAGTACTATGCTCTTGGAGCCTGCTTCAAACCATACAGAGCTTTCTTCAACCGGAACACACAGGTTTCATCATCATGCAGCATAAAACCTTCAGTTGTTCCATGTATACTTCCTCTTCTAAATTGCCATTCAGGAAAGCAAATTTTACATCCATTTGATAGAATTTGTATCCCTTGAAGGCTGAAAGGGATAGAAACATTCTAATGGCCTCAAACCTAGCAACCAATGCAAATGTTTCTTCTCAGTCTATTCCTTCTACTTGAGAGTATCCTTTGCACAGTAACCTTACTTTGTGCCTCAGAATCTTTCCTTCTTCATTCATCTTGTTCTGATAGACCCACTTTGTTCCCATAATGTTCTTGTCTGACGGTCTAGGAACTAATTCCCAAGTCTTATTATTTTCAATTTGTTGCAATTCCTCTTCCATTGCATCCATCCATTTCTGACTTTTGCTAACCTCATTAAATGTTTCAGGTTGCATTTCAATTGTGAGGTAGAAATTGACTTGTTCATCATTCTGGGAAAGTCTTCTTCTGGTCTGCACACCATCATTATTATTACCTAAGATCTAATCTTCCAGGTGATATTTCTATACATACTAGTTGGGGGACTTGTTTGATGTTTCTTTCAGTTCACTATCAATCTAAACTTCATCTTCATCACTGATGTCATCATACCAGTTTAATTGCACTTGTCTTCCTTTATGCATATCTTCATCAACTTTTACATGCACACTCTCAATGACTCTTCTTAGTCTTTTGTTGTAGCATTTGTAGGCTTTTCTATGAGTTGAGTAGCCCAAGAAGATACCTTCATCACTCTTGGAATCAAAGCTACCTAAGCCATCCACATCTCTCTTGATAAAACACTTACTTCCAAACACTTTGAAGTATTTAACTGATGGCTTACGGTCATACCACAGTTCATAAGGTGTCATTCTGCTATTTGTTCTCAGTTGAACCTGGTTCAAGGTATATATAGTAGTGTGAACTGCTTCCTTCTAGTATGTATCCGGTATGTTTGCCTCATTTAACATGGTTCTTTCCATCTCCTTGACTGCCCTATTTTTTCTTTTCTACAACACCATTTTGTTGTGGTGTTCTTGGAGCTGAATATTGTCTTCTTATTCCATGTCTCTCATAGTAATTTTCAAACCCATTTGATGTGAATTCTTCACCCCGATCTGATCTTAGACATTTCAGCTTGCAGCCACTTTCCCTCTCAACGATCTTTCAAAAAATCTTGAATCTTTCAAAGGCTTGAGATTTATCCTGTAGGAAAGTGACCCATGTCATTCTTGAAAAATCATAAATGAGGAGCATGAAGTATCTTTCACCAGTTAGAGCTCTTGTTTTGGTTGCTCCACATAGATCAGTATGCACCAGTTCTAGTGGCCTTGAAGTATTATGCTCCTTAGTCTTGAATCTCACCTTAGTCTTCTTTCCTCTTACACATTCATCACAAAATGTGCTTACCAGTTTGGTGATTGGTGGTATATTTCTCATAGAGCCCTTTTTGCTTACTGCAGCTAGATTAGCAAAATTTATGTGGCCTAATCTCCTGTGCCACAGCTAGTTCTCATCCAATTGTCTCATCATGCATTGGGAGTCAAAGCATTCCTTCAGATTGTACACATTTCCATCTATTCTTTTACTTTCTGCAACAATATTAGCAGTCTTCTCTTTTCTTATTTGGCAACCGGTAGAGTCAAAAGTGAATTTGTAACCTTTATCACATATTTGACTTACACTTAGTAAATTGTGCTTTAAACCTTCCACATAATATACATCATGGGCATTCAATTTTCCATCTATATTCAGAGTACCTTTTCCTTTTATATTAATGGAGGAGTTGTCTCCAAATCTTACTGAGCTTCCATTCCAATCTTCAAGCTCAATAAATTTCTTTTTGTCACCGGTCATGTGATTGGAGCAACCACTTTCTACAACCCATAAGTTCCTTCTTTCTGCATGTAGGGAAGTCTACACAATCAGATTTGATTCTGCCTTATTCTTGTCTTTTTCAACCCAAACTAGTTTGTCTTCCTTCTTCTTGTCTACTGCAACTTCATGTTCTTGTTTGACTACCGATTCCTGATCCGGTATTGTCTTCTTTGTCTTGGTTGTCCTGAGTTTGCAATGTGCCCAAAATTCTGACAATTATAACACTTTATCTTGACATTAAATGATGAATCTTTAAAAGTATTGTAGGACACTGGTTGACTTCTCCTACATTCAAAACTCCTATGACCAAATCCATTACACTGATAACAAAAAACATCCATACCCTGGAGTGTAGAAAAATAATTTCTACTTTCAAAACTAACAGGGGGATTATTCATTAGTCTACAGTTGGCAACTCTATGTCCAAACTTATTACATCGGTAGCAATAACCATAGAAATTGGGTACATACCAGTCTTGTTGCTTTGGACTAGCAAACCTTTGTCTCATTGGATGTCTTCCTCTCATGCCATTGATTCTGATGAATCCTTCACTATCCACCTTGGGCTTTCCTTTATGATTTGCATATGGGTACGATGTGTGAGCCATCTAGTTTTGAGCATACCGGTTCATAGGCCGATTTCTTGTAGCCTTGGTATAGGTCTTCTAGCTGGTATCTTTGCTGACTGTAATATTTGCTACTCTTTACTTTCACTTGAGGAAGCAAATTGTATCTCCTTACTGGATGTGTCTTTGCTGTTGGAACTTTGTCCTTCTTCAAATCCTAAACCATCGGTATCTTTTGACTTCTTTTGTTTGCTTAACATCTTGTCTAAAGCTTCAATGTTGCCCTCATACTTACTTCTCATCTTCAATTCATCTTTTCTCTTTTCTAGCTCCTTTCTGAGCCTTACAATTTCTTCTTCCCGATTTTTTTGCTCCTTTTCCTTATTTATCAAGTCGGAGGATGTAACTTCACATATCCTCTTAGCCTCCTCCAACAGGAGTTGTAGATCAGAATTTTTTGAGAAGGATCTTTGTAAAGATAGGTCTATTTTGCAGGGTTAGGTTCCATGTAGTTCTAGAGAGTCATAGAAAATAGCAGGGACTATAATGTCATTTTGTAGAGGAAAAAGTAATAGAACAGTTACGAGTTTCCTTTTCAAGTGGGTGATTCTGTACTCGAATTTATTGATTGTTATCTGATAAAAGATAGCTTATGATATTAATGCAAATATATTTCCTAATCTTTACTCTCTTGTGTGTGATTGTATCTTCTTTCAAGCAAATGGGATCAAGGGTTTCATTTGTTTGTTGCATTATGATGTTTGTAATTTTCCATTCAATTATTTAGTCCAAGGGGTTAATTAAAATGCTTGAATGAGATTACAGAGAAATAAGACTTGTAACAGGATTTGATAAGCAATTTAGGTGAAGGATTGTAAGAAGAAGAATATTGTAAGGCAGTATTGTCGTAGGCTAGACTAGCTGTTAGACAAGTTTTGATCAAATTTCAATAACGCTTTTCAAAGACTCTGTAACCCAAATTAACAAGGCACTGGTATTTGCTAGTGAATGTAATTAGGTTTTTGGTTTTTGGTTTATCTTCTTTATGATTTCTCAGAACAAATCTTCTAAAATATTAGAATATCATTTGTTAAGTTTTATGTATTTTCTGAAAGTTGTCCAACTCTTCTCATACTCCAACTTAAGGTTAAGGACCACTGAAGGATTTGCCATCTTTCAGCATTTTCCCTTTTTGTTGAGTCCTTTTATGAGATAATTTGCTTTGTTTTCAGTAACTTCCTAAGTATCGTTGCAGAAAGCAAGAGAATTACTGAAGGGATCACCCTCCTGGGTTCTGCAAAGCCCGAAGTGTAGAAGGACTTTATGTCCTTATTAATGTTGGTCCAACCCTGACAGATATGGATAGTTGGAGGTGGCTCTCCATAGATATTGGAGGATGTTGGCATTTTGAGTTTGTTGGTATTTTGCATCAAGATTTCATTAATGATATGTTGTCATTGATGTCAATTGAGCTGGTAAATGGTATTCATGTTATTGTTGATATTGTTTTTTATATTGGCTAGTAACCGGTAAGAAGAGATTTGTGGAAGATGTTGTAAAACTATATGTTAAGTTTGTGAGTTGAACCGGTGTAAAGGGTTAAACCTTTCTATGTAATGTAATCGGTAAAACCCTATCAGCTGTTAAACCCTAACCGACCAAGTTTGATGGTTTATTATCTGATAAGTGGTAATGATGGAGACACATGTGATCATTTAATTAAGGAGATATTCAAATTGCTTTGGCGTATTTGTTCTTGTCTAGGGAAGGAGCAAAGTGGATTGCATCTAATGTACAATGCGTGATGAGTTACAAAGTCCAATAGAGCGGTGATCATGGAGCGGTTGAAATTGTCTTGAAGAATGTGAAGAGATTGTCATAATTTTTAATGGTCAAGATTGTACCGACTTGTTTGTAATCTCGATGATGAGAATTAGGTTTTTGTTGTGTTACCGACCTAATTGATTTCTATTTAAGGTCGATGAAGTTGTTTGTTAAGGGTGTTGGCAAGGTTGGTAGAAAACCTGTTGAGTGTGTAATTGCCAAACCAGTGAATGGATCTGCACTTTGAGTGAAGGCAAACTAAAGGTTATAGAAGGATCCAATCAAACAAAAGTAGTGCTATTCAGACAAATCAACAAAACTATTGTTTTCTAACAATTACAACAAAAGTTAAATCCCTTAACCAAGTAAGCTCTAACAAGCTTGGTTACTCATTAAATCCTCTAACAAGGTGGTCCATTAGCTTGGATTCTTAAATCCTCTAGTGAGGTTACTCCTAATAGGGTATTGTGCTTCTGACAAGGCATATTTATAAATCCCTTAACTAGGTGATTCCTAACCGGAATTAGTTCTTAACAGGACTTATTATAAAGCTCTAACAGGCTTTAGCTCCTAACAGGGCGAACTTAGAAAGAGTTCAGATAGCTATCCTTGTGAGTCTCATCTCACCATGGTTTTTACCTATTTGGGTTTTCCACATATAAACATTTGTGTCAAGTGGTGAATGCTTTTGTGGTTGTGATCTTATCTGTTGATTTGGTTAATCTATGATCAAGCATGTTAAGTAGAAGCATTGAGAGATGAATATGTTGAGTTATGATTGAGCATTGTTGATATTCACAAGATTGAAGTTGTTTACTATTAAAGTTGTCATAACAGTTAAACCAGTTGATGTCAAGTATTCTTATGAATATTGATCTTTATTGAGATATGCTTACTTTGTTTGACTGAGTTTGAGTTTGGGAACTTTGTATCAGTTTTTCAGTATACTGATTCACCCCCCCTCTCAGTATTCTACCAGATACTTATTCTTTCATCATACTATCAGAGGACTCAGCTTGATCTATGCCCAATGGCTCTCCATAGATATGTCTCTTTGGTCTGTCCTCCAATTGGTCTACTTCACCCAAAGATTCTGGTCTCTCGCCTTATTCCAGTGAAATGAGCATCCCCAACTAGAGCCACTAATAGCTCTGAAAATTGATTGCATGAAATTTTCAATTTTGAGCTTAAATGTTGATCTTTTGGTTTTATTTGTATCCTCTATAAATTATCCAAGGTCTAGGGTTTAGGGTTTCTCAAAGTTTCTTACATTTTGTGAAGAAAGCCCTAACAATTATATATTATGTTGTTACTTTTTCCCATTTAAATCCAAGGGTTGTTTACCATGGGCGGGGCCTTTTCATTCCCTAATTATTAAGTGGTGGTCAACCGGTTTATGAAATGTGATTTTTCCTAAGTTGCAAAAATTTCCCTATGACCAGTCTCCTTTTAAATATTTACGCTCATAATTTCCCTAAGCCCAAAAGTCTTAAGTATTTCAACCATTTGCTAAAGGAAGAATGAATCCAATGGTTCACGCTTCCCCATGATCAAAGATGTGAGGATGATAAAGACTACGACACCACGAGATTGTACCATGTGTTTTCAGCGGTAACCAAAAAAGGTTGGCAGTATAACTGGTCGAAGCATTGTTACCAATTCTCACGCGGTAAAGGTCAGTTTACTAATAGTCTAATCAATTTGCACGTGTTCAAAATGAATAGAGATTTTTTATCCTAAGGTAAAAGGTGCTTGATTTTTAATTCTGGAGGAATTAATGGGCATTGAGTAAAGCAATAAAGTTTGAATAGATCTGATGGCTCCCATATCCCCACAATGGAAGTTGCAAGGAGGTTACAGACTGTGACATCACGAGATGATGTCGCATGTCCCAGGTTGACCAAGAAGACCTACAGTGAAGCCACTAATGAAGTTTGATTGAAAGATGATATGGCACTATTTAGTCAAGATTTGGTGAGTCCATGGATATAAATGGAAGGACAAATGCCGCATCGACAAATAATGACCGTTAGATTTGCCAAGCTGGGTGAGATCTGTGGTTGAGTTTCAAATGATAAATTAGGAGGGATCATAGGAGGCATCAGTCGTAGCTTGCGCAGGGAAGGAAGAATGAATGGGATACAGACTCTGAGGATGATTAGTGACCAGTTGGCAGATTTTGATGTCGACCCAGTCTAGGAGGATTATTTTCAAATTTTCTATTGAGCAAAGGACTGATTCGACAAGGCAAGGATGATATCTCAAAGATGTGAAAGGATTTGGATAAGCTTCTAGTTCAAGTGTGATGGATCATGAGTTCTTTGATGAATTTAGAGATTTTCTTGTTGACAGAGATCCTAAAGCAGAAGAATGTACACCCATGGAAGAATAAAATCAGGATAAAATCACTCGCATCAGATGAACCTTGACAAAATAATACAGTGGATGTGATATGCATGAATTCTAGTGTCCATAGCTGGTAGATTGAATTAAGAGCACTAGAGTGATGATGTTTCACAAACAAGCACTACTTGATGAAGTATGGTTTAACTATAAATACAACAAGGTGGTGATCAAATCGGTAGGAGAGTATGAAGCCTTTTCATTTTCCGAATGCAGTTTTTTTGTGTGTGAAGGGAATGATGTTTGAGCAAGCTTGTAGATGGAGTTGCAATATACTATGTGATATTGGATGGAATTTTTATCTTATGTGTGAGTATGTTTATTTCCAAAGGGAATGTGAAAGTGGGGAGGATTGCTAGAGGGGGCATGAAACCCTTTTCTTATGAAGAAAGGCCAGGCATGGCACAGCCTCTATGTCTACTCTGTCACTGGATGGTTGGGGGTTATGGGAGAGAGCCTGCAGATGAATGAAAAAGGAACATGTCTGGGTAGGGAGTGGCAACAATCCATCCATGTAGTTGCATGCAAGTTGCGACCCCTCCCCAACATATTATGTTTACCCTCTAACTCCCCCTCCCACTGCCTCTGATCTTGGGCATGAAGGTTGAACCTCCTCCTCTCATTTGGAGGTGACTTTTCTTCTTGTTGAGATCTCGTTTCCTTTCCTAGAAGGGAAATGATCAATAGGATAAAAGCGTGACATCTCATACTCCATCCAAAGTTGTTAGGGAGATAATGACATGGATCAAACGGTTTTGCCCCTACCAATTTTTAGTTAAGAGAGATGATTCACAGGAGCCAACACATGGACATTTAAACATTTTTGTAACACAATTGTATATGACCTTTTAGGGATAATTGTTAAGAATGAATCTGCCGTTAACATGTGTCTTATAGCCAGAATATTTTCACTCCCTTTATTTTATAAAAAGGGAAATCATGGTCAGGAGAAGGGTTCAGATTTGTTGGAAATATCTTGTAGGTTCAGTTTTTCTAGTTCCTTGGGTTTTTCCTAGTCTGTTTCTAGTAGCGAGTCAAAGTGAAGCAAACAAATTGAAAAATCCTTTACAGAGCAAATAAAGAAATGTTTTAGTGTCAAATTTTGTACAGGTTCTTGAAGGAGTTATACATAAATTTCATCTTGTGACATAGATAGCATTTTGCTTATAGAAAAATAGAATTGTGACCTTTTTCTCTCCATTGCATGATATTATCAGTTTTTAAGTGAAACGAATCAAGGGTTTATTTCATTTAGTGCATTGTTATGATGTATGTAGCTTTCTATTTATGCTTGGGCTCAAGGGGTCAATTAAATTGCTTAAATGGAGTTGCAGAATGATAGGACTTATGCAAGGATTTTATATAAGTAGTTTTGAGTTAGGGTTACAAATGGGATATATTGTAAGGCAGTATCATCTCAGATCTTATGTTATCAGATCAAATTCTATCGCACTTTCGGGTTTATGTTTCACATCTTTAAGATGCCCAATGAAGTAAGGCACTAATCAGTGCTTGTAACCAGTTTTGTTTATCAGTCTTGTTTTGTTTTCAACTGAAGAATCTTTACAAATATCATAATAGAATTTGTTAAGTTTTGTGTCTCTTCTGAAAAGTTGTCCCACCCTTCTCATACTCCAGCTTAAGGTTGAGGCTCACTTGAGGATTTTCCATCCTTGAGCATTTTCCCTTTTTGTTGAGTCCTTTTATGAGATAATTTTCTTTGTTTTCAGTAACTTCCTAAGTATCATTGCAGAGAGTAGGAGATTTACTGAAGGGATCACCCTCTCGGGTTCTGTAGAGCCCGAAGTGTAGAAGGACTTTAGGTCCTTGTTAATGTTGGTCCAAGCTTGATGAATATTGATAGTTGGAGGTGGCTCTCCATAGATATTTTAGAAGAAAACAACTTGGTCTCTGCCTTCATTCAGTGTAAACCTATTTTTGGGCACCAACACATCCATTTGGTAAACCTTATAACCTTTGTATGCTAAAAATGCTAGAAACAATCTTATGGCCTCAAGTCTTGCAGTAGAGGCAAATGTTTCCTCAAAATCTAAGCCCTCAACTTGAGCATATCCCTTACATACTAATATGGCTTTGTCTCTTATCACTTTTCCTTCTTCATTCATCTTGTTCCTATAGACCCATTTTGTCACAATAACATTTTTATAAGTTGGTCTTGGAACTAATTCCCAAATCTTGTTCTTCTCTATGTACTACAACTCTTATTCCATTGCCTTAATCTAATGAGTAGTCTTGCTGGCTTCATTATAATTCTTTGGTTCTAGTTTAGTCAAGAGACAAAAAAATTACTTGTTCACTATTTGCAACATGCTTCTAACTTGTTTGTACACCTCCATCTTTTTTGCCTATAATTTGATCTATAGGATGATATTTCTGCACATACTTGTTGGGTGGATTCTTTGTAGTTTCCTCTTCTCTTTCAGATTTTTCTTCCTCATCTTCATAACATGGTTCCTCAATTTGATTCACAACACTTTGCTTTCCTTTTTGCAAGTCCTCGTCAATTTTTACATTCACACTTTCAACAACCTTCCTAAGATGTTTGTTAAAGCATTTGTATTCATTGTTGTGAGTTGAGTAGCCTAAAGAAATTCCACCATCACACTTTGCATCAAAACTTCCTAATCCATCCTCATCTCTTCTGATAAAACATTTGCTTTCAAAGACTTTGAAGTTCTTAACAGAGGGCTTCTTGCCATACCACAGTTCATATGGTGTCCACTTGTTGTTCACTCTCAACTATGCCCCATTTAAGGTGTATATTGTTGTGTGGACATCCTCTTTCCAATAGACATCAAGAATATTTGACTCATTTAACATTGCCCTTGCCATTTCCTTGATTGCCCAATTCTTTCTTTCTGCAACACCATTTTGTTGTGGTGTTTCAACAGTTGAATATTGTCTTTTAATCTCATGCAGCTCACACTAGTCTTCAAACTCATTTGATGTAAACTCACCTCCTCAGTCTGATCTCAAACATTTTAGCTTGTATCCACTTTCTCTTTCAACCATTTTTCTAAAAATCTTGAACCTATCAAATGCTTGTGACTTATCCTGCAAGAAGGTCACCCATGTCATCCTTGAATAGTCATTTATGAGAAACATGAAGTAGTTTTCACCATTTACAGACCTTGTTCTTGTAGGTCCACATAAATTTGTATGTACCAGTTCTAATATCCTTGTGGTTGAATATTCCTTTGTCTTGAAGCTCACCTTGGTTTGCTTTCCTTTTTGACACTCATCACATATAGTGCTTGTTGGTTTGATAATCTTAGGTATATGTCTCACATATCCCTTTGAGCTTATTTTAACAAGATTATCAAAATTTATATGGCCTAATCTTCCATGTCATAATCAACTTTTATCTACTTTCCCCATCATGCATTGTGACTCATAGCATTCCTTCAAGTTGTATACATTCCCATCAGTCCTTTTACCTTCAGCAATTAACTTCCCATTGCTTTCTTTTCTTATTTCACATCCCTTGGAGTCAAATGTAAACTTGCAGCCTTTGTTACACATTTGACTTACACTAAGTAAGTTATGTTTTAAACCTTCAACATAGTATACATCATGTGATTTCAACTTACCATCAATGTTTAATCTTCCTTTGCCTTTTATTATGATGGAGGATTTGTCACCAAATCTCATTGAGCCTCCATTCCAATCTTCAAATTTGATGAGATTTTTATTGTCTCCTATCTTGTGATTGGAGCATCCACTATCAACAACCCATAGGTTTTTCCTTTCTGTATGTAGTGTTGTCTATACAATCAGACTTGATTCATTCTTGTCATTTTTCTTTTGTATCCAAACTTGCTTGGTTTATTTTCTCATATCTACTGTTGCACTCTGATTAGATGTGGGTTTTGGTTCCACAATCGATGTCTTCTTATATTTAGCAGCTCTTGACTTGTAGTATTTTTCTATATGACCATATTTTGACAACAATAGCACTTTGTATTTATATTAAATAATGAAACAAAGGGTTTGCCACTAGACTGAAATGTTTTTCTTCTACACTCATAGCTCTTATGGCCAAATCCATTACAGTGGTAGCATGCAACATTAATATCCCTCGGAGCAGAAAAAGGATTTTTGTTTTCATAACTAGGAGGTGGTCTATGCATAAGTTTGCAATCTGAAAGTTTATGACCATATGCATTACATTTATAACAGTAGCTGTGAAATTGAGAGGTATACCTATTGTTGTTGTTGAAAGTGTTCCACATTGACCTCCTTGGAGTAGCATTCCTAGGTCTTGTAAACTTCTTCCTCATATCCTTAACACTTGTGAAGCCTTCATCATCTGGCTTTGCCTTTCCTTTTGAATTAATATGATTGGTTTTTGTAGAAGAAACAACATTATTCTTCTTTTGAACAGCATCCTGTGTCTTCTTGCTCTTAGCAGTAGTATTTAAGTCTATCTTCTTTCTTGGAGCATTGTTGACCTTGAATGTTTGCTTATGATAATTCATGTTTGAAGATACAAAATTTATGTCTCCTTTTGATGACTCGGCACTAGTAGAACATTTTCCTTCCTCATATCCTACACCTATAGAATCTTTTGAATGTTTTTCTTATTCAACATTTCATTCAATGCATTGGTGTTGCCCTCATACTTCATCCTCAGCTTGAAATATTATTTTCATTTGTCAAGCTCTTTCTAAATATTCACAACTTCTTGTTCCAACTTTTAACACTCCTTTTCTTTAGCTTCCAATTCTAATTTTATCACTTCACTCATCGTCTTGGCTTCTTCTAACTAAGTCGTTAAGATGTTGATATTCATTTTAGACTCTTCAATTTTCTTTCTCAACTGATTTTGCTCCTTTATGGCTAACTTCTTGTATTTTGAATACTCTTCCCTTATGTTGTCAAGTTCTTCAAGAGCACACATTAACTCTCCTTCAAGATCAACCTCAGCATCAACATCCTCTTCATCATTGTCATTTAAATTTTCAGATTGTGCTCCACTTTTCTCCTCATTAAGGACCTCTTGAGCCATAAAGAGATTAGTTTGTTTTTCACCTTCATTGTAATCCTCAACTGACTCACTTTCATCATCAAAGACATCACTGTTAATAGAGTACAAAATTTTCTTCTTCTTAAAATTTCTTCTTGTAGTTCTATAAAACATTTTATCTGCATCATTGACTTTACCCTCATTATTATCTTCCTTCGTATTATAAGGACACTTAGCAGCAAGATGTCCTATTTTACCATAGTCAAAAAATTTGAAGGGAAGCTTTCATCTATACTTACCTGATCCTTTCTTTAATTTCCTTACAAAGTTGGCTTCAGCATCATCTGATTCTTCATCATCTTAGAGGTGAATTGTCTTGTCTATTTCCCTTTCTTCTTAGAGGTGAATGCAACTTCTTTCTTTGATGGTTCAACACTTATAGTTCTCATTTCATATGCAGATAATGAACCAAAGAGTTCATCCATAGAGAAATTTTTCAGATCTTTAACTTCCTTAATGGTAGAGACTTTAGTATAATACTTTGTAGTTAAAGACCTCAACACTTTCTTACCTATAGCTTCATTTTTAACTTCTTCTCCAAGACCTCTTACTGCATTTACTGTCTCATCAACCCTTTGCAAATAGTCATCAATATTTTCTTCCTCTTTCATCTTCAAACCTTCAAACTAAGCTCGAAGATGCTATTGTTGGCCATTTGGAGGAATTGATTATGTGTTGCATTGATTTTTTGTCATTGATGTCAATACTAGTTTTTTGGATGTTTTACCGGCACCCTTCTGGTCTTGGTAGGTTGAGTGGTTTTTGGTTGGTTTGGTTATGGAATTGGCTTATTCATGATACTCATGTTCATATTCAGTCAATTGGTTTTGGTCTAGTGATCAGATTCTATCATGTTTTCTTGGAATCTTGGCTTTTGGTTCCAGCAAGGGTTTCATTGGTAGAGCTTTTGATGAAGATTTTTGATAATATGCATAAGTGGTGTTGGTGCAACTTCTGGTGGAGTTTCAAGATATTGTTGGTGATCATGTTTGATAATAGGCAGATGGAGATCATTGCTTTAGTGTATGGACCTATATTGGGTCTCGATTGATCTAGGTTATAGACTAGCTTAATGTAACATGTGGATTGGACCTCTCGATGTGTTTCTGGGATATCTTATGTGTTGGATATTATTTGTTTGGTCTAAGGTCAACATGTTTTGTAATTATGAAATTGGTTTATTATCTGGTGGCTGACCTGATTGTTTACAGTCAAGGGTTTGTATATATATGATGTAAGATCTCATTGTAGATCATGATAGGCATAAGGTCTGGAAATGTGTGAGGATGTGTAATGTGTGAATAATGTAATATCATTTAGGCAGGGGATTTGGTCTATCATTGAAGATCGAATTGGGTTTATGTAAGAGGATTTAGTCCTCCAGTATTTAACTTAACCAAAATTGTACTCAGGCATAGGAGATTATATCTTTGTAGTTCAACACTTCTTTCGGATTGTAGTCTAGATTTCTATGTACTCAATGAGGCTCCTTTTGTGATGAGCAGTGTACTCTAGGTTGTGTTAGACACAATGTACCATTGAGGGGGGGGTGAATCAGTGGTTCTAAAACTTTTGCCTTTAACTATCCTATATGAGCATACTGGTTATTAGATCTAACTCATAATAGACTTTTCAGTTAGTGGGGAGACCAACTCAAATGAAAACACACTCAAAGGGACAACACATAACAACATGTATGTACGAGGAAAACCCAAGATGGGAAAAACCTCAATGAGAAATGTTGTTGGAGACTACTACTCCAATCCAAACTCACAATCAAATCTGTTACAATATTTAGGGCTACAACCCCTGATTTAGGGTACCAACCCAAGGAGAACCAACCCCTAACTAATTTATGGGCTACAACCCAAAAGAGCTACAACCCCTACACCGAGCTACAACTCATTGTTCACAAAGATAATCTTCAAATACAAAATTAATACTACCATTACAAGTGAATCTTGTAACCATCACATATACCTCTCTCTGTCGGTGAGACACCTTCTCAGATATACTGTCTCATTCTTCTTCTGCTTCCTTGCTGGTAAACTCTACCAGTTCACCTCTCCTCTATTTTTCTCTACTGGATCTCCTCCTCATTTCTCTTCTCTTTACTGGTACTACACTTTGCCAGTTCTATGTCTGCCTACTCTGCAACTTACTTCACTTATGCTCTTTCGGTATGAATACTACCGGTTATGCACTGCTACCGATTGAACACTTCAACCTGGTTCTCCCTCACATGCAATATCTTCTCAAATATTATTTGAGCACTTGACTAATTTTCTCTCACATATAGAAGTAACGCTTAATCACTTCACAGCAGCACTATCTTCCTCTATTCAGCAACACTACTCTCTCATTCAATGACAACCTTCTCTGATTTTGGCTTCCATATTTATAAACTGGTTTTCCCATCAAAAACCAATTCAAACTTTGTGTGGTTAGGGTTTCCTCACTTACCTCAAGGAAAACTAAATCCAATCAGATCCTATCTAATTTGATCACCAAGATAGTTGTTCCCTTACCATTGCAATTGTCATGCCTTCTTGATCACGCCTTCTATCTTTGGCAATCTTCCTTTTTACCCTATCAACTCATTTCTTGGTCACACACCAAGATTGATCTTGCAGTTTCCTTCATCTACCTCAATCTCCTCACTCACTCTGATCTGTCTCTCATTTATCCTCCAGACCTCAAGCCGCAAACCTCTACAACATGTCCTATGATTTGTTGGATCTGCCATTAATGTTGACCAAATCTGCAACAACTTTGTTGGTGCATACTCCATCTATCGTTGTAGCAAGTCCACCACCTTGACTCCCTGTGGAATTCATGTAGACCCTCTACCAGCTTGGATCTTCATGTTAGTCGAGATAGGATCATCGATCAAACACTCTGCCTATTTACTAACCCTGTCGGTATCTTACACTATACCAGTTAACTCCTCATGTCAGTACTATGGTGAACTGCCAATGGAACTCCTTAACCATTCATTAGACATGTCTATCCAAAGCATGCTCATTTTCAGTAGGTAGAGAGTCTTCTTCATCTGCACCTTGTCCATATTATTGGTGACCATTTATACTAGTGAAACCTCTTGATGACACCATGTCATCAACCTTCCACAGACTCCATCTTAAATTAGGCCAATCTTCCTCTATTTGCATCTTCTCAGCCATGCCTTCTTCTTGATACTCACTACTCTTCATCTGTATCAATGGAGTAACACCTTGTCTTCTACATCCTGCAATGCACTTATGTGACTTCCTTGTTTGTGTAGTAAAACTTCAAACATACACATGTGATCCAGTGTGGGCACATTCATTATTAGTCATTGCTTCTCGTGATGACTACATCTTCATTCGATGGGAGTCTTGTTGTTCTGCAGCTTCATAGCATATTGGTGATCTGTTCATTCTTCTCATTTGGCATTGATGTGATTCAGGTAACATTATGTCTCTTCATCACAAACAACTTCCAAGCACCTTGCTCATCCTTCTTGTACACTAGTCATGAGCTTTGCCAATTGGCAGCTACTCACTTGGTTGCACTGTCTTCCCAATGTCAACACATCACTTACCAGTTGACATCCTTTCCTTACTGGTAATGCACTGTACTGGCACTAACTTGTGTACCGGTGACACCAGTGATAATTCCTCTAAATGAAATTCTCTTTCTTACCTTACTAGTGTTTTGCAACACAAGGTGATATCAAAGATATCTCAACCTGTACTCCTTCATGACAGTGTTGCACAACCATCTCTAATATCAGTAGTCATCCCATACCGGGTGACATCAATGACAATACAATACCAACAATCTCCCCCTTTGGCATTGATGTCAACTCATGTAGTATTTGGCATACTACATAATCTCTCTCTCCCTTTGTATGATCTAATGGATTCTCACTCATGTAGTATCCAGTATACTACAAAATCTTTCTCCCCCTTTGACAACAATGGCAAAGGGCACTGTCAGGATATCATTCCTCCTTGTATTTACCAAGCACTGATAGAATTCTTTCTCCCCCATTGTCTTTACTGGATGTCTCTCCTTCTTTGATACCAATTGTTACAAAATGTTACATTTTCTCAAGTCACGGCTCTTGAGATGGAGGACTCAACCATTAACTGACACCAATTGAGCATGCAAATTTTATACCATTTGTTACAATACTCAATTCATAGAGGGATGTGTCAATGAATACTACTCACCTACTGGTCAAACTGCATCACTTCCTATTTGATCTGAAATTTATTTAGAATCAAATGTGATTGTACTATCAATACAACTAGCCAAACGACAAGTAGATACCCATAACAATGAAACTCTCCTAGGTATTATTACTGTAACTTCCATCATCTGCAGTTTGGGGAACCAATGCACTTACACTTTCATGTTCAAGCATGTCGACCTTGCATCATAACCACTTGAACTCCCCCTGAGTCATATATCTCAGGTTCTCAACTCCAATCAGGTCCAATATCGGGAGCTCCAATCATCTCCATGTACCGGTTGAGTTGTGCAAGTGAGATCATCTGATGATCTTTCAACTTCATTATTTCACCACAACCTATGACATGATCCTGCATGAACACAATGCCATACAATGTCATCATCAAGTCATAATTCTAACTAGTTAACCCATAAACATGTATGCTTGCATGGTCAACTACCAGGCCAACATATGTCATTCAAGTCTTCATCAACACCACCTGAGACATAACTTCACATTCTATGCTAAAGGGGCTATTGCAATGATTTCCAACCTTATTGTCTTACATAACCTGTAAGTACCTATTATCATTTATGTCAGTAACATCCTACACATACCGGTTTACTGTATCGGTCCATCATCACTACCAAAGAACTTTCATGTGACTCCTGACACTTTGTGTCACTTTTCATCTGATGCCAATTGTTAATCTCCATTTCTTGACACATGTAGTAGTGATCCAACTTTCATCTATAGGTGTGTAGTCAGGGCAGCCTGTACACACACTTATCATCTCATTTTCATCCTTCATACTGACAACAGTTTGTTCTCCCATGTGTCGTTCTTCACTGAGGGGATGAATGATAAATTCAATGTACTACTCCCATTGAGGTATTGCATCTCCTCTAAGCCTTAGGAGATATCACTAGTGCATTGAATGCATAGTGTCGGTCCATGATCTTCTTCCCCCATACCTGCTTTGTCTTATTCTTCTTCCCATTTTCAGTCTTAGGAGCAAGTCTTTCCTTCTTCTGTTGATGGGTCCTTTCATTTTCAAACTTTGCATCACACACAGAGGTAGTGCTATAGTAGCACACAACATTCATCCCAACTTCATGATTGGTGAATCTCTTAACATACAAGTTTGACCATCTTCTCTTGGTCATGTTGTTGTGTCTAGCAGCTGAAATCGGTGGACCTCTTGCTCCTGCAGTGACATTTCTCCTTTGGTTCCATGCAAGTCTTTGATTTCCATATGTTGTGTATCCACCTTTCTATAGAGCATAGCTGTTATACCGACCTCCTTGTGACTATGGGTTCCTCTTCCTGCATTCAAACTCTCTATGGCCAGATCCATTACAGTTATAACAAATAATATTTCCATAATCGGGAGAGGGGACATGCATGTATCTACTTCTGGATACATTTTTCTCATATTCATGATGTCTATGAGATCCTAGATTATTCCTTCTAGATCTATTTCTAGATTCTTTTTCCCTATGGCTATAATTATTGCATGCAAAGCAATAACCGGTAAAGGATGGCATATGACTTACAAATTTATTCTACCATGCATGGGGAGATCTTCTCGGTTTAGCCTCTCCACTTCTCCTTCTTTGAGGATGGATCCTGGGTTGTCCATTTTGTGCATCTCTTCCATCTGGTCTCTACTTCTGCCACACTTGCTTTGCCTGTGGGTGGTAGTATTTATTTGTCCTCTGGCGGTAGGAGGTCTTCTTTGCTTTCTTCTCATGTTCCTACTTCCATAGAATCTGTCTTCTCCCATCTTCCTTTTACCTTTGGGATCTACATTGTGCCTCCTTCTTGCAGAACCAGTCTTCATTCTTGTTTGCAAGTCTTCATCGGTTGTACTTAGGTCAACCTTCTTCCTGGGAGCATTTCTGATTGTGAAGGTTTGGCCATTGTTTTCTCCATTTGAGGAGACAAATAAAATGTCATTGTGGGTGACATTCTTGCTGGTGGAGCATTCATCGACACCACTTCCTAAACCTTTTGTATGCTTGGCATGCTTTTGATTCTTCATCATTTTGTCCAAGGCAACATTGCTGCCATCAAACCAGATTCTTACCTTGAGTTCATCCTAACATTTCTCAAGGTCATTTCGGAGAATCTCCTTTTCTCCAACTAGCTGCAAATATTATGTATCTTTAACTTCTAGCACAGATGCTAGATCATTATACTGACACACCTTGGTGTCTTTTTCTTGATTCTTCAACTCTGAGATACATTTCTCAGATTCTTCAAGGCATGCAGTCGATGATTTCTGCTCCACTATAGTAGTATTCTTGAATAGATTTTATTCCTTTCTTACTCTACTGAGTTCTTCAAGTGCATTCACAAGCTCATCTTCTACTTCCTCTTCTTCTTCACCTTCACTCTCAAATAGATCTTGATGGCTAGATCTATCTGCCTTGTCTCCTTCTTCCTCATCATCACTGTCGAACACATCATATTTGTGGGATCCATTTGCCTTATCACCTGTAGATGTGTGCACCTCATCTTCTGATTCTTGAGCCATTAAGAGGTGGGTTCCTTCATCATCATTGTTGCAACTACCAGTAGATCTGCCTTCATCATCTATAGATACATCAGATGCATTTCTCATCATATCATACAAATTTGATTCTACAGTAAAGGGCTCATTTCCATAGAGCTTCTTCAATCTCTCCCATAGGCTTTTTGTTGATTTACATCTGACCACATGTGAGGATACTTCATCTATTAACCCACAAAGAATAGCCTTCATAGTTGTTTCATTGCAGTACTGGTTTCTTCTTTTTGCATCTAGATCGGTGGGAGAACTGACTTTACTAGGGCAACCATTTACAATAGACATCCATACATCATATCCTAGAGAGGATAAGTGAACTTCCATTCTACAAGTCCAAATGGAATAGTTAGAACCATTAAACACTGGAGTAGAGATTGACACTAGACAAACCATTATGTCCTTGAGCCAAAACATACCAAAGATGGAGAAAGCTTGTCTAACTAGGAACCTATGCTTTGATACCAATTGTTAGACACAATGTACCACTGAGAGGGGGGTGAATCAGTGGTTCTCAAACTTTTCCCTTTAACTATCCTATGTGAGCATACTGGTTATTAGATCTAACTCAGAATAGACTTATCGGTTAGTGGGGAGACCAACTCAAATGAAAACACACTCAAAGGGACAACACATAACAACAGTATGTATGAGGAAAACCCAAGATGGGAAAAACATTGGTGAGCAATGTTGTTGGAGACTACTACTCCAATCCAGCCTCACAATCAAATCTATTACAATGTTTAGGGCTCCGACCCCTGATTTAGGGCACCGACCCCCAGCTAATTTATGAGTTACAACCCAAAGGAGCTACAACCCCTGCACCGAGATACTACTCAGTGTTCACAAAGATAATCTTCAAATACAAAATTAATACTACCGTTACAAGTGAATCTTGTAACCATCATATACCTCTCTCTGCCAATGAGACACCTTCTCAGCTATATTGGCTCATTCTTCTATTGCTTTCTTGCCAGTAAACTCTACTAGTTCACCTCTCCTATATTTTGTTCTACCAGATCTCCTCCTCACTCCTCTGCTCCTTACCGGTACTTCACTCTACCAGTTCTATGTCTTCCTACTCTGCAACTTACTTCACTTCTACTCTGCCAGTATGAACACTACCAGTTCTGCACTTCTATCGGTTGAACACTTCAACCTGGTTCTCCCTCATACTCAATCTCTTCTCAAATATTTGTTGAGCACTTGACCGATTTTCTCTCACATGCAGAAGTGACACTTAATCACTTCACAACAACACTATCTTCCTCTATTTAGTAGCACTACTCTCTCATCCAATGACAACCTTCTCTGATTTTGGCTTCCATATTTATAAACTGGTTTTCCTGCCAAAAACCAATTCAAACTTTGGGCAGTTAGGGTTTCCTCACTTACCTCAAGGAAAACCAAATCCAATCAGATTCTATCCAATTTGATTACCTAGACAGTTTTTTCCTTACAACCGCCATTGTCATGACTTCTTGAGCACGCCTTCTATCTTTGGCAATCCTTTTTTTACCTTGTCAGCTGATTTCTTGGTCAAACACCAAGATTGATCTTGTGGTTTCCTTCATTTGCCTCAATCTACTCACTCACTCTGAGTCATCTCTCATTTTTCCTCCAGACCTCAAGCTGCAAACCTCTGCAACACATCTCGTGATTTGTGGGATCTGCCATTAATGTTGACCAACTCTACAATAACCTTGTCAGTGCACACTCCATCTACCACTGCAGCAAGCCCACCACCTTGACTCCATGTGGCATTCATGTTGACCATTTTCCAGCTTGGATCTTCATGTCAATCCAGATAGGATCATCGATCTAACAATCTGCCGGTTCATCTTTTCTGTCAGTTTACTAACCTTGTCAGTATCTTACACTGTACTGGTTAACTCCCCATGTTTGTAGTATGTTGAACTGCAGATAGAACTCCTTAACTAGTCATCAGATATGTGTATCCAAAGCATGCTCATCTTCATTAGGTAGGGAGTCGTCTTTATCTACACCTTGTCCATATTACCGATGACCATTTATACTAGTGAAACCTCTTGATGACACCATGTCATCAACCTCCCACAGACTCCATCTTTAATCAAGCCAATCTTCTTCTATCTGCATCTTCTCAACCATGCCTTCTTCATGATCAATTCTGATCATATCCCAACCATTTTTTCAAAGTGACAAACTCACTACTCTTCATATGTACCGGTAGAGTAACACCTTGTCTTCTGCATCCTGCCATGCACTTATGTGAATTCCCTATTTGTGTAGCAAACCTTCAAACAGGCACATGTGATCCAGTGTAGGCACATTCACTGTTAGTCATTTCTTCTCATGATGACTACATCTTCGTCTGGTGAGAGTCCTATTGTTCTGCAACTTCACAGTATATTGGTGATCTGTTCATTCTTCTCCTCCGATGTTGATGTGATTCAAGTAACATTCTACCTCTTCATCACAAACAACTTCTAAGCACCTTTCTCATCTTGCTTGTACACTGGTCATGAGCTTTTCCGATTGGTAGCTACTCACTTGGTTGCACTATCTTCCCAATGTCAACACATCACTTACCAGTTGACATCCTTTCCTTATTGGTAATGCACTGTATCAATACTAACTTGTGTACCAGTGACACTAGTGATCATTCCTCTGAATGACATTCTCTTTCTTACCTTACCGTTGTTCTACAACACAAGGTGATATCAAAGATATCTCAACCTGTACTCCTTCATGACAGTGTTGCACAACCATCTCTCATACCAGTAGGCATCCCATACCGGTTGACATTAATGACAACACAATGGCAATAGGTTGTTGGCCTTCCTGCAAGTGCAAGCCCCTCAATTTTAATTCACATACTTACTACAGAAGTATTATCTGAATATGGGTAGGCTTCCCACTGTGGTTTTTCCCTTTACCATTTTTGCCACATATAAATCATGGTGTCTTGTAGATGGTATTTATTCTATGATTATTGTTGATACTTAATTGATTTAACTGCTCTTCTAGTATTTGGTTTAAGCATTCTAGTATTAATATTTTGGGTTTTGGTATTAAAGTTTTAATTGATAATGGTTCCAGTAATCTGTGACAACTGATTCACCCCCCCCCCTCATAGTTGTCTTCCGGTTATTTGAACTATCTTATAATTTCTATCAGAGATTTGGTCCTCTCTCCAAAAAGCTTAACTGCTTGAGGAAGATCCTATGGCGACTAACAATTCAAGTTCATCCAGTTCATCTAGGGCTATCTTTTAGAGGAATATTGCTAGGCTTTATGGAACCAATTACACAGTATGGAAGATTCGGATGGAGACTCATCTGAGATGTCTTGGCAAGGAGATTTGCTAGATCATACTGAATTGTGTTACACCTTATAATCCAGCATCTAGAAATCCTCCTTCGACAAACCTAGATAAGCAACTTGATAATGATTGTAGAGAAAGAGAAGACTCTTGTGTGCACTTTTTGATCAACAAATAATGGGATTGACTGACGAATAATCTGGAAAGGCTATATGGGATAAGTGTTAGGTCTCGGAGACAATTGAGAGGAGGGGGGGTGAATCAGTTGTCAAATAAATCCAAACCAAAACAATTTAACCAACCTTAATGCTTAATACCAGTAAACCAAACTTTATGCAGGTAAACAGTTTATCAGTTAATAGCAGTACCGGTAAAGATTAATGCATGAAACAAAAAGATAATAACATCCACAACACATAACACCAATGTTTGTATGTGGAAACCCTGTAAGGGGAAAAACCACTATGGGAAACCTTACCCACAATTAGATGATACTACTGCAGATAGTATGTGTATACAAATGGGGTCTGCACATGCAGAAAGGCCAAGGGGCTAGAGCTCACTGCTCAATCACAAATAGGAGTCACACTGACTACAATTGGATGGTTAAATCCAATAAAGATGTACTGCTCAAAATAGCATCTTCCTATGCTGGATTCAGTACAGGTGTAGTTCTGATTGCCTTTACAAAAACCTTGCTTCAAATTCAAATGATGTCTACATGTATAGCTCTGCTTAATCTCACATATACCTTCTTACAATTTCTTTTCCCAATCGCTTGTCAATCTTACAAATAAGATCTTACATATATACCATAACCTAAGACCAATTTTAGTAGGTCGGCTCTAAAAGATATTACAATAAAATCAATTACAAGTAAATCAATAACTGATGCAATATCTGATTCAACATGTCATCTTAATGCATTTACAATAACAACAAAATCATTTCCAAAGCATGTCGTGCTAATCTGGAATAGATAAGTTTGTCGGTGCTTATTTTGGACCTATTTGCCGGTAATAGCAAATATGCAAATACAAATATACCAATGAACAAATATCCAAGACAAGATGTCCAAATGATGTCTTTGACATAACCAGATGTTTTCCATGTCATTCCAAGTGCCGGTGGACAATATATCCTTTCGGTTTACCAGATACTGGTGACTGTGCATAAGTCACTTGCTTGTCGGTGAACATTGCCAATTATCCAAAGTGCCAGAGTTGATAAGTGTTAATAGGTGTTGACATCAATGACAAAACCATATAAACATAACCAAAATACCAACAATAAGTTAGAGACTCTTAATGAAGGTGACCCTACAGTGAGGATTGCTAAACTTAATGGTTACCGGGTGAGATATGAAAACCTGAAGATGGAAGAAGATGAAAGGATTATTGCATTCATGGAAAGGGTAAATGAGATTGTTATGAGAATTCAATCTTGTAGTGGAACTCCAAGTGAAGATGAAATTGTTTCTAAAATTTTGAGAGCCCTCCCACCAGCTTACAAGATGAAGGCTACTACTATTAATGAGTTGAGAACAATGGTTAATACATTTGTCAACAGAGATACCTTGGTTGGGAAATTATCTTCTTTTGAGCTTGAAGAATTTGGACCTTCTGGAGCTGTGAAAACTAAACCTATTTTTCATGCATCTGCATCAGCAACCGGTAAGAAAGCTTTGTATGCAAAGGAATTAGAAGATATGAAGAGAGAATATGATGAGTTTGAGCAACTTGAAGCACTATTATCTAGAAGAGTACCTAAAAGATCGGTAGGAAGTAAGTATGAAGGAAAAGCACCTTTTAAATGTTTTGCATGTAATAAGATTGATCATTTTACATCTAGATGTCCTGAAAGGAATTCAAGATTTGAAGAAAGAGTTAGAAGATCTTTTAAGCCTAACCCTAGATATCAGAACAAGTATAAGTATAGGAAAAACAAATATAGGTCATGCTGCATAGTGGATGAGTAAGGCATTACTGATTCTGATGATGAACCTGTAGAAGACTCTAGTAGTGGTTCCGGTAATGGGAAAGAATGGGTGTTGTTGGCTATCAAGTAAGATGTTCCAGCACTGGAAGAGAATGTACCTAAAGAGAAGGCACTTGCTACTAAAATTGAAGACAAGGATGAATGGGTAATTGACAGTGATTGTTCACATCATATGACTAGAGATAAAGGGAAGTTTCTATCTTTGCAAGAATTTGAAGGCAATCTAGTTAGATTTGGAGATGACAAAGCATGTATGATCAAAGGAAAAGGAACTATATCATTGGATGGTAAGAACAATACTGACAATGTTTATTATGTTGAAGGTTTAAGGCATAATCTTTTGAGTGTAGTACAATTGGTGGATAAGGGATTTCAATTATAGTTCAAGGATGGAAAATGCAAAATCATTAATAGATCTGGTTTGGAGATTGCAACCAGTAGACAAACAAAAGGTAATATATTTCATTCGAATTCCGGTGAGAAGACATGTTTGACTATAAAAATTGATGAGAGTTGGCTATGGCATAAAAGGTTGTGTCATGTGAATTTTAATTGCATTGTGAAAATCAGTTCAACTAAGGCAGTTAGAGATATACCTTAGATTGTGAAGCCCTATAATCTGGTATGTAAAGAATGTCAAATGGGGAAACATGACAGAACCTCTTTTAGGAGTATACAGGAAATCTAATGATGCTCTTGATCTTATTCATATTAATTTTTGTGGTCCTGCTAGAGTTAAAAGTTTTCAAGGTAATAGATATTTCATGCTAATCATTGATAATTATTCTAGAATGATGTGGGTTACTTTTCTAAAGCAAAAATCTGAGGCATTTGAAAAGTTTAAATCTTTAAGGCTAAAGTAGAAACTGAGACAGGATTGAAGATTAAATGTTTGAGGTTAGATCATGGTGGATAATTCGCATCCAGTGAGTATAAATTTTTTAATGAGAAGCATGGTATAAGGAGACAATTTTCTACTCCCCGGACACCTCAGCAGAATAGAGTTGTGGAAAGGAAAAACAAAACTATCTTGGATGCTACTAGAACAATAATGATGGAATCTAGTCTACCTCATATCTACTAGAGAGAAGCAGTGACCACAATGGTTTATACATTCAACATAGTACATATCCAAGGAGAAACCGATAAGACACCTAATGAATTATGGTTTGGCAATACACCTACAGTTAAGTATTTTAGAATCTTTGGTAGTAAATGTCATATCAAGAGAGATAATATTATTGGCAAATTTGATCCTAGATGTGATGAAGGCATATTTATTGGTTATTCTAATGAAATCAAGGCATATATATGTTATAACAAGAGATTGCAGAGAATTGTGGAGAGTGCTAATGTCAAAGTGGATGAGCTGAATAGAGGTCAAATCAGAGTTTATGAGAAGGAACTGGCGGTGGAAATGATTATATCTGAATTGGTAGCACCTTTACTGAAATAGAGTGTTGAACTAGTTACTCTGGAAGTATCAAAAAATTCTACATCAACTGAAGAACTAAGAAGAGGAATAGAGAGTGAGAAGACTCCTAGGTATGTGAGATTGAATCATTCAGAAGATCAGATCATTGGTGATAAGAACAATGGAATGATGACAAGAATAAGACTAGAAACTAATGAGGTATGTTTAATTTCACAAGTTGAACTAGTATCAGTAACTGAGGCATGTAAAGATGAATATTGGTTGAAATCTATGGAAGAAGAATTAGATCAAATTGAGAAAAATAACACATGGACTTTGGTTCTGATGGGATGGGGTTAGGGATAGACTAGTCTAGTCTATGCTCTTGGATCCTTTCCTTGGATCACCTGGTGTTCTCTACACACCCTAGGGTCTCTAGGACTTCCCTTTTCTTGAGGAATGCCTTGACCTTGCCAAATCCACCCACCAATGAGTTGCAATGTTGCTCCTAAGGTCTCACCTACTCATGAGACTCAAAACCCCTTACTATGGCTAATAAGGGCTCGGCTTGTTCCACACCTTCCAAGGTCTTAGAAAGGTTGTATCAAGTTTATTTAATGGTCTTTCCACCCATTCATGAGCCCCCAAGAGGTTTCAAGCCTTCAACCCCTTACCGATTTCACTATTTTGTGTTTTGACTACAAAATAGGGCTACAAGGATTAGGACCAATTAGGCCTCCTAACCGGTCTTCTAGGGCTCCCTCTCACACACGATGAACAAAAAACCCAAACTCCCAAAATGGAATACCATTCATTTGGCAAGGAATCATGGATTTTCTATGTTTTAGGCCTCCAAGTGTCCATACACTGTCCTAGGTGGATTTTAAGGGTTTTAAGGGTTTTTGTGAGGGTTTTTAGAGTCTGCCTAGGTCACAGTGAGTGTTTTGAGTTTTGGCCACCTTGTTTGGATTGGTGGAGGCTCCTCCTTCACACCAATGATGCTTCAATCACTCCTCTTCACTTCCTCCAAAGGATGCACTCTCCACTAATCAGCCTTGCTCTCCAAGACCTCTACAATTTGACCTCTCCTAATTGGGCATTGTGCAATCTCACCTAGGAGGGGGTCTTTGCTTGGCCTCCTTGCATTTCCAAGGGACCTTCTTGCTTGGGACTATAGTAAAAGGTCTTCACATCCATTCCCCATGGCTTCATGGTGATTCCACAATGGGGAATGGAGTTAAGACTTCATTTGCTCAAACCAGTCCAAAACTGGATAGTGAGACTGC
Source organism: Cryptomeria japonica (assembly GCF_030272615.1). NCBI lineage: Eukaryota > Viridiplantae > Streptophyta > Pinopsida > Cupressales > Cupressaceae > Cryptomeria > Cryptomeria japonica. The sequence continues at coordinate 859,155,751 of NC_081409.1, forward strand.
AACTTACAAATTATTTACAAACACACTCAACCAGTAAATAAAAAGCTAATCTAATAACTCACAATGGAATTATTTACACCATGGAAGGAATTTCACACATTTTTGCACACAAATCAATCCATTAGTTTGCTTGGTAACTTCATTCAAACTGACTGGTGACCCAAAATAGTCACAATCAAGCTTTTCTTCCTTGGGCCATACAATGTCTGACATCCAGCCCTTTAACTTAGGGTTTGTAACATCTTATACTACCCATACCTCAGTCAGTGTGCCAAATTTAGGGTTGTCCACACCAACCTAAGGATTTTGACCTCCTGGTGGAAAAGTTGCTTGACAACTTTTAAAAGTTGTCATGCAACTTTTGAGCAACTTTCCCAATGTTGCTTTTCATGACTCCTAGACCCACAATGGGCCAACATAAGGACACCACCATTCTATGAAGGACCCCTAAACACCACAAAGACACACATACCCTCCATTTTCAAGAAAATTTCAATCTTGACTTATGACCCCTAAGATCTACTCTAGGACCCTAAGAAGGACCTATGAGCTCATGGCTCATTATTTTATTTACAATGGCTTCATGAGAAGCATAATACCAACAAAAAAAGAAGGAGGGAGAGCTTGGAAGGGTTCTCCTGCACCATACTCCCCCTCTGCACACAATTAAGAAAAAGAAGAAGAAATGAGAGCCGGGTCTATTCCAAGTGTCTTGAACTTGCTCTCCTCCACCCATGTAGCTTCAGATACTGGTTGATCTGCCCATTTCACTAAGTGCTCCATAAAGACCTGGTGTCTAGTAGAATTCTTCACTCTAGACTCCAAAATCTCTTTTGCTATAGGCTTCTTCACTGGAGGTAAGGTGTTTACATCCAAGTCTTGTAATACCTTGGCTCGGTTCTCAGTCTGCTCTGCTATCTCTCCCTTGTACATTACCAAATCAGCAACATTAAAGACTGGTGAAATGGCTAAGTCGGAAGGTAAATCAACCTTATAGGCATTCTCACCATATTTTGCCAAAATTTGACAAGGTCCTACTCTCTTCATCTACAGTTTGGTAGGCTTACCACTTTGCATCCTAGCTTTGCTCAAATGGACCATCACATAGTCACCCACCTTGAACTGAACTTCTCTCCTTTTCTCATCCATTTTGGCTTTCAGTTTTTGAGTGGATTCAAGGATGGCCTTCTTTACTTGCTCTTGGACTTCCTTGATGGTTTGAGTGAAGTCCTCTGCTTGCCCACTCTTCATCTCCAAAGTACTAAGGTCTCTCAACTCACATACTCCCCTTGGATGTCTGCCATATACAACCTCAAAAGGACTTCTACCAGTGGTTCTATTCACACTATCATTATATGCATACTCTTCTTGAGGAATGATAAGGTCCCATGTCTGACCATACTCCTTAGTTAGACACCTCAACAAGTTGCCTAACACTCTATTGATGACTTCAGTTTGACCATCTGTTTGTGGATGGTAAGTTGAGCTAAATGACAAGCTAGTTCCTAGTCTCCTCCATAATGTTTGCCAAAAATGACCCATGAACTTGTTGTCCCTGTCTGAAACAATGCTTAAAGGGAGTCCATGAATCCTAACAATCTCTTAGAAAAAGAGATGTGCAACATAGCTAGCATCATGTGTAGTCTTACATGGTATGAAATGACTTATTTTGGAAAATCTATCTACTACCACATAGATGTTGTCCATACCTGTTTTAGTCTTGGGAAGTCCTACTACAAATTCCATGCTTATACATTCCCAAAGTCTATTAGGGACCGACATTGCTTGATCCCCCTTTTGCTCTTTGACACACTCCACATTTCTCTACATACCTCTTTACATCTCTTGGCAACTTTGGCCAATAATAGTACCTCTGTTCTAAGTCTAGGGTCTTATTAATCCCAAAGTGTCCACTCAAACTGCCATTATGTTTCGCTTGGATGAGGTTCTCCCTCATAGATCATCTTGGTACACACAACTGGTTACCCTTGAACAAGAGACCATTTTGGAGAGTGTAATCTGCATACTCACCATGGAAATGGTTCTCAAACTCTTTGCAAACCTTGTAAGCTGATGAGAAGTCTTCATCTCCTTCATAGAGGTCTTTGAAACCTTCTATTCCTATGCTCTACAATTGTAACTCTTGAACTGTCAATAACTTCCTGCTCAATGCGTCTGCCACCTTGTTAAGTTGCCCCTTCTTATGCTTGATGGTGAATGTGAAGGATTGGAGATATTCCATCCATTTCAGATGTCTATTGCTTAGATTCTCTTGAGTATTAATGTAACTCAATTCCTGGTTGTCTGTGAACACCACAAATTCTTTTGGGAGTAAGTAATGCCTCCATTTCTTTAGAGACTCCACTAATGCATACAACTCTAGGTCATAGGCTGAGTACTTATTTTTTGCTTCATTAAGTTTCTCACTGAAAAATGCCACAGGTCTTCCCTCTTGTCTCAATACACCACCTACTGCAATTCCACTTGCATCACACTCCAAAGTGAATACCTTATCAAACATAGGTAGGAGAAGGATAGGTTTTGTGGATACTTCTTGCTTAAACAATTGAAATGCTTTGTCAACCTACTCTGTCCATTTAAACTTAGTTTTAAGGCCTCCCTTAATGGTGTCAAGGACTGGTGCACATATACCACTGAAATTCCTCACAAACTTCCTATAGAATTGGGCTAATCCATGGAAACTTCTAACTTTAGTCCCTATTTTAGGTGCAGGCTAATTCAAGATTGCCTCCACTTCGCTTGGATCCATCTTCAAGGTTCCTTTAGACACCCCAAATCCTAAGTAGACCAGCTCTTGCTTCAAGAAGTCACACTTTTCTAGGTTGATGGATAGCTTCTCCTCATGCAACCTCTCTAAGACTAACCTCAAATGCTCAAGATGCTCCTCTTTGGTTCTGCTATAGATGAGAATGTCATCTAGGTATACCACCACATATCTGCCTATGAAATCCTTCACCACTTCATTCATCAACCTCATGAAGGTGCTTGGAGCATTGGTGAGTCCAAATGGCATCACAAGCCATTCATACAATCCTTCTATGGTTTTAAAAGTAGTCTTCCACTCATCACCCTCCTTAATTTTTATCTGGTGATAACCACTTTTAAGGTCTAGCTTGGTAAAATACATAGCCCCTCCTAAACAGTCCATCAAATCCTCTATTATAGGAATAGGAAACCTATACCTTATGGTAATCCTATTGATTGCTCTTGATTCAGTGCAAAGTTTCCACTTACCTCTTTTTTTGATGCTAGCACTACCGGGACTGCACATGGGCTGATGCTCTTCTTAATTAGTCCTTGTTCCAATAACTCCTGCACTTGCCTTGCTACCTCCTTATTCTGATCAGGTGTGAGCTTATATGCAACCTTGTTAGGTAAGGATACACCAAGAATAAAGTCTATTTGATGACTTATAAACCTTCTTGGTGGGAGTGTTGCAGGTGTTCACTCACTATATCCTTATGCTCTTGCAACATTTGCTTTACCTCCTTGGGTACTTTTGTCTACAACTTGTCTTCTTCCTCCTTTGTTTTCACAAAAATGGCACACTTCACTATCTCCTCCTCATGTAGCAAGTTCAAAAACTCTTTACCAATAGCCATTAAGACACTAGGTGTCTTTGAAGTTCCCTCTTCATTCTTTGTTAAGGACTAAATTTTGAAGGTCTTGCTGTCCTTCTTGAATGATATGGAGTTCTCCTCTCCATCATAGATCACCTTCCTATCAAATTGCCAGGGTCTTCCTAGCAATAAGTGACATGTATCCATAGGTAACACATCACAAAGGATCTTATCCGTGTATCTTCCAATAGAAAACTCTACCCAAGTCTGTTCATTGACTAGCACACTCTACTCATGATTCAACCATGTCACCTTATATGGGTTTGTGTGGGGTATCCTTGTGAGTTTCAACTTCCTAACTGCCTCTTCTGATATGATATTGTCAGTTGAGCCTGAATCAACTATCACCTTGCAAACTTTACCAAGAATCTTGCATCTCACCCTAAACAATGCTCTCCTATGCTTAGGTTCATTCTTCTCTGGCTATCTTATCAAGACCCTATTGAACATCAGATTTTCTCCAATCTCTGATTCAATATGGTCCACTTCAGGTGTCTTGCTGCTTGAAGAGTCTCCATGTGCATAAGCAACCCTCTTTCCATTGTTTGATGATGTAGGCTTGTTAGGGCATCTATATGTTGGGTGTCCCAATTGTCCACAATTGTAACACTTCATTGTTGCAAAATAGGAGTTACCTCTACCGGTACCTCTGCCCCTACTTGGACCACCTTGTGCACCTCTTCCTCTAGAGTGTCCTCCTCTGAGATTGTTTTCACTACCATGCTCAGTCAACTTGGCTTCTCCTTGGTTCCTCTACTCATTTGACTTGCTTTGGTAACCACCTCAGTGATTCACTTGGTCTCCCCCTCTGCCTCTATCCCTATTATTGGAGTCTCCTTTCCTTTTGTTCCTCTCTTCTACCTTGGTAGCAAGCTGATGAAACTTTTGGACAGTAGTAGGAGTCCATAGGCTTATCTCCTCTTGAATGTTCCACTTTAGGCCGCTTAGATACCTAGCCACCTTAATGGATTCATCTTCTTGGACTTTGGACCTAAGACATAGCTTTTGAAACTCCTCGTTGTAGGAGGTTACATCAAGATCTTTTTGCTTCAATCCCTATCTTTTTTTATGAATTTGTACTTCATAATCCTCTGGTAAGTAATTCTCCTTAATCTTACCCACTATAGCTTTCCCATACTAACTCTTTCTTCTTGCAGGTACTTCCACCATGTCAAAGTTGCTCCCCTTAATCTTGATTTGGCAACTTTAACCTTCTAAGCCTCTGTCACTCCTTCACACTCAAAGTGGTTTTCCATGCCCTCAATCCACTCCATAACAGTGTCTATGTCCATTCTTCCACTGAAATGTGGCAATCCTTCAAAAGCCTTGGTGTTCAAAGCCTTACTAGCCTTTACAAATGGTTCTTCATTGAACAAGGGATCTGGTTCAGGGATAATATCATCTATGTCTATAGTTTTCTTGCCTTTACCCTTGGTATCTTCATCCCAAGGTCCTTGTGTCCTCTGATCCACCACTTCCTGCAGTTTATCCCTTATCTCACTCATAGCTTCTTCAAGGAGTCTATTTTTCTCCTTTTGTTCTTCTACTTCTCTAGCTAGCTCTGCATTAGTAACCATTTTGCTCTCCCCTACTGATTCACCAGTATATAGAGACATACATAGTCCAACAAGTCTTTTACTTGCTCTGATACCAATCTGATGGGATGGGGTTAGAGCATAGATTAGGCTAGTCTATCCCTAACCCCATCCCATCAAGTTCCCCGACCTAAAAATAAGAATGTTATTGGAACTAAATGGGTTCTTAGGAACAAATTTAACGAGGATGGTCAAGTTATAAGGAATAAGGCTAGATTGGTTTGTAAAGGATATTCTCGGAAGGAAGGAATTGATTATGGAGAGACTTTTGCACATGTAGCTAGGATTGAAGCTATAAGATTATTTCTTGCCTATGCTGCCCATAAGAACTACAAGGTTTATCAGATGGATGTTAAGTGTGCATTTTTGAATGGGGATCTTGATAAGGAATTTTATATTGAGTAACCTAATGATTTTTCACTATCAGATGATACAAACATGGTTTGTAGGTTAAGGAAAGCTTTATATGGATTGAAACAAGCACCTAGAGCTTGGTATGCAAGGTTGGATAAATATCTTTTGAAGTTTGGTTTTACTAACGGTACTACTGACAGTAATTTATATTATGAGATCACTAATGTTGATATACTAATTATTGAAGTATTTGTTGATGACATTAATTTTGGAGGTGAAGATAAGTTGTGGATGGAATTTTCTAAGAATATGGAAAAAAAATTTGAAATGTCTATGATTGGGGAAATGAAATTTATCTTAGGGTTGCAGATTATTCAAACTGATAAAGGTATTTTCATCTGTCAAACTAAGTATACCAGGAAATTGTTGAAGAAATTTGGTATGGGAGATTCTAAACCGGTAAGTACTCCTATGGTTACAAGTGAGAAATTGACAAGAAAAGATGTTTCTGCACCGGTAAATCCTACAAGATACAAATATATGATTGGAGATCTGCTCTATTTGACTCAGACTAGGCCTGACATAATGAATATTGTTTGTATTGTATCAAGATTTCAGAGTGATCCTAGAGAAAATCATGAGTGTGGTGAAAAATATTTTTAGATACTTGCAAGGTACATCAGAATATGGTTTGTGGTACCCTAAGGATGATAACTTTACTTTATGTGCATATACAAATGTTGATTGGGCTGGTGATGTTGATGATCGGAAAAGTACTTTCAATGGAGCTTTCTTTCTTGGAAAGAAACTTGTTTTATGGATCAGCAAGAAACAATCATGTACTTATTTATCTGTTGTTGAAGTTAAGTACGTTGCTGCTACTACTAACTATACACAGGTTTTATGGATGAAACAAATGTTGAAGTATATAAAGGTGGATTGTGATGGACCAATAGTTATTCACTGTGATAACTTTATTGCTATTGACATATCAAATAATCTGGTATTTCATTCTAAGACAAAGCACATATCTATCAAGTACAACTTTTTGAAAGAAAAGGTGGAAGCAAATGAAGTTAGATTAGTTTATGTGAACACTAAAGAGAAGATTGCAGATATCTTCACTAAACCTTTGACTAAGGAACCATTTGAATATTTCAGAGATAGATTGGGAGTTTCTGCCTCTCTGGTAGAGACTTGATTGATGCTGATTGGCATCAGTTCAGTATGCATTATCAGAGATATTTTTCATTCTGACACTGATGTGGGGATGCTACTGCTCAGGGGGAGTAGTTATCTTTGTGATTCAATGGTTTATGTTTTCTTTGCTTTGATATTTTTGTCATATTTTTGGCATTGATGTCAAAGGGGGAGAGATATTGATGTGAAAAAGAAAAACTTAAGGAGTTGTATACTTCATTGCCATATCTTTAAGTCAGAGATCATTGGATGTCTTCCATTGGGGGAGACTTGTTTGGCATTTCTTGGTACTTAGATTTTTTCATATCTAGTGTTGTCATTAATGTCAAAGGGGGAAATTTTTGGCCATTTGGAGGAATTAATTATGTGTTGCATTGATGTTTTGTCATTGATGGCAACACTAGCTATTTGGATGCTTTACTAGCACCCTTTTCGTCCCGGTAGGTTGAGTGGTTTCTGGTTGGTTTGGATCCGACATGATCTGATAGGCTCCGGTATGGTTTGGTTATGGAATTGGCTTATTCATGATACTCATGTTCATATTTAGTGAGTTGGTTTTGGTTTGGTGATTGGATGCTATCCTGTTTGCTTGGAAGCTTGGCTTCTAGTTCTGGCAAGGGTTTCACCCACAGAGCTTTTAATGAAGATCTCTGATGATATGCATAAGTGGTGTAGGTGCATCTTCTGGTGGAGTTTCAAGATGCTATTGGTGATCATGTTCGAGACTTGGCGGATGGAGATCATTGCTTTAGTGTATGGACCTATATTGGGTCTCGGTTGATCTAGGTTATGGACTGACTTAATGTAACCTGTGGATTGGACCTCTCGATGTGTTTTTGGGATGTCTTATGTGTTGGATAATATTTGTTAGGTCTAAGGATGACATGTCTTGTAATTATGTAATCGGTTTATTATCTAGTGACCGACCTGATTGTTTATTGTTGAGGGTTTGTATATATATGATGTAAGATCTCATTGTAGATCATGATAGGTATAAGGTCCGGAATGTGTGAGGATATGTAATGTGTGAGTAATGCAATATCATTCAGGCAGGGGATTTGGTGGATCATTGAAGATCAAATTGGGTTTATGTAAGAAGATTTAGTCCTCCGGTATTGAGCTTAACCAAAACTGTACTCAGGCATAGGAGATTCTATCTTTGCAATTCAACACTTCTTCTGGATTGTAGTCTGGCTTTCTATGTAGTCAGTGAGGCTCCTTTTGTGATGAGCAGTGCGCTCTAGGCTGTTGGCCTTCCTGCAAGTGTAGGCCCCTCAAGTGTAATTAACATACTTACTGCAGAAGTATTATCTGACTATGGGTAGGCTTCCCACCGTGGTTTTTCCCTTTACCGGATTTTCCACATATAAATCTTGGAGTCTTGTGGATGGTATTTATTCTGTGATTGTTTTTTATGCTTAATTGATTTAAATGATATTCTGGTATTTGGTTTAAGCATTTTGGTATTAATTTTTTGGGTTTCGGTATTAAAGTTTTAATTGCTAATGGTTTCAGTAATCTGTGACAACTGATTCACCCCCCCCCCCTTTCAGTTGTCTTCTGGTTATTTGAACTGTCTAACAGCTACAACTTAGCCTCCTTTACTTCCACATCTCCTTCATAGATTATCTGTAGCTTAACTCGTGTTTCTTTTGCAGATGCATAGTGCATAACTTTGACAAACTTTGTGTCTGACAATCCACTAAGGATAACATTCTTGGCTTTAACATTGTGTTCATATTCCCTTTTTGCATTGGGATCGGTAGGAGTGGAAGGGATAGTATACCCATTTTTGATAGACATCCAGACATCATATCCTAGGGATGACAAATAAGTTTCTATTGTTCTACTCCAAAAAGCATAGTTGGTGCCATTAAACATTGGTACTTTAGCAAAAGAGGATTCATTCCTAGCCATTGTATTCACAAAATAGAATCTACCCAAGCTAGAGAAAGATTTTCAAATAGGAAACCTAGGCTCTAATACCAATTGAAGGAACACAAATGGACCACTGAGAGGGGGGTGAATCAGTGGTAACTCAAAACTTTCTCTTTCTAAAAGATTAAAGCTTTAATAACAATGATCAAGAGGTGATGAGAAAAGACACTAGACAAATTTTCACACACACATAAAATACAAGACCACAACACAAGATATACAAGGAAAACCCAAGGTGGGAAAAACCTCCATGAGAAATGTTGCTAGAGTCTACTGCTCTAATCCAGCCTCACAGTGAAAAAGTTTGATTATAAAGTTTATGGGCACCAACCCAAAGGAGCACCAACCCCTAATTTGAGCATCCATTTAGATGATTACATTAATTTAATAACAACAACAGATTGAATACCTTGTTACAAATGATGTTTTGTAACACATTGTGTTTTCCTCACCTGAAACTGAATCTTCTCTTTTCAGCTTATAGGCTTTGTCTTCAACTCTCTAATCTCTACAATAGATTTTTGCTCTCTGCTTGTCTCTTACTCTACTCCACATGATGTGAAATACACACTGTATTTCTTACACTATGTTTTCTTACTTTTGTTTCATCTACAACAATGCATTCCAGTTTGAGTTTTACAACACACTCACAACACAACATTTTTTTCATCTAAATTTATTTGATCACAGTCCTTTTTACTCCTTAGAATTTTCCCTCCAAAAACTTTTCCCTCCAAAGAAGAATTCAAAAATTCTTATTCAGATCTAGAGATTAATCTTCCTTAATTTGTGCTTTCTGATTTTCTGCCTTTCGTATCACATTCTTTCTAAATTCATTCAGTTAAGTTAGCATTCTGGAGAGATCTTTGCATGCAACACTTCTTCTTGTAAATGAAAAATCTAGTTGTCATTTGCTCAGCACCCATATCTTAAGAACAATCTTTGATTTGTCGTGTACATGCCACATCCTCCAAATCTTGTTTTATGTCGTCGGGTCAAACTTGGTCAAACATTCACATGGATCTCTAATGTGTTGGCATTGGGTGAAATATGTTAGGGTTTCAAGCAGACCCGAAGCAAATATGAACTAACAATTATATGCAGATTTAAATACAAAAGATAAAGAAATAAAACAAGACACAAATAACACAGAGATTTAACGTAGCTCACCCATAATGGGTTACGTCCACCATACACAACCGTCCAATCTTTCTTATTATCCAACAAAAAATAGTACATCAACCTTACAATGCCTTAAGCATCCCAGCCGCTTATAAGATGTGTTTTTAGGGCAACAAACAAAGTCGACTTTTTTAGTGTTTTATAACAATGTCGGTTTTCATCAATGAAAAATGGCAAAAAAAAATTTCTCGGGGGCGGGGCTGCCGCCCCCAAACCCCTGCCTGGGGCCCAGCTCGGCCTCGGACCCCAGCAAGGATACATGCTGAGTGTACAGTACTTTGCTGATCAATCACCACATTTCAACAATCTCCCACTTGGAGACTGATCAGGCTCCACACTGAACAATCTCCCACTTAGAGACTGATACTACACTACACCACTGTACATGCAACATCCGCTGGATAAAACACTAGGACTTGACTGGTATAAATTCCACAATTATCAATCAAGAAGACCAACAGAAACTGATGAAGAAATTAGCTTCTCCTGTGGAACTGCCTTTGTGAACACATCGGCAGGATTCTCACTTGTGTGAATCTTCTCAAGCCGTAACTGACCCTCCTCCAAAATAGTCCAGATGAAGTGGTACCTGAGCTGAATGTGCTTTGTCCTTGAATGAAAAGCAGAGTTCTTTGCAAGATGAATGACACTCTGGCTATCAGTATACAATGGGCTATCCTCTTGTGTTTGACCCAATTCCTTCAGAAAACATTGCAACCAAATCATCTCCTTGCTGGCTTCTATAGCAGCAACATACTCAGCTTCAGTGGTTGAAAGTGCAACAACCTTTTGCAGCCTAGAAATCCAACTGACTGCAGTTCCCCCTATAGTAAAAACATACCCTGTAGTATTCCTCTGTGAATCAATATCACCCGCCAGATCAGAGTCAACAAATCCACTCAGAGTAGCATTAGATCCTTTGAAACATAATGCCTTCGTAATAGTTCCTTTCAAATACCGAAGAATCCATTTCACAGCATTCCAATGTTCCATACCCGGATTACTCATAAACCTGCTCACAACTCCCACTACATGTGCAATATCTATCCTTGTGCATACCATTGCATTCATCAGACTGCCAACAACTCATGAATACAGGATGTTAGACATTTTATTAACCTCTTCCTGTGCCTTCGGGCACATCTCCTTAGTCAATTTGAAATGACTAGCCAAAGGTGTACTAACTGCTTTTGCATCCTGCATGTTAAATCTTTTCAACACCTTCTTTATATACTCACTTTGGGACAAATTCAAGGTTCTATTTTTCCTGTCCCGTGTAATCCTCATACTAAGAATTTGCTTAGCTACACCCAAATCCTTCATAGCAAATGACCTGGCTAATTTATGTTTAAGATCATTTATATGTTGCATGTTAGACCCAGCAACAAGCATGTCATCAACATAAAGCAACAGGATAATATAATTGCCATTATCAAATCCCTTAAAATATACACAATGATTAGAATGGCATCTATGATAACCGTGTTCAGCCATGAAACTATCAAATTTTAAATACCATTATTGGGGTGCTTGCTTTAGGCCATACAAACTTTTCTTCAACCCGCACACCAAGTTCTCCTTACCTTTGACCTCATATCCCTGTGGTTGCAACATGTAAATTTCCTCCTCCAAATCTCCATGGAGAAAAGTTGTTTTGACATCTAATTGTTCAAGATGTAAATCATCTGCAGCCACAAGACTAAGTACAGTTCTAATTGAAGTCATTTTTACAACTGGAGAAAATATTTCATCATAATCTATACCCTTTTTCTGTGCAAAACCTTTTACCATAAGTCTGGCCTTATATCTTTTTTGACCTCCTTGCTCCTCCTTCAGCCGATAAACCCATTTGTTAGGCAAGGCTCTTTTTTCTGCAAGTAAAGGGACTAAGTCCCAAGTCTTATTTTTCATCAAGGAGTCCATCTCCTCTTTCATGCCTAGCTCCCACTGTTGTTTGGCATCTACCTGCATTGCTTCTTCATATTCTTCTGGTTCACCAGAATCCGTTAATGAAATAGAATACAAAGAAGAAGAAAATCTTTCAGGGGGTCTACTTGTCCTCGTAGAACGTCTAACACTTGCAGGAGTTTGTGGGATAATCTGTTGTTGCTGAGCATCAGGTACCTGTGGCATTTCATTTTCAGGAATCTCATCCAACACCACATATTCTTGTTTGTCTTGTTCATGCTTCTTTTCCTACATCTGTTCTTTATATGTAACCTTCTCATTGAATATAACATCTCTACTTCTAATTATTTTCTTATTTTCAAAATCCCATAACCGATAGCCATATTCATCTATCCCATATCCAATGAAGGTACATTTTTGAGATTTAGCATCAAGCTTGGTTCTATTTTCTTTATCAACATGGACAAAAGCTTCACAACCAAAAGTCTTTAGAAAAGAATAATTTACCTTTTTACCAGTCCATGCCTCCTTTGAAATACCACTATCCAAAGGGGTTGAAGGTCCTCTATTTATCAAATAGACAGCAGTATGTATAGCATCTACCCAAAAATGTAAGGGCAATCCAGCATGTAATCTCATGCTCCTTGCACGTTCCATAATAGTCCTATTCATTCTCTCTGACACACCATTTTCCTGTGGAGTTCCTGGAACTGTCTTTTGCTTTCGAATCCCATTTAAAGAATAGTAATCTTAAAATGCTCTGCTGCAATACTCACCTCCATTATCCGATTTGAGACACTTCAACTTTTTTCCTGTCTCATTCTCAACCAAAGCTTTCCATTTCTTAAAAGTTTCAAAAACATCTGATTTTTGTTTTAGGAAATATACCCATGTTTTTCTGGTTGAGTCATCAATAAAAATAACATAATAACAAGAGCCACCAAGAGATGATACCTGAGCCGGTCCCCATACATCTGAATGTACAAGCTCTAACTTCTCACTCTTCTTCTCTTTCCCAACCTTGAAAAATCTGACTCTTTTCTATTTACCATAAACACAGTTCTCACAGAACTCTAAATCAATCTTCTTTAGTCCTGGCAATAGATTTTGGAGTGAAGGATTTTCATCCCTTTCTCACTCATGTGCCCAAGCCTATGGTGCCACATTATCAAATCTGTTCTAGCAACATTTATTGTTGTTGTCCCTGCAGTAACTTTATCTGTAGCAGCTAAGGTAGAGTAAGTGTTACCAGTACATAGATATAATGTGCCTACCTTCGCACCTTTAGCTACTACTAATGATCCTTTAGTGACCTTTCACATACTGTCTGAGAAGGTAACTATGCAACCTTCACTACCTAGTTGCCCTACAGAAATTAAATTTCTTCTTAAATTAGGAACATGTCTTACCTCCTGTAGAAACCAATCATTACCATTCTGCAACTTGATCTTTATCTTTCCTTTTCCAACAATTTGATAGGGCTCATCATCACCCAAATATACCTGTCCAAAATCACCTTGAACATAATCTAGAAAATATTTTCTATGGGGTGTAGCATGAAATGAAGCCCCAGAATCTATTACCCAGGAATCATTAACATTATCCAAACATAAGATTAAAGCATCTTGTAAAGTATTACTTGCAATATTAGCATCCTTACTATCATTTTCATTTTTGTCTCCTTTATTTTTTCGAGACCAACAGTCTTTCTTTAGATGACCAGGCTTTCCGCAGTACCAGCAATCTTTCTTTCCTCTAGATTGAGAGTGTCCTTTCTTTGAATTCCCTCGTGACTTCTCATTCCCAGGGCCTTTTCCTCTTTCCTTTGATCTTCCTCTGTTCTCCACATTCAAAACACTACCTGATGATGTTGAAGTCTCACCTGTGCTTTTCCTTCGCATTTCCTCGCTTAGGATAACACCAACAATATCATCAAATACCAAGGTATTTTTACCAGAGATAGAGTTACTTACAGCCATAACCAAGCTATTCTAGCTTTCTGGCAAAGAACATAAAATCAAGAGAGCCCTAACCTCTTCTACAAAGGTAATTTTTACCAAAGACAGTTAACTGGTAATTGTATTAAATTCATTTAAGTGCTCTGCTACAGATCCTCCCTCACTCATTTTCAAATTAAACAAACGCTTCATAAGAAATACCTTATTCGAAGCCGAGGGTTTCTCATACAACTTAGCCAATGTTGCCATCAAATCTACAGTCGTTTTTGCTTCTATTATATTGAATGCTACAAACGACGCAAGGCACAATCGAATGGATCCTAGTGCCTTTCTATCTAAAATGTCCCACTCTTCATCTGATATTGTGGTCAGTTTCTTTGCCTTTCCTTCCAATGGCCGCCACAAATCCTTTTGATACAGGTAATCCTCCATCTACATTTTCCATAACTGAAAATTCTGGCCGTTAAACTTTTCAACCTTGAATTTGGAATCCTCCGTTGCTCCCACTCAAATCTGAAAGTCCTGCCAATTTATAGAAAACCTCGCTCTAATACCAATTGTTAGGGTTTCAAGCAGATCCAAAGCAAATATGAACTAACAATTATATGCAGATTTAAATACAAAAGATAAAGAAATAAAACAAGACATAGATAACACAGAGATTTAACGTGGTTCACCCATAATGGGTTACGTCCACCATACACAGCCGTCCAATCTTTCTTATTATCCAGCAAAAAATAGTACATCAACCTTACAATGCCTTAAGCATTCCAGCCACTTATAACATGCATTTTTAGGGCAACAAACAAAGTCAGCTTTTTTAGGGTTTTATAACAATGTCAGTTTTCATCAACGAAAAATAGCAAAAAAAAATTTCTCGGGGGCTGCCACCCCCGAACCCCTGCCCGGGGCCCAGCCCAGCCCCGGACCCCGGTGAGGATACGTGCTGAGTGTACAGTACTTTGCTGATCAGTCACCACATTTCAACAAAATACCCATCATGTATTTTACCATCGCAAAATCCTACCTGCAGGATGGCAGAATTGGGCCCCATCTTCCATCTAACTTGCTCAGCAAGATCATTTTCATTCATCTTCCTATGCACGGGATAGTAGGGAACTTCAATTTCTTCACTTTTTGTTATCCCGCGGGGTTATTTTTCCACATCCATCTTGTCATGGGATAGCGGGGAACTTCATTTGCTTCATTTTTTGTTATCCCGCAAGGTTATTTTTCCACGTGCATCTTGTCGCAAGATAGCGAGAAAGCCTATGGTGATAAACACAGTGTGATATCTGCACATTTTTAGGTAGCCACCTTGGTCAACACACACATGTTGACCTACAAAATAGCAACCACACTTTGTTCTCTATCTACGCATGTAGTGATAAACACATTTAGTTTTCCACAACCTATGTATAGAAACTTTATCAACAAGACTCAATTGATCTTCCAGGCAGTCAAGGTATCTTGCATAAATAAGATGTCTCATCAATAAACTCAGGTGTGAAATGAGTAGTGACAAACACACTGTATAGCCAACATGAAAAGCTCCAATGCATTAATGCCAACGCTTGAACCAACACTTTTCCATTTGCATCTTGAACCTAAATCAACTCTGCATCTATGTATGTTGACATCAATGAAAACTCAATGCCAAAAATGTCTTTGTCAAAGATGCTTTTAGGGTTTCTTAGATCTTCTTCTTTTGATGTATAGCTTTCTATCTTCTTCTCAAAAAAAGAATTTTGAATGTAATTTTTTCTTCATTATTCTGGAAGCAAGGCTTCCATGTATATTGTGCAAATTTTTAATGACAATCGGTGTTATTTTTAATTTGTAGGTGCTTTGTATTTTGAGTAGTTGTAATCAGAAGAGCAAGAGAAGAATACGGGTTTCTCTTGCTTTTGTCTTCTATATGTAACAATGTTATTTATGAAATAGACAATCAAGGATTGTGTGTTTTATCCCAACAACCCTGGTGTTTATTTTATTTTTGCTTCTCTTCAAAGAAGACTTCAAAGAAGAGATTAAAATGCTTGAATACGATGATGAATAATATCTCTTGTATGTAGGATTTTTAAGTATGATTGCAGGAAGAACCAAGCTAATGGGTGTTAATGTCATGCATTAATGCTGAGATTTTTTTACTTAGGTGTAAGGTTGCATACTGAGAGTAGACTCTATTGCCCATGCAAGGCACTGATCATGGAGTTATTTTTTCAGTTTTCAGAATCATCATTTCATATTCAAAATCTTTTCTTTTCTACATTAGGAGTAGGATTAGTGTATAACCCTTCCCTCAATGAGTGCATAGATGCTTATAAACTAAGGTTATAGCCAAAAATAGGAGTTTATCCATCTCCCTTAGTATATTCTCATTGGGATGATCTTTTGTAACATGTAATGTCAAGAGTGTAGGAAGTTGTTAGTTATTTGGACATTATATAGGTTCATCCGCCTTGGTCTCGTAGAGCCAAAAGTGTAGGAGACCTCAGTTTTCTAATTGAGTCTCGTTCAGTTGGCCAAATCCTTCTCTGAGTTTGTTGATGAGTTAGTGGCAATTCCTTTATAACTCAGAGACTATTGGTTTGGGAACCAACAACATCAATCGAACCTCAACATTTAGCATTTTTCTCCTCTCTTTGCATATTATCTTTATAGTCCTATTCATACTTAACATTTTTACATTCTTCCTTTTTTTTCCATCTAATCACCCATCTATGATTTGTTTTTCATACACTTTAGCGATATGCTTCTCTATGGTGTCCAGTTTTAGCTACAACTTCTTGTCCCTTTTTAGTTTCCAATTGCATATCATACACTTGCATTCTATTGAAGGCTCATCGTTCTTGGATTTGGCACTTCTTGATTGAATGGGTACCTTGACACCCAATCCAACTAAAAATTCTTTTTCATTTCCCACTCATGACCCAATTTTGATTTTCCTTTTCTTTTCTTCTTTCATGTACTTCCAACAACATCATTTGTGCCTTTCTCAGCAACATCATTCACATCAACATTGTCTGCATCATTGTCATCACCCTCAATTGACTTATTTTTACTATTACGAGAATCCAATTCCATTGGAACATTATCTATGGAATTGATATCTAACTTAATTAACTCATTTCAATATTTCCCAAAGGTTTATCCTTCTTCACTAATTTTTGGTGCATCCACAACTATTGTTTGATGGACCATCAATAATAACATTACCAAAGTATGACATTATGTTTCTATTTTTGTGTTTTAATGGCCTTCCTTCAACACTTTCAGGACTTTAGTTGCTCGACATCTCTCAAAAAATATAAACTATAAGAAATGGAATCTAAGAAGATAGTGTTGGTAATTGACATTCATTTAGTGGTCTCTGGTGGTTCCTAGTGGTTTCTGGTGGATGATTATTGGTTTAGGGTTGTCATTGATGGTAACTCTTCATGGAAATTAGATCTGGTGGTCATAATTCCTCTTATCTAGAAGCAAGTGTTAACCAGTAGTTGATTAACCAGTATTTCAGGTAGAACAGAGCATTTTTGGGTCCGCAAGCTTTCCATTGATTGCAGTGCATTGAATCATGTTCTTGTTGATTGGGGCGACATAGACACATCATTTTTCTATTGTTTTGGTGATCCACACTCATCTTTTTGGATCTGGTCTAGCCAACATGTGACTACACGTTACACCTTCAGGCTAACATGGTAAATAACCTATTTTGTAGTTGTCGGTATATAAGTTTGGAGTCGGTGATCTTTTTGATGTATAGTGCGATTGTATGCAAGCGAGAGGTGATCGAGAATCCATTTTGGTGCAGTTTCACGTGCGCATTCTTGATCTGGTAGCTAACTGAGACAGAGGACAGGGCAGAACATAGTAGAATAGAGAAGGTGATCCAGTCAGTGTATTCAACACTCAACCGGAACTCATCCAGGCATTGTAGATGCTATTTCAGAGTGCATACATTGTAATTCATCACTGTAACAACTTTCTAAGTCAGTGACACTTCCTTGAGGGTTGTATCCTTCTGAGTTATTGTAACTAAGCAGTGAGCTCTAGGCAGTGTGCTTGAATGCATGTGCATTCCCATTTTGTAATATTATCTTGCTACTAGACATAGTGGAATAATATTATGGGCTCAAATCCCACTGTGGTTTTTTCCCATTTGGGTTTCCACATAAAAATACCAGTGGTATGATCTTGTGGCTATTTGTTTCATGTTTCTGCATTTCAGTTCTTAGTGTTTGCATCTGGTGATTGAAAGTTAAGTTTGAAACTCTGCTAACCAATAGATCATTGATTCACCCCACCCCCCCTCCCCTCTTAGTGATCCCTGATTCCAAAAATTGGTATCAGAGCCTAGTACCTCTGAGGAAGCTTAACCACTTGAGGAAGGTTCGGGAGATTGATTCAATAGAATCTGATTTTCAGATGCAACTCAATGTGGCACTTGAAGATCTTGATGCAACTAGAAATGAGATCTATACCTTGAAGAAGAACTTGAATATTTTGGATGATTTCATCAATGACTTGAAGGATCAAGCGAACACTTTTAGAGACAAGAGGAAAGAACTGATGGACAAGCTAAAAGAGAAAGAAGATCATATCATGGAATACCATGACAAAGCTGATGAAGTTAACAAGCTTGAAAGAGAGAATGCTTCTTTGAAGAATGAGATGCAATCCATAGTGATCTGGTTGACTAAGGAGATTGAGGACTAGAAGAAGAATGAAGAGAATATGGCACAATCACTAAAGGAAAGACCAAATGAATGTTGGCCATTTGGAGGAATTGATTATGTGTTGCATTGATGTTTTTTCAGTGATGTCAACACTAGTTGTTTTGGCTTCTTTACCGGTATCCTTTTTGGTCCCAGTAAGTTGTTTGGTTTCTGGTTGGATTAGATCATGATGATCCAGTATACTCTGGTATGCTTTGGCTTTTGCAATTGTCTTAGATCTGATATTCATGCTACTCAGATTCATATTCCGTCAGTTTGTTTTGATTTGGTGATCAGATGATATCTTATATACTGGTAAGCTTGGTTTGTTGATCCGGTGAGGGTTTCACCAGTAGAGCTTTGCTGAAGATCTTTGATGTTATGCATAAGTGGTGTTGGTGCAGCTTCTAGTAGAGATTCAAGATCCTGATAGTGATCTTGTGACTGATTGGGATCATTTCTTTAGCATGTGTGGACCTAAATTGGGTCCGGGTCTATCTAGGTTATGGACCGGCTTAATGTAACGTGTTGTTTGATCTTCTCAATGTGTTTCCAGGATGTCTTATGGGTTGGATATTATTTGTTTGGTCTCAGGCCGACATGTTTTTTAATTATGTAATTGGTTTATTGTCTAGTGGTCGAGCTTATTGTTTATGGTCGAGGGTTTGTATATATATGATGTAAGATATCATTGTAGATCATATAAGGATATAAGGGATAAGAAAATGATGTATAGGAGCGAATAATGTAATAATCATTCATGTAGAGGATTTGGTCGATCATTGGTGATCAATTTGGGTTTATGTAAGAGGATTAAGTCCTCTGGTATTGAGCTTAACTAGAATTGTATTCAGGCATAGGAGATGTTATCGTTGCAGTCCATTCTTCCTTCTGGATTGTAATCTGGATTTTTATGTAGTCAGTGAGACTTCTTTTGTAATGAGCAATGTGCTCTAGGCTATTGGCCTTCCTACAAGTGCAGGCCCCTCAATTTGTATTCGCATACTTACTGCAAAAGTATTATCTGATTGTGGGTAGGCTTCCCACCATGGTTTTTCCCTTTACTAGTTTTTCCACGTACAAATCTTGGTGTCATGTGGATGGTATTAATTATTCTCTAATTGTTTCTTGTTCTTAATTGGTATATCTGTTATTTTGGTAATTGGTTTATGCATTATGGTATTTATCTTATGTGTTTCGGCATTGATCTTATGTGTTCCGGCATTGATCTTATGTGTTTCGATATTAAAGTTTTAATTGCCTAAGGTTTCAATAATCTCGTGATAACTGATTCGCCCCCCCTCTCAGTTATCTTCTGGTTATTTGAACTGTCTAACAATTGGTATTAGAGCTCTGGTCCTCTCTACAAAAGCTTAACCACTTGAGGAAGATCCTATGGTGACTAACAGTTCAAGTTCATCTAGTTCATCTATTGTTGTCTTTCGGAGAGAAACTCCTAGGCTTGATGGAACAAATTACAGAGTATGGAAGACTTAGATGGAGACTTATTTGAGATGTCTTGGTAAGGAAATTTGGGAAATCACAGAGAATGGAGTTACTCCTTTCAATCTGGCATTTGGAAATCCTCCTCCGGCAAACTTGGATAAGGAGCTTGAGAATAATTGTAAGCTAGAGAAGCCCTCTTGTGTGCACTTTCTAATCAGAAAATAATGGGATTGACTGACAAATCATTAGCAAAATCTATATGGGACAAGTTGGAGACTCTTAATGAAGGTGACCCTACTGTTAAGATTACTAAACTTGATGGTTACCGGGTAAGATATGAAAATTTGAAGATGGAAGAAGATGAAAGGATTACTGCATTCATGGAAAGGGTAAATGAAATTGTCATGGGAATTCAATGTTGTGGTGGAACTCTAAGCGAAGATGAAATTATTTCTAAAGTTCTGAGAGATTTACCACCAGCTTGTAAGATGAAGGCTACTGCAATTAAGGAATTGAGAACAATGGCTAATACTTTTATCAATAGAGATACCTTGGTTGGGAAATTATCTACTTTTGAGCTTGAAGAATTTGGATCTTCTAGAGCTGTGAAGTCTGAACCTACTTTTCATGCATTTACATCATCAACCGGCAAGCTAGATTGGAAAGATTTGTATGCGAAGGAATTGAATGATATGAAAAGGGAAGATGAAGAATTTGAGCAACTTGAAGCCCTATTTTCTAGAAGAGTACCTAAAGGACTGGTAGGAAGTATGAAGGAAAATCATCTTTTAAATGTTTTGCATGTAATAAGATAGGTCATTTTGCATCTAGATGTCCTAAATGGAATTCAAGATTTGAAGAAAGAGCTAGAAGCTCTTTTAAGCCTAACCCTAGATTTCAGAACAAGTATAAGTACAGGAAAACAAAGATAAATAATGTTACTTTGTGGATGAGGAAGGTGTGACTGATTTTGATGATGAACCGGCACAAGAATCTGCTAGTGGTTTTGGCAATGGAAAGGAATGGGTGTTCTTGGCTATCAAGGAAGATGATCTGGCACTCGAAGAGAATGTACTTGAAGAGAAGGCCCTGGATGCTAAAATTTAAGATAAGGATGAATGTTTAATTGACAGTGGATGTTCACATCATATGACTAGAGATAAAAGAAATTTTCTATCTTTGCAAGAATTTGATGGCGGACTAGGTAGATTTGGAGATGACAAAGCATGCATGATCAAAGGAAAAGGAACTATATCATTAGATGGTAACACAATATTGATAATGTTTATTATGTTGAAGGTTTGAGGCATAATATTTTGAGTGTAGGACAATTGGTGGATAAAGGATTTCAATTACAATTCAAGGATGAAAAATGCAAAATCATTAATAGATCTGGATTGGAGATTGTGACTGGTACCCAGACAAAAGGTAATATATTTCATTTGAATTCCGGTGAGAAGACATGTTTGAATGCATAAATTGATGAGAGTTGGCTATGGCATAAAAGGCTATGTCATGTGAATTTTGATTGCATGGTAAAGATAAATTCAACTAAGAAATTTAGAGATATACCTAAGATTGTGAAGCCCTATAATTTGGTACGTAAAGAATGTCAAATGGGATTACAGGTCAGAACCTCTTTTAAGATTATACAAGATAAATCTAATGATGTTCTTGATCTTATTCATACTTATTTGTGTGGCCCTACTAGAAATAAAAAATTTCAAGGTGATAGATATTTTATGCTAATCATTGATGATTATTCTAGAATGATGTGGGTTACTTTTCTAAGGGAGAAATTTGAGGCTTTTGAAAAGTTTAAAACCTTTAAAGTTAAAGTTGAAAATGAGGTGGGATTGAAGATTAAGTTCTTAAGGTCAGATCATGGTGGAGAATTCACATCCGGTGAGTTTAATGACTTTTGTGAGAAGCATGGCATAAGGAGACAATTTTATGCTCCCCGGACACCTCAATAGAATGGATTTGTGGAAAGAAAGAATACAACTATCTTGGATGCTGCTAGAACCATGATGATGGAAGCTAATATACCTCATTCTACTGGAGAGAAGTAGTGAGTACAACATTCTATACATTCAACATAGTTCATATCAAATGGGAAATCGGTAAGACACCTTATAAATTATGGTTTGGCAATACACCTACAGTTAAGTATTTCAGAATCTTTGGTAATAAATGTTATATCAGGAGAGATGATTTCATTAACAAATTTGATCCTAGATGTGATGAAGGAATATTTCTTGGTTATTCTAATGAAAGCAGAGCATATAGATGTTATAACAAAAGATTGTAGAGAATTGTGGAGAGCGCTAATGTCAAGGTGGATGAGCAAAATAGAATTCAAATCAGAATTTATGAGCAAGAACCGGAAATGAAAATGACCATAATTGAACCAAGTACACCTTTACCATAACATAATATTGAACCAGTTACTCTGGCAATATTAGAAAATTCAACAGTAACTGAGGAACAGCAAACAGGAACAGAGAGTCAGAAGACTCCTAGGTATGTAAGGTTGAATCATTCAAAAGATCATATCATTGGGGATAAGAACAATGGAGTGATGACAAGAAGAAGATTGGTAGCTAATGAGGTATGTTTAATTTCTCAAGTTGAATTGGTATCAATAATTGAAGCATGTAAAGATGAATGATGGATGAAAGCTATGGAAGAAGAATTAAATCAGATAGAAAAGAATAACACATGGATTTTAATTCCTTGGCCTAAAAATAAGAATGTTATTGGAACTAAATGGGTTTTTAGGAATAAATTAAATGAAGATGGACAAGTTGTAAGGAATAAAGATAGATTGATTTGTAAAGGATATTCTCAGAAGGAAGGAATTGGTTATGATGAAAATTTTGCACCTGTAGCTAGGATTGAAGCTGTAAGATTATTTCTTGCCTATGTTGCACATAAAAACTACGAGGTTTATCAGATGGATGTTAAGTGTGCTTTTCTGAATGAGGATCTTGATGTGGAAGTTTATATTGAGCAACTTGATGGTTTTTCACTTTCAGATGATAAAAACATGGTTTGCAGGTTAAAGAAAGCCTTTTATGGATTGAAACAGGCACCTAGAGCTTGGTATGCAAGGTTGGACAAATATATTTTAAAGCTTTTTTTCACTAAAGGTAATGTTGACAGTAATCTATATTATAAAGTCACTGATGATGATATACTAATTATTGAGGTATTTGTTGGTGACATCATTTTTGGAGGTGAAGATAAGTTGTGCATGGAATTTTCTAACAATATGGAGAAAGAATTTGAGATGTCTATGATTGAGTTGTTTGGTTTCTAGTTGGATTAGATCGTGATGATCTAGTATACTCTAGTATTCTTTGGCTTTTGTAATTGTCTTAGATCTTCTATTCATGCTACTCAGATTTATGTTCAGTAAGTTTGTTTTGATTTGGTGATCAGATGCTATCTTATATACCGGTAAGCTTGGTTTGATGATCCGGTGAGGGTTTCACTGATAGAGCTTTATTGAAGATCTTTGATGTTATGCATAAGTGGTGTTGGTGCAGCTTCTAGTAGAGATTTAGGATGCCGATGGTTATCATGTTTGAGACTTGGCTGATTGGGATCATTGCTTTAGCATGTGTGGACCTAGACTGGTTTAATGTAACGTGTTGTTTGATCTTCTTGATGTATTTTCAAGATGTCTTATGGGTTGGATATTATTTTTTTGGTCTCAAGCCGACATTTTTTATAATTATGTAATTGGTTTATTGTCTAGTGGACGATCTTATTGTTTATGGTCGAGGGTTTGTATATATATGATGTAACATCTCATTGTAGATCATATAATGTAGATAGGAAAATAAAATTCATCAAAGCAAGTAGCAAATTAGACTAGCTCAATCACGAAAACTAAATTGCCATGATAACAATCCTAATTACATTCAATAGAAAACATGAAGACAAGATATTCAAAACGAAATTAAAGCAAACCAAATGCAGATATCTCCTTCATAATTCTCCATTGTCCTTCTTTCTCCTTCAAATTAGTGTGTTTGTGGACCTCACCTACAAGTGCATAAGCATGATGAAAGCAAGATTGACAAGACAGCATAAGGATACTACAAGCATGATTGATTGATCGGGGGGGGCCATGATTGAAGAAATTCATCCAATTTATAGATAAATTAGAGAAAAAACAAGATTAGCATGAAGAGATTTGAAAGGAAATTTCAAATCAAGAATGACAAATATGACAAAATTGACACTTTCTATGCAAGATTGATTAATTGACAAATTATGACAAGATTGAAATGTCATTCCCACAAAATTAGGGGAAATATTAGAAAAATAGGAGAAAATGGAAAATTAGATGAATTAGGAATTAGGAGAAATTAGTAAATTGATGAAAATTAGGTAAATTAAGAATTAGGAGAAATTAGTAAATTGGAAAATTAGGTAAATTAACTAATAATTTTTCATTCATTAATTAATTTACAAAAGGAGGAGGAATTAATTAGCCAATTAAATAAATATTTAATTGTGACAAGAAGACTTAGGATAAATAAATAAATTATTTAACCTAGAGAAAAAATGACAAACAAGATTTTATGAATAAATCATAAAACCTTAGAAGATGAATTAGAAATGAAAGGACGACAATTAGGTCTTGACAAAAGATAATTGATGTCGATTCGATCATGATTCTGATTAACAAAGGACCAATGCTAATAAATGATTTGATTGATAAATGCGCCAATTGACGAGGAACAATGACTAATTGATCCAAATTCACATGATTGAGAAGGACGACGATCGATGATAAATTGATCGCAAAATGACAAGATTGAAAATGACAACGATCGATGACAAATCAATCGAAAATGACAAGATTGAAAAATGACAACGATCGATGAGAAATTGATCGCAAAATGACAAGATTGAAATGACGATGTCCAAAATGATGACAAATGAACACGCACATTGATACAACAGGATAAGATCGACCAAAATCATGATTGAAGATTATTATCGACAAGACCAAATTCGAAAGCGAGACAAATGAATAATGTAGAAGGAGGACTCGATGCTCGCAAATGATAAAGACCAAGTGTGCAACATAGAAGAAATGTTAATGCGATGCAAAAACTCTAAAATAAGGCAATGCGCAAATGTTAAAGTATGACTCCGCAAGTGTTGACCATTTTTAGACGTCTACATTTTGCCCCTCTTTGAGACAATGCGATTCTAAGTGTTGTTTCAAAGAACAATAATGAAAATGCCCCAGACAATGACAATGACATATGCATGCCCCCTCGAGGAATTGGCCGGAAAAATCTAGAAAAGAGGCCAATTGATCGATAAGAATGACAGAAGATGATAGGTTCGAACGGATCACCAAGACTGATAGAAGAAATGTTAGTAAGAAGAAATTAGAGAGAGGACAGTTAGAGATGAAGGAAAACTTGCTTTCATCTCATGCTTATGCACTTGTAGGTGAGGTCCACAAACACACTAATTTGAAGGAGAAAGAAGGACAATGGAGAATTATGAAGGAGATATCTGCATTTGGTTTGCTTTAATTTCATTTTGAATATCTTGTCTTCATGTTTTCTATTGATGTGGATAGGAAAATGGAATTCATCAAAGCAAGTAGCAAATTAGACTAGCTCAATCATGAAAACTAAATTGCCATGATAACAATCCTAATTACATTCAATAGAAAACATGAAGACAAGATATTCAAAATGAAATTAAAGCAAACCAAATGCAGATATCTCCTTCATAATTCTCCATTGTCCTTCTTTCTCCTTCAAATTAGTGTGTTTGTGGACCTCACCTACAAGTGCATAAGCATGAGATGACAGCAAGATTGACAAGACAACATATGGATACTAGAAGCGTGATTGATTGATCGGGGGGGGCATGATTGAAGAAATTCATCCAATTTATAGATAAATTGGAGAAAAGACAAGATTAGCATGAAGAGATTTGAAAGGAAATTTCAAATCAAGAATGACAAATATGACAAATTATGACAAAATTGACACTTTCTATGCAAGATTGATTGATTGACAAATTATGACAAATTGCTGTCATTCCCATGAAATTAGGGGAAATATTAGAAAAATAGGAGAAAATAGAAAATTAGATGAATTGGAAATTAGGAAATTAGAAATTGATGAAAATTAGGTTAATTAAGAATTAGGAGAAATTAGTAAATTGGAAAATTAGGTAAATTAATTAATAATTTTTCATTCATTAATTAATTCACAAAAGGAGGAGGAATTAATTAGCCAATTAAATAAATATTTAATTGTGACAAGAAGACTTAGGATAAATAAATAAATTATTTAACCTAGAGGGAAAATGACAAACAAGATTTTATGAATAAATCATAAAACCTTAGAAAATGAATTAGAAATGCAAGGACAACAATTAGGTCTTGACAAAAGATAATTGATGTAGGGTCGATTTGATCATGATTCAGATGGACAAAGGACCAAATGTTGATAAATAATTGAGATTGGTTGACAAATTGACCAAGATTGAAAAAGAGATCAAATTGATAGGCACCAATTGACATGATTAAAGAAGACAAGGATCGATGACGAATCGATCGCAAAATGACATGATTGACAAGGACAAGGATCAATGATGAATCGATCACAAAATTACAAGATTGACAAGAGGACAAAACCCTAATTCTATCATCGATTAGGATTGACGATGATGATAAATGAGCACGCACATTGATGCGACAGGATAAGATCGACCAAAATCATGACTGAAGATTGTTATCGACAAGACCAAATTCGAAAGCGAGAAAAATGAGGAATGTAGAAGGAGGACTCGATGCTCGCAAATGATAAAGACCAAGTGCGCAACATAGAAGAAATGTTAATGGGACACAAAAACCCTAAAATAAGGCAATGCGCAAATGTTAAAGTATGACTCCGCAAGCATTGACCATTTTTAGACGTCTACAGGTTTATTGTCTGGTGGACGATCTTATTGTTTATGGTCGAGGGTTTGTATATATATGATGTAAGATCTCATTGTAGATCATATAAGGAAATAAGGGATAAGAAAAGGATGTATAGGAGTGAATAATGTAATAATCATTCATGCAGAGGATTTGGTCGATCATTGGTGATCGAGTTGGATTTATGTAAGAGGATTAAGTCCTTCGGTATTGAGCTTAACCAGAACTATATTCAAGCATAGGAGATTCTATCATTGCAGTTCATTCCTCCTTCTGGATTTTTATGTAGTCAATGAGACTCCTTTTGTAATGAGAAGTGTGCTCTAGGCTGTTGGCCTTCCTGCAAGTGTAGACCCCTCAATTCGTATTCACATACTTATTGCAGAAGTATTATCTGACTGTGGGTAGGCTTCCCACCATGTTTTTTCCCTTTACCAGGTTTTCCACGTACAAATCTTGGTGTCATGTGGATGGTATTTATTTTCTAATTGTTGCTTGTTCTTAATTTGTATATTTGCTATTTCAGTAATTGGTCTATGCATTTCAGTATTGATCTTATGTGTTCTGGTATTAAATTTTTAATTTCCTAAGCTTTTGATAATCTGGTGACAATTGATTCACCCCCCCCCTCTCTTAGTTGTCTTCTGGTTATTTGAACAATCTAACAATGAATGCTTCAGGCTTACCTATGAGAATGATTAGTTCAAGCTTGAGTTGACTCAGTCAAGGTATAATGGTCAAGAACTTGAAAGACAGATTGCTACCCTAAGAGATGAACTTGCTACTACTAATGAATACAAAGACAAATTCAAAGATATCTCAGCAAGGCTTGATGAGATAATGAAGAGTCAAAGACATGGAAAGGACATGTGAGGACTTGGATTTGAGAAAGGTGAATCCTTCGGATCTGGACAAGGCAATGCTAAACCTGATCAAAAGAAGAGCAAGAATCCTCCAGTAAGAGAACCTAATGCTCATAAATTCAATGGTAGATTCTTTTCTTGCAATAAATTTAGTCATATGGTGAATCAATGTACAAGCAGGATGAATAATGGAATGAATAGCATGAACAATGCTCCTACCTTTATCGGTCAGTGTTTCATATGCAATAATTTTGGTCACAAGTCAAATATGTGTAGAGCAGTAATGAATAACTTCCAAAATAAAATATGCTATGCTTATGGGATGTTTGGACATATCTCTTATCAATGCATGACAAGAAAAAATTAGATGAACTTCGGACCTATGCAGAATAATATTGTGTGTCGTGCGTGCAACAAAACCGGTCACATTGCAAAGTACTACAGAAGCAAGAATAGTGTTCCAGTAGACAAGAGCACATTAGATGAGAAGGGAAAAGAGAAGGTAGAAGAGATCAGAGACAAGCATGAGAAGATGTGAGTTAAAAAGGATGAATCTAAAGTTGACAATGGGTCTGCACCAAAATCCGGTGCATGATCTTCATCCAGTAACTAGGGCTTTATGCCTTAGGGGGACTTTTTCGTGCACATTCTAAGAACCCCCTCTTTGGTAGTCTGCAATCGATTCTGGGAGGTTGTAGAAGGATTGAATCATGTATATTGATGTTATCCAAAAGTTTCAGAAAATATTTGATGCTCTGGTATGCGACTTCATGAAACATATGGTAACCGGTTACATTTGTTACAATGGAAAATTAGGTTTTCGAAGGATAAAAGAGAATTTCAAAGTTTCATTTGTCACAATACAATAAAGAAAATAGAGCAGAGAAGAGAGAAAAGTGATTTGGTTATTTCTACAATGATTTCGGCAACTCTAAGTTGAATTTTAGTGCCCAATTGTGAAGCAAGTAATCTAGCTTTCAAAATGGCTTCAGCTTCTAGTATTGCTACCCCATTGGTGGTTGAGATTAAGGATAGGGCTCGACCTGTTTTCAAGAAACACCCTTTCAAGTCAGTTGAGGACAATCCAGAAGGTGCATTCTCATTAGTGCCCTATGGCATGCTTCATAACAAAGATATCAAGGCTTACATTCACTGTGATCTTGAGGAGGTTGGAAATGCGAACATGCTGAATCTTTACAACAAACATTTGGCTGATGGTTTGGGAAATTTCAAACCCAAGTACAAGGTACTTCAAGACAAGGATTTCTCACAGTTTGTGCATTTTCTGTTGTTCAATGAAGCTAATTGGATCTGATACATTCTTAGTTGTGTTCATGATGAGTTTATATGGCTTGATAGACCACATAAAATCACCAAGAAGGCGATTCAAACTATGACAGACCTAGATGAAACTGGTGAGGTTCCCAACTTGAGGAAAGTATCAACTGACATGATGATAGCCATCACTGGCTCTAAGTTTGATAGCAGATTGATGAACATTAATGACATTCTACAGAATGATGTAAAATTTGCATCAATGGTAGCCGATTACAAGGTTTACCAGTCAAGTAGGTACAACTCTATCTCTAGTACTAACATATACTCTACATACCATATGCTTAAGGAAGATAAAAGGTATGACTTGTGCACAGCCCTCTTGAATGAATTGTTAAGAAATCTGAAGAAGATCAAATAGGATAAGAAGCACACATTCAAATATGGGACACTTCTCATTTTCTTGGCCTTATACTTCCTGAATGAGATACCCGGTATAAAAGGGAAGGTCCAATGGGCCTATGATAGACCGGTGGCCATGCAGATCAAAAATGAATTATAGGGAATTGGAGATGCAACCATGAGAATATCTTATCTCTAGGGATATTTCAAATCCTTTCAGACAACAATGAAAAGAAGGGAAAGGATCCCTAAGGAGTTAGTTGAAAAATACGAGCAAACCATATGATTCATGGTTGATGAGGATCAATGCCTAATGTTAGTGGTGGAACCTAGGATTGTATGGATCATGCCCATGGGGTATGAAGTTGACTCTGTTACACTTGAGGCATATTCAAGGAAAATTTCAAACATTCAAGGAGAAAGACCTTGAATTGCATAGATAATTCACTGCACCGGCAAGAAAAAGAAAAGTTACCAAGATGGCAGAGGAAGTGGCTACTCATATGGGTTTCACCCAGGAGGAGGTGAAGAAAGAAAGGGAGAGATATGCATAGAAGGAGGCAAAAGAGAAAACCAAGAAACCTAATGTTGATCTGGTTCCCTCCAAAGTCAAACCTAAAGAAACAAAGTCTGCTCTTGCTTCAGTGGTACAATATGCAAGACCTAGCCCATCCGGGAAAGGTGTATTGAAGAAAAAGGAGAATCCTAAAAGAAACTATGTTGCAGTATCTTTGGTGGCTTCAGAAACAAAGTCTAAGGAGGAGGCAGGAAAGGCGAAGAATAAAGTAGAGTTTGTCAAAGTGGTGAGGAAGTCACAGTCCAGTGGAGCCCAACAAAACAAAAAGGAAAAATTGGATCATGTTCTTATCGAAGGCCTAAAAGAGAAAGGAAAATCAAGACTCAACATGAGTTCGGTGTTCAACAAGGTAAATCTAAATATGTTCCCTCATTGAGAGTAGATTAGTTAATTGATGAAATAATTGTAGATGGTAACTTAAACAATCTTGGAGTGTGCTATGAGAATTTTGATGAAGGAGATAAGAGAAAAGTTGAAGAGGCAGTTGTATTATATTTACACAATTTTAGAAAAACATTAATTGAATTGGAAAAGTCCATTCCAAAGTATTTTTAGAGTCTAATTGATGGAAGAAGAATGAATGCAAGTAAGATTGACAGGTAAATGAAGGAGAGAGAACTAGTAAATGTTTGTACTTGTATTACTCATGGTGAAGCCAAGAGACTGATTGAAGAGGTGAATATGAAATAATTCCGAAGCAAGAACAAGATTAACAGATTGATGATTGGAAATGCAAAAGAGGTGAGGAAAGAAACAGAGGAGATATAGAGAAAGATAATTTAGAATGACCCTCTGCACAAGGTTGCATTCAAACCATCTCAGACAAAAGATAAGCAAGGTGTTTCTAGAAGTCAGAAGGTTGAAACTCAGTCTGAGGATCATCTGGAAGATCAAGGTAACACTACACTTAATCTTGATACCGGTGATTCTCCTCTAGTGGTGGATAGCTCTACAGTCCTTGAGATCCAACAGGTTGATACTCCACCAAGTGGAAACACCAGTGCAAAAGATAAAGAGGATGGTGAAAATAAAAAGGATGTTGTGTCTGCAAAGGCTAAGGTTACTGAGGTAGATAAAGGAAAAGGAGTAGGTGACCCGGAAATTGTCACTCCTCCAGTTACAGGGGCACCACCTCAGATCCCTATTAATCTTGATGGTGTTGTTGATCTTGGAAAGATGTCTCCTACAGAAAATCTTATGCTCGCATCTGTTGTGCAAGCCTAGGCCAGTCAAGATCTGGTGAAGTTAAAGTCAAAAGATAAAAAGAAAATTTTGATGTCATTAGATGTCTTGCAAAAGGTGGCTCCTAATGTACAGTCATATTCAAATAATAGCCCCTCAGGTAAATTGTCAATTAATTAACAGTGTAAATACTAGTTCTGATTCTTTGGAGAAGACTACCACATAGAATTTTTTGGATAAATTCAAGGATGTTAGGAAGCAAACATTCTAGAAGATGATAGAGAATGATAGAGTAAGATTAAATAAGATATTGCGGATTATTTCTTACACATTGTCAAAAGTCGATAAATTGTACAAATCTTGCCTAATTTTGCCCAAATTCACTGTAGATATAGATAAGCAGATAGGTGTTTGCTAGGGTAAGCTTGTTGGTATTTCTCAATCCTTTGATCCAAATGTAACATTAACCAAAAGTATTGAAGGGCAAATTATAGCTCTAAATGATCAGATCTCAAGCCTTTAAGCAAACAAGGACAAAAATTTGAGAAAAGTAGGTGAACTCTAGAACCTGATTGCCACCCAATTGGACACTATATTAAGTAATAAGGTGGATTGTATGAAGGAGATGGCCCATTCTGTGTCATCCAACCTAAGAGAATTATAAATTCATGCTACTGTATTTAGTGCATTTATCACAGTTTTGGACAACTTGAAGAGTGGGTCAGATACTCACCTAGGACTTTTGAAGACTACTTATGCTGACATCTTCAAGTATTTATAAATATCTCTGTATATAAATTTTGGGTAGCACCCCATCTTTGGCATTGTTGTCAAAGGGGGAGAGAGACGGTGAAAAATGTATAGTATTGAAGAGTTGAATTCTTTGTCTAAGGGGGAGCCTTAGAAATTCTTTTGATTCATTTGAACAGGTGTATAGTTCTCAACACTTAGTCATTTTCATGAGTGTTGCCATCAATGTCAAAGGGGGGATATTGTTGGCAATCGACACTCATCCAATGTTCCTTGGTGGTTTCTAGTGGTTTTTGGTGGATGATTATTGGTTTAGGGTTGTCATTGATGGAACTCTTCATGGAGATTCAATTTGGTGGTTGCAATTCCTCTTATCCAGAAGTGGGTGTTAACTGCTAGCTGATTAACCGGTATTTCAGGTAGAACAAAGCATTTTTGGGGTCTGGAAGCTCTTTGGTGATTGCGGTGCATTGAATAATGTTTTTTTTTATTTGGACAACATAGACACATCATTTTGCTATTGTTTTGGTGATCCACACTTATCTTTTTGGATCTGGTCTAGTCGACATGTGACTACATGTTACACCTTCATGCCAACATGGTAAATAAACTACTTTGTGGTTGTCAGTATATAAGTTCAGTGTGGGTGATCTTTTTGATGTATGGTGTGATTGTATGCGAGCAAGAGGTGATCGAGAATCCATTTTGGTGTAGTTTCACATGTGCATTCTTGATCTAGTAGCTGACTGAGACAGAGGACATGGCAGAATAGAGCAAAACAGAGAAGGTGATCCAGTTAGCGTATTCAGCACTCAACCAAAACTCATCCAGGAATTGTAGATGCTATTTTAGAGTTCATACATTGTAATTCATCACTATAAAAACTTTGTAATTCAATGAGACTTCCTTGAGGGTTGTAGCCTTCTGGGTTATTGTAACTAAGAAGTGAGCTCTAGGCAGTGTGCCTGAATGCCTGTGCATTCCCATTTTGTAATATTGTTTTGCCACTGGCCATAGTGGAATAATATTGTGGGTTCAAATCCCACCATAGTTTTTCCCATTTGGGTTTCCACTTAAAAATACTAGTGTTATGATCTTGTGGTTGTTTGTTTCATGTTTTTGCATTTTAGTTCTTAGTGTTTGCATATGGTGGTTGAAAGTAAAGTTTGAAAATGTGTTAATCGGTAGATCACTGATTCATCCTCCCCTCTTAGCGATCTCTAATTCCAATAGATAGACCCCTGGATCATGATTCCTCGAGCAATGAATGAAACCCTACTAAATAATTTTTTTTAAATGAACCAAAATTCAAAAACTTTGAGGATAAATAATTTGTAAAAGAAATCATCACAGTCACTTATAAATTGGTTTTGTCCAAGTCCATTATACAACAATGCCTATAGTAGCAAATTGTCTATGATCTTAATCAATTATACAGAGCTCAAAATAGAACAAAATGTGTCAAAAAAAGTACCAAATTTTGATTGTATTTATACCAATCCACATTTGGAAAATTCTACAAGGCATTTTAAAATTGATCTTTTTAGCAGAATTAAGTGGGATTTTGGCATCGTAGATTGAAAATGGGCGAATCTCTCCAGCTATTAAAATGGTACGTTTTGATTTTCGAGGCAATCATGGACCTATAATTATTGTTAACTTACAACATGGCTTCCAGAATGGGTCCTCCTAAACAATTGTGGTATCAAACCCCTTAGTTGGGATTGGTGAAATAATGGGTGCACGTACATTGGAACCTTTCAAACTTGTTGGCAAAAAAATTCAATAGGCATGAATGGCCCCCAAAAGATGATGGCGAATTACATTGCTTATGGCTCAAAAAATATAAAAATTGGGAAAATGGGAGATAGACCCCCAATCTCTCATATTCACCAATTTCAAAATCCCTGATCTCGACTATTCACCAATTGGCAAAAATTTGCCACTAAAAAAAAGGTTGTTGTTGAAGGTTGCCACAATGAAGAATATGGTTGGATGAAATGCCTTGAATGATTGAATTGAATTTCTTCCTTGTTCTAATCTCTTGTCCATTTGTGTTCTATGATTCATGAGAACTAGACCGAAAATGAGGGAGAATATCTTGCTTATATACCTCTCCCAAGCATTTTGGGGTGCAAAACTTGAAGCAGGCCAGCACGGGAAAAGATTTCTCACTTAACCAAGCTAATCATTAAGTGATTTGAATTTAGGCCCAAACACTGGGGAGCAAGGCACCCTAATTGGCTCACTCCTATGAGCAGGTCACCCTAGGTGCCTTTCTCCCTCCAATGTGGCCCCAAATTGAAACCTGAGGTCCAAAGTGGGAAGAGGAAGGCAGAATGAGATGTAGAATTGAGCTAGGATAAACAAAACTAGATGCAAAAGGTCGTACATGCTAAAATAGACCCTAGTTGAGCAATAATTAGCATAGGGATGCAATTTATGACATTGTAAAAGGTTATTTGCATGGACTAATAAGATTGTATTATTAAGGACTTGTTCATCTCTCAAACTTAGTGTCATCCTATCCCTAGCTTGTCTTGTTTTTAGATGTTCTTTCTCTTCATTTCCACTTTACCTTGAGTATGAGCATAGCTTCATTCTCCAACTAATGTGTGGGATAAATTTAGTGTCATAAATTATACTCCTTTAATTGTGAGTCCAATATCACACTGTCCTTAGCACTTATTTTAATTTTACCACTCCTCTAGAAGTACTTTGGTACCTATTCTTGCCTTAATTAATCCTTAATTCAAGAATATGAGTCATATTTTACTTTAATCCATTGACACACTCTTGTTTGGGCCCTTAGTTTTAGTCTTCCCTTTATCATATACCATTCTAAGCTTATATGGGTCCTATCTCCTTTTAAAATTAAATGCACTTTTTCCCCCACTTAAATATTGTCATTTTTAATATATATTAAAGTTCCAGTATCAGGGCCCTATTATCTTCCAATCCTAAACATTGGAGCCTATTTTATTGGGACTACAGGGCTTAGCACCATAGACCAATTCTTTTTGGCTAAAATTTTAGGAGGATAAAGTGTCAAGCATGCCATTTCCAAATCTATCCTTGATATGTGAAAATGATTATTTTAAGTCATCCAAAAAGTGAATTTACCTTGAGAACCCTATATAAGACAACATCCTTTATTCATTTTCTGAAGGAACACAAATGGACCACTGAGAGGGGGGGTGAATCAGTGGTTACTTAAAACTTGAACTATCTAAGAGATCAAAGCTCTAATAATAGAGGTCAAACAACAATAAGAAAAGATATTAAACTAATTTGAACATACACATAGAAAGTAAGCCCACAACACAAGATATACAAGGAAAACCCAAGATGGGAAAATTCTTGGTGAGAAATGTTGCTAGAGTCTAGTGCTCTAATCCAGCCTCATCGTGAAAAGGATCTGATTACAAAGTTTATGGGCACCAACCCAAAGGAGCACCAATCCCTGATTTTTATGGGCACCAACCCCTGATCTGAGCACCCACTCAGATGATTACAAAAGATTTATAACAGCTATAGATTGAATACCTCATTACAAATGATGTTTTTTTAACACGTCATATTTTCCACACCTGAAACTAAAACTGTTATTTTCAGCTTACAGGTTTTGTCTTCTGCTTTCTGATCTCTACAATAGCTCTATGCACTCTATTTTGTCTTTTCACTAACTCTTTTGATCTCTACAATATCTCTCTATACTCTATCTTGTCTTTTCACTAGCTCTTCTTATCTTTGTTCTGATCAGATCCCTGCTCTTTGCTTATCTCTTATTCTACTCTGCATGGTGTGAAATACATACTATATTTCTTACTTTGTTTTCTTACTTCACTTTCATCTGCAACAACACACTTCAGTTCACCTTGAACAACACAAGCTCGACACTTAGCAATTACTTCATCTACATACTTCAAATTGATCACAATCCTTTTACTCCTTGGAATTTTCCCTCCAAAATGGATTTTCCCTACAAAGGAAAATTTAAAAATTCTTCTCGAGATCTAGAGCTTAATCTGCCTTAACTTTTGCTTTCTGATTTTCTACCTTTCTCATACTGTCTTTATAATTTCATTCAGTTAACTCAACAGTCTGTCATGATCTTTGCATGCAATGCTCATTCTCATAAATGAGACTCCTAGTTGTCATTTCCTCAGCAACCATATATTGTTAGTAATCTCTTATTGGTCCTATACATGCCACGTCCTCCATATCTCCTTTTAAATCATCGAGTCAAACTTAGTCAAATGTTGAGTGTACCGCTTTTGTGTCCAAAAATTATAGGATACCCATCGTGTTCTCAACATCACAAACCATGCCAATCGGATGGTGTGACTACGTGCTTTCTTCCATCTGACTAACCCATAAGTTCATTTTTCATTAGACTTTATTTCTGTGAGTTGATAGGGTGTTGTGCAAAACACGTTGTTTGATCTATTGTGCACGAAGTATCATTTTTACCAAGACATCTCATGTGCCATAGAAAAAAGATTCATATCTCTATAACACCAGGGGTCAGCAAGAAACGAATTGAGTTTTGTCGAAAAGCAAAGTCACATCGAAAAAAGAATATCAGTGTGACCCAAGGGTGTCGAGGAGACTTGTTGGATCTTTCACCCTCTAGCAAAGTCACACCAAAATGCAAAGGTGACAAACAAGATGTTATTGGCAAGACACGTGTAATGTCACATTGAAATAGGAACATCGGTGTGACCCTGAGGTGTTGAGGAGACTTGCTAGATCTTTCACCGAAAAGAAAAGTCACACTGAAATCCTTGGTGATAAACACGATGTGATTTCCAATTACTGTTACACTTTGTTTGAGTCAAGTCAGTTTGCCCAGTGAATACTCCATACTTAACCAACTTACTTGCATTGTTCTCATTGTTCTTTACTCAACCTATGCCAACCAAAAAACAACAACAATTCTATCATTTTGACCTTCATCAAGAGTATTTATCATCATGCATCTTTATCTAGTGCCTTACTTCAATTGTGGAGAACACGATGTGATTATTGTACAACAACATACAACACCTTGCCTTTGTCCTCTACTTCATTTGAGACACTCATCACCCTGCATCTCTATCCCATGCATTACTTCAGTTGTTGACATCAATGACAATCTAATGTCAACATTTTCACCTCATTATTATCTCTTTATGTTATCATTCTAATTCAAGAGATTAATTATTCTTCAAGAGAAGATCTAAGTTTTAGGAGAAGCTATCTACAACAACACATCTTCAATTATGTTTTTAAGATGATTTATCATGTTATTGCATCAATACATGGAGGACTTATTCTAAGAGCATTGCATCATCAATTGGAAGTATAAAAATTTCAATTCAGCATTTTCATTCAATTATTTCAGTTTAGATTTCTATTTCTTTATAATCATTTTTGTAGGGTTGAGTCCATCTTGGGGTTTGACTGAGGCAAGCCCCTATATATCCCAACACCATTTTATCTCTCCTTTTGTGCGAATTCAAGCTCAAAAATAGGTTTCAAATTCAAATAAAAGATACAAGGGTATAGTGCAAATAGAGATAGAGGCAATCATAGAGATCTCAGCAAAAATAGGATGACTAGGGCCCCTAGTGCCATAGTCTAGGTGTTTTGACCTAAAATTTGACTAGGAGAAAGATTGGAAGCTCCAAATTTCTATTGGATTCCTATTTTTCACCTAGACACCTATCAAAAATATGGTTCCTAGCCCTATAGTCCACCTATTTTGACCTCATATTTCTATGACAAATTCCTCTCTACATCACCTTTGTAGCTTTGTACATGTTAGTTGATTTCTAGATCTTCATTTGTCTATCTATAATTTTTATTGTCAATTTTGAACCTTTTAGCCTAGTTATTGTATCCTACTTATCCAATCAATCAAACACAAAAATAGAACAATCAAACTATTATATCAAGCTCTCCAAGGGGTTTGCAGCTGGGCCCAGTGCTTCTTCTCCAATATAATTTATTGAATTAGGTTTGATTCCTAGTTTAAATGATTATACTAGTGAACCCCTTTTCCACTAAATTATAGTTGTAATGTGGTGAAAATTAGGAATTAGGGTTTCACCAAGTAAATCCACTAAATAAAATAATTACCACAACATACATTGAAAGAGGATTGAACCCAATAAATCTAGGCTCAATCTCAATGGGGAAAGGGCTAAGATTCAAATTTTAGTCACTTGTTAGAATTGATTATCCTCTTTCTTAGTTGAATTTGGAATGTAATTATGAAATTAGGGTAAAAGTATGAATAATTAAAGTATATCATCTCAAACAAATTGCTATAGATATCCAATAGAGCCAAAAACTAAGATATGGGCAAAAGAAGATTTTTTGAACCTGTTCCTAGAAGCTCGGCCTGATCTTTTGGGACCAGGTACCATAGACTTGCCTTGGTCCTGTTAATTTTTCATCATCAAAATTTAAACCTATTCATCACTATTGACACTACCAGAATTCTCAAGTACAACTCCTACACACAGAAAGAGAGGAAAAGATGTTGGGAATAAGGGTTTGCCTTAGGTCAAACCCCAATTTTGGAATTAACCATAAAATTGACTTGATAAATATAATGAAATACTATAATAAAATACTTTCCTTTTGAGGGAAAGGCTTAAATGCTTGAAACAATAATGCATACCTTGATTCAAATTTTTGTTTGACCTTCACAAAGGTTTTAGGGTTTCATGTAGGATGTCTTCATAAAAGAATGATATGTCATCTTCAATACTTGAACTTGACTTCACTTCTGCCCCAATGCTTGATGAATGACCAATTGCTTGCTCACTTGAATATGCTAGAGTGTAATTAAGATCTTGATTTTGGTTAGGTTTTGAATGAGAAGGTTAGACCTCTTTTTATACTTGACCATCCAAAAACAAATTGAATTTCCAAAACAGACCAACATGGGATCAAATTTCTCACTCAAATAAAATGACCATTTTGAGGCCCCAATTTATTGCCTGATTGGGAGGACTAAGGTGTGGGATGCCCTAGTCCTCATTTAGGACCAAGACGTGGGCCATCCTAGTCCTAATTTAGGACCAAGGTGCCCAATACCTTGGTCCAAAAAATAAGGATTTCAGAATGAAGGGGGCGATGGAGAGGTGATGAAAATGTGAGTTTGGATTGTGGTGTGAGCAGAATCAGCATTGTAATTAGGCATCAAAAGCCAAAACACCAAAGTGAGGTCTAGGTAAGGACGAAATTGTAAGCGAGTACAATTTATAATTCTACAACAGCTAATAATGTCAAAAACATTTTGATAGCTTCCAGTCTAGCTACAAGAGAAATCCTCAAAATACAAACCTTCCAATTGAGCATAACCTTTTCACACTAATTTGGCCTTATTATAAATCACCCTTCCTTCTTCATTCAACTTGTTTCTAAAGACCACTTGGCGTCAATAATAGTTTTGTCTTTAGGCCCTAGAACTAACTCATGTGTCTCATTTCTCTTAATCTAAGATAAATCTTCTTCCATAACATCTTTCCAACCTTTCTATTTTCTTGCCTCTACATAACTTCTTGGTTCAATCTTTAACAATAAGGAAAAATGCACTTTGTTCACTAGCATTTTGTGTTCTTCAAGTTTGAACACCATTTTCTTTATCTCCTATAATATGATCTCTCTCTCTCTCTCTCTCTCTCTCTCTCTCTCTCTCTCTCTCTCTCTCTCTCTCTCTCTCTCTCTCTCTCTCTCTCTCTTACAGATTCTTCTTTATTTCTACAGACTGGTTCACCTCAGTCATCATCTTCCAAAACCTCAAGTTATTGCATTGTCTCATCAATACTTAAATTTACACTTTCCACTACTTCCTTAAATATCTTGATATAACATCTATATGCTTTATTTGTCATTGAATATCCAAGGAAAATACCTTCAATAGATCTATAGTCTAACTTACCCAAATTTTCTTCACCTCTTTTGATGCAACACTTTCTTTCAAAGATTCTAAAATTCCTAATAGATGTTTGTCTCCCACGCCATAGTTCATATGGTGTCTTTGTATTCCTTGGTCTAATTTGAGTGTTGTTCAAAATATATATTATTTTTTGGAAAGCTTCTCTCTAGTACATATCTGGTAATTTTGCACATACTTCAACATGGTTTTTGTCATCTCCTGGGCAATTTGGTTCTTCCTTTCGACCACTCTAGTTTGTTACGGATTTTTACCTATGTAGAATATTTTCTTTGAATCTCATGCTTTGCACATTATTCTTCATATATGTCATAAGTAAATTCTTCACCTCTATCTAATCTCAAACACTTGATCGTTCTATTGGTTTCATTTTCCACCAAAGCCCTAAAGGCCTTAAAGTTCTCAAAGGAATTAAATAATCATTCTATAATAATCATCATTAAGCATAATAAAATAAATGTCACCTTGTATGCTCTTTTTCCTCATAGGATCACACAGATCAACATGAATCAATTCTAATGACTTTGTAGTAGAATACTCCTTAGTAGTGAATCTAAACTTTTTTTAATTTCCCTCATGACATGGTTTATGTCTAGTGGATGAGAGCTTATTGATCTTAAACATCTCTCTCACCATTCCCTTTGGGCTAATTCTCACAAGATCATCAAAATTGATATGTTCCAATCTTCTATTCCAAAGCCAACTTTATTCTCTTTGTATACAAAAGCAATTCTATCAATTTACATCACTCAAATTATGTACATCGATGTTAATTTTTCTTCCTTCTTCAACTAACTCTTTGGTATCCTTCTATCTGATTTCACATCCTTTCTCATTGAATGATAGACTTTAACCATTATCACACATCAAACTTACACTTAGAATATTATGTTCTAAACCTTCTACGCATAGAACATTGTAGGTTCTTGTCTTACCACCATCAAGACTCGATATACCCTTACCAACAATCCTGGCAATAATATTATTACCAAGAGTAACATCTCCTTCACTAAACTTCTTAAAATTCATGAACTTACTCTTATCTCGAGTGATGTGACTTGAACACCAATTGTCTATGATCCACAAATTCTTCTCCTCCTATGCATGAAGTGATTTTGAGCCACCAAAGATTTATCTATCTTCTGTTCTTCTATTTTATTCTTACAAACCTTTCTAGAACTGTTGTTTTGATTCACTGTGTTATCTCCTTTAATCTCTAGAATATGAGAACCCATAAAATTGTCTCTATAGTTTATTGAAATATGTCCATAGTTGTTGCACTTATGAGAAATAATATTAAAATTAAATAATGGAGATAACACATTTATGCTAATAAAATTATTCCTTCTTACATGACCTTTCCTACAATCCACAACCTTATGACCAAAATGATTGTAAGTAAAACAATAACCTGAAAAAAGAAAACTTGAACCTAGTATTGAATCCTTGTCCTCTCAGTTCTTTCCTTTCAAATCTCCTATTCTATCATCCATCTTTCAACTTTCCTTTGTTGTCACAATTTGTTCTATCTTATAACTTCTAGATCCCTTTTCTTTTAGATTCTCTACTATTGTCTTCACAAATTATTTTGCACTCTTTCCCTTCTATTCTTCAATGAAAGCGATATCAATTTTAATATGTGATGACCTCCAACTCCCAATAATCTAATCTATAATCTTTGTACTCTTCAAATTTCATCTTTAACTGATCAATTTGCTTTGTCAAGATCTTTTCTCAATGCAACTATGTATGCCTCTAGTTTCTCATAGTCCTTGTCTTCATTTAGCAACCTCTTTTTCAACACTTCTTCAATCCTTTTTTTCTTCTTCTATTTCAATTTTCAATTTAATGATAGTAATTTTTTCCTTTTCAATTTTATAAGTCAACTTTTTCAAAAAAAATCACCTTTTTAGTGATCCTCTTCTTTAATGTTTTAATCTCTTTCCCACCATAAATAAATTCTTCCACAAGATCAACCTCATCATCATCATCTCTATGTTGGCATTTTTGATGTTTATGTTGTGATTGTCATTGATGGACACACACTTGCATTGAGATCCCCTTTATATGTATGAGCTAGAGCTCAACCGGTATTTGTTCCAACCGGTATGTTGTATTCTAGTCTTTAGACTATTGGTGATTTTGCAGAAAGTGTTTCCTGGTCTGAAGCGACATGTCGACCCCAATTAGTTCGTAGATCTCAAGCAGTACAAGGGAGAAAAGTGGCATAACACATTCTTACCAGTCTTCATTTTTGTCAAACTGGCAACCGGTATTTAGTATGAACCGGTAATACTCTGTGTTGAGTTACCAACCAGCATTTTGTGATGAGTTACCAATCCACCGATTGTCTGATGGTGCCAACACACTGACGGTTATTTTTGTGTCATGTTACTGAGTATGTCTAGATTCATTGAACCTAGGAAATTGAAATGTAATCCTATTGGACCGACATGAAATCAGATTCCTTCATAAGGACATCATGTCTAGGGTTCTAGGTTGTTGTTGAAAGTTTTTGTTTGTGCTAGGGTTTAAGGTGGTTGATGAGTTGTTGTAAGAGCGATCTTATCTAAGAAGATCAAGTTGTAATTGAGTGAGAGATAGAGAAGACTAAAGTAATGCTGGAATGCATTAGCTGTGAGCTATACTGGATCTAACCAAGCAATATGTGCTATCTGATAGATCACACACTTGTTGATTACTTACCTCTTTGACAAGTCTGTAGCCCTTAACCGGGTAGGCTCAGAGTAGCCTTTGTAAAATCCTCTAACAAGGCGGTTCACCTTTGTGAATCTAAAATCCTCTAGCAAGGTAGTCCTTGATCGGACTTATCTCCTAACAGAGATTGAGATTCCTAACAGGATCTATTCTGGTGAAGAACATTGTAAGACCTTATCCGGTTTGACCTTAACCGGTCTGGTTTCTATTATGTAGATAGTGACTTGTGAGTCCCATCTCACTGTGGTTTTTCCCGTTTGGGTTTCCATGTCAAATATCTTGTGTTATGGTTGTATTTCTTTTGTGGGTGAATGTTTTATTTGCATTTTGGTTTGCTTGTGTGATAACCAGTCTGTCTATTAAGCTGTCTTACCGGTTTATCTTTAGACTGTTTAAGTGCAGTGTTTTTCAGTATACTAATTCACCCCCCCCCCCCTCTTAGTATTCATCACTCTAGACTTCATTCTGGTATTTATAACAAAACTCTCCATATCCATGAATATATCCCTTTCACCATCATTCCTAAAATTGCCTTGATCTTTTTTTCATCAGATGATCCACTATCCTCATTTACAAAGAAACTCTTTTGATTCTTGTTAGATTTCTTCTTCTTATTGAAAGACTTCTTCCCATTATTTTGACCTTCAATGTTATAATATGTATGGGGAGACGTAGCCATAAAATGTCCTACCTCACCATAGTTGAAACATTTAAAAGGCAACTTACCCTTATACTTACCAAAAACTCTATACAATCTTCTGAAAAAACTTGCTTATTCTCAATTTGATACATCATCAAAAACCTACTTACCTTGCTTCTAAGACACCTTGAAATTAATCTCCTTCATTAAGGATTTTTCATTGTCAAATATCATGTCATAAGCAATTAAGAGCCCATGCAACTCATCCATAGTCAACTTGTTCAAATCTTTATCTTCTTCAATTGCAGCCACATTTGGATCAAATCTTGTGTATAGGAATCTAAGTATATTCTTTACAATTACCAATTCATGTAGTTCTTCATTGATTCCTCTAATAAAATAGACTATCTCATCATCCCAAAGAAAAAAAAAATTTGCAATATTTTCATCCTTGTAATGCCTGCCAAAATACCCTAGAGAAACGAACCCTCTAATATGCTATAGAGATAAAAAAAAAATTTAAATATCATCCAGTACAACATGTACA
Organism: Cryptomeria japonica; assembly: GCF_030272615.1. NCBI lineage: Eukaryota > Viridiplantae > Streptophyta > Pinopsida > Cupressales > Cupressaceae > Cryptomeria > Cryptomeria japonica. Next base: position 859,199,566 of record NC_081409.1, read on the forward strand.
ATTAAGTACTCTTATGAATTTAACATCCATTAACAAAATATACATGTTTCACCATGAACATAAACATAAAAGCATAACCATATGAACACATTACACAAGCATATATAAACATAACATAACAATTATTCTTCCCTAGGTCATCTCAACATCATTACTTACAACATCATCAAACATATCTCTACATAGCATAACATCTTAAATTACTACAATGACCAATGCATTCTAACTCAATTAAAATTTCTCTTTTGATGCATACATAAGAATCCTTCATTATCCTAACTATCATGAATACATCCATTAATAATGCAAATCCCATTAGACCCCTTAAGTTCATTTTAAGAGGACCAATCCAAATGTTCCTAGGCCCAATTACTTATTCAACATCCTAGCATCAATATTCCATTTCCAATACTAAATATATCTCCTTAATCATCATAGACATTCACATAACACTAAATACATATCCATAGAATCTAATTCCATTAATAAACAATAACCAAGATACATCAATATGCTCACCTACTATATCATCTACCATTACAAATGAATGCAATATCTATTTACATCAAGGAGCATATCTCTCAATCACAATACAACTATCTCATGAATTCTACACATGCATATGGCATATGAATCATATACATCAATCTTCTACAAGTATGATCCATCCATAGCTGAAGAGAGAAGAGTCCACATCATGCACAAGAGCATCCAATGAAGAACATCCCAATGGAAGAAGGCATCAAAACATTCAACCATGTGGAACCACAAGGAACCATTCTCCATGCTAGGATATGACATAAGATCCCACACACACTCTAGATCTAGGTTGACACCTAACAGCCAAAGAATATCACTCCACGCATCATGCGGCTAAATCAAAGCTCCCTATAAACATAAGACCTCCAGAGTCTACTCACAAAGTCAAGACTCAAGGTGCTAGGACCTACATGTAGGGAAAGAGTTTCATCACATGATATCGTTGTCGAGGGATATCCTAGAACTTTGTCCTAGCATCAGTGATACACATGTGGAACTATCTCAACCTTTTTGGAAATCAAGGGAGTTCAGTTTATCCGGTTACCAGATCTTCCCATACCTCACTCCAGTTTACTCCACGTCATGAGATGGGTTCTCAACACATATATATATTTCTTATCTTATTAAGATGAGTTCTACTACCCAACCCACCTATGATTAATTTTATTATGTTAACACTGTATTATTACCATGAACCTCCAATGAGCTATCCCAATGGTCTAGACCCTAACTCCATAACACAAGGAATCCTAGCAGTCCATTCCTCTTGACCTCGATAGACTCATGGAAGCCCACTCCCCCTAACATGCACCTAGCCCTTAGGGTGATAACACATGCATCTCATAATAACAGTGAGGAGGCTAAACCAATATAATTCACCAATGACATTTACATAAACATATACAAGAACCATAAATCCAAACATTAGATCAAGAGCCTCATATTGTCAATTACACATATAGGCAAGGCAAAAATCCTCTTGCATAGCCAAAACACAATCTCCTCTAAAGCAAGGCATTGGTCCTCTCACTAGAGCCAAAACATATACCCTTCATAACAAGAACACTCCTCTTGTTGGAGCAATGCAGCATAAACCTCAACAACAAGGCACAAATCAATATCACAATCACCAAATCAATCCCGGAACAACTTCAGGATTCTGATGACAACAGAAAATAGAAAATAGCCTCTGGTACCAAGGACTGAACTTGGAAAATCAAATTCCAAAGATCAAAATACAACAAATTAGCGCATATGACAATTTTTGCAGTGCTTTTAACATCTTTCTCAAGACCTTTAACAACCAGAATGTCATATTTGATAATTGTTATGGCACCTTTGACAGGTATAATGGAACATATAATAGAAACAATGGCACCTTTGACACAGAAAACAACGCCTTTAATATAAATTGTGGTGCATATGACTCAAGAATTAGTGCATACAAGATAGTGTCTCAGAATTACAGAAAATGAACTTAGACAATTGCAAATCCAAAATAAATTCTTCTAAGGTAACAATCAAGGTCTCAGATCAACCCAGAAAGAGACGCAAAATCAATAATAAACCAAGGACTTAAACAAATAACACAATGGGGATTGAAAGCTTAAAATATTATTTCAACAAGAAATGAACATGGCTCCCGGCCAACCATAGGAAGCTTAAACACAACAAGGCAAATAAGACTCCAAGAATCATAAATTTCCAATTCCCATATAAAATGACAATAGATTTCCAACACCTCTCAGACAAGGATGCAACACTCAAAGAATTTTACAGCAGTCATAGGGAAGGCATAGTGTTGTTCACGACAAGGAAGTAACAATTAAATAAAATCTAAATTAATATCTTTTCCCAAATCAATAATATAAACTATATCATTATTCTGATTTCATTAATATCTCCCATCTCTCAAACAACAAACACATAGGCACAAAGAAGACATTCTTTTCCGGAATGAAAATTTCAGAGAATGAGAACAATGCAACCAACCTAGAGCTAGAAGTTATGGCAAAGCAAAAATCGAAGAAGAGCAATTCCAATTCAAAATCCAGCAAGCTTCAACAATCCAAGCTCCAAGCAAGCAAACTTCAAAGCAGAGAAAAATCCTGAGAGGCCAATCCCTGGCAAAGCACATAAAACTCAATATATAGAGAATTAAACCAAAAACTATTGAAACATGTCGGCCAATAAAAATAATAGATTAAAATATATTTCATACCCTTTCGAAAATCAAGGTAAGAATATAAAATATTATTTAATTAAATTACCCCAAAATATCCAACCAATAGAAAATAAGGGTAGGTAGAATAAATAATATATTAATCAACCCAAAGGAGTAAGAAGAGAAATAATAATAATATAATCAACCAATTAATTAAATAAACCAAGGTACAATAAAATATGAAGGCCCACTTAAATATTAAACCATAAAATAATATAAATAAACAATTAAATAATAATATCTCACAAGCACAACTCCCAAGAGGTTCCAATCATAAAAAGGGTAAGTAAAGAAATAATAACAAATAAATAACCAATAAATAGATGAACCAACAATAAATAAATAAATACTAAACAAATAATTAGTTGTACGAATAGATATAAATACTCTAGCCAATATAATAAATAAATAAATAATATTTTATGCATAATTATAAATGCCAAATACTATAATCCAAAAATGACATTAATAAATAATAATCCCAATAATAATAATCTCGCATTAATATTAAATATTAATATCATCTATTAAATTAATTTATTATTATAAACTATATGAGCCAATTTAATTAATTAATAATTAATTAAACAATAATCACAATATGTCAAGACAACCCAACATAGGGTAACATAAATACCACAAGATAACTCTAAACAAAAAACTAAAACTCATAGGGTACCAACTTAAATCTAGAGTGTAGAATGGGATTTCATGTCACCTCCGATCAACTTGCCATTGGGATGAAGACACTCTTAGACCTGTGAAGCCAGGTGGAGTCGATGTCTAGTACCTGCAAACCTATCACCACCAACACATGCACAACAACATATACAATAACAAATGTCTTGAAATAAAGTAACAAGTGAAGGGGAATCACAATGCCATATCGTGCTCATAAATGAGTGGTATGACATCGTCCCTATCACAAACACAATAGAAGACATACATGACAACCAAACACTACCATCGTCATCATATTCAATATAATCATGAAATAGGGTCAGTACATAGTATGATACCATCAAATCATCTTTAAATAGACTAAGCTATATCAATCTGATCCATTGATGTACAAAAAGGCAAGATGAATTAGGGAGGGGCACTACAATCCTCGTTTATCTTTAGACTTTCAAACTAAGATGTACAAGTTTGAAGTTTCACTTCCTTGACCTTCTCATATCCTTCAAAGATTGTATGAAAATTGACTCATACATCGTTATTTTTTTTGTAGTACATAACTTCCACATACTCAAAATTAGTTAAACCACTAATAATGGCATTCGTATCCTTAGCATTGTTATCAAAAACATTCTTACCAACCTAATCCCTTAGGGAGCTATCAGGGATCTCATATCCATCCAAAATAGATTATCAAACCTCAAAAACTAAAGCCACCAAGTACGATTACATTCTTCCACTCCAAAAAGCATAATTGGATCCATCAAATAATGGAGCTTAGTTTGAGGACAAACCTTCCTAAGCAACTAAGTGTGCCATCTCCGATCAACCTAAAGTTGTTAAGATTTATTCAAGGAACTTAGCTCTGACACCAATTGATGCGCACACAATATACTAAGAAGAGGGTTGAATCATTATTATCCAATTTCAACTCAAATTAAACATTGATCGCCATTAATAACTTCTCCAGCTATAGATCAAAAATCATCAAATCAAATTAAACCAATACCCTTAATGATACAACAATTAAACAACATAAGCAAACACACATTCACGCAATGAATGCCAAATATACATGAAAAATCAAGATGGGAAAAACCATTATGAGAATAGCTACTTGGATCTACTATCAAATTTATCCTCACAAAATTAAAAATCACTTACACTCGTGAAGTAGGCACCAAAGTATCAAAGACACCAATCCCTTATTGTATTTGTAGGCACTAACCCACTAAAGACACCAATCCCTAATACATAGATTGTTGAGATAAAGGTGTCTCGGCCTTAGAGAGTCCCAAGATATTTTATTTAATTAATTTAATGGTCCCTAAGTTGTTGATTTTATTTATTGAAGGGTATAAGATTCCAAATTGTTAAGTTACATTACAAGACCTAATGGTAAGTTGGTTTGGAATATGCATTGAATGTAGATTAGAATTGTGACACTTCTCACATGGGCACACTTTTGTAGAGGATCAATGTTGAGGACCTTCTCAAATGTGAACCTAGGTGACATGTAGGAATTCTTTTGAGCTTGCACTTGTTGGGGTTTGGAAATATTCTCTATGGAATCAAATTTGATCACTTGAATCGACTTGGAGATATATAGAAAGTTCTAAAATGGTAGTTGACTAGGTTTTCTCTACTTGTATGCCTAGCATGTGAGAATAAAATATTATTTGTATTAAATAATATTTTGGAGCCTTGCATGTTGTTTCATGTTGCTACAAGATTAGCAAGTTGCCTTATGGGTGATTTTGGACCTATGCATGTTGTTTGTTATGCATGCATATAGAGACTATGGAGATGACATGTGGAATCCTTGGGTGTCTATGATGAAGATGTATAAAATGTTGACAATAATTTTGTAGACTTTATTTTGTATTGTTTTGAGAAGCCATTATGATGCTAGAATTACTTTAGACATTGTATCATAGTTTGAAGATACCGACAAGAGCATAGACTATGTGCATTGTATTGTAATATATTTTTACAATAATATAAATAGATATATGCTTTGGTGTGGTGAGTTTTTTAACCAAAGTATTTTCACATGTAAATGTTGTGTGTTATGGTTTTATTTGTTAAATATGCAATTCAATGTATGTGCATCTTTATGAATCTATAAGTTGTTTGAAGTTTGAAAATATTTTTTTGGATTCATTGTCCTATGTGATTTGCATTAAGAAGGTTGTTTATACAATCTAATTTTCTTTCAATTGACACCAAAGTTTTGGCAACTTTGTTATCCTTGGTGGGTTGTAAGGTTTTTTGTGTAGATCATGTTTCAATGGGAGTTTTGCAATGAGAAATTTCTTAATCTTGTTGCAGGCTTAATATGACAAGCACATCCAAAAGAATAGAGATGGATAAATTTAATGGCAGCAATTTTGAGTTGTGGAAACTCAAAAAGGAAGACATGCTTGTAGATAGAGACTATGGGTTGTGATATCTGGAGCAAAGCCTCATACCATAGCTCAAGAAGTTTGGGATACAATGGATTATTAATTTGAGGGTCTAATAAGAATTTGTTTTGTTGACTTTGTGCTCTTGAATGCACATGAAGAGAAGTTTGCAACTAAGCTTTGGAAAAATCTTGGTGACATTTATCAACAGAAATCCTTGATAAATAATCTCTTTCTAATAAATAAGTTGTATTCTTTTAGGATGGAGGAAGGAGGATTTGTTTCAAATCATATGAGTGCATTAAAAATGTTGGTTGCCTAACTTAGCTCTATTGGTATTAATATTTATGGTCAAGAAAGATGCATGCTTTTGTTTGGTTCTTTTTTGGACTTGTGGGATCACCTTGTGACGGTTGTTGCAAGAACAAAGGGTACTTTCAAGATGGAGGATGTGGTTTCTTTGTTGTTCTCTAAAGAGATGTGAAGCAAATCTTTTGAGATAGCTAAAGAGGCCCTAATTTCCCACAATATATCAATGGAGAAAGGAAACAAGGACAAGAAATTCCAATCAAAGTCTCAGGTGAGATCAAAGTTTCCTAGTAAAAAGTAAATCCAAAGTGTTGGAACTATGAAGAATCTGGTCATTTCCAAAAAGATTGTAAAGAGGAGAAGAAAAAGAAAAATAAAAAATTATGTGATTCTGATTTCAATAGTCTTCTCAAAATGATGTGGATGCTCTCATCATAGCCTTGGCAACACATGCATTGGAAGATGTATGGCTGATTGAATCAGGTGTTTCTTTCCAAATGACCTCTCATTTGGTTTGGTTCTCAAACTATGAAGAATATTATGGCAGGAATGTGTATCTAGGTGATGACTCTCACTTGGAGATTGTTGGTTTTGGAAGAGTCAAGATCGGATTCCCTGATGGTAGAGTGAAGGGGATTGGTGGTGTATTGCACATTCTTGGTTTGGTGTAGAATCTTCTTTCAATTAGCAAGCTAAGTGATATGAGAGTGCAGATTGTTTTCTCACAAGTTGGATGCAAGATGACTAGAGGTTCTATGGTGCTTACAAGGGTTCTCAAATAGGCACTCTATATAAGTTGTGTGTATGCACAATGCAAAAAAAATTCTATGAAGTCCAAGAAAAGGGCTTTGAATTATTCATCCTCACCATCAAATCAAGAAAAGAAGAAGATTGTTGTATCTACATCTAATGGTCGTGCTTTCTGGGTACCTAAAGGTGATAATGCTTTGGAGATTAAGCTCCTAGTTGAGAAGACAATTTTGTGGCACCAAAGACTTGACCACATTGGTGAAAGGTTTGATAAGCCTAAAAAATAAGAGCAGTGTTCAAGGCCTTGATGATTGCAATCTCGAGTTTGAATTTTGCAAACATTGTATGAATGGAAAACACCATGTTTCTTTTTATTCTAGTTCACATAAGTCTTTTTTAGTTTGAGACTATATTCATTCTGATGTGTTTGGTCCTATTAATGTGCCTTCTTTATCTAGATCTATGTACTTTGTCTTTTTCATAGATCATTATAGTAGGACATTTGTGTATTTCCTCATAATTAAATTTGAAGTTTTTAGTTCCTCTAAGGAATTTAAGTAGATTGGTAGGAAAATTAAGTGCTTTAAGATGGATAATGGTGGTGATTTTTTCTCCACGGAGTTCAATAAGTTACATAAGGGCCATAGGATTGAGAGACATAAGAAAACATCTATAGAGAGGATGAATAGAACATTGATGGAGAGAGCTAGGAGTATGATGAATGGCGTTGGCCTTGAACAAAATTTCTAGGTTGATGCGGTAGCCACTACATGTCAACAAATCTCCTATTTTAGTGCTTGTTGAAAAGACCCCTATGGAGGCATGGTTTGTAAGAAGCCCTCAATAAGACATCTCAAATTCTTTGGATGTGAGGCATATGCTCATGTGCCTAAAAAGAAAATATCAAAATTAGAGAACAAGGCAGTTAAATGTATCTTCATCACCTATGGTGTCAGTGTGAAGGGTATAAGCTTTGGGACCCATTTATCGAGAAGGTGATCTATAGTATAAGTGTAATCTTTCAAATTTGAAACCTTCCATAGTTAATTTGTAGCTAGAGAAAGAAGAGAAACAAAAGGAGGAGGTAGTTCAAGTTCCACCCACTCATAAGGGAGATGAACTATGTCCTTCTAATGGACCTAATGATGAGGAGATCTCTAGTAGCTATGAGAGTTATTAAGAGGAACAAGATCCTCAACCTAGGCCTTTAAGGAGGTCTATTCAGGTTACACGGCAACCAAAAAGGTTTGGTGATTCACTGTTAGATTCCAGTTGCATATTTTATTTAATTGCTAACACTAACGAGCCTAGGACTATTAGAGTGGCTATGGGTATGCATGATGTAGATTCCTAGATAGAATCCATGATTGAAGAGATGGATACATTGAAGAATAATTATACATGGGAGTTGGTACCTTTTCTTGAGGGATGCAAACCCATTGGTTGTAAATGGATGTTCCATAAGAAAATGGGTCTAGATAGTAGTGTTGAGAAGCACAAGATATGGTTGATTGCTAAGGGATATTCCCAAGTGGAGGGAATTTATTACAGGGAGATATTCTCTCTTGTAGCTAAGCTAGCATCCATTCAATTCTTATTATCACTTGTAGCAACTTATGAATTGGAAGTTGAGCAGATGGATGTGAACAAATTTACTTCATGCTGATGAATAATGATGAACAACAAATACCCTAATCGGTACTGAGAGGGGGGGTGAATCTGTACATACAAAAACTTCTCCACAACTTATCAAGTTAAAACAATGCTAACCAGTTGTCTTCATCACTAAACTTAACCATGGCAATACCAGTTAAACACAGTAAGACTTCAGATAGCTAAACCAGTAAAACTGAATACTTCAAATAACATTCAACACTTGATAACTACTTCACCAATATACTCATGCATGTGTTGTATCAGTAATACCATAACCATTAGCTTTGCATGCATATTCATCTAAACGAAGACAGCTCAATCATCACATGAAAAATGCACAACTCATGACACAGATTTTTCACGTGGAAACCCAAATGGGAAAAACCACGGTGGGGATGAATACCCACAAGCTTGTTTTTGAACTCTTTTGAAGCTTGCTCTGTTAGGAGCCTAGTCTGGTTAAAGACTTTACAATAAGATTCTGTTAGGAACCAATCCTGTTAAAGATCACCCAATTAAGGGATGGCTATAATACCCTGTTAAAGGTTGAAACCTTGTTAAAGGTTACCTCGCTAAAGGATTTAAAGAACTCAATGATCTTGAGTCACCTAGTTAGAGGATTTGCAATAATCCTATTAAAGCGACCCGGTAAAAGGGATTTTCCTACTGTTGAAATGGTTAGAAGACAACAGGTAAAGCTTTGATGTGATAATAGCACTACATGCTAAGGCATATCCTTTTCAGCTCATCTACTCTGCAATCACACTCTACAATTTTCCACTCACTGGTCTGGCAAGTATCTCATCATTCGGATACAAACACAACATTTGCCAACATGAACAATAAAAAACATCATCGACCTTATAGACAACAATTAGGTCGCTAGCATAAACCCTAAACATTTTAGGTTTACAATTACAAGCAGTCCAATCCTGACCGTTCAAACACTTTGGATAGAATAAAACAATCTCAAATAGATCACAAGTTATTTTGCATCGTCCATTCTTCACCGCATATGGAAATCAGTAACCCATCACGCTTTCTTCACATACCGCTAAGAATAATGCTCATTCTCGAGGTAAACATTTAATGCAATCGATCTTCACATGCAAGATCCTCAAGGAAATCCTTCACGAGCACAAAACTGACGTGGCATCTTGGTCTCAACCGTATCTCTTAGCTAACTCATCACAGAATGTCACCGGTTGCATCGCAAAAGCTAGATTGTCAAACCGGAAACCCTAGAGCTGAGACTACCAACTGGTAGTCACACTTAGTGAGCCCCAACACCAGTCCACTTCATCCTGGTTGACCATAACCACTTCCAATCTTCATACCAATTCATACCGGTTCACCTATTCTCATCAATGACAACATATATTATCACCGCTTCATCATATGCCAACAATCTCCCCCTTTGGCATTGGTGGCAATACTAAGTGTATCATTGCTCAGTATCTGCACCATGCTCAATAACATATACCGGTTGACATATACCTGTTCAAAGATCACAACCACCACCATCTGGACTGGTCAATGTGTACTCTTCCATATGTCTTCATCATCAGATATCTTCTCCCCCATACATAAGATATCTTCTCCTCCAGATATCTTCTCCCCCTTTGACAACAATGCCAAAGTGGAGGCACAACCTTCCAAGCTCCACTATGTTGCTCCCCCTGTGGAGTAGCATCCTTCAACACATCAATCCTATAAGATTTGTCACTGTAGTACCTGACTGATGCGGAGCACACATTTTTAATTTACTTCATGAAGGGGCAGAACCCCTAATTCACCTCTCAAATAGGTAAATGTAGTTTTCGGTAAGGGCTTAGTGAATATGTCTACTAGCTACTCCTTACTGGAAACATGTTCTAATACAACCTCTTTGTTTTGAACCTTCTCTCTCAAGAAGTGATACTTGAGCTCAATGTGCTTAATTCTAGCATGCAATACCGGATTCTTGGAAATATTTATTGCACTTGTGTTGTCACAAAATATACTCACTGGTTCAGATATAGGTACTTTGAAACTATCCAATACATGTTTCATCGAGATTGCTTGAGTGCAGTTCATAAATGCTACCACATACTCCGCTTCAGTTGTAGACTAGGAAATACAGCTCTTCTTCTTACTCATCCATGAAACTAGTTTTCCACCAAGAAAGAATGTTCCACCAGTTGTGCTCTTCTGGTTGTCCACATTACCTATCCAATCTGCATCGGTAAATACTTTGATATTAAAATCACCATTGTATGGATACCACAATCCATAATCAATTGTCCCTTTCAGGAATCTAAGAATCCTCTTGACTGCTACTGTATGAGGGAAAAGTGGGCGAATAAAACTTAATATGTGAAAATTTAGTTAAATACTAGTCCACACACACACAGAGGACTTCTTGGTGCAAGCTATGGAGTAACGTAGTATTACTCAGCTTCCCAAGGAGGGTCCCATGGTTCTCTATCTCACAATGTCCCTCAAACCAATGTTTTGCTCTCAGATCACTGAGCAAAATGGTTCAGGGATGGCAAATGCAAGAACGAGGGATGCACTGATAGTTTTTAGTATGAGATGGAGATTAAGCTATGTATGATTCTAAAATGCAATAAACTAAATGATAAGATGACAAGATTTGTATGAATACTATCCTAGCATACTATATTTAGTCTATAATTGAACTAAAATGATAAAGAAAGTAATCTAAGAATGCATATTAGTCTAATTTATGATCTAAAAGAGGCTAAATGATGAGCATATATGGAATGAAAGCTTGAATATATTTGAGCATAAGTGTGATGCTTCAAATTTGAAAGATGATTGTTAAGAATGGAGGAATGAGAGCTCTATTTATAGCCGAAACAGGGCAATGGATGGTCAAGATTGAAAGGTTTAATCAAGGGCCAAGTTTGAAAGTTGGGGATCCATGTGCACAATTTGCACCAATGAAATGATGACAAGTGTCAACATAAGATTGGGTTGAAAGAAGGGGTTGGAGGTATTGAATGCCTGAGAAGACCTCATAGTTATCTAGAGGCTAAGGGTCAAGTCTAAATTAGGATTACCCACTGGATTAAGAGTTAATCCAAGGATAAACCTTTGTGCAAATGATTAAGAGATAATCATGGTCAAAGCATTAAAGGCCTGATGAGACCCTTGGGTTGGATAGAGGTTGAGTCAAAACAAATGTTTTAACCATGTGGGAAGGTTTGAATTAAACATTAATGGTTATTGGAGACTTTGGGGATTAAGTGGTTGAAGATTGGAAGCCTTTAATGGTTTTCAAAGACTTTAAGGGTTTTAGTGGTTGAAGGTTGAAAACCTTCAATGGTTATCAAAAACTTTAAGGTTTTTGAGAAGTGACTTCCCTTTGCTTAGGGATGTGACAAAGTTTAAGGGAGGGTTAGGTTAATTAGAAGCGATTTGAAGATTCTAGAAGGGATTAGGAAGGGGTTTGGGATTTTGCAAGTGGATGGGGGGATAATAGGATTTAATTGAATTAAATGATTTTATTCAATTTGGTTGCAATTTGGAGAAATTAAATAAATATGATTTATTCAATTTAGGATAACTATTTAATTAAATTTGAATTTAATTAAAAGTGGATAGGGGGATTTAATTGAATAAAATGATTTATTCATTAAATGAATATAGTGAATTTTATTTAATAAAATAGAAGAATGTGGATAATTTAATTAAATTGGATTTAATCAAATAGAGAAATGAACATAAAATATTCATTTAGGAATATGGTCATTTTTATACGTCTACATTTTGCCCCTCTTTGAAGTGACGTGTGTGCACATGTTATTTCAAAGAAAATGATGTGTTTTTGTGATTTTATGATCAAATGCAATTTTTGTTGTGTCGCTCTTATGATTTGTAAGTTGTGCCCCAGATTTGATTTGATGTGTGATACCAGATTTGATTTGATGTGTGATGCCCTAGATTCGATATTTTGATGGTGATGCCCCAGATTTGATTTGATGTGTGATGCCCCAAATTCGATATTTGTGTCATGTTGTCATGATTTTATGTAGTTGTCCAATATGAGTGTCGGTATAACTTGTTTTGATGTGAGATATTTCAAGTTATGTAGATATCAATGTGTTGTTCTGATCAAAATATGATTTATTTGCGTGTTCTATTTCAAGTTCGATGTGGGAAGCCTGATGTGTATTACAAGCCAATATGGGTTGGAAACTTGAGTTGTGTTACAAGCTGATATGGGTGGGAAACTTGAGTTGTTTTACAAGTTTATGTGATTTTGGTACTTGAGTTGTTTTACAAGTTTTGATATGGTTTTTGAGAACTTGAGTTGTGTTACAAGTTGATATGAAATGATAGGTTTTTGAACTTGATGTAGATGAGCAAATTTGTTTCATGTTGTTGATGTAAGTTTGATTTTGATATCTTTGTTTTGATGTGGAAACTGATATTGGATTTGTTTTGAGATTTGATATGATAATGCCCCCTTGGGAGATCGTTCGTGCACACAAAGCATGAATGATCTCTCGAAAGAAGAAGAATGTTGTTTGAAAGATGGAAGAGTAGATAGTGATGGCATGCATGGGTTTGATAAGATTGATTAGATTGATTGGAATGAGAGCAAGTCTTGTTTCAGGTATGACACCTCTTGTATAAGACATGGATGATCGAGCGCCTGGTTTCAAGAATGATACCACCTGTATAAGATATGGATGATCAAGCATCTGGTTTCAAGAAGGATACCACCTGTATAAGACATGATAGAAGATAGTTTGGAAGAATGATGAAGATAGTTTAGAAGAATGATGAAGATAGTTTGGAAGAATGATGAAGATATGAAAGTGAAGAAAGATTCCATGATGATGTGATAGATATGCATGCGAGGGATGCAATGATGAATGATGAATGATATTTTGAAAATGAGATGTATGATATGATATGCAACTAATTGTAAAATGATATGCAACTAATTGTTTTTGGAGCATCCCTCATTCTGTATTTGCCATCCAATAGAACCATATTTTTGCTTTCTTTGTAAATATCATCATTGAGCATTGATTTGTTTAGGATATGTTGAAAATTTATACAAGCATAATGGTATAATTGAACCATAATGACTTGAGAAAAATTTACATGATATTTGATTTTGCAAGATAGCACAAGCGTCAAGGTATAATTGAACCAGGACGACCTGAGTGCATATTGCGTAAACATACAAGAGTTAACCTTTGTCCCATACAAATCCAAAATGTCCTCAGCGATATGCCACTGGATTTCTTCATAGGACAAATTTGCATGGTAAAAGACTTCACTCACAGATAGAAGACAAATAAAACATCACATTCCTTCCTTGCTTCTCTAGTCGTAAGACATCCTGGAGGTGCTCAGGAGATATGATAAGCAAAAATTAACAACCATAAGTAATCATGCATGCTATTGGAAATGTATTCTTGTCAATTAAAACATCTTGCAAAATAGATCTTTGTTCAGTTGAAATCAGTTCAAGTTCATGATGTTTAGCCTTCTTGCATTGTCATTTGTCATTTGTTGGTTGTTTTGATCCTTGTTGTCTTGCTACGTTTTTGGTCTGATGTTGAAAATCTTGAAGGCGAAATGCCCCAAGCGAGGTCAGGATTTTGCCCCTTGTCGTTGATACTACTTTGATATGGATATGAATACTAATCACCAAGCCATGGTGGGATATTATTTGGATAAGTGTTTCAGATAAACCAAGGACAGTGACTACATTAAGTATGTCCAAGATTGATAAGCATTTGTGAATTTCTGGTGACGTCTCAGATGGGTGGATATGATATGTACAATATGATTTGTGAAACATGTATTTCCATCAATTGATAAAGATAAGGCTAACTAGAACAAAACCCAGCAGTCAGATTGATTGATGTCATTGTTATGATGTGGTTGATGATTGATGTATAAAAATTTATTTCTCTTGATGAATTTGGAAAAACTAGGTTGTTGTTTCTTCAACGTGATGTTACGATAAAGGTTCTTTCTTCTCAGAATAAGGAGATTAGTCATGCATGAGTGATCAATGGTTTCCTTTGATTGGTTTGGATTCAGTTGATTCTTGTTTTTGAAAATTTCAAATCTTACTTTATCAGAGTGAAGGTTTAGCTGTCCCTTCACGACAAAGCGTGTCAAATGATATGGATAAAAGCTTCCCGATCTGGAAACTGGATTTGACAATTTGAAAGTTTTAAACAAGTGTTTTTGAGATAAAAATCCGTAAGATGGTAAAGGATTCTGTTGATACTGATGATGAAATTTTTCCGGATTATGATAGGAGAGACGTCCTTTATCGTGCGATTCGTTTAGGATTCTGACAACTTTTGTTTTAGCACAAATTTAGCTCGAGAAATAGTTTTAATGGTTTGTTTGTCACTCTGCTTTGATGAAAAATGATGTTGATGGATGGATTGATTATCAAGACTTGATGATTGATAGGAATGTCTGGATTCAAAGAGTGAGTACCCCGTATAAGACCAATCTGTCTGGTTTCGAGTGTACCTATCCCTGTATAAGACATGTTTGATGTTGATGTTGATTTCGAGTAATGAATTGATTAACAAGACATGTGATAAGTTTCATTGCAGACTTTGAGAGTTTTCCTGTTGTTGATTTGATTTGATGGATGGTCCATGTGTTCATGCTTTGATTTTTTTTTTGTTTTGATTTTTTTTATTTTTGTCAATTTTTAGTTTTTGGATATTTTGATTTTTTTGAGTTTTTGGATATTTTGATTTTTTTGAGTTTTTTTGGATATTTCGATTTTTTTGAGTTTTTTGGATATTTTGATTTTTTTGAGTTTTTGGATATTTTGATTTTTTTGAGTTTTTGGATATTTTGATTTTTTTGAGTTTTTGGATATTTTGATTTTTTTGAGTTTTGGGATATTTTGATTTTTTTGAGTTTTTGGATTAGAAGAAAGATGTATTTGGTTGCCCCAATGTATATCAAGACAAGGAATGGATGAATGAATGATTGAACCATTGAGGTGGAAATAGATTTGTTGTCCATAGTTTTGATCAAGATCAAGGATGAAAAAGGGGATATAGATAGAGATAGGATATAGATAGCACTGGATGATGGAAGCAATGAATAGATAGGATAGATAGATATGAATTAGAGTGAAGCAAGATTGTAGAAAGAATTGGAGGGTAGAAGAAATGAATATATAGGATAAAGGATATGGATTAGAGGATTTGGGAGATATGGTAGGAAGAATAGAGTGGATGAACTTTGCCCCAAGCATAGAGGTTTCCATTTGTAAAAAGGTGATATGTAAGATTGTCATAGTATTTAGCACCATCTGAATAAGTGTTCTCAAACTTTTCAAAGATAGAGACCCAACCCACACTTAGAACCTCTGGAAAATTCAACTGAACATTTCTAGCAACTAGGAAGCAGACTCAAAAGGGAAGAAGAATCCCAAACTGGATCAAGGTACTTAGTTCTTTGATTACCCATGTGTGTGCAAGTGGGTTCATTCTGGCTCATATGATCATTGTAATCTTCAGAATCCAACATGGCTAGCTACATGAGTTACCTTAACTTCAAAAGCATCCTAGATAGAGCCTCGCTGCTAGCGAGCATCCATAGCCCCGACGAGGTTATCGTTGTAATCTCACAAATATTGCTCCATTGTTAGCCAGGCGTCCATAGCCTCGATGGAGTTACTTGCATGTTCCCATAGCCAATCATTTTGATATTGCATTTCATTGCATTTTGCTTTTCTTGATATTCATTTTCTTGCTCATGCTTTTGATATTTCTTTTTTATTTTTTTTATTTTATTTTTATTTTTCTTGCATTGGCTTGTAAGTGATGAAACTTACATGGGTGTGATAATTACAGTGGCGCTGAAGCAAGATTTTAGATTTTTCACTAGCCATGTCTTCAATTTAAGAGATCACAATGATTTTTAGAGCAATCGATTAAGTGTATGAGATATAGTAATCAAAAGATGTCGGTACCAAGATACGATAAGTGGTTCTTTTCTGGATTGAGTGTGTATCCCAACCAAAAGAAAATGTTAAAGAGGAACAACCTCAGATTCTGAAACATTTCATGAATAGATATCTAGGAAAAGGACTGAACATGAGATTCGAGCATGGGCAAGTATGTGACAAAATGACACAAATGCCTATTTCACAGATGAATGATGTATGCAAAGGATTGAATGAAAGGGATGGAAGGATAGAAAAGAGGTGTTGGATAATAGATAGAATGTTTGAAGATTTGTGCAAGGATAGAGGGAAATGTTTTCAGGATGAGTGTTGGTACTTGAGAAGTGATGAAGAGATGGAGGAAAATTGAATTTTGGGACAGAAGGACCCAAAATAGATAGAGGAAATGATAGAAGAAGTTTTGGAAAGATGTTTAGATAGAGGATTGAAAGAATTTCAAAGATGTGCTCCTCATTGATCTTTCTTATGGATCATTTGAGGTGATGGATTTGTGGATGGAGGGAAGTAAGGACCCAAGATGGATGAAAGCGATGGAGAGTTTGATTGTGGAATGAAAGGACCTAAGATAGATTTGGAGGATGAAGAGATTCCTTGATCTTGATCTTGACTTGGAGTAGGATCATTTGAGTTTGTGCTTTTCTCTTGATGTTGAATTAGAATAGTGGAGGATATGGAAGGCCATCTCAAAAGATGTTTTGTTGGATATGGAAATCTTCTCCACTTTATGATTTTTCCTTGTTTGAACTGACTTTTGAGTTTGATTGTTGGATACTTTGCAAGATATTTTAACATTTGTGACAAGAATACATAGCACACATGAAGACAATGATCATCCTAATGCTAAACATTGAGTGTATATTCTTTTGAGGATGTGTTCAAATCCTCGATGTTATCACGGGTTTGATTTACAACAAAAGACACATCAGATAGACTCTTTATTCAAAGGTCATTGACAATATCATAGCCCACTAGTCTCGATACTCCGTCAGCTCAAACAGCCTTGTCACCCCCTAAAGGGCACCCATTTTTTTGCCTTTTACCAGAAATTAACTCAAAGTGAATTGCTTCACAATTGAGTAGTTATCTTGGGAGATATATGGTGAGTAATCTTGGGGGCAGATTCTTCCCCACCCTTGCACTATGATATTGCCAATGTTTGGCGACTGACTCGGTTCAAGGTTTCTATTTCTAAGGTTCATAATCAGGCTTCCTGTTCGGCCGTCAGTGATAAACTCCCTCAGGAGGCTTCCCAACCTTTAGAACAAAGGCTTTACATATTGTAAAGATACTGGGGGAAGGCTAATCGCTGCGCGTAACCGTTGAAAGGGACTTTCATCACCCTCCACTTTTGATTATAGTGGGTTGGAACACTTGGCTTCAAAGTCGTTCCCCACTTAGGTCGTTCCCTTCACACCGGCCAAAGAATGGCTTTAAGAGTTTTTCAACCCCTCGGGAAGGTAGGCCTGCTAAAGGATTTAAATGCTTGAAGTACATAAAGCTTAAGAGTGGCTTGGCTTTTTGGTCACCCAGTTATGGGGAGAGCATATACCTTCCACTTTCGAGACAAGGCAATCAAGTTGTTCTTTTTAGCCTTCAAGACAATGATTTGCTAACTTCTATTTGGAGATGTTGCTCCAACAAGCATGGTGTTCCTTTTTAACCTTTCATAGCAAAGTGTGTATTTCCAAAACTTTTGTAAAACAAGCCTGGTCAACAAAAGTAAATTGTGATTTTTGGTCAACAAAATTAAAGTCGATAGGGAAAAACTTTCCCTCTTTGCCTTGCACAAAATGAAGGTGAGGTTCTTTTACTTTGCAAAATTAAGTGAATCCTTTTAAACACCAAAGGATAGTGAGGTTCTTTTTAAAACATTTTGTCAAAGTAAAGATTGTTGGTTCTTTTCACAGCTTCCAAAATGAAGTGTTTTTCCTCTAATCTTGCAAGAAAACAAATATGAAATTGTTGTTCTTTTTATCTTGCAATAAAGAAAAGATGAAGTTTTATTTTAAAACACCAAAAAGGAAGGAATGAAGTTCATTTTATGCATCCAAATGAAATGATGAGGTTTATTTTAACTTGTGCAAAAAAAACGAGAGTGAGTTCTTTTTAACCAACTTTTGTTGAAAGAAAGTAAAAAAAAGAAACTTGAAGCTTCTAAACTAACTCCTTCCCCTGCACAAAAAAGATTAGAACCTGCACATAGTCAGTGATCAAATGTTAGTGTGGGCTTACACAAGCCTAAATTCTGATCTTGGTTACAAATTTTACGATTCTGATCCTGAAATGCCCTGAAATTTGTCTAAGTCTGAAATTTGGAAGATCTTCCAAAAACTAGATTTTGCATTATAACTCCTAGAGGTCTGAAACCCCTCTCAAACATCCTGAAAGTATATATGGAATATAGCTTAAAGTATAAGAAAGAGAAAAGAGGAAATGTCACTTATACTTAATGTTATATTCCATATATATTATGCCTCCCACAAGCCTAATTTTTGACTCTGTCATAAATTTTTGGCTTTGCCAACTCTATGCGTTAAGAAATGATGTCTATGAGCTAAGAAAAAGCCCCTACGAGCTATTATGTGCCCCCAATGCGCTAAGTTGTTTTCTTGATGCGCTATTCTATTTTTCTCCCGCGTTGATACCTACAGGAAAATATTAGTGTTTTGATGCGCTAAAAGATTGACTTCACGCGCTGGATGATAGACTCCATGCGCTAAACAGTGGACTAGATGCGCTAGGCTGTTAACCGGATGCGCTACTCTATTTTTTTTTATTTTTTTTTTAGCCGCGTCGAGACCTACAGGAAAAACTTAGTGGAGGCCATGCGCTAATGTTTTAACTGCACGCGCTAGAGGATGGTCTCCACGCGTTGAACAGTGGATTGGATGCGCTAATCTGTTGGGTCGATGCGCTACTCTGTGTTATGCCCGCGTCGAGACCTACAGGAAAAATTGTTAAACAAAATCATGCGCTAAGAGAAGGTCTTCAAGCGCTAAAATAGAGAGCCCACGCGCTAAACAGTAGGCTAGAAGCGCTAGACTATTAAGCGGATGCGCCAATGTACATTTTCGACGCGCTGATTCCTGTTGCCCGCAGACCTGCAAAAGTGATCAATTTGAAAAATCGATTTGTTATTTGGGGTCGAGCCCCACGGTGGGCGCCAGAAATGTATGCGGGAAAAGTGGGCGAATAAAACTTAATATGTGAAAATTTAGTTAAATACTAGTCCACACACACACACACACAGGACTTCTTGGTGCAAGCTATGGAGTAACATAGTATTACTCAGCTTCCCAAGGAGGGTCCCATGGTTCTCTATCTCACAATGTCCCTCAAACCAATGTTTTGCTCTCAGATCACTGAGCAAAATGGTTCAGGGATGGCAAATGCAAGAACGAGGGATGCACTGATAGTTTTTAGTATGAGATGGAGATTAAGCTATGTATGATTCTAAAATGCAATAAACTAAATGATAAGATGACAAGATTCATATGAATACTATCCTAGCATACTATATTTAGTCTATAATTGAACTAAAATGATAAAGAAAGTAATCTAAGCATGCATATTAGTCTAATTTATGATCTAAAAGAGGCTAAATGATGAGCATATATGGAATGAAAGCTTGAATATATTTGAGCATAAGTGTGATGCTTCAAATTTAAAAGATGATTGTTAAGAATGGAGGAATGAGAGCTCTATTTATAGCCTAAACAGGGCAATGGATGGTCAAGATTGAAAGGTTTAATCAAGGGCCAAGTTTGAAAGTTGGGGATCCATGTGCACAATTTGCACCAATGAAATGATGACAAGTGTCAACATAAGATTGGGTTGAAAGAAGGGGTTGGAGGTATTGAATGCCTGAGAAGACCTCATAGTTATCTAGAGGCTAAGGGTCAAGTCTAAATTAGGATTACCCACTGGATTAAGAGTTAATCCAAGGATAAACCTTTGTGCAAATGATTAAGAGATAATCATGGTCAAAGCATTAAAGGCCTGATGAGACCCTTGGGTTGGATAGAGGTTGAGTCAAAACAAATGTTTTAACCATGTGGGAAGGTTTGAATTAACCATTAATGGTTATTGGAGACTTTGGGGATTAAGTGGTTGAAGATTGGAAGCCTTTAATGGTTTTCAAAGACTTTAAGGGTTTTAGTGGTTGAAGGTTGAAAACCTTCAATGGTTATCAAAGACTTTAAGGTTTTTGAGAAGTGACTTCCCTTTGCTTAGAGATGTGACAAAGTTTAAGGGAGGGTTAGGTTAATTAGAAGCGATTTGAAGATTCTAGAAGGGATTAGGAAGGGGTTTGGGATTTTGCAAGTGGATGGGGGGATAATAGGATTTAATTGAATTAAATGATTTTATTCAATTTGGTTGCAATTTGGAGAAATTAAATAAATATGATTTATTCAATTTAGGATAACTATTTAATTAAATTTGAATTTAATTAAAAGTGGATAGGGGGATTTAATTGAATAAAATGATTTATTCATTAAATGGATATAGTGAATTTTATTTAAATAAATTGAGTAATTTATTTAATAAAATAGAAGAATGTGGATAATTTAATTAAATTGGATTTAATTAAATAGAGAAATGAACATAAAATATTCATTTAGGAATATGGTCATTTTTATACGTCTACAGCTACCAAGTGGATTCTCTTGGACTTTTTTGAAAACGGGCCACAATGACCACTGCATGAGCAGTATCCGGTTTGTTGTGTACCACATAGTGCATCCTACCGATCATTGATCGATACTCCTTCTCATTCACCAACGCTGAATCATCTTCCTTAGTCAATTTGCAGCCGGTCACCATCGGTGTACCAACTAGTTTGCTCTCCTCCATGCCAAAGGTCTTCAATACCTCTTTAACATACTTGGACTGGGTAATAAAGATACCCTCTTTCATCTGTTGAATCTGTAGACCAATGAAGAACTTTATCTCTCCAATCAGAGACATCTCAAACTCTTTCTTCATTCCATCTGCAAATGCATGGCTCATTTCATCATCTCCTCCAAAGATTATGTCATCTACAAACACTTCACAAATCAGAATCTGATCACCTTCAGATTTCAGGTAGATGTTGTTGTCCTCACTTGTTCTCTAAAATCCTATCTTCACAAGATGAGAGTGTAACCGTTCATACCATGCCCTTGGTGCTTGTTTCAATCCATACATGGCCTTGTATAATCTACACACCATGTTACTATCTTTTGATAAGGCAAACCCATCTGGTTGCTCAATATACACTTCCTCTTCTAGGATTCCATTCAAGAATGCAAACTTCACATCCATCTAGTATACCTTGAATCCCTTAAATGTTGTAAATGCAAGTAGCATTCGAACACCTTCCAGTCTAGCCACTGGGGCAAAGGTTTCTCCATAGTCTTCTCCCTCTTCTTGAGCATATCCCTTGCATACAAGTCTTGCCTTGTTCCTTACAATTGTGCCTTCTTCATTCAGCTTATTCCTGAAGACCCATTTGGTACCTATGACATTCTTGTGTTCCAGTCTGGGTACCAAAGACCATGTTGCATTATTTTCTATCTGGTCCAGCTCCTCTTCCATTGCCTTAATCTAGTCTTCATCTGTAAGTGCCTCTCTAGTGGTCTTAGGCTCAAATTCAAAAATCATGCAAGAGTTTTCTTTCACCTTTCGTCTTGTGAGTATCCATGCATCTTTATCTCCTATGATCTGATTCGGATCATGATGTAGTTTCACATATCTAGGAATGACTCTAGTTGGTTCTACATGATTTTCCCCTTCTTCTTCTTCTCCAACTTCTTCTTCACCTACTGCAGCTTCTACCGGTACAGGAACACTGAGGTCTTTACTTGTTTCTTTCTTAACCAGTTCCCAAAGATTACACCTGGTTCATCTTCCACTTGCTCCCTGCTGGTTTCCTTGTGTTTCACAAGGAATTCATCAACCCTGACATTGGTACTCTCAACAATTTTTTGACTCCTATTGTTGTAGCACTTGAGAGCTTTGCTTTTAGTGGAATATCCCAGAAATATCCCTTCATCACATTTAGCATCAAGCTTGCTCAGATGCTCACCTCTCTTGATATAACACTTACTGCCAAATACTTTAAAATAACTCACAGTGGGAGTCTTCCCGATCCAGTACTCATAAGGGGTTTTATCTTTACCTTTCTTGATGAGTACGTGGGACTGCAGTGCTCACCGCTTCTCTCAAAAAGTGTGAGCAACCTTTCCTTGGATCAGCATTGTTCTGGCCGCTTCAACTACACTCCTATTATTCCTTTCTGCTATGCCATTCTATTGTGGTGTCCTTGGGGTAGACAGCTACCTCTTGATACCGTTCTCTTCATAGAACTTGTTGAATTCATCAGAAGTGAGTTCACCTCCTTGATTAGTTCTTAGGCATTTTATCCTTTAACCACTTTCCTTCTCTACCAATGCTCTAAAGGCTTTGAACTTTCCAAATGCCTCAGACTTGTCTTTCAAGAATCTGACCCACATCATTCTTGAGCAGTCATCAGTAAGAATCATGAAATACCTATCTCCCTGAATACTTCTAGTTTTCACTAGACAACATAGATCGATGTGCACAAGATCAAGTAAGTTCTCTGCTGAAAAAGACTTACCTTTGAAAGTTGAGGAAGACATCTTCCCAAGTTGGCATTCTCTGCACAAAGAATTATCCGGTTGGTTCAGCAAAGGCAATCCTCTTACTGCCTTGATCTTACTGGCTTTTACAATATTTTCAAAGTTTATATGACAAAGTCTCCTATGTCTTATCCAACTGTCATCAAACTTCGCCATCAGACACTGACTAATCTTGGCATTCAACTGAAACAAGTTACCTCTGGTCTTCTTACCGGTGGCAATAAGTTCACTACTCTTTCCAATTATACTGCAGACTCCACCTTTGAACTCCAGAATGAGTCCTTTGTCATTTAGCTGAGCAACACTCAAAAGGTTATGCTTAAGACCTTCTACCCAGTAGACATCATCTGCACTGCTCTTTCCATTCAGTGAGATGGATCCTTTACCTTTCACCAAGCATGGTGCATCATTGCCAAATCAGACAACACCTCCATCATATTCTTCCAAAGAGAAAAACTTTCTCCGGTCACCAGTCATGTGGTGAGAGCACCCAATATCAATAATCCACTCATTAGAGTTGTCAAGGCGAGAGACAAGGGCTTTCTTGTGAGACACTTCTTCCTTTACATCTACACACACTATGTCCTCATTCTCTTCATCCTCAGATTCTTCATCAATAACACCTTCATCCATTGCAACAAGACAATTTCTCCTACCTTCTCCTTTATACTTTCTAAACCTCTCTGATTTATCCGTATTGTCATTGTTAGGACAGTTAACAGCTATATGTCCTATCTTATTGCAGGAAAAACATTTTAAAGGAAGCTTACCTCTATATTTTTTGGTGCCTTTTGGAAGTCTCTTGGAAAGAAGAGCTTCAAACTCCATCAAAATCTCTTCATCATCCTTATCTCTGCATTTCCTCTATTCATAACTGGTACTTACTTTTTTTCCTTTTCTGGTTGGTGCAGCAGATTTTCAAAAGGTTGACTCAGTCTTCTGAACATTGCCATCATATCTATTCAATTCATATGCAGACAACTTTGCAATGATAGAGTCTAAGGATACCTTGGTTTTGTCGATAGACCTTAGCTCTTGAATAGCAACAACTTTGATTGCATAGATCGGTAACAATGATCTCAAAACTTTACTGACAATGGTGGCATCATCAATTGTTCCACCAGTGCTCTTGATATCTCCAACCACAGTCTTGATCCTTATGCCATATTGTTGAATGGTCTCTCCTTCAACCATCCTCATGTCTTTAAATTTTCCTCTAAGGCTCTCTTCCTTAGCTTGCTTGACATGCTCATCACCACCATAAATGTTTTCTAGAGTGTCCCATACATCCTTAGGATTGTCCTTATCTTATACATCAATGAACTCAATATCGGAGAGGCTGCTAATAAGGGGTTCCATGACTTGCCCATTTTCTTGAATCTCTCTTTTCTGATCATCGGTTAGAGTGCCAGTGGGGATTATATAGGCATTCTCAACATAGCTCCAATGTTGAGCACCCAAACTCTTGATATAAATCTTCATTTTTTCCTTCCATATTTTGAAGTTATCTCTATTGAACTTAGGACCTTCCCTCTTCATCATTAAAGTAGGATCTTTTGCCTCAAGCAGTTAAGCTTATATCACCGAGGACCTAGAGTTGCTCTGATACCAATTGATGAATAATGATGAACAACAAATACCCTAATCGGTACTGAGAGGGGGGGTGAATCAATACATACAAAAACTTCTCCACAACTTATCAAGTTAAAATAATGCTAACCGGTTGTCTTCATCACTGAACTTAACCATGGCAATATCGGTTAAACACAATAAGACTTCAGACAACTAAACCAGTAAAACTGAATACTTCAAATAACATTCAACACTTGATAACTACTTCACCAATATACTCATGCATGTGTTGTATCAGTAATACTATAACCATTAGCTTTGCATGCATATTCACCTAAACAAAGACTGCTCAATCATCACATGAAAAATGCACAACTCATGACACACAGATTTTTCACGTGGAAACCCAAATGGGGAAAAACCACGGTGGGGATGAATACCCACAAGCTTGTTTTTGAACTCTTTTGAAGTTCACTCTGTTAGGAGCCTAGTCTGGTTAAATACTTTACAATAAGGTTACCTCGCTAGAGGATTTAAAGAACTCAATGATCTTGAGTCACCTAGTTAGAGGAATTGCAATAAGCCTGTTAAAGCTACCCGGTAAAGGGATTTTCCTACTGTTGAAATGGTTAGAAGACAACAAGTAAAGCTCTGATCTGATAACAGCACTACATGCTAAGGTAGATCCTTTTCAGCTCCTCTACTCTACAATCACACTCTGCAGTTTTCCACTCACTGGTCTGGCAAGTATCTCATCATTGGATACAAACACAACATTTGCCAACACAAATAATAACAAACATCATCGACCTTATAGACAACAATTAGGTCGGCGTTGACCCTAAGATTCTTAAGATCTAAATCTGACCATTATGTTTGTTGCAAATCCTAGAACGATCACATTCTCATTATTGTCCTATATGTGGATGATATGTTATTCATTGGGAATGGTAAAAGAATGATTTTAGATTTGAAGTCTCAATTGTTAGCATAGTTTGAGATGATACATATAGGTGTAGTTAGGTTCATTATGGGAATGGAGATCTAAAGAGATAGAGCTAATAGAAAGAATTGGATCAGCCCAAGCAAGTATGTGAACTCTATGTTGGAGAGGTTCAACATGTCAGGTTGCAGACATTTAGTTGTTCTAGTTGTTCAGGGAACGAAGCTTTCTGTGGAGGATTGTCCATAGTCTCCTACCAAGATGGAGGACATGATCAAAGTTTCTTATGTGAATTTTGTTGGTAGTTTAATATATGCTATGATTTGTACGAGGCCAAACATTTCCTAAACAATGGGAGTCCTTGGTTGATTTACGATTAATCCAAGATGAGTGCATTGGGATTTGGTGAAGAGAGTGTTCATGTATTTGTAGGGTACTTTTGAGTATTCCTATGTTTCCATGGTATTGTACCTTAGCATTCTTTGAGTATTTGTGGATCTGTGGATTCTGATTGGGTAGGTGACATTGACAGCAAAAGATCCACCTATGAATATGTTTTCACGAGGTTTGGTGGTACAATAAGTTGGATGAGTAAGTGGCAAGTTGTGGTCGCTTTGTCCACTACTGAAACAGAGTACCTGGTAGCTACTCATGCTTGCAAAGAAGTCATTCATCTTAAGAGATTGCAAATTTGTACATTGGTTTTGATGCGAGACATATTACTATTTATTCTGACATCCAAAGTGTCATTTTCTTGGCAAAGAATCCTACTTTCCATGCTAGAACAAAACACATTGATGTGTAGTTTCATTTCATTTGAAATATGGTGGAACATGGAAAGATGAAGTTGGAAAAGGTTGACACTTTGGTGAATGTTGTTGATGCATTAACTAAACCAATGAGCACAGAGAAGTTCAAAAGTTGTGTTAGTATAATGGGCCTTGGGGCCTAAGTTGTGATATAGTGACTCATGTAAGGTCTTTGACAAGTGGGAGAATGTTGGGATTAAGGTGTCTCAACCTCAAAGAGTCCTAGAAGATTTTTTAATTAATTAATTTAATGGTCCCTAAGTTGATGATTTTATTTATTAAATTATATAATATAAGTTTTCTAGTTGCTATGTTACATTGTGAGGCCTCATGGCAAGTTGGGTTGCAATATGCATTGAACAAAGAGGAGAATTGTGACACTTGTCAAATGGGCATACTTTTGGAGAGGAACCATGTTGAGGAGCTTCTCAATGAGCACCTAGGTGACATGTAGCAATCCTTTTGAGCTTGCATTTGTCGAGGTTTGGAAAGATTCTTTGCGGGACCAAATTTGACCACTTGGATAGACTTGGAAATAAGTGGAAATTTCTAAATGGAAGTTGGCTATATTTTCTCTATTTGGATTCCTAGCAAGTGAGAATTAAGTATTATTTATATTAAATAATATTTTGGAGCCTTGCATGTTGTTGCATGTTGCTACAAGATTGGCTAATTTCCTTATGGGTTAGTTTGGACCTCTACATTTTATTTGTTATTAGTTTGCATGCATGTAGACTATGGATATGACATGTGGCATCCTTGGGTGCCTATGATGGAGATCTATTAAATGTTTATGACAATCATTTTATAGAGTTGTTATGATTTTGGATTCACTCTAGACTTTGTATCATAATTTGAAGACACTGTGCATTGTATTGTAATATATTTTTACAGTTAAAACAAATAGGTATGTGCTTCAGTGTGGTGAGTTTTTGCCTAATAGGGTTTTCTCACATAAACTACGTGTGTTATGATAAAATCTAAAATTTAATGTATGTGCATCTTTATGTATCTGTAAGTTGCCTGACATTTGCAAAGAAATTTTTGCATTCTCTCCTTTGAAATTTGCATTAGGAAGGTTGATTTTGCACTTTGTTTTCCTTTCAGAGATTGGAGCACAAACTCGGAGGTGAAACACCAATTCCACGGGAATACAAGGAAATAGATTAGGGACCTTTAGATTTAATAACTCAACTTCCACTAGATCAAATCAACCTCTAGACACTCTCCTACACACCATATGATATTTTGATAAAGGTGCATACAGATTAAGATGCTGCAAATCATCATCCTAATGTTTGCATGATATGAACTTGTATCCTCAAAAGTACACTTATAAATGAATGTATGGCACCTATATATGTGTGTTACAATTACAATTACAAACATACCTTGGCCCAAAATACAAAAATAATATCCATAAGTTGACCACAAAACATCTTCCCAACCAAACGTGTCCAAACATGTAATAGGCCAGGTCCAATAGCCCACGCGCTACACCAAAAGTAAGAACATGCCTTGTGGATCCCAATGTAGACTCATATGGTCTCAATGGTCATCTACACACTACCTTTGAAGGGCACACGCCACAAGTTGTTGCCGCATCAAGCTAGAACTACATTTCATTAATTCTCTAGCACATTGAAACTTTTGTCGCTTCAAACATGTAGACCACTACACACCAACTCTGAAAACCCTAGATAAAGCTAAATTGTGTGTAAACATACTCTCTTTTCAAACTACAAGACACAACTCCCAAACATGAAGAAATATAGATTACAAGAAGGTACCAAAACAAGCTCAATGTCTTGGGTATCTTACTCCCAACACTCTAGAATAGACGTTTGGATCACTTATATTGTCATGACTAGATACGACGTGATATTATAGATATATTCCAACTTATTCCATTTTCATGGTAATCTACAATATTGTTGCGATTCAAAATAATCTCATATGACATGATAGTAAATACTATCTTCAACCTTCTGAATGCCACAAAAGTAAGCAGCATATCTGACATTCATATGAGATTAACCCGCCAATTGGGGAACAACTTGGATGTTTTTAGTGAAATTTTCAAATTCTAATTGATTGGTGATGCTACAAGATATACTCTTCTATTCATTTTTTATGTTTAATCATATAGTCTACAAACTCTTTATTATCAGTTCACGGCCTTTATATGTTATGCTAATGTTTTGGTGGCCTTGCATGGCTTGTATATACTACATTATTGGACTTTCGATTTTGTGACCCTGCATGGTCTATGGAGGTAGATTTGTTTTATGGATGTCTCTCATGGTTGCCCTCTCTAGTATGTTGTTCCATTTGAACTAGTGGTTGTTCTAGATTCTCTCATTTTGGAAATCAACTATTAATTCCAAAAAAAATTAAAAAATAGCACTACAGGGTTTTGACATGAGAATGTGTACTTAAGAATCTATAAGAGATTCTCTTGCAACATTTGTTCACCTGCACACATTATAAGTTATTGTTCTCCTACACTTGTCATTTTTTCCTACAAAAACCTTTAGGACTAGTCAATGCAAACAAGAACAATTCCCTTTGTCTTACCAATTCACACCATGCACAATCTTGTATTTATAGCATGTGCCCACCTCTCGCCACTATAATCTAACTACTTTCTAATAAAGATTTATACCATTATCAAATCAGCATTCCATCAAATTTGAGTGTTGCCTTACAAAGTAATGATTGATGTATATCAAAATGTTCCCCAAAATCCCTATAGGATATTTAAATACATAGCCTTGTTTTTGGATCACTTTTTAAAACATAAGCTAACAACTATGGGATGAAAACTAATTTTGGCTCTATTCCTAGCCAAGAGATACTTCAATCACTATAATGGCCATTAGAGTATTTTGATTTGTTCTTTAATGGCCCAATGATCTACAATAGTATTTAAATGCTTTTTGCAATGCATAAATACTTTTTGCAATGCATAAATAAAGTGATGGAATCAACAAATTGTTTTAAAGTTTTAGCTTCCTCAATGTAATGATCCAATTTCTAGCTCATGCTACTTTCTTCATTTTTTGTATTGATAACAAATCAAGGAGTCACCTTCCACTTCCTATGTTTTAATATTATGAGAAATTACCACCCCTAGATATGGAATTACAACTTGCCATCCCATTTCATTATTTGAGAAAAAACATAAAAGGGAGAGCCTCCATAGAGTAGATCACCTTACGAGCCCTGATAGCGAAACCTTCCCATGCGATTCCTAGTTTTCCCTTGCAGCCCCATCAAATTTAGTTTATAGTATCCTTCTTTTCTATAACCATAACTTTCTTTTCATTATTTATTTGACTTTTATTTTTGTCACTTATCCCTTGAAGAGGTGAATTTAAATAGTGCTTGTTGTTTGTTCTTTATATTTAATATATAATTCTGCCCAAGGGTGTAATACCTCTAAAATTAAATTGTTTAATATTGATAAATCCATTCCCATACGTTTGTGATACAAGGATCATGCCAAGATCATTGGCTTGTAACAGACAAAGTATCTATTATGTCCATTGCTTCCTATTTTGCCAAAAGTAAGAAACGATAGAAGGATTTGGCATAACAAACATTGATCTACTATGTAGCTTGATAAAATGGAAAAGGATGACAAATACATAACATGGCACAATGGCATGATATAGGAAATGATAAATGAAATGACTCAATAAGATAACAAGAGTGAATGTACTATATCATGTTTGCTACACTAACATCATGTAATTTCTAAGCTAAGGCATAAATTTAAGATGATCTGCAATCACTACTAACAAAGATATATTGGCCAAGGAGATGAAAACGTTTGCCCTAAGGAACTGAATCTACTGAGAGAGAAATAAAATAGAATTGTCTAAAGTGGCTCAAATTTCCAGTCAACAAATTATACTAGAAGGTGCACCTGCACTCCAAGCTCTTTGGAATGAATTTGCACCTTACATGTTTGTAATTTAGCCACTTAGTTTGAATATCTAAAGTGTTTTGATGTTATAGTACATCTAATCATTTCTACTTTTTTCAAATAAGTTGCCTACATTGAGAGACAAAAACCAAAAACTAATGCGGTAAGATATCACCCACAAAGACCAATGATGTAATTATCAACACCCACAGATTAGATACCTTCTTTTTAATATATTGCTAATTGTTTACAAATATGAGATCAATACAAGCTCTTGCGAGAATAATCATGTAATGTCCCCATTTTTGTGCCTTCCTAAGCATCAATTATTTATAGAGATTAGTCTATTATCAGTAGTCCTCGTAGGCTAATCTAGTGATTAGGGGGCCCTTTGTGGGTGATTCAGAGTTTTTCAACTGACCCTTGGGTTGTTTTTTTCAGTACTCTCCATCTAAGAGATTCATTCTTTGGTGGTTTGCCTTCTAGAGGTCTTTTAGGCTTTGTTTGTACATACTAATTTTAGTAAGTATCTTAAGCATTTGGTTTCATACTTACTATTTATAGCACGCCATCTAGATGGTTGGAGGGTACCACGGCTATTACTGGGTAGTTCACAGAATTAATAAAATGTTATGATATTGACATTTATTGGAGTTAAATGATTAATATTAATTTATTAAAGTTACTACTTTAATAATAATAATTAAATTAATGACTTTATATTAAGGGGATATTGTAGTGGTATCAAGCAAATTTTTCCTGCCATCCTATGTAGAGAAAATTCAAGAGTGAAAATTTTCAATAGTATCACAAAGGAACAACCCAGTGGCAGCCTCCACAAGTTTCATAAGGTGAGAATGTATCAAGTATCATTGGTCTTCATAGGAGTTCATTTGATAGTGTTACAAGACTAATGGCTAAAAGGAACAAAAGACGAGCAAGATCAGTTATTCCTAACACCAAAGCGAAGAGGAAATTTGACACCATAATGGACATGATGTCTCGGTTATCAAGACAGGGTAGAGTGCATCTCAACACACTATGCACGTTGGTGAGAGAAGTGAGTCTAGCAAGGGAACCCCTACAGGTTTAGTGCTTAGACCCCTACAACCTACCTTTACTCGCAGGGAGGAAACACAAGCTACGTAAGCTCAAGGGCAAGAACTACAAATTTCTATGACTGGGGAGATTAGACTGCATCACGTAGAGTATATGGCATTACCCCCAGAGATCAAGGAGATGGTGACATTAGAGCAATTTATGAACCATAAGAGGCAAAGATTAGTTGCAACAGTCAAGTCAGAGCACAAAGCACCTCAAGGTCAAAGGGATTTTCAGCAGGCTGTGAGCAAGGTAACCTTGCCACATTTTGATAGCAGCAATAAATGCACTACGAGAGCTTGGGTCTAGAAGTTGGATAAAAAAAAATTCTTTCAGGCCTATGCTAGAGGAGGACACAATTAAGTTCACTACTTTACACTTGGATGGTGTAGCACATGAGTGGTGGTACCACGGTTTGGTGACACTAGATCACAATCTTTTTACCACCTATGATGAGTTTACCACTAAACTCATCAAATGGTTTGATAGGAAGGATCCAGAGATGTATTTCACGGAGCTTGTCCAGCTCAAAACAGAATGGTTCCTTAAAGACATTTATAATTTTCAGAGATTGTCCACGATGGTGCTTAGTATCACGAAGATGAGACTTGTGATCCTATTCAATGAGGGACTTTTGGAGCCCTTACATGCATGGATCAAGACATTTGACCCTCACACTCTGCAGGAGGGCATGAGGAAAGGTAGGAGCATGGAACTTGCTACCCCTAGTAGCAAAGTGTCATCTAAGTCCTTTCCCTCTAATAAGGACAAGAAACAGTTACAAGAAGGAATGGATCAGCTTAACATACCTTTTCAAAAAACTGGTGATGAGACTCTAAATGACTTGAGAAGGAAGAAATTGTGCTTTAAATGCAAGGGTCCTTGGGCATTAGCTCATAAGTGCCCTATGGACAAAACTAATCAAATGGAATATTACTATCGTGATGAAACTAATTCTAAAAATTTTGATCAGCAATCTAATCCAGATCAAAAGAGGCAAAAAGTGCATTCGACAAGTCAAATAGAGAATCAGGAGAAGTGGCTCCCATAACACAACGCTATAGCATTCAAAAAGAGAGTACGTTCATGATTAGAGGAGTCTTGGGTGGACAACGTGTGATTACTTTGTTGGACATGAGTGACACACATAGCTTCATTGACGAAGGGTTAGTGGCTAGGAGAGGAATCAAAGCTAAAGAATTCGAAGGATTCAGGATGAGAGTTGCAGATGGCTTCATTCTCACTTGTAATAAAAAGACAACCAACTTGACCATTCAGTTAAATGACCACAACTTCCAGTCTGATTTCTATGAGGTTAGTATAGGAGAGATGGATGTTGTGATGGGCATGACATGGTTTCAGTCTATTGGAAAATTCTACCTCAGCTTTTGAACATTGGAAATGAAGTTTGATGTTGATGGAATAAATCATGTTCTTAGAGGAATGTCTGATGGGAGTGACCATAGAGCCTCACTTAGAAGAATGGAGCCACTCATTCAACATGCTCTGAAGGAGTGGGATAGCCCTAGAATCAAAGATAGCGCGTGTAAGTTCTAGATCTAGTGTTCATCATTGTGGCAGTTTACTTTCCTTGAATGATCACTATTGAAGGAGTCAACTTTCGATGTTTGTTGATAACCCATTGTTTGAGATGGGTGCTGATTTGGCTCATGACAATCTTCTTTTCAAGTTGGAATGTAATTTCCAATCTGATGTTGAAGGATATGCCTTTGTTGATAGCTCAGAGATTTCTCTGTGTGCAAGCGATTTTGATCATGGAGGCTGCAAATCACAGTGGTTAGAGGGTCATTGACATACCCATATAAAGAGGATAATTCTGTGATTGGGCACAATGCTACCCCAATCTCAAAACATACAAAGAATCTGATTATCTGATTATCAACAATCTTATATTTATTGGGTCAGCTAGTAGTTTTGAAAAGAATAATTTTCAATGTGATATACACTTTGGGACAGCAATGCACAGTGACACCGATGAAAGGGAAATTCAAAGTGGTGTATCAAAGAGTGGTTCATTAATGGTGAACATCAAATTATCAACCACATTTGATTTCATTGGTTGTGTTGGCATGCAAGTTTCTGTGATGAAGAGTGGAAAAACAAATATGTCATTTTGTAATACTTGTGCCAGATTTTTGGCAATGTTTCCTCTTGATTTCTCTTGGGGGTTACATATGACACATGGACATCATGATATCACTTACTTTAAGTTGCTGTCAATTTTTATGGTGCATAGGAGAATGAAAACCTGGTTAGCTTTGAACCGGACAATAAGCAAGCATATCGCATGGGGCAGCAAGTTGAAGTAGGGATTTCAAAATTCATACATTTGATTTTAGTTTATACCTTGATGGTTGATGGCAGCCCTACCTTGCTGCTCATCACATTTTCAAATTGCAACTTGTTGGCAGCAGTTTGGGTGGAGTTGGAGGTAGGGCCTTGTCACTACAGCCCAAGGCAGGTGCATGTTGAAGGGGTTCTACCCTTTTATGACAGCAACAATGTTCTTGCAAGTCTGATTTTCAATTTGTTGAGTGCTAACCCAGACTATACTAGCTGCCTAGAGTGGATGGACTTCATACAAATGATAGATATTTGTCTAGTCCATATAACACAATTCATCTCTAAATGGATATTTAATGATATTCCTAGCAGAGCAATGCAACAGAAGCCACTCTTGCATCTAAAATCAATTTGGTATCCAGGTATTGATTGGAGAATTTGGTATTAATATAAAGTTGACAAATGTAATTGCTTGTGGGCAAGCAATTTTGGGGAGGGTGGACTGTAAAGTCCCCATTTTTGTGCCTTCCTAAACATCAACTATTTTCAGAGGTTAGCCTATTATTAGTGGTCCCCGTGGGCTGACGTGGTGATTAGGGGACCCTTTGTGGGTGATTCAAGGTTTTTTGGCCGACCCTTGTGTTGTTTATTTCAATACTCTCCAACTATCCATCTCAGAGATTCAATTGTTTGGTAGTTTGCCTACCAGAGGTCTTTCAGGCTCTGTTTGTACATACTAATTTTAGTAAGTCTCTTGAGCATTTAGTCACATACTATTTATAGTAAGTCATCTGGATGGTTGGAGGGTAACATAGCTATTACTGGGTAGTTGGTAGAATTAATTAAATGTCCAATATTGGCATTTATTGGAGTTAATGATTAATATTAATTAAATTAATGATTTTATATTAAGGGAATATTACAAACCTTGCGACTAATATTTGCTCCTTTCAAGTAACCACACTAGAAATCATCTATGGAAGACCAAGAGTCACAACTTTAAAATCCACTTATTATAAACCACCTCCACATTAGAAGCCAATTATGGAAGACCAAGAGTCACAACATAGAATTCAATATTAGATGTCCCATTGGGATTTAAACTTGGGCCTCCAAGAGTCACAACTTAGAATTCAATATTAGATGTCCCATTGGGATTTAAACTTGGGCCTCCACAATGCCCATATTCAGAAATCAATGATTTAATCAATTGAGCTCAAATTCTCAACCCCTTGGACTCAGCTATCATTTTCCATAGTCCTGTATCAACGAATATATCGATTATTGAAATTAAAAGAAGAGACTCTCAATTAGCATCATCTAAAAAATTGTCAATCAATTCAACAAAGATATCAATGAAAAGCCCCATAGAATTGTCGATTGAAATCACAGATCCATACCATTGGTCAATAATTACACCGAATTGACAATGCACTGTCATTTTGCTGAAGACATGGATCCATTCAATAAATTGCAATATTTCCTTTGCACTAATACAGATTGTATGTCTAAGATCCTCCGAATGCTTATGAGAATTAAATTTTAGTATCTTCACAAAATTAGTGTTCTTCCCATAAACTAGCATGCTTTGCAAAGAACATAGACTTAACTTTCATATGTAAATATCCCATGTGCTAATACAGTTGTGACCAAATTGGGAGTAGATTGTCAAAGCTAGATGAACACATGATATGAAAAAACATTCTTTCAACTTAATACACAAACCAAGACCCATGTGATCGAGAAACTGAACACAAGAAATTCAATGCACAAGAGAATGCACAACTTTCTCTTATAGAAATTTACAAGCTTTATGTTTTAGTTTCCAGAGTTAGGATTAAATGTTTCGCTGTAGATGAAATATGGCACCTGGTTGTGAATGTGACAATCGATAAAAAAAATTACTCATCCTCAACCTCTGCAGAAAAATTTGGCTCTTCAGGCTTCTGTAACTTGGGCATTTGATCATTTGCACCATGAGAACTCATAGCCCTCGTCCTAAGAACCCCTCTCCTTGTATTCGCAGCAAAGCGAGATGCCAATAATGTAGCCCCTAGAAGAGGGTTATTCTGAGGAACTTCTGCCATGGCTGTGGAAGGGGTACCATAGCTTTCTGCATTAGCATCATCTGCTGAAGTAGCAAAATCATGACTGGGTTCCAATTCTTGCTTTTGATAATAGTAGAAGCTCTCCTTCTTAAGAAGTTCTGCTGCTAACTTTCTTTTCTTGTAACGCCGCCAGGCTGCTTGTATAAAGCAGGCTGACCATGTCCTCCACTGATGAGAATAGAACCGAAATGTATGTTGAAGTTTCTTGCTGTGCAACCGCCTGAATTGATTTGCAACAAACTTTAGATCTTCAGCCCGCAATGCAAATGCTTCTACTTCCACCAATGCTCTAACAGTCCTTGTCGAGGATGGTAAGTTTAAACTGGATTTCGGAAGCAATGCCCAAGTGAGCAACTCCTCACCACAGAAATCACCAGGACCCAATGTAATTGAATTGAAAAAGCCAGTTCTACCTCCATTGGTTGTTGCACTGTCTAAGTAACCACGGATGATAAAGAGCATTTCATTCACTGGATCTCCTTCCCGGACAATATATGTTCCTTCAGTGCTTAGAGCAGGTGTTAGCCGTTCACATATAGCATCAATAAGTTGATCATCCATTTGTGAGAAAAAGGGGACCTGCATATAAGAGTCTAATAAGAACATCTTATTTTTTTAGATCAAGGAAAAAAAAATGGTAACAAAAAGTTTAAATATTAAAATATCTAGCTAGAATGCTAAAGCTACCTCCCAATGCTCTAATCTTCTGAACTATTTTGTACTGAAATCCATAGTTTGGATTGATTTCATATACAAAATCCTAATGGACAAGAAAGATTTATCCCTTATTGCATCTCCATACATGTGGAGGTAATATATAGATGCAATGTTGTATTCAACAAATATGGGACATTTGCAGAAACTGTAGATGAAAATGCAAGCATCTAAGAGTTATATTCAAAGAATTAAGTTAAAGGAAATTTTGCTCAAATTCTATTCTATGAAACTGAATTCATCACAATGGACGGGAATATGCAGTTTCATTACTGTAGTCTCCACTGTAGAGGGCGAAAACAGCAATTTCACAGTATAAAATGACTAGGTGAAAACTAGCATTAACAGATGTTTATAAAGGAATGAAATATATTTTAAATAACCGAAAGCTTTTGTTTTTAGGTTTTATTACCATGATAGCTGTAATTTCCCTTTTTGGATTTTTATGGAATATGCAATTGCTTTGTGTTTTTTCTGATTTTATATCAACTTGTACAAACATCAAATTATTAAACAGCACTAACAAATAATAGTGGAAAATCTAACATATCAAATAATGATAGAATCTGAAATTCTCAGTAATGCTGTAGCATCCAGAACAGCAATTTTATTTATTTATCCAGCAATGAAAACTCACAATGCTACCCAATACCAAATGCTACAAAATTTCCCAAATGCTAGTTATAACAAATAGCAGCGAGAAAAACTCACAAAGAAATTTACTCAGCATGTATGACTGCCCCAAGGGAGTGTAAGGAAAAATACCCAACATATCCCATGATTTTCTTGATCAAATATTCATTATAGCTTGAGGCAAGCACATACTACTATGCCCTTAAGGCCAAATAAACATAGTTAATTTCCCACCATTAACCCTTAAACAAAAAAAATGCAGCTATCAGATCTAAGAAATTTTAACAATATAACATGTAGATTAATACTTTAAGAACATGAAAGGAGAAGAAAATAGACAGAAAAGAAGAGACCAATATATGTGGGGAAAACCCATTTGGGTTAAAATCTCCACTCCAAAGCATCAAATCAATGTATTAATCTTGCTCCTTTAGAGGAAAACCAACAGCATAAACCTACATAAAAAAAACTCCTCAAGTCTCCATTTCAAGCCCTCAATATACTGAGGGCTTACTATGGGCCCAAACAAGTGAAAAGCACACAGAATATACTGAGAGGGAGTGAATCAGTATTTTGAACTTATAAACACACAAAACCACATAAACAAAGAGATAGAATAAAGAGAGCAAACATCAACAAAGAGAACACCAAATTTCACATGGAAAACCCTTTTGGGTAAAAAACCACAGTAGATCAATAGCTTTCATTCATGAAATGGGCACCAAGCCAAATTACATAAGTGAGCACCAACTTTCCTCGAAGCACCAACTTCAGTTTTCACAAACTCAAATGCACTGAAACTTATAAACACTTTTCATAATACACTGAGCACTTCAATCACCATACAAAAATTACACACATCCCGCTGAAATAGTTCTTGACTTCTTTATCTCTAGCAAGTTGAAAAGACAACCAAAATATATCCCACACCAAAAATGAAGACAGCAGTTAACAGCAGAAAAATACACTTCAAAAGCTTAACATGCAGCAAACATGCTCGTCTCCATAAACTCTAAACAAGCAAGGAATGGCTGAGGTATTTATCAATTACTTCAGCATTCAAAATGATTCCCTTTTTAAGGCTGACTTTACACAACTGTCGTCAGGAATAAGCCACCCCACTCATAGTCTGAAACTGTCAAAGTATACAGACACCTGCAGCTGTCATACACTAAGAACATACCATATCGCCTCACTAAATTACCACATCCAGCAGATGATGTTTATTTCACGGTTCACCCAACAATACCATGGATAAAATATAACTGCCACTAATTAAGAAAATCACTGACTAGCTTTGACATGAATGACAAAATATTCAACAAGGTCCAAAACTACCATGGTAAGAATTCTCACAACCCACACCTAAATTTGACTCATTATTTGTCATTCACATTTTATAAGATTCTCTATGATGCATCAAAAGTGGGTCAAGATACTTGGTCCACTTTGTAACACCCTATAATCATGCTCTTACATGTAACAAAATTTGTCATATGTAACCCCCGTGTCTTACATGACATAGCAACATTAGATGCTCTTACAACTTCTTATACACACCACAAGGTGCCAACACCTGGCAAGGAGCGCCACCTAAAAAATCCAATGCCCCATTATGCTAGAGCACAAATATTATATAAAATAAAATATGATAATGTCCAAATTATCTCTGAGAAAATGTTAAATAACAAAATAAATAATTCCAGGAACTTGCAAAGGTTGAGACACCTTAATTCCCAATAGAGAGTATGGTAGTCAAAGCATTCCCAATAACGTACAGCAATTCAATATGTCCTTTAGACCACATTATATGGTGTGATGCCTCTCAATACACAAAAATAGCCTTCGTAGCTTTAGGCCCCACTTACCCGGTTTTGTCCCCTTTTGTATAAAATTTAAGATTTGTATTGGTGAGCAACTTGGAGCTTTACCCAACAAAATTAATATGAATTGACAGCCTCCAATATGATCAAGACATGCAGCAATTCTGCTGGTATACCTATGGCTATCCAAACAGAATATAATCATGCTGCTAATAACCCAGCCCAAGTACAAAAGTACAAGTACAGGTAAATTTGGTACGGCAAGAAAATTACACTAACCACCTTAATAAGAAATAATATTCTTATAACACAAGGATCAATCAGAACACACAGAAGTATAGGAAGAACACTTCATTGATGTCTTCATGTTGCCACTGTTACACAAGTACAACAGAAAACAGCTAAATCACACATGAAAACTAGGACAAGAATTCGAAAATCACCAAAAACCAAACTGAAAATCTGAAATCTTCAACAATATCATTGATATGGAAATTTTCTTGCAAATTCAGATTGCTCCAACACAATTATGATCCTTGATGTAGAATCACCTCAATTAGAAATGAGGATTTTCATCCCCAAATCCATAATGAAACAAGAGGAATTTTTATCTTAGGAAATCAAAACCAAGGATTTTCATCCTTGAATGCCTCAAACTCCAAATTGGAAGGAATACTGAATGACAATCAAATTATTTGCTTTGAACTTTCACCTCTCTTTTATGGGCACCTACTTTGGGTCCTCTATTTTATTTTATTTTTATTTTTATTTACTTTCCCTCCAAGTATTTACAAATACTTTTAAATTACATCCAAAAAGCCCTTTCTGAACTACATTTTGAATAAAGTGTTCAGAATAATTTTAAACAATACATAGGCCTCATAAATATTATGTAAGTTGCCCACTTGAAAATAAAGTGATTGGGCCCAACTTAATATATTATTAATTCTTTTAGTCCTAAAAAGGGGACATGACAATAGCTTATAACTATTACCATTTTAATTTGCCCTTTTTAGGACAACTCAAGCCAAAGTATGTGAGGTAAAAACTCTCTTTGAATCGGCTAAAAAACCTAAAACAATTAACACACTCACACTTATGCACACTATACAAATTTATCATCTAGAGTTGGCATGAAAAGAAATGATTTGAGAGCAACATGAGATATCCTTTTGATCTTGGAGATTGAGCACAAGATGTAAAAGTACTTATTTCACAACGAAGTTTCTTGCATTTGCAAGTAAACAATAAAAAGAATTGAAAACAAATGTTTAACATTGGTTAAAGCAAAGAGCAACAAATTCACATCAATGACAGGAGATGATTAAACAAACTAATACTAACAATCGAAAAACATAGTGCAAGATTTAAGAGAAGCAAACCACTTAATTGCATGCAAAGCTACTTCCAAGAAGAAAGACGGGTGCTAATGCAAAGATCAACGCCAACCTTTTTTTATCACACTTATCAAATTCTTAAACAAAAACATAATAACTCAACTTCAATGTTTGGATGACAATCTCTACAATGTAAGTCTGACTTCAACTAGCATTAACAAGTTATGTCACTAGAGTGTTTGTCATATAGGCATTGCAAAGCCAATGATTTTGTGTCATCAGGAGCTTGAATATACGATTTCTCCAAAGGGCAAGTTTTATCCATTCTCATACCTACAAGTTGACTATACCACCAACATTACTGAGTATGACACCTTGCTTCTCGAATTGTAGAATCTAAAAGATATGGGGACTAAGCTGCTCAAAATTGAAGGCGATGTTGTGTTGATAGTCAAACAAGGAGCAATTCCAAATGACATAGAACCAACTGTGCCCCTAGAGAAATCAAGATGTGTTTACTATTGAATCAGTGTATCAAGTGCTTGTAATTGATAATGTGGACAACTAATAAGTGTTATGTTGGGTCAAAAAAATGCTCCACAATCCTAGAACACAAATTTCACCTTCAAAGCCAAGGTGCGTCTTCAAAAAGATAAAACAAGGGCTGGTCAACAAGATAAGGAGGGTCAAAGGCCATTTGACGAGAGTGGATATTATCTCCTAGGCTTCAAGATCAGCTTAAACCCAGAAGTGTGTCCCTAGAGATATCCTAAACAGGTCTGAAGGTGTTGAAAGATGGTGCAATGTATGGAGTTTATAGTTGTATTCAATGTAAGCTTAAACCCAAAGGTTGTCACTAAGTTAAAGGCTAACCAACTGTACAAATGACCTCTTATATGGCTAATATTGACATCATTGTAGGAAATGTAAGATGAGGGTACAAGGACATGATTCTCAAAATGATTCACTTTGTAAGGTTCAGAAATTAGCTCCTTATTTACAATGCTTAATCATGAATTGCAAAAATGCTAAGACTAACTCTAAACAACTAGTTAAAGATTTGTTTGTTTTAAAGAGTGTGATTGAATCATTTGTTTCCAAGGATTGATACCTATCCAATGGGTAACAAAGTCATAATTTACCAAACGAAAAACAATGAATAGAAGCATAAAGGAAGTAATATGAGCATCAAATGCATCAAAGAAAAGATATCAAACACAAAACATACTTAATCATCCAATATTGTCCCACAAAAATCCATATGCAAAGAAGAAATGGCCATTAAAAGGTTTGCAATGTTTCCAAAATGTTCTTACATTTCTCATATCAAACATTACATTCATATTAGCAAGTGTGATAAGAGGAAACAAGCAAAACACGAACAAGAGATTACGAATTTCCCTGAAGACATAGATAATCCTAGAGACATTCAATTTCTAACAGCCATTACAGTTTTTTAACTTTCATATGCTTCAAAAGTCACATTGTCCTCTTAAGAACCAAAAATTCAAAGTTTGAAAACCTAAAATCCTCTTGCTGCTGGAAAATTCCACTAAAAACAACAACGACTAACTCATGCAATGAAGAAGGAACTTGTATTTATAGTATTGTGCCCTCATCCATGCATGGGAATCAAAAGGAGATCTGAAGTTTCAAAACCACTTACCAGATTAATGGTGATCTATGTAATTGATAGCCAGATGCTAGCATGAGAACCATAAAGAATTAAAAATTCACCACCGCATTGGTGGTTGCATGGAGCACCTTAATTTTTTCATTGTTGGAGACTTGGAAGTACATATGAATCTGCACCCTTAAAAGATGAGCAATTGTGTGTAGGAAAAATTCAATTGGGTAGTTGTAGAGTCTTTTGGGTCATTAATGGCATCCTTGATCGTGCTAACAGGTCGGTGGTAGTGAACAGTGTAAAACGTGAGAGTTTTGAAGTTTCGGCAATTCAAGATACCTCATGACCATATCATTGTCAAAGAGTTAGGGATTAGGAGTAAGCCATGCTTCATGCTTGAAGTAAATAGGTAAGGGTATCTCCACATCTCCAACTCCAAAAGGATCCTGTAAAGAAAATTGTTGGGGAGTTGAGGACCGAAGGTACTATTGTGACCTTTTCACACATCACCCCATTGCTAACGGGGACCCCCTCTTTTCCTACTTTCCGCGTGTTTAGGTTAGGGTTTTGGCAGCTTAGTGGGCAATTTTGTGTTTCCTGCGCCCAAGTCTTGGAGTTTTGATCATGCCTAGTGTCGTTTAGGGTTTTTGAAGTTATAGGATCAAGCACATAAAGTTGAGATTTTAAATGATCCTAGTTTTGTCCAAGTGTAGACCTTTTTGAGCGTTAACGTGTTTTCTGAACGTCCACGCCGATGATTTTAAGTGCTAAAGTGTTTCAAGACCTTTTGGAGTTGTTTTCTCGCTCCTAGGAAGTTATTCAAGTTGATTTCACACTTTATCCCGATAGATTTCCTTGTGTTACGCTCAAATCTTTGGTAAATTTGCCTAAGTCCAGTCGAGTTTTATTGAGTTTTGAAGTTTCCTAGTGGTTTTGAGTGGAAAAATCATCATTTTCCAGATGAAAATCCATACTAGAGGTGCTTTTCCCCTCATATTCTTGACTACCCATGATTTTCCCCCACTCAAAATCCAAACTGGACATGGATTTCCCCTAAAATCCAGACTTGCCCCATTTTTCCACCACTGTGAATCCACACTAGGGTCGATTTTCCCTGGAATGCTATAATTTTGGCTAAGTGTTAGGATTTTGTCCTGACTACCCTCGTTTTTCCACCGGGAGTATGGATGGGATTGCGGATGACGTTTGTGTTGATTCCACACCTAGGTCGATTTTCCACCAAGCCTTTTGTGACAATTTTTTTGAGGATTTTTGTGTAGATACTCATTCCAGACTCAAGGTGATTTTTCATTGAGAGAGATTTTGATATTTTTGAGTCCGGATATTCATCCAGACTAGAGTCGATTTTCCACCAAGGGGCATTTTTGTGTTGAAGGACGAAGTTTTAAGTGGAATTTTCATTCCAGACATAGATCGATTTTCCCCTAGACCCCATTTTTGTGCACGTTGATGAATTTCAATGGGATTTTTTTTATCCCTACTAGGATCGATTTTCCCCTAAGGGGATATTTTGACGATTTTAAATGATTTTAATGGGATTTTTCAATCCCTACTTAAATCGATTTTCCCCAATTGGCCATTTTGATTTAAATTTTGAAATATTTTTTAAAATGAGCCTCTTTTTAATTGTTTTTAAATGAAAAGCAAGGATTATTTAAAATAAAAGAAAAACAGTTAATGATTTGCAATAAGCATTTAATGTTTTCAACCTTCTAGAAGCAAATCGGTTTTTACCAGGCAAGTATAAGAACAAGTTTTTTTATCCCACATTGCTTGTGTGGTGAAAGTTGATGGTGAAAGCAAGTTCAAAAGGGGATACCCCAGCATTATTTTGTTACTAAGTTTGCCAAGTGTATCCATGAAAGGATGATTTCCTCTCCAGCTGGCGATTTTTGGTAGAATGTCCAAGAGAAGTGATTGATTGAAGACTATCCTCATTACCATTTTTTCCAGCTTAGCGACATGTTTGGTGGCTGCCATTGATGCCATAGTGCCACAATTTTTTGGAGATAGCACCATTTTGGGTGAAGTTCATGATTTTTGCTTGGGGTGATTTTTGTGTGAGGTTACCACCTCTAACTTTGGCGATTTTTCCTTGATGCCGCCATTTTTGCTTTCTATTCACAGATTTGGGTTGGCAGATTGAGGTACATTTTGAAGGCATTTTCAGACTTGTGTGAGGTGGCGCCATAGTTGGAGGAGGGCGATTTTGTTTGCAAGTGTTTTGGTGCCATTTTTTGGTGGATTCCCTTCATGTTTGGTGGTCGCCATCACTCCCTACCTGCTATGATTACTCCAGATCTGAGTTTTAACACCATTGTTACAGCCAGAGTTCCGTGACTCGCGGTGAGTCACGCGAGTCAGCG
Source organism: Cryptomeria japonica (assembly GCF_030272615.1). NCBI lineage: Eukaryota > Viridiplantae > Streptophyta > Pinopsida > Cupressales > Cupressaceae > Cryptomeria > Cryptomeria japonica. The sequence continues at coordinate 859,244,036 of NC_081409.1, forward strand.
GGCCGAGTGACCTCCGCCGGGTCACGGCGACCCTGACCCGGGCCCGGACGAGTCACAGGGTGTGACTCGCCTGACTCGCTGAGTCAGCGAGTCACCCCCTGACTCGCCGAGTCCGAGGGTCGTGACCCGACCGACGCAGCTTGCAAAAAGTGGACGCTAAAACAAAAAAAACATAACACATTTTTATTATGTTTTGTGCCATTTGCCTTTGTTATAACCCTAAAAGGGATTGCCATTCAGTTTTATGAGTGGAAGAGAGGAAAAAAGAGAGGAAGAGAGGAAAAAAGAGAGCCATAGTTTTGCAACCAGCTGAGAGGAAGAGGTGAAAAACTTGCACAAATCACATTGAGGCAGCACTACAGTTGCATTGAGAGCATCAAGGAGCTCATTTCAAACACTTGTCAACAAATTTGAAAGAGGTAAGTTTTAATTTTTATTGATTATGTTGGTTTTTTTTCTATATTATGGATTTTTTCATTTTTTTTTATTTTTTTTTTAACTTCAGCTTTCCAAATCTATATTGTTGCTTGCATACTTCAATGATTCAATCACAATGACATAAATAGAACAATAGCATAGCAAACCCTAGACTTTTTTTTTGAAAAAATTGTATACATGTATTTATAATTTTTTCTAAAAAAAATCTAGGGTTTGCTGATTTTTCTGAATTGTTAATTTCTTTCTTTGAAATTTGAAAATTTTCAAGAAAAAACACAATGCACAAATTAGTCTTTGCTGATTTTTTTTAATTAGTTTAAAATTTTAAATTTAAAACTTTGTCAAACACAATGCTCAAATGGTGATTTGTAAAATTGTCTTATTGCAGCAGCCCTCACGTTTTGAAAACAATTTTTTTTCCTAATGGCTCATCCTAATCCTCCACCTAGGAAACATGGTCAAAAAGATGAGGCATGGAAATACACTGAAGAATTCCCTGGTAGATAGAGAAATCAAACCAAGTGTATGTTTTGTAAGGAAATTAACCATGGGGGGATAAATAGAGTAAAATATCATATTGCTGGCATACGTGGTCATGATACTAAGCCTTGTGACAAGGCAACTCCCGAAGCAATCTGTTTTTGTTACGTCCTATTAGAAAACTTTGAAATACATAAGCAAACAAAAAAAAGACAAAGAGAGGAGTTATGTCATATTGGCTCCCCTCCACCCACATCCGCATCCGGCTCCACATCCACAACTGCATCCATAGGTTGTGTTGGAGAGGGTTCTTCTATGCCTCCCTTTCGTCCTAGTGCTTCTGCTAATGCCAGTACTTCTATTCCTACTCCTAGTCACACTTTTGGTCCTAGAGTGCGAAAATCCAAGATAGACAATTTTTTTGTACCACGCACTACTCCTAGCGCACAACCCTCGCTTGAGAGCATGTCTTGGAACAAGGAGGTCCATGATGTAGGAAGAAAAGCAATTTGCAAGTTTTGGTACTTCTGCAACATTCCATTTATTGCAGCCAGGTACTTTTTTATTTGATTGTTTTAAATTAAAATTTAAAATTTTATGGTTAGAATTTGAAAGTTGAAATTGAAATTGAACTTTTCTTATTTAATCTATTTCAATTTGTGACAGGTCTCCTTATTGGCAAGGCATGATTGATGCAGTAACCATTTGTGGGTCGGGGTTTAAAGCCCCTAGTGATACTGAGTTGAGTGGCCCTCTCTTGTTGGAAATGGTGGAAGATATGAAAGTTGACCTAGAGGACCACCGCCAATCTTGGAGCCAGAAGGGTTGCACCATCATGACAGATGGTTGGACTGATAGGAGGAATAGAACACTCCTAAATTTTCTTGTTTCCAGCGGAGGTGATTGATCATTTTACTTCTCTATATGCATTGTGATTGAAATTGAATAATTTACATTCTAATTTATTGATAATTAATTTGTTTTATTTTTAGGATCCACCATGTTTTTGAAGTCCATCGATGCTTCCTCACATGTCAAAAATGCGGCATACTTATGTGAGGCTATTGAGGAAGTTATAGATGAGGTGGAGGAAGAAAATGTGGTGCAAGTGGTGACGGATAATGCAGCAAGTTATGTTGCTGCAGGTAAACTTTAAAAGTTTTCTTTTAAGTTTTAACTTTGAACTTTTAAACTTTTAAGTTTTTAACGTTTAAATATTAATGGTAAAATTTCACATCTAATTCTTTAACTAATTTAAAATTGTTGCAGGAAAACTTTTGATGGAGAGGCACCCAAAAATCTTTTGGTCTCCATGTGCGGCCCATTGCCTTGACCTCATGCTGGAGGATATAGGTAAGCTTGGATGGGTGAAAGAATGTGTTGAAAGGGCCAAGAATATATGCAAATTTATTTACAATCATGCATTGGTCCTTAGCATTATGAGGCAATACACGGGGGAAAGGGAGTTGGCTCGTCCTGGTATAACGAGATTTGCCTCAAATTTCCTCACATTGAAATCCTTGTTAAAATCAAAGGCATCTTTGAGGCGCATGTTTGTTGGTGAGGAGTGGACTTCCTCATCCTATGCTACGACCACTGCAGGGATGGATGTAGTAGATTGCATTTTTGATGAGCCAGGTTTTTGGGTCCCTTGTGCAGAGATCGTGCAGGTAATCTTATAAATTTATAATATTATATGCATATTTTTATTTTGTTTGCATTGTGCAACTTTGCAATTTTTCTTATTTTCATGCACACTTGTGAGTTAACTATTTTTGTTTAACATTATTTGCAGGTCACTGAACCCCTAGTAGTTCTCCTACGAGTTGTTGATGGGGAGAAGCCCGCTGTGGGCTACATATATGAGGGCATGGATAGGGCCAAGGAGGCCATTAGATCCATATATGCTAGAGTTGAGGATAAGTATAGGCCCATTTGGGGCATAATTGATAGAAGATGGCATAACCAACTTCATAGGCCCATCCATGCAGCAGCTTATTACCTCAATCCATCATTTCGTTTCCGTGCTGATTTCAAAGCGGATGAGGAGGTTCTTAGCGGGCTATATTCAGTAGTACAACGGATGGTCACTGATTCCACAGCTACACTTCTTGAGATGGATGCATTTAATAATGCATCAAGGGCAATCTTTGCCAGCCAATTGTGCAAAGAGGGTCGAACAAAATTGCAGCCAGGTAGAAAATTCTAAAGTTTATGACATGCATTTTAATTTTTCATTTTATAATCTACCTTGAAAGTTGGAAATGAGACTAATGTTTTTTTCTTTTCCTTATCTCAGATAGATGGTGGCAAATGTTTGGGCCTTCAACCCCAAACCTTCAAAAAATTGCCATCCGCATATTGAGCCAACCGTGCAGCGCTTCTGGATGTGAGCGCAACTGGAGCATGTTCGAGCACATCCACTCGAAGAGGCGAAATAGATTGTCTGTGGAGAGGTTGAATGATCTAGTCTTTGTTCATTACAACCTCCGTCTCAGGACCAGACAGATTTTGGACGATGACTCCTCTCCGATCACTCTAGAGGAAGTCGACCCCGAGTCCGATTGGCTCACTGAGTCCACCGATCCAGTCTTCACTGATGAGGACCTTGAGTGGGTTGACCAGGCAGACAGAGAGGCTGAGGCTGTGGCTATGGCAGAGGAGGATAGAGCACGATCAGGCACAGCACCTATGGCTACTCAGACTGGCACATCACAGGCAGAGACTATGGCTACTCAGTCATCCAGGACCTACCTTAGACGCCTTTGTAGGAGGCAGATAGACGAGGCTGAGCCTGAGCCTGAGCCATAGACTTGTTTCTTTTTACACTTTACAGTTAGATATATGTTTGGGAACATTTGAAGTCATGGATTTTATATTATACATTGGACAACATTTATAACTCTATATATCTATGTTTTCTAATTCCTTCAGCTACAATTTACATTTCTACGCATCTGATGGATGTATGTTTATGTATGTGATCAAATTAGCTTCTATTTGATGATGTTATAGTGTCTTTAAGCTTAATTCAATAATGAGTGTATGAAACAAGTTTTAAATCGTTAAAAATCTCTAAATTTCAAGGGTTTTCTTATTTTGCCGAGTCGTTGCCGAGTCCGAGCCAAGTCACGAGTCGAATCAGCCTTGCCGAGTCAGAGCCGAGTCCGAGTCTAGGAACTTTGGTTACAGCTGGTGCGACCTCCATTGTTGGCTGTTCATCCATTTTCAGACTTAGATTTTCATTGCCCAGCGAACTCCAACTTTGGCGATTTGCATTTGGGAGCATTTTTGGTCAATTTTCAGACCATTTGAGGGCTGCCACAGAGATCTGCAACTTCATTTTGGCTGCTTGTCCTCAGAAAATTAAACTTTTGCCAGCCATACCTATGTTCCCAAATTTGATTGCTTGCGTCATCAAGATTGATTTTCATCGAATTTGTGCATATTTGAGTGATTGCAACATGTTTTGAGAGATTAATTTGTATAGTTGCAGGTTGTCTTCAGATTTGCTGATAGCCATTGTTGACTTCGGAAGGTGTCCTCGGACATAATTTTGTATGAAAAAACAACCTTTCACACCTTTCGTTAGTCATTGTTGATCCGGTATACTCCTTTGCACTTCAATTTGAGCATAATTTCTAAGTATAAGGAGGTGTTGATTTTAATGAATTTCATGAGGGTTTCATACCCTAACCTTGTCACATTTTGTATATAAAATTGTTGAAATCTATCTAGAGTGTGGATTATTTTCCTGATTTCCATACTCTAATTAGTCTAAATCATTGAGAAGTCAGGAATTTTGTCAAGAATATTTTTATTTTCCTAAGTTCTAACTTCTAGCTTCGTACAGGTGCGATGTCGAAGTCCGGACTCAAGGAAAGGAGAGAACAACATAAGATACTTGAAACTGGATTCTATCATGAATCCAAGATGTCATCCAGATGGAAGGAGATTACAGACACGAACATGCATTTCCTGAACATGAACCAGATGCGACAGCGTATGTTCAGAATTGGAAGCCAGATTCCTTCCTAGCATATGTGAACATTATGAAGAGTGGCATTTTCCAAGCCGCTGGATTTCCACAATCCATATAGTGCAGTGAGCTTATCCTGGAGTGCGCACGATGTTACGATCCTCGCTCCCGAATGATCAAGACTCCTAAGGGTGCCATCATTGCCTACCTTGTTGAGGATGTGATTGCTAAGGTGTTTGGAATTCCACGTGGAGCAGACATGAAGGATATAACTAAAGATGAATATGAAGACCGACATAAGAAGAAGATGGATGCGTGTAAGACTATGGTGAATAAGGAGTGGATGATCAAGCCTAGGCCTCATCATTCCAAGGCTCCAAAGACACTCATGTGCACAGATTTCAAAGAGGAATATAGTGATTTAGTATTCCTTCTTAACCAAGTGATGGGGATGCCGTAGAGTGCAATATATGATGGATGGATGTTCCATTTCATCCAAGATTGTCTAAAGGGAACATTGATAAATTGGTCTAGAATCATAAGTGACAATCTGGACTTTCAGCTGAGGAATGTGGAGCGGTCCAAGTCATTGGCCATGACTTCCTACTTGGTATACCTGCTTGCACGGTTTGTTACATACAAAGGATTGATATGTAGAGGTGAAGTCGGGAATGGACAAAGACAATTCAGAAGTTATGAGTGCTATCCACAGTTGACCATGTATAGAGTTGAAGATTACAAGAGAGTGAATGATGTATTCACAATGTACATCACGCGGATGCTACAGGGTGGAGTCCACAAGAGGTTGTCCAAAGAGGCAATGGAGCTGATAGAGAAATATGGATCGTGGTATATTCAGTTTCCCACTTTCACATACCTCAGGATTCATGGGTTTCAATCCGAACCCTACAGGCTTCCTAGGTATCCTTCTGACAGAATGATCTTGTTGGAAGTGGTGAGACAGCTTCTGGAGTTTGATTCTATTCAGAAAGAGAAGCACAGGACAGGCATGACATTCCCTATTTCAATTGGGAAAACATTGGAGGTTTGTCAATCCGCCTTAGCAGCCAGCACAGCAAATGAAGAGCTTGCATTCTATCAATTTGCAGCATATAAGAAAAGAGAAAGGTTTGATCCAGATAAGAAAGTTGGAAGGATCAGGGGAGAGAAGTTCATCCACAAGGTAGACATAGAGGATTATTGGGTCAGCCTGATGGACAAGCAGGTAGTGAAGAGATGAATGTGGTCTCGAATGTCAGTGGATTTCATGAGGAAGTGTGGACTTTTCCTCATTCCTAATCAGGTGTTAGATGACAGAGATCATATGCATCCACAGTATGAAAATGAAATGTAGAAGGCGATCTTATTGCCTAATTGGTCAAAGTCAAAAGAGAGATTTGAATGTATTGATGAGAGACGTCTTGAGTTTCTCCTAAGCATGGGTAGATATTCATATGAATAAGTTAGTTGATATGGAAAAGATGAAACCAAAAGAATCCGCTTCCAAGAATGATCATAGGACTATCAGTGATGTCAGGATTCATGCGGATGAGGAGAGTCAAGCTCCCAAGAGAAGGAAGAACACACCAGGAAAAGTCAAGGCTAGAGGGAAGAAGATTGAGGAGGTCAAGAAGAAGAAACAAAAGACTACCATTCCTTCGTCTATCATTCCTTCACCACCTCTCAGTGTCTCATCAATCAAAGAAGTTGAAACGGCAGAACAAAACAAGGAGTTCAAGCAATGTTCCAACACAGTGATATTACCAAAGAATATTCAGGATTTACATGCCACAGCGACATCTGCTCCACCTAATGAAGATGATGATCAGTCGGGATCCCCTACTGTTTTTTTGGAGGTTAGTTTGGGAAAGAATGTATATGATTTGACCAGGAACAATCTTGATGATGATGATGATGATGATGATGATGTTATCTCGACATTGAGAGGGCTTGATCGAGAGATGTGTCTTGATGATGGTATGGAGATGGTCGCTATTCCTGATTGGTTGATGAAGAGTATGGAGAAAAGTAAGAAAATGATAGAGGTACAGCCTATTGATGGCATTGATGACTACTTAGCTAGGAGCAATAAGGAGAAAGAGCCTAAGAGAGCTGAGATTTTGTCACACATAGCTAGAGATGAGACAGGAATGCAGATTGCGCAAGTGGTTGTTCCTATTGGAGGTTTGATGACAGACATTGCTGCTCCTATGGATTTCCAGATTACTTCCGTTGCCCTTGGTCGTACTACAAGAGAGCAAGAATTTCAGGAGGTTGGTGATAACCTTAGGGCAATCAGTGCGAGATTGGATAGAGGGATTGCAGAGAAAGAGAAGTACAGAGAAGAGAATATCAGACTTAGAGAGTACATTGCAAGGATAAGGCATGAGAATCCCACCCTTATTTCCCCTATTGCAGTTGATCATGGACTACATCTATGAGGCGGCGAGAGATATACTCTCGGAGGTGGAGAAATGGATTGAAAGTGCAAGAAAACAGGCAGATGACTTCCTTACTCAGTTTGTCCATGCATATGACAGGACAACAGGGCTCATGTTCAAAATCCAGTATTTGGAGGGAGTTTGGAAAGAATTCAGACCTATCCAGGAGAAGACTATTCCATGCCTCAGAGCTTTGAAGAAGATTCCCAAGTCCACATTGATCAGGGACGACATTTGTGCACAATGGAGACAAATATGATTTCCATGGCTGGTGTTGTTCATTAGCCATGAAGAAACCAACTTATGAGAGCGCCCAACTGAGTTGTACAGAGATGGAAGGATCAGTTCATGGTATTCAGTTGAAGATCCTTGCCTCAATTGAGGAGTTATTGGGCATTGATGTTAGTGATGCTAGTGGTTTACACTTAGCCCAATTAAGAGACAAGATGAAACTTATGTATTTTTGTCAGTTGGACTCTTTGAAGAAGAGTCAGATGGATGATTTGGTCTCTTTGTTGATTCATGTTCATAGTTCGCAGAAGCTCATGCCAGATTGGGAGAACACTTTGGATGCTTGCTCAGATGCATTGGACATGATTGATTTACAGCAGGATACCTTACCTAGCATTTCCATGGAGGAGTTAAATTTTGTATTGGCTAGATTCTTGGAGTATGCTAAGAGAGAGAGAGAGAGAGAGAGAGAGATGTAAGGAGGAATCTTCTAAAAGATTCCCTATTTGATGACTAGGTATCTTTCTATTGGGCCATATGTTGGTGGCACCATTTTCGATGTAAACCCTAATTAGGGCAATTCTAGGGTTTTGTTGGCATGATCTTGGCCCTTAATTTAGTTTTAATCTTGGCCATCCATTTTGTATGAGACTCTATATATACCAAATTGTCTCTCATTTGTAAAAGAGTTTTTGTAGAATTGTTGGTATATGCTGCAGCTATTTGAATATAAATCATTGTTAGACTTGATGGTGATTTTGTCTTTCAAATGTTGTTTTACATTCATGGTTCTCAATTCCTCCAAGTTAGATTAGAATTTTAGATTAGAATTTGTTTTCATGTTTATTAGATTGAGTGGAAGATTTGTTGAGTATATTTGTGTGGAATCCTTAATCCATACCACTAGCCTCTTGTCGTTGGTAAGTGTGCCTTGTGTGGTCAACTGAAAATTTATGCAAACTTAACTTCGATTATTACATATCCATTGTTATGCATCGACTTGGATGGTCTCAATGCTTGATGGTAATGGTTTGAAAATCTATGAAGTATACCTTAGATGATTGCACTAAGCTCGTGTCAAAACCTATTTGTGAGACCTTGCCTAGTTCGATTCCACTAAATCTGTTCATCATTTCCTGCATTCCTAGGCTTGGAATAGATTTCCTGAACCCTATTACCTTTTGCCACTTTTTTAGTAAGAATTAAAGTCCAGAGCTACATTGCTAAATCCTAAGTTGTCAACACACCTATTCCGCATATTTCATGATCAAAGAAGATAATTCGAACATTCGTGCAAGTCCCCAAGTGAAAACAGCAATTCACATCGACCATTGAGTTACCCACTCGTCAAGACCTGACATGTATAAACCTTGGAATCATTTTAGTTGATCTTACCCTTAGCATCTAAGGTGATTTTGTTCAAGAGAGGGTAAAGTGCTTTGGTATTTTATTCTGAATGTTATGTGCCTAAAACACACATCAACAGGTACCAAAGAATTCATCCCCAAAAAAAGGGACGCCCAAAACTCCAACTCCAAAAGGTAACTTAGTGTAAATGATCTAGGTGTCAGTGTTTCAAAGAAAAGCATGTTAATACAACAAAGTCTGAAACTCCAACAAGGAAAGGGAAAAGAGTGAGGAATGGATGAAAGGTATGTCAAGATGAAAAGTTTCATATCTCAATAGGATTGACGGAAATGGCAATATTGGGTAGAAAGGCATACCAAGAAAGGAAATTATGAAAATCCAACATTCAATATAGTCCTTAGAAAACAGAACAATAAAATCTCCACACTTAAAAAGTTTGAGACCCTTGCAACTTCCAACACATGAGAGAGACAAAAGTACAATAATAGGCAAATACCTCAATAGATTTCCAAATTTTTCAAATTGGGTCCCAACATGTTCAATGGTGATACAAATCATTGAAATTTTCAAAAAGATTGATACTATTAGTTCTTTGTATTTTATGGGTAGTTATACTTCCTTACATAGAAAAGTTGACAAATGTTTCCAAGGGAATTGAAGCTAATCTTGATTCAAAAATTCTTCAATTGAAGGGGAACAAGATTCTTATAAAGTCTTGTGTCTTTAGAAAGCATGTTTAATTAGCATGATCAATACATGAAAGACCTAGTTTAATCTCAAAAATAGAAATCCACTAATTATGAGCATATTGACATAATTGATACTAATGAACAAAGGATGGTTAGTTTGGGTAGATGTTGCACACCCAAAGAGCAAGAAAGGTATAAGGAGTTGTCATGAAGATACAAAGAAAAATTTGCATGACCATATGTAGATTCGAAAGCTTTTCGACCTAAGGAGCTCTCACAATATCCCAAGAAAGACAGGGGTTAAACCATTCTATTGGAAGCATAGGCGATATAATCTATGTCTGACTAGCACTATCTCTAGTGAGATTCATAAAACAGTAGGTCTTTCTCATTCATCACTCTACCTGGGTTGCCAACATTGTGCCTATCAAGAAGAATGGTAGAGATCAAAATTTGTATTGACTTTTGAAATCTCAATCAAACCTCATTAAATCACAATCATCCTTTGCCAATCTAGGACCACATTCTAAAGTATCTAAATCTGAGATGCTATAATTGCCAAATGGTTTTCAAAGATACAATCAAAATGATGTATTGTCAATCTTGGACCACATTCTAAAGTATTCAAACTTTCAAGGATCAATGGTTTCAAGGGCATACCAACCATTTTCAAATTTTTGTTGAATTGAATTGTCAACATTGCTATTCACATCAATTCTTGAAGATAGTCAATACAAGGATCCAATTGAAAGGTGCATATTTCATCTCCTCAAGCTTGAGGAAAAAACTAAAACCATTAATAGGGTCACTAAACATCAAGGATATGTCAAGAAGGTTTTTAACAATAAAGCTCAACAAACGGATTTCAATGTTGGAGAACAGATCCTATTTTGGGACAAGAGCCGCACGGCCAAAGGAATGCATGAAAAATTTTATTTCTTGTGGCTTGACCCTTTCATATTTTGAAATTTCTGCAAAGATGATACATATTATCTAGCTCAAATGAATGGCACATGTCTGCCTTTGTCTTATAGATACTTGAAGCTAATGAACCCTTTGGGTTTCAAAGGGTTTCCCCTTCATGTTTGTAATGTTTTTCCCTTTCTTGCAATGTGTTTGGTTATCATATCATTTAGGTTAGCCTAGTTTTCTATGTAGCTGTTAGTTCTGTTAATGCATGGTAGCTTATGCAAGATAAGATCTTCCTAAACCTTCCTTGTTCTGTTATTTACATGCTTCATGTCAGATTTATATTGCATATGATTATCGGATTGTACAAACATCACTTATCATTATGCTATCGGGCTAACAACCCGATAGCATATTAATGTCAATTATTAATTGGCATTAATATGCTATCGGGGTATTAACCCGATAGCATATTAAATGCTATAAGTCATCGGGTTATTAGCCGATACATACTTGCTATCGGGTGCATAACCATTGGCACCGGTTCACATCTGTTATCAGGCGTAATTATATCAGGCATATTTGTTATCGGGTTTAATGAATACACCGCTTCATTTGGAATTAACATTAGTTAACAACTGCACTGGTTGGATTACATACATCGTGCACTTTGAATCATCGGTGTTTATATGAACCGATTCATTACATTGATCAGTCATTATATTATGATATTACAATATGCTATCGGGTGTTTTGAACCGATAATCAGCATTGTGTTAATGGTATAATTACAAAGGCACCGATCAATGGGTGCATTGATCGGTCATGCCTAAAAGGCATGACCGGTCAATACACCAATTGACCGGTTGCCTAAATGATATATATGCCAATTGAATTCATTTGGAGTAGACATAGAAAATATTAAATGATCTCTCTCCTTCAGACCTGCAGATAAAATCAGAATTATCAGACATTGACATAATTCCTCATATCCATTTATAGCATACATAGTTCATAACTTGTTCTTTAATTGAAATTGAAATAACTTTACATGGTATCAGAGCCAAGGTAATCGAACCTAAGGCTATTCAATTTTGATAAAATTCAAGGACTAAGTTACAAACTACATCACATTTCCATAATGGCCAACGCTATCAGATTCGAAGATAGACTCGGAGGTAGCGAAGATTTTTCAGCTTGGAAGTTTAGAATCAAAATGATTTTAAGAGAAAACAAAGTTGATTCATATGTCCAAACTGAAAGTGCACAACCAGAAGATGAAACCGAGAAATCCACATGGATCGAGGGAAATGATAAGGCCATTAAAATAATAGTGGATGGGGTAAGAAATAATATAATGCCCATCATTAGAAAGCAAGAGACGGCTTATAAAATGTTCAAGGCACTTGAAAAGACATTTGAGATATCAAATGCAAGTCGTACTCTAGCACTAAAACGAGAAATAATTCATATCACCATGAACAAAGGGGAGACAATCAACGCCTACTTCATGCGGATATCGGTTCTAAAAGATGAACTTGCAACTCTGGACTACGAGATCCGAGGCAAAGAACTAACACTCATTGCTTTAGATGGGTTGCCTAGTGGATGGAGCACATTCGTCCAAGGCATCAGTGCAAGGTCTAAATATCCTAAGTTTGAGAGACTAAGAGATGACTGTCTACAAGAAGAATCCCGATTGAACAAGGTAGGAATAAAACAGAAGAATATAGATGAAGACTTGCAAGTCCTAAATACAAACATCAATAAAAAATACAAAAAGAAGCAATTCAGGAAAAGAAAAGCTAAACAAGGCAAGAACACTTCTAAGAAAGACCTATCACATGTTCAATGTTATAGGTGTGACAAATTCGGACACTATGTTGCAAACTGTCTGGAGAAAGGGAAGCAAGCCACATTTGCAAAAGTGAAGAAATCTAGAAAAGAAAATGACTCCGAGAACTATGTCCTCTACTCAGCACTTACAAGCCATACTTCAAACAAATCTAACTCATGGGTGATCGACAGTGGTTCATCCAGACACATCACCGGCTTTAGAGAAATACTAGACTCCATGATAGAGAAAGATGATGAGGAAGTAACCATCGGAGACGATTCTTCACATCCAGTCAGAGGAATTGGAACCTGCACCATCAAACTGAAGTCAGGCATGTCACTACAACTTGAAGAAGTACTATATGTTCCAGGCATCAAAAGAAATCTAATCTCCATATCAGCACTAGAAGATCAAGGATACAGAGTGACCTTCATGGAAAACAAGGTGTTGGCTTGGCCAAAGAGATCCTCCATCAAAGACGCTAAGGTCATTGGTCGAAGACAAGGTTATTTGTATGAGCTATGTATAGAGCCCAATCTAGCATTGATCCATGAAGCAACTAATGCAAATGAAGTATGGCACAGGAGATTAGGTCATCTGAATTATAGAGCTTTGTCAACCATGGGAAACCTTGTCACAGGTCTACCTAAGTTGAAGCAATATCATTCAGAGGCATGCAAAGGGTGTGCCTTAGGTAAAAATACCAAAAATGCATTTCAGAATAGTACTAGGAAAACTAGCAAAGTTTTGGAGTTAATTCATTCTGATGTATGTGGACCTATGTCCGTACCCTCGCTAGGGGGATTTTTGTACTATGTAATTTTTGTTGATGACTACTCTAGGAAGACATGGATCTACTTTCTAAAATATAAAGAATCAAAAGAGATCCTAAGTAGGTTCAAAGAGTTTAAAACATTAACAGAAAATCTCTCTGAAAACAAAATTAAAACCTTAAGAACTGACAATGGGGGGGAATACACATCAGAACTATTTAAAGACTTTTGTAAAAATTATGGGATTAAGAGGGAGTTGACAATACCTTATAATCCACAACAAAATGGAGTAGCTGAAAGGAAAAATAGGACCATAGTAGAAGCTGCCAAAGCCATGATACTAGATCAAAATCTAAACTTGAACCTTTGGGCAGAAGCAACTAACACTGATGTGTACATACAAAATAGATGTCCTCATTCACACCTTGAAGATAAAACTCCTGAGGAAGTCTTTACCAAGACAAAACCAGATATCAGCCATCTTAGGATATTTGGGTGTCCGATCTATATTCATGTACCTAAAGAGAAAAGACTAAAACTAGAACCCTCTGGAAAAAGGGGAATACTTGTAGGATACAGTGAAACTTCTAAAGCCTACAGAATCTATGTACAAGGACAGAGAAATATTGAACTCAGTAGGGATGTAATCTTCGAAGAAGATTTAGCCTTCAAAAGGGCCCAAAATACAATAGAACCTGAAATTCATAATCCTACTCCTAACCTAGAAGAAGAACCTACTCCTGAGCTTCAGAGGGAGTATCTTGAGGAAACTATAAGTGAAACACAAGACCCACCTATAGATAATCGCAAGAAAAGACCACTATGGGCCACCAAAACTATAGTAGAAGCTCAGAAGTTCGCTGCTCCTTCAGGAACCTTCAGGAAAAGCAAGAGGCCTAATAAATTCATCAACTATGTTGCACTTATGAATGATCTATCTAAAGCTGAACCTAACAATGTTTCAGATGCACTCAAACATCAAGTATGGATAGATGCCATGACTGAAGAATATCAGTCCATTATGAAGAATGATGTTTGGGAGATTGTTCCTAGGCCAACCAAGAAGTCTGTCGTGTCTTCTAAATGGTTGTTTAAAATCAAGCATGCTGCAGATGGCAGTATTGAAAAACACAAGGCCAGATTTGTAGCTAGAGGGTTCTCACAGAAGGAAGGAATAAATTACAAAGAAACATTTGCACCTGTTGCCAGGTACACATCAGTAAGAGCTGTCCTAGCCATTGCAGCAGCAAAGGGGTGGAAGGTACATCAGATGGATGTTAAGACAGCATTCCTAAATGGCGAGATCGTGGAAGAAGTCTACTTAGAGCAACCTGAAGGGTTTGAAATTCATGATGCAAAGTCTCATGTGTGTAGACTCAAGAAAGCTCTTTATGGGCTCAAACAGGCTCCCAGAGTTTGGTATGAAAGAATTGACACCTATCTCTCAAAGCTGGGTTTCTCTAAGAATGATGCAGATCCTAATCTCTATCTCAAAAGAAATAAAGGTGATATGTTAATATTAATTTTATATGTTGATGACTTATTAATTACAGGAGATAATCACCTAATAGATCAATGCAAGAAAGATCTATCCACAGAATTTGATATGAAAGACTTGGGGCTTCTTCATTACTTCCTAGGATTGGAAGTATGGTAGAATTCTGATAATATTGTACTGAACCAAGGGAAGTACACCTTGGACATATTGACAAGATTTAGAATGCTAAACTGCAGACCCATGACCTCTCCTATGGAAACCAACTTCCATAAACTTAAAGAAGCAACAGCAGAATCAAGACCTACTGACCCCACTCAATACAGGCAGATGATTGGGTCCCTGATGTATCTAGTAAATACAAGGCCAGATATCTGCTATGCTGTTAATGCCTTAAGTCAGTTCATGTGTGAACCTTAGGAGATACACCTGGTTGCAGTAAAGCATATAATGAGATATCTATAAGGTACCCTAAAGCTTGGTCTTAAATATGAAAAGGTTGACATAGATCTACATGGATTTACAGATTCAGATTGGGCTGGCAGTGTGACTGACAGAAAGAGCACTTCAGGGTGCTGCTTCAGTTTAGGGTCAGCCATGATATCCTGGATCAGCAGAAAACAATCTTCAGTAGCTCAGAGTTCCACAGAGGCTGAATATATTGCAGCTTCAATGGCTGCCCGAGAAGTAGTATGGCTAAGGAAATTGCTCGTGGGATTATTTGGAGAACCTATGAAACCTACAGTCATTCAGTGTGATAATCAAAGTTGTATAAAACTTTCTATAAATCCAGTATTTCATGACAGGTCCAAACATATTGAGATCCCATATCACTATGTACGAGATATGGTTGACAGGAATGTGATAAAGTTAGAATATGTGTGTACAGGAGATCAGACTGTAGACATTCTAACCAAACCACTTTCCAGAGTGAAGGTTGATCACTTCAGAAAGGGTTTAGGTATGATAGAAAGGTAATCTGCTTTGTAATCTATACTTACATATGTTTAAGATGTTTAATGTGTAAACTTCTTTGTCATGTCTGGACTATCTCTTGGCTTCTTGCCACCTGTGTTCATATCTAAGAGGTGACGATCTCTTAGACACTAAACACTTGTATATAGACATCATAAGGTGACGATCTTATGATAGTCAAACCAGTAATCATGTTGGATCACTGGTAAGTCATGGATGTGTCATGACTATGTTGTGATACAACATTTGTACAAATGTTATTGCATTATCACAATTTGGATATAATGAGAACTTAAACACTTCTCATATGGTTATCCTTGTATTGCGTGTTAAGCAATACTGATATCACGTGTAGGTGATATCTCAACCATTGATCATGATTGGATCTCTGGTAAGTCAAGGATTTGCCATGACTATGTTGTGATAAACATTTATAAATGTTATTGCACTTATCACAACTTGGATATGATGAGAAACTAACCTTTCTCATAGACTTATCCTTAAGTATTGCATGTTAGGCAATACTAATGTCACGTGTTAGGTGATATCTTGATGAATCTTACAGATCACATGTTTTGATGATTTCTCACATGATCAGGTGATGATTCTCTTACTTTTATCACATGTTAAAATAATACTTTATGTCACATGCTCAAGTGATGTTCTTCTATTTTGTATCATATGTCTTGATGGTACTTCTCATGCATAAATGATTTTTTGCTGACTGACATTATCTTAGTTATGAAAAGGAAATGTGATGCAGGTTGCCTTATCTATCTTCCAAAGCTAAGAGGGAGTGTTAATGCATGGTAGCTTATGCAAGATAAGATCTTCCTAAACCTTCCTTGTTCTGTTATTTACATGCTTCATGTCAGATTTATATTGCATATGATTATCGGATTGTACAAACATCACTTATCATTATGCTATCGGGCTAACAACCCGATAGCATATTAATGTCAATTATTAATTGGCATTAATATGCTATCGGGGTATTAACCCGATAGCATATTAAATGCTATAAGTCATCGGGTTATTAGCCGATACATACTTGCTATCGGGTGCATAACCATTGGCACCGGTTCACATCTGTTATCAGGCGTAATTATATCAGGCATATTTGTTATCGGGTTTAATGAATACACCGCTTCATTTGGAATTAACATTAGTTAACAACTGCACCGGTTGGATTACATACATTGTGCACTTTGAATCATCGGTGTTTATATGAACCGATTCATTACATTGATCAGTCATTATATTATGATATTACAATATGCTATCGGGTGTTTTGAACCGATAATCAGCATTGTGTTAATGGTATAATTACAAAGGCACCGATCAATGGGTGCATTGATCGGTCATGCCTAAAAGGCATGACCGGTCAATACACCAATTGACCGGTTGCCTAAATGATATATATGCCAATTGAATTCATTTGGAGTAGACATAGAAAATATTAAATGATCTCTCTCCTTCAGACCTGCAGATAAAATCAGAATTATCAGACATTGACATAATTCCTCATATCCATTTATAGCATACATAGTTCATAACTTGTTCTTTAATTGAAATTGAAATAACTTTACAAGTTCAAGCTTCACTGTATTGCCCAATGAACAAGACACTGATCAAAAATTTTAACCAAAGATTCAGAGGTTCTCCCCATGAACCAAGCATATCTTAAGGTCCCTAGAAAGAGCCAATTGTTGCAACCCTACAAAACTCAATGTTGATCCACATTTTTCCATGTCACTAAAGCATTTGTTATACATTTGATGAAAGGCCAAAGATTTGATGTAATTCTTGTCCTCCATATTTTTTTCTGGTTTCAAAGCTAGTTCATCATTACAAGTATCTCCCTTTGAAGAATGTTGTGTGCAAGGGTTAAAATGTTAAATGTTAATTTTCAAATATCATAGAGTTGTTCACCAACAATTTTCATGTTCAAGAGGCAAAGAAGACTTAAAAAACATGCTGAGAAATCATGCTAGGTGGCAGTCCCTCTCAAATCATGTGATAGGCATTAAATTGCTAGGTAAAGAATGTTGAAAGTCACAAGGAGGAAATACTTCAAGTGGCAATGGAGGAAAGATTGCATGATGGGTGTTCATAAAACAAGCGATATAGTCAAGATCACAACATTAAATGTTGTCAACCTGGCAATGACCCTTGCAAAGCACAACCAGCAATAAAAAATGACAAATGTGATAGGTTTTAGTGGCAACAAGTGTATTTTCACATGATGCAGCCAATTGAGAAAGGAAATGAGTCAAAAGTTGTCTGAATAAGGCAATATAACTTGGCAGAAACCCTTCCAAACTGATACATGACAAAAATACAAAGAAATTATGACCTATAGGGCACTTAAATGGCAACAAGAAGATAATTGTGCAAATAGGGTTTAAGGATCAAGCAAAAGCACCAAAAACCTGTGATGACTTTCATATTAATATATTAGCAATCACATGTTAGAAAGTTGAAAGCCTGAAGATATATTCCAGGTCATGCAACAAAGTGTTGATGGCAAAATTGAGTGATGAAATGGCTTGATGAATAGGAAAGTTGACCTAAGTTTAGAATTTGTTATTCATTGTACCGTTTCATAGGTCAACTTTCCTATTCATCGCGTGATTTCATGCTTAGTTGACCTTAGTTTAGTGTGATGATGTTCAGCATCAGAAGCTAAAGAAAACACTCAAAACTTGTTCACCCTACCTATGCATCCACTAAGATCATCTTTCCATAGCAATTCATCATAGTAATCTTCCAGTGGGTGTTACTAGTGGATTTTGACTTATGATCAAAGGGATTTCAGATATTCAAGTTGAGAATCTTGCAAATTAGCCAGTTTTGGTTATTTCTGTTTTTGATTGTGTTTAATTTTGGGCAAATGAGGAGATTCTATTATAAGATGCCTTTGTTTCCTTTGTGTAGATTGTATATAACTCCTCTCCAAAAGAGAGAAAAAGAAATAGAAAAGAGTACATGTGACTAAGAATGAAGGGCTCAATATGTTCCCCCCAAGTACTAAATCGGTCACATAAGTACAACCAATATCCTCCCCATACAAGAGAAAGGAATAGACGAAAACACAATAAATGCATTAGTGAAAAAAGGAAAGGAGGACTTGATGTGACCCCCCAAGGACTGCTTCATTATGTCCCTCCAAGTACTGAATCGGTCACATAAGTACAATCATATCCCCCCACACAATTGGCTCAAAAAGTTGTGTGTTACTATTGATTAGCACCTTTTGTTCTAAATGCGCAAGTTGCAATATATGAAGTCAATGATAAAGTTGATTTCCTCTCTTGTACTCCGAGAGAAGATGACTATGAGGCCTCAAAACCATATGATAATCATCATGCAGAGCTTGTTGATTAAAAAGTCTAAGAATTGGTTGAAAAGGCTCACAAGTATACAATTGCATTGATTGAAAAACATGAAGGAAGCACTGCGCAACTAGCTTAAGAAAACAATTGGGGCGTACTCTATGAGTTTAACTGGGAGTATGGCACACCCTCAAGATCGAGAGCTAGATGCCACTAATTGGAAATCAAAGAAATGAGTTTGAAGATATGCTCCGAGCTTTGATCTTAGGGAAAGCCTGTTATGACCCTGACCTGATTTAGCAAGATCGAATAGGAAATTATCTCACAGTAGTGAGACTTCACAATTTCCTTTTATTGTTAACCATGACACTATACCCACATATCCACAGAAAATTGTATATCATTATGCATAATAATCAGTACTTGCTACTATATATATCACTCACACTTCCTTTATGGCAGCGATTGCGATGTCCCCATCCTTAAACTAATGAACAAGGAGTAATAAAACATATATGTGATCAAGGGTGGCAGACCTTGAACACCTCCAAGTAGTTAGCAAATAGAATTTGATAAATTTGTACATAGTATTTAAGAAGTTCAAGTACATAGTTGTATATTATATCAATAAAGATTGTAGCATGAAGACCTTATTAAAGAAAATCGTGTTATTCATAAGACTTAACGATATTCTTATCAAGCATCCAAGTACAGCATTGAGAATAAGGAGTGTCTTCATTAATAAGTAAATTAATTACCATGGAGCAATTATGTTTAAAGAAAGAAATGCAATGAGAGTTATTTAAAGACAATCAATCACACTACAATGAATATGGACGGTGACAATAAGTTGATTATGAATAAAGGCAAAGTTTGTCAATGCAATCACATCATCAGTAATGGGCAAGTTCCAAAAGAGGAGAGTAACTACAATAAGTTCATAAAAGACTAGCGACTGTATTAAGGATGATCCAAAGTCAAATACTGTACATTGACCAATATATGAAAATTCAGTTAATACCGACAGCAATATCATATACAGCAGCAACTATATGAAGGAAACTGTGACCAAATACATGCCTATCAGCAAAATAAGAATAGTTCATTATGCTTTCCCATTGAAAAGAAATAGATGACCGACTTATAGATATTTATACATATTGATAAAGACCACAGTGAAAAGGTTTTGATGATCAACACGGGACAGTGAGGAGCACTTAAAGTTTAATCTATGATAACTATTCTTGGTCGACTATAGGAACAAAATATGTTAGTCGACTCTATTCTTACTTAAAGAGGAGAAATTAATATGCATTACAGGGTCAGCGATTTAAATATACTCTAACATGAGTTACAAAGCAGCATTGAAAGATTTGTGGAGGACTTTCACATTATCGTGTCACAAAGGGGAAGGATGATGATCTACAATAATTAGCTAATTAACGATGAATTAGGAAATGGCACAAATCAAGTGCAGATTCAAAGATAATTGCAAACTTTCCTAATCTTCATCGGTCTATTTGGATGCAGTGACTCTTCCATTGCATCATTGTGAAGTTCTCTCCATGTTGTCCATGAAGATAGATGATATTTTATCTTGTACATCACGTCTTTCATGCTTATATATCTTGACCTCTTGCATCTTATCTCACTTGTCTTTGACTTGAACTCCTCCATTTTGTTCGTAGAGCTATCCCCATGTAGTGGTTGAATCCTTGAAGTGATGCCTTGATGTAAAGAAATGCTGTTTCAAGCCTCCCAAGCCTTGACTTGTAAACTTTGCCCCTATTATTGCTAAGTTCACCTCCTCACATCATCCATCCAACTACTGGCCCTTGATTTGAAGTGATTTTTCAAGGAAAATCAGATTCTCAGGTTATTTTTTTTATTTTTTTTCTATGCTTTTTTAAAACAATTTGTTTATTTTTTGTTGCATTTAGATGAATTAGAAATGATTCCTAGGTAGTCTAAATCCATTCTAAGTTATTTGCACAAGATTTAACACTAGATTTGGCAAGTTTAGTTGAATTTTTCACAATTTTTTTGAGGAATCTCTAGTTTTCAAAAAAAAATTCAAACCCTAATATTATTTTTTTTTTAAACTTTGAATAATGTCTAAATTTATTTAAACTAATGTAGATAGTTTGCTAAATTGTTTAACTAAAATGTTAAAAAAAAAAAATCACTTTGTATGTGTAGGTTAAGTAAGCATTAACCATGGCAAGGGAGGAATGGCCACTAGATCCATGCCCATTTGGATATATAGGCACACGTCCTAAAGGTGCTAGAAATGGAGCATGGAGGTATGCCTATGAGGGACCCGATCCTGGGTCAGTTATATGCATAAAGTGTGAGAGAATACTTCATGGAGGCATCACCCGCCTCAAATACCACCTTGCAGGAATAGACAGGCATGATGCTAGAGCATGCCCTGGGACCAATGAAGAAATAAAAAGACAAATGAATGCTCTACTTGCAGTTGGGGAAGAGAAGAAATTGCAAAAGGAGAGGGCAAAGCTAGCCATGAGATCAGCCATAGCTGAATCTCAAGGTGTTTCTGTTGACATTGAAAAGGAACGAGAAGCACTTGAGGCCATAGTGGGCTCTCGGCGTGGCCCACGTATTCGCAAACCCACCACCACCTCGCCCATCCCTTATGCTTCTGCTTCCTCTAGTAGAGTACCTGGCACTGTTCCATCATCATGATCAGGGTCCATAGGTCATTATTTTGTGCCCAGGAAAACACCTGGAGCACAACCATCATTAAAGGCCATTGAATGGAATAGGGAGGTACATGAGAAAACCGACATTACAGCAACTGATTTATGGTACTTCAACAACATTCCATTCAATGTGGCGGACAATCCTTATTGGCTAAATTTGGTGACTGCTATGACAGTTTCAGGAAAGGGGTACAAGACCCCTTCTCGCAAGGATTTGAGTGGGAGGTTAGTAAATTACTACATAGTCCACTTGATTTCATTTTTAATTATTTTTTAGATTTCTTGTTTATTAAATCAAAATTATGTACTAAGACCTAATTTCACTTTGCTCTTATAGGTTGCTCACAAATGCAGTTGCTAGGGCAAGAGAAGTGATGGAGGAACAAAAAATTGAATGGGCAAATTATGGTTGCACCATTCTTTCTGATGGGTGGACGGATGGCCAGAATCGCACCATCATCAATTTTTTGGTTGTTTGCAAGGACAATGTAGTGTTCTTGAAATCTATTGCTGCCTCCAGCAAGGTGAAAAATGCAGAAACATTGGCTGGAATGTTGGAGCATGTCGTCATGGAGGTGGAGGTAGAGAATGTGGTGCAAATCATCACAGATAATGCAGCAGCATATGTGTCAGCAAGTAGAATCCTTTTGAATTATCACCTTTAGGCATTAGCAATATTTTCATTTGTTGTGGCTTTGTTTTACTTGGTTGCATCTTTCTTAAGAATAAATTCTTCTTTTGCAGGAAGAATCCTCCAAGAGAGGCACCCCACTCTTTTTTGTACACCTTGTGCAGCACATGTCCCTGACCTTCTTTTGGAGAACATAGGAAAACTTGAGTGGGTGACTCCAATTGTGGAAGATGCAAGGAGGATCATGAAATATATTTACAATGACCCTTGGGTCCTAAATTTGATGAGATAGCACACCCAAGGGAAAGATTTGGTGAGAGCTGGTGTCACAAGGTTTGCAACAATTTTCTTGACGTTGCAAAGAATTCTTGCTGCATTGACTTCTTTGAAACAAATGTTTGTGAGTGGAGAATGGCTTAACTCACTTTATTCAAAGAAGCCTGAAGGAGAGGTTGTCGCATGCATAGTCTTCAACGGCCAATTCGCACAAAGGGCTGCAGAGATTGTGAAGGTAACTTCAAAACTTTAATTTTTAAATTTTAATTATTCTTGATTCAAGTCTCTCATTACTAATTTGTAAATTCATTATATAATCTTTTTGTAATTTGTATTTTTCAATTGTAGGAGTCAGAGCCCTTGGTTCGAGTTCTTCGCTTGGTGGATGGGGATAAAACCCCAATCGGATATCTTTATGAGGCCATGGATAGGGCCAAGGAGTCTATCAAAAATTACTACAAGGGGGATAGACTCAAATTTGATCCCATTTGGGAAATTGTTGATAGGAGGTGGAACAATCAGCTCCACCAACCCATTCATGCAGCAGGGTACTTCCTCAACCCTCGTTTTAGGTTCGGGGGTTTTGTTGACGTGTATTTTATACACAATCATACACAGAATAAAATACCAATAGGCATCTTATCCTCTCTTGAGAAAATAGTCTCTAACTGCTGAAGATCTGCAAAAAGGATCAGTTAGGTAGACTCCAAGGTTCTTTTAGTAGGGTCTCTACGTGTGGACAAGCTTTTTTAGTGGTATGATGTGATTTGCTGTTTCCTCCAAGGGGTCTTACGCATTCTAAAGCTCGAAGATTTTACTAAACTAAAAGGAACTTTCAAAAAAAAATAGCAAAAAGATAGGGTTTAAAAAGGACTAATCTAGCCTAACCCTATGAATGACTTAGTATGGACGAGATTTGGCAAGACTCAACCAACTTCAATTTTGCCATAAGATAACAACTCAATTGAAATTAGTGCGATCTTCTAAGGTAATATAATGGTGTTCAATGCATCAAAGATCAAGGACACTACTATGAAGGTACATATCCAAGACACAATGATAATTGAAGATTAAGGACTCCAAGTGTTCTCCAGTCGACCACTCAAGGCGTTCCTACAATCAGCAAGAAGCTAGTGGTTTGGATTACGAATCCTACCAAATATCAAATCTCACACTTAGTCTTTCAAATTAACAAACTACTTCGATTGAGCACGATTCAACTGTATCAAACAACCATGAAGATAACTCAAGAAATTTGCAACAAAACACCATAACTTCAATATTTTATTGATTTCCAAGTCATCATGTACAACAATTGCTTGAATTTCTCTCTTCAAGACTCAATCTTGCTACAAAATAAAATTGCTTCTAACTCTAATCTCTCTTACATCAACTATTGACTATTATCTGACTATTACTCTATTATCTCTTTTTAATGAAATGAAAAATGGGGGTATAAATAGCATCCCCAGTTACAATGAAAGGTCCAGATTGAAAGTAAATCAACGGACAAGATCATGACACCTAAACCCTAATTAGGGTTTGTTACAAATGACCTCCTTTTTACTGAACAATATTAAATACATAGCCAAATATTAAATTCGGCACAAAAACCTAGGAGGTATTAACCAATGAGAAATAAGATGTCATGTCATCTGTAACAACCTTTCATCTAGAATCTTATTCCCTTTCCAATTCTCTTTCTTAGCATATGCAATGAATTTTGTCACGATTCCTTCGATTTCTGTAATTGGAATCTCGGGAAGATTCTTGATACTCTCTTCCAAGTGGATGACCTGATCGAATGCATCTAGAAGAGCTGCGTCCCAAGTAGGTTCAAGTTCCTTCGTTCTATCAATCAGGAGCATGGTGGCAAACATCTGATCATACTGCTCATCTGTAACATCTGCGTCCTTGCGAAAGATGATCTTGATTCTATCCTCAAATTCCTGCATATCCACATCTGTCTCGACCTCGATCCTTCTGCCAAGAATGGTACGAAGTACCTCAAATACTCTGTCCTGGATCGGATTGATCACCTCCTCAACTTGACTACATCTAACACTGATGTCCTCGAAGAGAACACTCTTTATATGGAGTAAGGTTGACCACTGAAATAAACTGTGAGAATCACCTTCCAAGATCCTCTCCTGCGCTAAAATTCTTCTGGATGTATGTCTTATTACTTTCAAGACAGGGATGATAACGTCCTTGGTATGGGCAAATGCAGCTACTGTTACCATCAACCTGTGGATTATCTCAAGAACTTGGATAGCCTGATGAATGATCTTCGTCATCCTTGTAACAAACTCTATGGCCACTGTATGAGATCTATCCATCCAACTACATGTACGCTGGACCAGGTTCCTGAATCTTTCTGCTTCATTGATCGATTGAAGGGGCAATGCCTGCACTGGTGATCTAACTGGATCCTGACGTCCCAAAGGTTCATTGATGTGACTGAAATATGTCCTCCATGCACCGACCTCTCTCTCAAGCTTTCTATTCTTTTCTACTTCTTCTCTAAGCTTGTCCTTCAATGCCTCAAATGTGTCGGTGGCATCATCTAAAGTCTGCTCTGCTGTGGATGGTCCTAACTCAATAGTCTGTATATCATAATCCTCTGCTAGGATCTCACCCTCATATTTATCTGCTGCCGGTGTAGCTATCTGCAATTTTCTAGATCCAGTCTCATCTCGAATCATCTTGGACACCTTAGTAGCCTTCTTCTTCTCTGTTATCACATGTGAACGTCCAACAAGGCTCTCTAAATCAATTGCATTGTCCTCGTCCTCTACTACGATCACCTTGGTCAATCTTTCCTTCAACCAATCTGGGATATTCGATCTTGTCTCTTGAACTTGAATTTCTTTATGTACTATTTCTTCTTGTCTGGGAGGAGATGTTATTTCATTATCTTCTTCTAAATCATAGTCTTGGAGAGATCCATCCGATGAAACATGCTGTGCCTGTCCTTCCTCCTGCCTGTCATTTTGTACCATAGACTCCATGGACTCTTCCACTCGAAGTGTTCTATCCTCTGGTCTGGAAAAAGTACCTGGTGTTCGATCTTTGTTGGCACCTTGCTTTTTGTTGGAAGGCTCTTTCTTTTCTGATCTTTCCTTTCTCTTCGAACCTCTCGGATGGAGATTGCCCTCACTGGCACATTGAAGGTTACCTTCACCTGAATTCCTAGGATTAGGACTGCCTTCACTCACACTTGCTCCACCTTCGGCTGGCTTCTCTTCCAAAGTAAAAGACATAGCTATGCCTTGTTCTCTCAACTTCTGATGCTGAACGTCTACCCATCTGCGAGTACAAGACAAAACTGGTGCCATCAAAGCATCTAAATCCACAACCTCGGGCTCATTCCAATCCAACCTTATTGTTTTGCTTTCTCTATCATAGGAAGACTGGATATGCCTGCCATTGTCCTGAGCTTGGTCGGCCACTCTGTAAATCCTGCATTTCCTGATGAAATCCAAAGGCAATCTAGAATGTATCTTTCATTTCACTTCAAGATCATCTAGGAGGTTCATCATAAAATCTTCAATTTGATGCTCATGTCTAAATCTTCTACCGACCGTCTCCTCTAAATGTCCATGTGGATCAAAACTCTCTCTCCAAGCAAAAGATGAAAAAGAATACAAGGCTAACTCCTTCTCTGCGTCATCCATGGCTAAGACATTAGGGCATACCTCAACTGAATTACCCAAAATAATAGGTACTTGGACTCCATTCTGATGTCTGTGTCTGAATGCCTTCACATATGCTGCCAACTGCCTTGTTACTTCAAGTAACACAATTCTGTCTGTCGGATATCTCGGCAACATGTATGGTGGTAAAGGACATCCATGCACTCTAATGTAAGTAAACTTGGGAAACTGAATGAACCAAGCACCGTACCTCTTGATGAATTCCTGGGCGTCCTGAGATAATCTATTGTGAATCCCTCCTTGCAACGTCCTCGTGATGTTCATCGTGAAGGTATCATTGACTAACTTGTAGTTTTTCCCTGGCGGATGATGCAAGTAGGTATAGGATTCACAAGCTCTGACCTCGCCGGGTCCTCTTCCAATCACTCCTCTATGAGGTAGTCCTGCGTACTCAACACTCCTGATCAAAGCATAGATGACGTATGAACTCATGTGGAAGGACTTAGTAGCCCTGAGTCTCCCCAACTGTACGTCTAAGCAATGGCTAATTATCCTAGCCCAATGTATTGTACCCTTTCCTTGAACAATCACCTGGATGAAGTAAAACATCCACTTCTCAAAATAGAAGGCATGAGGTGCTCCTGTAACTCTGTTGAGCATAGTAATCAAATCTCTGTACTCCTCCTGGAAATCAATCCTGTGCGGTGTGTTCGGTACCTTGCTTAGACGGGGACGACTCTTAAGTAGCCAGTTCTTATTGATTATGCTTAAGCAAGCATCTGGATCATCATCGTACACTGATCTGGCTCCTTCAATGCTCTTGTATATCATGTCCCTGTGCTCTGGAAGATGGAAAGCCTCACTTATAGCTTCCTCTGAAAGGTACGCCAAAGTGTTTCCCTCATTGGACACAATTGTCCTGGACTGTGGATTGTAGTGACGGGCACACTCGATCATCAACTCGTGGCACTGAATAGCTGGAGGAAAACCGGCCGCCTTGATGATGCCACTCTCTATTATTCTCCGGGCGACAGGTGATGGCTTGCCAATGTAAGGGACCTCTCGAAACTTCTTCGTGCTAAAGTTCCCCAAGTTTGTATCTCCAATGTTGCTCCACTTCGACACGATCTTGGTCTCCACTTCTTCGGTCTTCTGATCTTCTTTCATGAGAGCTGAACGGTTGGTGGATGCTCCCGTCTTCGGAGTCGCCATACCTACACACCATTTCATTATAAGAACTTGATTTTGCAATAAATAACATAGATTAGAGAGATAAAGTTTTTAGGAAACCTCATGATAAGTCTCTAGAGTTATCATTTCCTAAAAACAAAAGATTGAGCAATGAAATTCAAAATTCAAAACTTCAAAACTTAAAATATGACGATGAATGAATAAAGCAATAAAATCAAATCGCCATACCTCAATAGAGAGCTAGCTCTAGAATGCAAAAGACAAAAGATCGCTTAGGCAAAATTGATGTATATAAATGATCTTCAAAGTTATCTCCTCAAAAGATCAACTTCGCCACCTTTGGATTGAACGTGATCTTCAAGTTCACCTTTGGCGTGGTCTTCAAATTCGCTCAAATGAAGTATCGCACCACCTTTGATGTAATAGCGCTACCTTGGATTTGAATGGAATTCGCACCCCACACTTCGCACTTCCTTCCTTCTCCTTAATTCGCATGTAGAGGGATAAAAATAATGATGTGAAAACAATAGTTTTCACCCTCCATATATAGCGCTTGCACCTCTCCATGCCCTTAGGCCGACTTGGAGATAAAACAATTTTTTTTAAATGATTTTTTAATTAAATAGCAAGGCCGACCTCCATATATGAGCGCTCAAATTCGATTTTTATTAATTAATTAATTATTAAATGCCTTTCGTTTTAATTTATAAATTTTGATTTTTAAATAAAGGCAAAATAATTAATAAATGATCAACGCCATATTAAATGCTAATTTAAATAGGATTTTCAATTTTATCGAACTTAGCATTTAAGGAAAATTTGAAATGTTTATTTGGCGCCAAAATTATGAAAATGAAAGGGACGTACCTCATCGCCCTGGTCCCTTGGAGAGGGACAGGAGCGATTCATGATTTTTTGTCTTGATTCTTGCAACTTCAACGTTCATCTCCTTCCTTTCCATGTTCAATACCGATCATTTTGATGGGTCCTTCGAATTTGATTGCCTTGCATGTGCGCATAAGTGCCTTTGGGTGTTCATCGCCCTGGTCCTTGTCCAAAGGATAGGAGCGATCTCCATGTTTTCACGTAGACCTTGCGTTTTTGATCTTCGATCCTTCATTGTAGAGCGAATAACTTCATTGCTTGTTTCTTCTACGCTTGTTCCATTTGTTTTCATGAAGTGTTCGGACATTTGAGAGGATCATCACCCTTGTCCCTTGGAGAGGGACAGGAGCGATCCATGTCTTTCTCTTTAATCTTAGCAACTTTAAACTTCGATCTTTGTTGTGATGTCTTCCAAACGCCGTCCTTTACCTTGTTCATCTTCGCCTTGCTTCAACTTTGAAGGAATATGAGTGTTTTTGATGGGATCGCCTTGGTCCTTGTCCAAAGGACAGGAGCGATATGAGCTTTTTTAGCATGTTTGACGATGTTTGGACGTTCAAGACCCTTGCACGTGATCTTCAAAGAACGCCTTGGACCATGTATAATCTTATGAAGTCTTGACTTAGCACGCATTTGAAGCAAAATAGAGAGTCCAAGGCAAATCGCCCTGGTCCCTTGGAGAGGGACAGGAGCAATATGGTCCATACGTTCATCTTGGTGATTATTTTACGTTTGAAATCTTCATGCATCACCTCCCTATCATACCATGGACCCTCTAAGATCTTGCAAAATCTTGACCTTACGTAAATCTTGCATGAAGTGGCCAATATACCTAATATCGCTCTGGTCCCTTCCTGAGGGACAGGAGCGAACTTCATCATTTTAAGCTTATTCTTGTTTATTTCAACTTGCAATCATCTTCATTACGTGAAATGATGTCCTTTCGACCCTCTTGGTTGCTCGAAACTTGTTTGTCCTTTGAATTTTATGCCATTATGGAGATATCGCTCTGGTCCCTTCCTGAGGGACAGGAGCGATCTGGGTCTTAGAGTGTAAATCTCTTCATTGTGATGACCTTTAAGTGCTTGTGCTCGATGAAGATGTCTTGAAATGTCTTTGCCACCCTTTGTCTTGACTTGGATCGGTTTTAAACTTGAGTGAGAAGCAACATAACCACTGTATCGCCCTGGTCCCTTGGAGAGGGACAGGAGCGATCCATCTCTTGTGGCCTTCATTTCATTTTGTCAGGTTCCAAATTTATATTCAACGGATTCGTCATGCTCCACTCCATTCATCCATGCCTTGATAAAGTCTGCAACTTGGCAAGAAAATTAATTATAACAAAAATCGCTCTGGTCCCTTCCTGAGGGACAGGAGCGAACTGGGCATTTTGGGACCCTTGTGGACGTTTAAAAATCTTCAATTTGTATTCAATGAGTTCATCTCATGCTCTTCCTTGCCTTTGGACGTAAACTTGTCTTGATTTTTGCCTGGATTTTGCCCAATGAAGGACATCGCTCTAGTCCTTGGGAGAGGGACAGGAGCTATAAGGTACTTCACCCTGGTCCCTTGGAGAGGGACAGGAGCGAACTTTGCATTCTGGACCATTCTCCTTTGTGATAGCACTTCAAATTATATTCATTTGGTAAAGCATCTTCCTTTGGACCTCTTCAAATCATCAAGTCAACGAAATCTTGCAAGGACAAGGCAAAATTTGATTTGTAGCTCCGGTCCTTCACTGAGGGACAGGAGCGATTTTTCTCCTAGAGGCGTTTCGGTGCTCATGAAAATCTTCAATTTATATTCAATGGAAAGATCTCGCCGTTCTCCATCATTTCCAATTTGAAATTCGTCTTGACTCTGCAGGAATAGTGAAATATTTGAAAATGAGCTCCCGTCCTTCACTGAGGGACAGGAGCGATTTTGCTCCTACAGGCCAAAATAACATGATTTTTCACATTTTAACACTTCACAAGGCAAAAACAAATCATTTCCAATGCCCAGGACCAAAATCAAAAAAGTCAAAATTTAGTCAAAATATTCAATCGGACAAAAATTCACACTTCACTCTCAACACTTAGACAAATTTAAGCTCTGCATCAACATTCCAATTGAACATTAAACCATTCTGGCGAATTCTTTGCATTCAAAATTTGCATCCTAGAAAAGGAAGCTCAAAAGCTCTCAAAAACGACTGGATTTTGGCCTGAAAAGACAAAAATAAAAACCCTAAGGCTTGACCCTAAATCCAGACAACTAACTGACTAACAAAATCCTAAAAAACGAAGCAAAAGGCGAGCAAAAAGAGGGGGTCCCCATTTGCGATGGGGCGATGTGTGAAATGGTCACAACAGGTTCTTACTCGGATCCGAATGGAGAGGTCATGGAGGGCCTCAGTACATGCATTGAGAGGATGGTACCCGATCTTGAGGAGAGAGACCTAATTGTGAGTGAGCTCCAAAATTATGAGGGAGTAAGGGGTAAGCTATTCTTTTCAGAGCTAGCTAGGAGAGGAAGAACCACTCAAACCCGAAATATAACATTTGTCATTTGGATTTTGGGATCTAAAATGATTGATAAATTATGTTTTCTCCTTTCTCTTTGCTTTCTAACTTTTCCATTTTATTTATTTTGCAGATGCTTGGTGGCAAATTTGGGGTGAAACACCCCACATCTCAAAAAATTTGCCCTCAGAGTCTTATGTCAGCCTTGCAAGTTCATCCAAATGTGAGCGCAATTGGAGCTTGTTTGAAGCAATCCACACGAAGAAGAGGAGCAAGTTAGTGCAAAAACGCCTCAATGACCTTGTCTTCGTGCAATATAATCTTTGATTGCGCGTAAGGAAGGTAGAGGAAGTAGAAGGTGGTCCAATTGACTTGGATGATATAGATCCTTACAGTGATTGGACATCACAGGAGCAGCCTCCATTGTTTTCCGACACTGACATCACTGATTTGGAGAGGCAGGCTATGGAGGAAGAGGGGGGTGGATTTGGGCTAGATGACATTGATGAGGAAGTGGAAGACGAAGAGGATGAGGATTCATTGCCAGTGCCAGAAGCAGGTGGAGACATAGCTTCATCCAGGATGGAGGATGAGCCAGCCATACCGAGCGAGGAGGCACAGTCACGCCCACTGCAGACTTATAGGACTAGACCCTCTAGTTCTACCTCTCCCCAAGTTTTTGCTAGAGCTAGGAAGAGGAAGTTGTAATTGTAATTTGTAAGGTTTTACAAAAACTATTTACTATATTGTTTTTAGGCTTCCAGCCATCAGCATTCCTCATGAGGATGCGATTTTGTAGACACTTTGCATTTAAATATATCTAGAATCAGCTTGTTTCTTTTGTGTTATCATTTATTGACTCATTGGATGCATCTTCTCATTAAATTTTGCAAAAAAAGTGCATTTTTTATTGAATTTAAGCGTGTTTTTAAGTTGCCGAGTTTTTCACAGAGTTTTTCCAAGTTTTTCCTGAGTTTTTTTCCCAAGGGCTTGGCGAGTCGAGCTGAGTCGCGAGTAGTCCAGCTATGAATAATAGATATTAGTAGGAAGTTAGATAATAGACTAGAGTAAGAGAAAAGGAGATTGTTGCCAAGAGTTTGCTGCAAAAAAAACATATTATTTTCATTGAAGATATGGTAAATTTCATGTGTTGATTCAGCATTTTTGCGTGGTCTTTACTTCTCATTTGTTTTGATGTTGATTAGATGGATGGAAGTTATTGTGGATGATTAATGGTGAAATTTGCATGTTCATACTACTTGTATTTTGGTGATTGCCAAATACTTTGCGTGGTCAACTTAACTCTTTATTCAAGCTCAACTTCAATTGCTACTCACCCATTGATATGCATCACATTGATGGTGTCTATGTTGTTGGTGGTGATTTGAACATCATAAAGTTGCCTTAGAAGATTGCACTAGCTTTGTGGAGTTGTTCTTAGCATGGCAAAGCAAAGTCTAGTAGAGTTTCACTAAATCATTCATAATCTCTTACATTCTTAGGATTAGATTAGCTTTCTAAACCCTCAATCTTTTTGTCCTTTTTTCAAATCAAGTTTTGCATGTTCCAGCAACATTCATGTTCAATGTAAGTCCCTTGTGATTCCAGCAATATCACATCAAACCATTGAGCTTATCCACACGTCAAACCCTGACATTTGGAATCTTGGAGTCACCTCATATGATCACATAGCTTAGCATTCGAAGGATTTTGTTCAAGAGCGGATAAGATACCTTCGTATTTTATTATGTGTAAGTGCATAAAAAACACATCAACACATACCATAACTACAAGTGATTGGAAAGATAATTGCATATATTTAAGAAAGATCAGACATAGCAATAGCATCACTTTACGCAATATTGAGAACCCTTGCAAATTTACTAAGTCAAATCAGAAATAGCATTCATCACTATAAACAATTGGGAAGATATTTCATAGTAAATATCATCCTTGCATAATTGTTAACAGTCATAACAGAAACAGCAGAGATAATCTTAGTATTGTTGTATTGCACTAAGTGAAGATATAGTGACCAAAATCAACTTTGTTAGCAGCAATATTGTTCTTATATATCATATCAATTGTATAACATAAGAACAATCTTCTAGAAGTAGTATCAGAGCATTGCATTTTGTAGTTATATTGCATTGTTCCTAAAATGGGACATTACAGCAATCCTATCTAAAACATAACAAAACGCAATTAATATGAATGGTTCAAGAGAGTTTAAACGAGGCATCTCACAAAGATTTGTTATGAGAGGGCATGGTCAGCATAAAGGGGCGCCTCCTTGCAAATCATTACACCCATGGGAAAGAATTGTGACTCTCTAGCATCCAACAGAAGATATAAAGGATCAGCCCAGAGAACCAAGCAATCACCACCAATCATCAGAAGAAGACAAAGAGGAAGGGATCAGACGGATAATAAACTGAATGCACAAACAGTTCAATCATGCTAGGGGTTTGGTATGAGTTTCCATATACTTGGCATAATAAATATTATTCACTGCTGCTAACTAATAATTAATGTTTAGTAATATGATGTTCATGATTGTGCAATAGCATCTATACCATTGTGTATGAAGGCAAAGATAGATTATTCATACAGGAGTAAATGCATTTATGTTTATATCTGACTGTATGCAGAATTCATTTTATACCTATATGCTTAAAAGATTAATTGAGAGTGAATATATAATTAAATCTATACACTTGATAACATAATATACCTACAATATTTAATTCTATTGAGGAAGTAGAGGAAGTGCAAGGAGGGGGAACAGTGAAAGACTCCTCACTAGGTATGGTGCCTCGTAAAGATGGTTGAGGACCAATGGTTAAGGACCGCGAGGCCACCTCCGATGATGGTTGAGGATCATCGATTAAGTACCACATTAGGTCAAGGAGGATAAGGTCCTAACCTTGGGCCTAGGGTTGAGGGTCAAAGAAACCCTATTGCAGCACCCCTACTATCTCCATATTGATCAATTGTTGAAGGGATCCTCAAAAAAGGAGAGAAGAATAGCATGATAGAGGGGGATGGTGTACAGGGTCCACTAGGTACGCCACCTCATGAGCGTGGTTAAGGACAACATGAGGCCAAGAGGGACAGGGTTTCCACTCTTGGGCCTAGGGCCGGAGAAATTTAGGGCACCTCATCATGACCATCCTATCTCCATCCTCGTTATGGTTGAGCCTATGAGATCATTTGAATTTACGTGTTATAAGTGTGTTTCTCCTTTAACCCCGAAGATGGATATATTATATGTATTATGTCTACATTATTACCTAATGTAATGTCCCAACTTCGCAAATCTAAGAAAACACGTAAACAATGAATTTTAATGATTGATTAATTCATTTAGGGTGTAATTTGTCTAAATTCATTTGAGTTTATTTGTTATCAATAAGTCAATTCCATATTTAATTCCTAGTGGGATAAAAGGGATAAGCTACCTTAGGATGCCCGTAGCGCTTATCAGGCCCAAGGACGGTACACACCCCCTTGGCCCTCCTGCCAGAAGCCCTTTGTCAACTGCAGTGGGTGGCCTACCTGACAGAGGCCTAGTTCCTGCTATCCCTGTTGCCTAATTCCTCATCTATCTCACTGGGTTTGGATATGCAATTGCTTTATTTATTTACTTGGTAGTGATTATTCCTATTAGTTCTTAATTGCATCATGTGGTCTATTCCTTGAATGATAGTTGTAGTTTATTTATTAACTTATTTAATTCATGAGAATTTATTCATATCTTATATCCCTAAACGTATATATATATATATATATATATATATATATATATATATATATATATATATATATATATATATATATATATATATATATATATATATATATATATATATATTATCGTTGAAATATTGATTTATGTTATTAATCTTTACTACATTATACTCTCACTATGTCTATGCATGTGCTGTGAACTATATGAAATAAATTACATATTTTATGCAACCATGTTTTAATAAACAACAAACATTAAGTACGAAACCCTACTAATTTTGATTAAGCTTACTGCAGAAGTATTTAGGGGCGGATGTATGACTTACCTACGCACTTCCCGCCTTCCCTTTGTCTTCTCTCGATCCAATTCTTCACGTCCCCCTTCCCTCTTCCCCTCGCGTTATGCTAAATACCCATCGCGAGGGTCGCGCGGCTTTTCCCACGGTCGTGACTGCTGGAGAAAGGGTAAGCGGTGGTGGCTATTGGAGTCACCGCTCCCTGGTTCCCCGTGACTCTTCTCAGCGCTTAACCTTACGCCCCATTTTTAGACTTTTCCCCAAATGCATTGCATTACATATAATGCGATTTGCCAATAAGGATATATTACATAGTTTTAATAATTCCGCATGAGGGTAATCGCATTTCAAAATAACAATATTTATAATGCATTAAATTCTATATTGCATATTTATAGTATATATATTTATTTAACAATATTTTATGGTAAAGTTAATTTAAGGATTTAATAATAAAAACATAATCATTATATCAATATCAGTATAATTATTAATTTAATTAATAATAAAAACATAATCATTATATCAATATAAACAAGGAGTCATTTCTTCTTTTAAATAATGGTAGGTATAATTATGCAATAATTACCAAAAAATGTGCGGTTATGACAGGTTCTCTTCTCCCTTTTATATCTCATTGTTGAGGGAGTCACAACCTTTCCTTTCATTTCTTTTGACTTTTCATTAACTTAATTAATCATATTTAATTATTTTACTTTATATTTTAATTTAATTTTAAATATTTTAATTTTATTATTATCATTTATTATTGAATTTTATTTCAAAGTGGGGACATTACACCTAACTTGGTTGCAGGTTTCCAAGACAAACTTATCTCATTCTTTTCTTAGGTAAGAATTATCTCTCTAACTTATTTTCCTTGTTTCATTTGGATTTTGTGAAATTAGGGCAAATTACAAGGTAATCCAGAAAAGGGGCATTACAAAGCCAAATAAAAGAAGCTATGGGTTTTGTCATGTACAATGTTGATGCTCAGTCTATTGAAGAATTATGTTGGTATGTTCATGAAATTTGGGTTGTACCTTTGTAAATTCCTCTAGCATTATTTATTTTATATCAGAAACTTGGGATTTTGCCTCTCCTCAATTGCAAAAAACAAAAGTTCACAAAAATGGGTATGCTTGGTTCAAGGAAGCACTTGCTCATGACTGAGGGTGCAAAGTGATGTAGTAACTTCCTAGGAAAGCTAAGTAATTGTGCATATTTCAAGTAACTTTCGATCCCTAAAATATTATTTATTGTAACCTAAAAAATAAGTGCCTTGGGTATTGTAGCAAAATTTGATGTTCTCATGCTTTATTTGCTCGTTTCAAAAATGTGACTCACCCAATGGATGGCAGCATAAATTTGCAACATTGGAGAAATCACCATTGGAAGGGGATTTTCCTCTACATATTAGAGATGCAACTGCCTTGTAAGATGGAGGCATTTTTGGGTTTTTGTGTACTTACCAAAAAGTATAAAAAGGAAAAAAGAAAATGAGAAGGGGAAGACCACAAAAATCCTAGATAGATCTGTTGATGTATGTAGCTAGGTCGGAGCCCTTCTAGGGCCAACCTAGCTCGCCTAGCATGCATGTGGCCCTGTCGGCCTTAGAAGACATTAATAGTTGGGCCCTAATTGGGCGTCATATGTAACTTGTGGCATATGTAACTTGTGATTAAGTTAAATGTAACTTGCAACTAAGGGAGACTCATATGTAACTTGTAATATATAGGTCTAACCCTATCCTTGGCGCCAAAAGTATATGGCCGACTTGAGATTCATTAGGAGGTATTGATTCATATATATGCAAGGTGATGAATTGAATAACATGAAGGACATGTAGTGTGCTCGGGGGTGACGATAAGAGCTTCTTGTTTATGGTTGGGAAGGCAACAGATCTGATGTTTGCCTGTGGTTAACGAGCACTACCATAAAATCAACATGGTATCAAAGCGGGTTCCTTCTATAGAGCCTAACCGCTTGAAGGTAGATCTTGTGCTTTTGAGGGAGCTTGACATTTCAGCTCCAGAGGGAGCTTGACATTTCAGCTTCAGAGGGAGCTTGTCATTTTCAGCTTCAGAGGGAGCCACGTCATCATGAAGTTTTGTTAGTGAGTTCTTCTCTATGAGGGAGAAGTTCAAGGTGCAAACCCTTGTTAATGAGTTCTTCTCTGTGAGGGAGAAGTTCGAGGTGCAATCCCTTGTTAATGAGTTATTCTCTGTGAGGGAGAAGTTCGAGGTGCAATCCCTTGTTAATGCATTCTTCTCTGCGAGAGAAGTTTGAGGTGAAAGCCCTCGTTCCACCCTCTGCGAGTAGGCATGGTGGAGATGCATTCTTCTCTGGGAGAAGCCTGAGGTTAGAGCCCTCATTCCACCCTCTGCAAGTAGGCATGGTGGCAATGCACCCTTCTCTGGGAGAAGGTTGAGGTGAAATCCCTCTTCCACCCTCTGCGAGTAGGCATGGTGAGCCCACCCTTTGCGAGTAGGTATGGTGGGTATCATGGAAGAAATTCCATGATGTGCTTGTTCACCCTTTGGAACCAGCTATGGTGAACATCATCCATGGGAGTAGCCATGGTGGTTGTATTCACTTACATTTTTCATGGGAGCAGCCATGTATCTCGGATCTTGAGAAGGTCTCCTCCCTAGGTAAGAGGGAGTGTTGATGTATGTGGCTAGGTCGGAGCCCTTCTAGGGCCGACCTAGCTCGCCTAGCGTGCACGTGGCCGTGCCGGCCTTAGAAGACATTAATAGTCAGGCCCTAATTGGGTGTCATATGTAACTTGTGGCATATGTAACTTGTGATTAAGTTAAATGTAACTTGCAACTAAGGGAGACTCATATGTAACTTGTAATATATAGGTCTAACCCTATCCTTGGCGCCAAAAGTATATGGCCGACTTGAGGTTCACTAGGAGGTATTGATTCATATATATGCAAGGTCATGAATTGAATAACATGAAGGACATGTAGTGTGCTCGGGGGTGACGATAAGAGCTTATTGTCTATGGTTGGGAAGGCAACAGATCTAATGTTTGCCTGTGGTTAATGAGCACTACCATAAAATCAACAAGATCAAATACAAAATTATCACGAGCTTGCTCAACACAAATGTAGAAAGTAGGAAGTGGAAGGGGTATATAGAAATGAATAAATAACGAATTCAACTTCCACACAAAAGTTAAAAAAGGGGAAAGACATGCACATTCATCAAATAGAATCCAGAGTTCAACAAATCTGCACAGCAGTAATAAATAAACTTGAATGAAACTTACAAATTGCAAAGAAGTGTCATGAAAAATAACAGTAGCATAATCTAACATAAGAAAAGATGATGCTTCGAGGTCAAATAGAAAACCAAAATGTTGTTCACCCTGTTATTCCTCAAAATTTTGCAAAAGTACAAAGTCCCTTTTCTCCCTATACAATCTATTATTTAAATTTTCATCCAAAAGTGGTACCCAGAAGCCAACCTTGATAACCCTCATACAATGATAAGACTATACATTTTACAAAGAAAGGTTGTTCACTTTCCCATACAACTGTTTTATTTCTTGCCCTTTCTTGGGTTTAACAATGATTTTAAGATATAATACAATTTCTTTACAAGTGTATGAACTTAACTCATTTAGTTAATTGCATTTCAAACTTAAAGAACTTTATAATTAAATGTTAGACTTCGCCATAACTTTGACACTCAAATGGTTGTCGCAGCATTTTGTCAAACATTTTGCATGTGTTGGTCGTAGATGTCCATTCCTTTCAAGTATTCAGTTGAATGATTATCATGAGCAGCCAGTATTT
Source organism: Cryptomeria japonica (assembly GCF_030272615.1). Classification (NCBI taxonomy): domain Eukaryota; kingdom Viridiplantae; phylum Streptophyta; class Pinopsida; order Cupressales; family Cupressaceae; genus Cryptomeria; species Cryptomeria japonica. The sequence continues at coordinate 859,282,707 of NC_081409.1, forward strand.
TGTCTCTTAGCTTGACAGAAAAGTTATTGGATGACTTTGACTAAGCAATAAATTTATATTCAAATGCCTTACCTTCTGCTTTCCCATTCAAGAAAAGGTAGGCATCTCTATTTGAAGAGTAATTTGCGGTTGAGGAACTCCCCCTTAGGACAGCAGAAAAATTCCCGAATTTCTTCTATAATCTTCTGTTTGCTACTAGCTTCTACATGCTTACTGCCTCTTTCCTAATAAGTCTTCACTCCAAAATGCCCATCTTCATCCCAAACAAGCAATAGTGATTGAAAATGTCCATCATATATATCACCTGCCTCATGTAGATTATGCGCAATTACTTAAGGGAATTTGGGTGTCAGCAAGAGTTGGCTCCAATTCAGTAACCTTATATTCCTTTGAGCTGTAAAATAATAAGAAAATTGACCTTGCAAAATAAAGCAAGAAATTGTAAAAGCAATTCGTTGGCAACAAAATAATGTCACCAAGATGGCTGCAGGCTTCTTTTCACTTATGGAGATAATTGCTTCCAATATACTCATTACAACTTGTTCGCTCCCTTTCTTCCTAGATGCTTGCTAAAGCTTTCTCACAAACTGAATAGCTATGTTTTCCTGATTGATGTTCAAATGGTATCTATTTGAACTTGAGTAACAGCAACATTTGACATATAGACCACCAATGATAGGTTCATCCTTGAGACACTCGCATTTCATGTTCTCAATCGCTTTAAATTATTTTCAAAAATCCACTTTCTACAAATCTTGCAACCATTACATCCCACGTGATGACATTTCTTCAGACATTCTGTCAAACAGCTATAATGCTTTGTCTTATTTCTACATTTTGCATATAAGTTTACTAGGATGGCTGCAAATATAGCATATGAAAAACTTCTATATCCTTCATGCTTGGATGGGTGTTATGCCATATTTCAATGCTCTCGTTTGTTAGAGACCATAAGATGCTGACAAACGATTGGTTTGGGGAGTTATTCATTGCAAATGGTGGAATAATGCGATTGCTTCATGAGGATACTCATGTCCTCTATATGCTGCAAAACTCTTATTCCATGAAATATTATTCATTCTTTCATGTGATTGAATAATGTATAGACATTCACCAAATTTCTGCACCTATTTTAAGTTTAAGCTCCCAAACTGCCATTTTGGCATAAGTGTAGGGGCTGTCTGGAAAGGCCATGGTATTTTGGCTTCACTTACGAGAGCAATATTTGCTAGAAAAGTGTTGACATGTTTTCAACAAATCCATTCGGCACATTCTTGCAGTTGTTGCCTTTCTTGGGATGACATCCCTCTAGAGCTTTACGCTTTTTTTCAAATGATATATTTTTGAGTGCTCACATATCATCTGTAATGTCCCCATCTTGAGATAGAATTTAATAATAAATTAAAACATAAAATAATAAAAATATAATGTAATATAATAAAAATATAATGTAATATAATTAAAACATAAAATAATAAAAATATAATGTAATATAATTAAAATGTAATTAAGTTAATTAATGGTCAAAAGGCATGGAATGAAGAGTTGTGACTCTCTCAAAAATGAGATATAAGAGGGAGAATAGATCATTTGAAAGGGGCTAAGGAGGAGGGAAGAAAGGAATGAAGCATGGGAATCAAGGAAGGATTAATGGAGGAAAAAAGGAATGGGAAGTAGATAAGGTTTGGTCTCTTTCAAAGCACAAGAATTATGATTGGTTGTGCTATTTCAAAGGGTGGAAATTGTAATAGGTTGTGTCTCTTGCCAAAGAGGTAGGTGTCATGTCCCCTCCTTGATCGTTATATATATTCTGAAATAAGCAATTATTATTATTAATTAATATAATAATTACCAAAGAATGATTATTTGAAATTTATTCATTTATTAAATATTATTATTTAATTAATATTTATTACTAATAATATTATTGAAATATTCAAATAAAAATATATTTATATTAGCTCTTACTTGGCATCAAAATACAATTGGAGGTTCTAAATCAATTATCAAAGGTATAAGGGATCAACAGCTCATCACAATCACCTTGAAATAATATTGCCAACGATGTATATATCTTTCGTTACACTATAAAATGTACGTACTTAGGCACTATGGTAAAAACACTTTGTGGATGTCGAATACGTAGCTGGCAAAGATAAATGGTAGGAGTCACTATAAATAAGACATTGAAATATTAATGTTTGACTGAACCGTAATTAAGAGTCACTAATTAAATTGGAGGATAAGAGGATGTGATACCATAGTTATCTCCTATCAAAGAAGTCAACATAATGAAGAGAATCGATATAATGACCATAAGTCTCCATTGCTTATCAGACCGATCTCATAATAAGGTTAGACATTATCAAGCGGAGACACGATATAATAGTGATGCAAAGTGTCTAAGGGGTCTCTCAAACAACCAAGATCAAGGGTTAAAGCCTGTTGTGACCATTTCACACATCGCCCCATTAAAATGGGGACCCCCTCTTTTTTGCTTTTGTTTTGCCTGTTCTTCTCTCTGCTTTAGGGTTTTGAATTAAATGAGTGAGTCGTCTGGATTAGGGTTAAGCCTTAGGGTTTCCTTTGATATTTTCAAGCCAAAGTCCAGTCCAATTTTGACAAATTATTAAGCATCCTCGCATTGATTGCAATTTTGAAATAAGATGAGCCTGCCAGGAAGTCAAGTTTGTCTCAGGATGGGTCCAGTTAAGATTTTGAGGGCACATTCAAGTTAGGTTTAAAGGTGTTAGCATTTCAATGATTAAATTATGCAATTTTGTCCAGGTGAATTTTGACCAAATTTTGGAAAGTTTACTAACTTGCCCCTGGCCTTGGAAATGGCCTAATTTTGCCTTGTCAAGCGATTGAAGATCAAAAATGTGGATATTTTGGCCTGCAAAGGTGAAATCGCCCCTGTCCCTCACCTAGGGACCAGGGCGAAATTGATATTTAGTGCAAATTGGTCATTGACTTGCTTAATTTGTTTTGTGCAGGATCGCCAAGGGATGTGATCGAACACGAATTGAAGATTTTGAAGATTTCGAAGACTCAAAAACGATGAATTTTGAAGATTCAAGACAAGTTCGCTCCTGTCCCTCACCCAGGGACCTGAGCGATTTTCCTCAAACACATCTCCTTGGACATTTTTGGGATTTTGACTCTTGGTCATAGCTTGCAAAATAATGATACCTTTCCCAGCAAAAGAGAATTGAGATGAAAATTGTAAAGATTTGACCCTAAGGACCAAAATCGCTCCTGTCCCTCACTGAAGGACCGGAGCTTGAAATCCAAACTTATGTTGTCCACACAAGAGTTAAGTGATTTTGCGATTTAAGGAGGTCGGGAGAAGAAGGCTTTGTTCATTGAATATAACTTGAGCCGTCTACGAAGTTGAAAATCAACCCAAATTGGCTAAGGTGCTCCTGTCCTTGACCAAGGGACCAAAGCGAATATCAAAGGTAGCTCCTGTCCCTCTCCCAGGGACCAGAGCGATTTTCCCTCAAGACATGTTTTTGGCCAAAGTAAAGCAAATTTCAAGATTGATATGAAGGAAAGAAGGCATCGTCACTCCATTTGAAGATAATTTTGAAGATTGCAAAACGAAAAGTGAGCCCATAATGGCCAAGGCGCTCCTGTCCCTCTCCAAGGGACCAGAGCGATTTCCTCATAAGGCAAATTTCCCGCAAAGTTAGAACGAATTTTATGTTGGAGATGAGTGAATGAAGGCACAATCAACCCGTTGAAGACAATTTTGAAAGTTGGCGAAACACAAGTGAGCTTATAAATGCAAGATCGCTCCTGTCCCTCTCCAAAGGACCAGGGCGAAATATAGATTGTCTAGCCTCCCTCTCCAAGGGACCAGGGCAAAATATAGATTGTCTAGCCTCCCTCTCTAAATTTGGACAAGTCCAAGCCTAGGTGCATGATGGAGATGATATTAGGAACGCTTCGAAGAGGATCAAAGTTGCAAAGACCACGAGAACTTGATGGAAATAGCCAAAGCGCTCCTGTCCTTGACCAAGGGACCAAAGCGAAATATTCAAGAGTACCTAATTCTAAGAGGCCACTTTTGTTTCAAACATTCAGGATGGAGTAAGCAATAACATTTTACACCTTGAAGACAATTTGATATCAATATGATTGAGGATTTGCGCCATGGACTAAAGTTCGCTCCTGTCCTTCACTGGAGGACCAGGGCGATTTCTATTAAACTAGTCATTTCCTTCCAAAACCATATCAAGGCGAAGTCATGCAAGATCCAAAATGTCTTTAGGAAGACGATGGATAAGGAGTTAACGTCAAAAGTCAACAATTTTAAGCTCAAGTATAAAATTCGCTCCTGTCCTTCACTAGAGGACCAGGGCGATAATCTTTGGAGGAGCTCATTTTGTCTTGGAAGGCAAGTTAAACATGCATAGAACAAACAAGGATGATCCTTGCCTACCTCGCAAATTGACTTGGCAATCAAAAAGACAAGGATCAAGGACAAAAAGACAAATCGCTCCTGTCCCTCACCAAGGGACCAGGGCGAAAAACACACTAGCCAACCTTCCTCTCCAAATTCGGACGAATCCAAGTCAAGACGCAAGGTCAAAGTGATGTTTAAAAGGTTTCACGGAGGAATGAAGTGACAAAGGCCATCAAGTTGATAAGAAATGGCTGGGGCGCTCCTGTCCCTCTCCAAGGGACCAGAGCGAAATGTTCAATATGCCTAATAGCCTAACGATTAAAATACCATTTCTCATTTTCACGACTTAAGATAAAATGGGGAAAGCATGTGTTGTACCTTAGAGGTAATTCAAGGACGATAAGATCAAGAATTTGCACAATCAACTAAATAGCGCTCCTGTCCTTCACTCAAGGACCAGGGCGAAAATGCTTTAAAATGCACTCATTTCAAAGATTGGATAAATTGACCTCGAAATTCTAAGAAAAAATGCCATCTTGGACGTCAAAAATGAGGTCTTGGACGTAAAAAACAAGAAGTGTGAGGTCCAAAGGGTATAGGCGCTCCTGTCCCTCTCCAAGGGACCAGAGCGATCTTGTTAATATCTATTGTTTTCCATGCTTGGGCGCCAATATCATTCAAAGTGCATTAAATGCCAGTTTTGCTAAAACTCCAAGATATTCTAAAATTAAATTGGCATTTAATGAGAGTGCCTAACATTTATTAATTGGTTTTAGCCTTTTAAAAAATCGAAATTTAATTGCAAAGGCATTTAATTAATTAATTATTAAATTAAGTGAAGGGAGTGCGCTTGGGGTTTTATTTTAAATATTTTATAAAGGTCGGCCTCCTTTTTATTTAATTTTGTTTATTATTTGCTTCATTTCCACCAAGTTGGCCTATTGGAAATTGCCAAGGTAAGCGCCTATATAGTGGAGGGGTGTTGGGCGATTTTAATCCATCATTCATTCATTTGTTCAAATGCGATTTGGAGAAGGAGAGAAATCTCATCCAAGGAGAGGTGCGAATCTTGATCCAAGGAGAGGTGCGAAATCTCAATCCAAGAGGGAGTGCGAACTTTGTTGGAGGTAGAGCGAATTGTTCCTCAAGGCGTTGAAGGCTAAGGGTGGTGAAATTGCTAGAGGAAGCTCACGTTGAAGACTTCGATCCACATTTTGCCTAGCAAATTCCTTAATTTTTGCATCTTTTTTAGAGCTAGTTCTCCAAGAAAGGTATGGTGAAGATCTTCCTAGTCTAATTTTGAAATTTTGAAATTTTGAATTTCCAATTGCATAATCGTCATATTTAGGAAATGATAATTCAAAGATTTATCATGAAGTTTCCTAAATTTAAAGACTTAAACTTAATCTATATTTTTACGTTCCAAGGTATATTGCTCATTATGAAATGTTATGTAGGTATCACGATGGCGACCCCAAAGGCAGGAGCATCCACCAGTCGTCCAGCCCTTATGAAGGAAGATCAAAAGAATGAAGAAATGGAGACCAAGATCGTGTCAAAATGGAGCAACATTGGAGATACCAACTTGGGAAACTTCAGTGTGAAGAAGTTTCGAGAGGTCCCCTACATTGGAAAGCCATCACCTGTCGCAAGGAGAATAATTGAGAGTGGCGTTATCAAGGCGGCCGGCTTCCCTCCAGCAGTCCAGTGCCATGAGCTGATGATCGAGTGTGCCCGCCATTATGACCCACAGTCAAGATTGATCGTGTCCAAGGAAGGAAACACTTTGGCTTATCTTTCAGATGAGGCTATCAGTGAAGTTCTTCATCTACCAGAACATAAAGACATGATTTACAAAAGCTTGGAAGGAGCTAGATCCATGTACGAAGATGATCCAGACAGTTCCTTGAGCATCATCAATAAGAATTGGTTACTCAAAAGTCGTCCTCGCTTGAGCAAGATTCCCAACGCACCACATAGGATCGACTTCCAGGAGGAGTACAGAGATTTGATAACCTTACTCAATCGAGTTACAGGGGCTCCTCAAGCCTTCTATTTTGAGAAGTGGATGTTCTTATTCATCCAAGTGATAGTTCAAGGAAAAGGAACAATTCATTGGGCTAGAATCATTAGCCATTGCTTGGACGTACAGTTGAGAAGACTGAAGGCTACTAAATCCTTCCACATGAGTTCGTACATCATATATGCCTTGATCAGGAGTTTTGAATATGCAGGACTACCTCACAGAGGATCGATTGGAAGAGGACCTGGAGAAGTCCGAGTTTGTGACTCTTATGTTCATTTGCATCATCCACCTGGGGGTAATTACAAGTTAGTCAATGATACCTTCACAATAAACATCACCAAGACACTGCAAGGCGGGATTCATAATCAGCTATCTCAGGAGGCACAAGAACTTGTAAAGAGGTATGGTGCTTGGTTTATCCAATTCCAGAAGTTTACATATGTCAGAGTTCGTGGGTGTCCTTCACCTCCATATATGTTGCCAAGATATCCGACAGACAGAATAGTACTACTTGAGGTAACTAGGCAACTGGCAGCTTATGCGAAGGCATTCAGACACAGACATGGAAATGGGATTCCTGTACCTATCATACTAGGAAATTCAGTTGAGGTATGTCCTAATGTTCCAGCTTTACATGATGCAGAAAGGGAGTTGGCCTTGTATTCATTTTCATTCTTTTCATTGAGAGAGAATTTTGATCCTTATGGACATATAGAGGAGACAGTTGGTAGAAAATACAAGCATGAATGTTAGGTAGAAGACTTTTGGATGAATCTCTCAAATGATTTGGAAGTGAAGAGAAAGATGCATTCCAGATTGCCTTTGGATTTCATCAGGAAATGCAAAGTTTACAGAGTGGCCGATCAAGCTCAGGACAGTGGCAGGCACCTTCAATCCTCCTATGATAGAGAGGACAAGGCAGTAAAGATAGATTGGAGTGAACCTAAGGTTGTGGACTTGAAAACTTTGATGGCTCCAGTTTTGTCTTGTACTCGCAGATGGGTTGATGTGCAACATCAAAAGTTGAGAGAGCAAAATATATCAATGACTTTTACTTTGGAGGAAAGGTCGGCAGAAGGAGCAAGCGTAAGTGAGGGCCATCCTCATCTTAGAAGCACAAGCGAAGGCAATCCTCACCCCAGAAGCGTAAGTGAAGGCAATCCCCATCATAGAGGTGCGAAGAGGAAGGAAAGACCTAAGAAAAGAGAATCTTCCAAGAAGAAGCAAGAGGCCAATCGAGATCGCTCATCCGGCACATCTTCTCGACAAGAGAAGAGGACACTTGAAGTTGAGGAATCTATGGAGTCAATGGTTCAGAATGATAAACCTGAAGAAGGACAGGCATCTCAACGATCATCAAGTCAATCTCCCCAGGTCAATGAGCTACATGAAGACAAAGATGATGATGAAGCGACGTCTCCTCTCCGGAAAGAAGAGTCACTACCTAAAGAAATACAAGTTAGAGAGACAAGGTCCGCCATTCCAGATTGGTTGAAGGAGAGACTAACAAGGGTGATTGTGATCGAAGACGAAGAAGATAATGTGATTGATTTAGATAGCCTTGTTGGAGATTCTCAGGGAGTAACAGAAAAGAAGAAGGCCACCAAAATGTCCAAGATGATCAGAGATGAAACAGGGTCCAGGAAGTTGCAGATAGCTACAACGGCAGTGGACAAGTACGAAGGTGAGATCCTTGCAGAAGAATATGATGAAGAAACCATTGAGCTTGGTCCACTCACCACCGAGAAGGCATTGGATGAGGCAACTGATTCATTTGAGGCACTTAAAGATAAACTTAAGGAAGAGATGGAAAAGAGTAGAAAACTTGAGAGAGAGGTCAGTGCTTGGAGAGGCTACTTTAGCCACCTCAGTCAGCCTTTGGGACGTCAGGATCCAGTCGTATCTCCTGTGCAAGCACTTCCCCTTGAATCAGTTGGTGAAGCAGAGAAAGTTAGGAGCTTGGTCCAGCTTATGAGCTCTTGGATTGACAAAAACCATACAGTTGCTGTTGAGTTTGCAACAAGGATGATGCAGACCATTCATCGGGCTATCCAGGTCCTTGAGATCATCCACAACCTAATGATAACAGTAGCCGCCTTTGCTCATACTAAAGATGTTATCATTCCTGTTCTTCAAGTAATCAGGCAAACACCAAGAAAGATCTTAGCACAAGAAAAAATAATGGATGGAGGAGCTCATAATTTACTCCAGTGGTCTACTTTCCTCCAGATGAAGGAAGTTCTCTTCGAGGACACCAGCACCAAATGCAATCAAGTAGAGGAGGTCATCCATCCAATCCAGGACAAGGTGTTTGGGGTTTTATGTACTATTCTTGGCAGAAGGATCGAAGTTGAGACAGATGTAGATCTTCAAGAATTAGAAGAAAGGGTCAAGGTCATCTTTTGCAAAGATGAGAATGTGATTACAGATGAGCAAAGAGATCAAATGTTTGCTACTATGCTCCTGATTGAGAAAATTAAGGAACTCGAACCTGAATGGGACGCAGCTCTTCTCAGGGCCTTTGATCAAATTATTCACTTGGAGGAACGAATGAGGAATCTTCCTGAGATTCCTATTGCTGAGATCGAGGGAATCGTGTCTAGATTCATTGCATATGCTAAAAAGGAGCATTGGAAAGGGAATAAAGTTCTAGAAGAGAGGTTGTTATAGATGACATGGCACCTTAATTGTCATTGGTCTATGTTTCCTAGATTTTTGTGCCAAATTAAATATTTGGCTATGCATTTAATGTTGTGCAATAAAAAGGAAACTTTTGTAATAAAACCCTAATTAGGGTTTAGGTGTCAGAATCTCAGCCATTGATCTTCTTTTGATCTGGGCCGTTCATTGTAATTGAGGATGCTATATATACCCTCACTCATTTTCATTTTGTAATTAGAAATTAGAGATTAGAGAGAAAATAAGAAATAGTTAGAAGATTAGAGCTTTTAGAAAGAAGAAAGTTATTTTGTAGCAAGATTGAGCATTGAAGAAGGAATTTCAAGCAATTGTTGTCTATTTTGGCTTTGAGATCAATAAAATATTGAAGTTATGGTGTTTTATTGCAATTCTTGTGGCTATCTTCATGGTTGTTCGTTTTCTTGAATCATTCTCAGTCAAAGTAGTATTTAAGTTTGAAGGACTAAGTGTTGGGCTTGATTTTGGTGAGATTCACGTTCCAAACCACTAGCTTCTTACTGATTGTGGGAACGCCTTGCGTGGTCAACTGGAGACTTGAATTACTTAAACTTTCAATCGTCATTGAGCTTTGGATGTGTGCCTTTGTGGTAGTGTCCATGATCCTTGATGAATTGAAAAATCATTTGTTACCTTAGAAGATCGCATCAATTTCAGTTGGGTTGTTATTTCATGGCAATATTGAAATTGGTAGAATCTTGCCAAGTCTAGCCTACATTGGGTCATTCATAGGATTAGATTAGATTTTATCCCTTGCAAACTCTACCTTTTGATCTTTTGAAGAACTTGTTAGTTTTAGGAAATTCCTGTTTTTGCAAGTCGGAGAACGTAAGGCCCCTTGATGAAACAGCATTCACAACGACCACTGGTGCTTATCCACACGTAGAGACCCTACATAAAAGAACATTGGAGTCACCCTGATTGATCCTTTTTGCGACATCTTCAGCAATCAGAGGCTTTATTCAAGAGAGGATAAGGTACCCTTGGGTATTTTATTCTGTGTATGATTGTGTACAAAATACACGTCAACAAAGCCCAAACTTCAACTTGATCAATGATCACTCAACTAAGGACTCTAGCCAAGACTACCCTCCTCAAGGGCATAATGAGACAACTTGATAAAAGGCACAAGCAGGGCTTGGGGCAGGAGTTCCAACATGTCCACTGACCTATGTGGACCCAATACAACCATCCTCACCCCTTAAACAAACTCAACTAAGTCACCCCACACCATTTACCTTCTATGAGGCCTAGTCTCTAGTAGCCCTACTCAGAGACCTTTTCCACCATATCGTTTGACTCACTGGCACAAAGGACAAAATGAAACCATTTCCAGATACCCTTTTGGGGTTTACAAAACATATGTCAAAATCAGTAAGGGGTGCTTTGGAACGAAGTGTTCAAAACTTGACTGCTATAGCCCTCCAAGAGCCTTATTAGGTCTCCAAATGCACTATGGCCACCTCTTAGACACTTTACCAATCTGCACAACCAATTTGAAAGGTAAGGACATGTCAAATATGAATCGATTTCATAGGTTTTATGACCTCCTTGGTTGTTTGGGTACCCAAACAACCAATGTGTTTCTTAACCTTGTCAAATCGGCTTAATACATAGAGATATTAAGCCTTCAATGGCTCAAACCACCACTTGAACTCCTTCCCTGCAAAAGTGGTTAAAAACCCACCTGGAGCATCCTCATACCCACCATTCCACCAAGTCTTGAGTCAAGCCATTGGTGGAATGATTAGTTATGCATTATTCTTGACAAAACCCTCAAACTCCAGGGTTTCAGACCAGTTTGCACAAATTCGCTTGTAGAATGCACAAAACTCTATGTAAACAAGCCAAACCGGTGCCAAATGAAAGCTAACACATGGGCCTCTCCAGCAAGTCCAGCCTTGTGTGCTAATTCATTCAAATGAGAGAGATATGAATCAAAGAACAGTGTATTTTGCAGGAAATTGCAGAGAAAAGTTCATTAAATTGCTTCCAAACTTGAGATCTCCGTACAAAATCATCAACCAACCCCTCTCCAACATTTGAAGGGTCTATATATACACCAAACCAAACGGCTATAACCACTTTTTGAATTGGTTAGCCTTACAACCACCGCATGGTGTGTTAAGTGACTTGACAACGTTGAACAGTTGTCAAGCAACTTTTACAAAAATTGCTCATTTTGCACAAATGACATAAATGACCCCTGTTGACCAAGACAACCTATTTGAGTACATGCAATCAACTGGCACTACGGCCTTACAAAATGACTCCAGAAGTTAGAAGATGGTCCTTGAGACCTTATTGCATCACAAAAACATAAAACACAAAAGCAAAACGCATTGGAACTTCATGAGCCTTCTAGGTGATCCTGCACCAAATAGGCAGATAAATGGCAATAATTACTACTACCCAAGGATATCGATCAGTCATCAATAATAATTGTTAGCCCTTATGAATAGCAGCGTATAAATATATTGCTACATATCGGTAGATAATATCTAATAAGAAGACATGATTAAGATTAATGCTAACCCATCATTAATGGCAACGATATGATGAGTCATTAAGAACAGCAATTATGCTAATTGATAGAAAATAACTTAATTAGTTATGAAGACAAACCGCTGGGTATGGATGGTGTCCCATCGCATATGAAGAGGTGCCATCCTATGGTTTTGCAAGGTATAAATGGGAGATCAAGCACTGTCCAACAAGGGGAGAAAAAAAATATATATATCTGCAGCATCGATCAGATCAAATCAGAACTGTTATTAAGTTACAGGCAGTAACATCCTTGTTCTGAGTGGTATGCATAGGGGATGTGTTTAGTAGGTATGCTTAATATATGAAGCCCATGAAACCTGTTAAGGTTTGTATGCAGAATTTAATAATAATATTACATAGATTGCCATATGTATAAGAGTAATAATTAATTTCATAACAGTGGCAGACCAGATCTGTTATGCATCAGAATCTATCTGTCCTTTTACCAGCCACTGAATATATTAATAACTAATGTTTTTAGGCAGTGGTAGTATCAATAATGAATATTGCAGGTAATTAGCCAATCTATCAATAACTGATTATATTTATTAATTTATTTATGTGTATATATTCAAATCAGAATTATATATATATATTATATATGGTGTAATATCTATAAGGTTATATACATATATACGTATATACTATATATACATAATGTCTTAATCAGACAAATAACAATATTAAATTGTAAATTAGAAAGAGCTCATAAGGTAATAAACGGTAAGGAGAATATGTTTTACTACTGTCTGTGTTTAAGAAGTTGGGAAAGGAGATGTTTTCATGTAGGGACATTAAAATTTTGTTTGACACTTGCACTAAGGACTATGTATGTATGATAGATGAACAATTTATTTAATAATAGTTAATTGATTGAGCAGTGGCATATCACTGATTGTATTCTGATTAAGGTGTAAATGCCTCCTAATATATTTAGTTTGAGTCATAAGTATATAAAAATAGATTAATTATGGTTAAAACATGTCTAAACCTAGTAGGGGACATTACAAGCGGTATCAGAGCAACTTTCCTGCCATCCTGTAGGAGTCAGTTAATGCATAGAAGAGGAAGAAAAGGAATATGCACGAGTCCCAAGGAAAGGTAAATGACCACCCGTATTAGTTCTGGTATATGTTCTAACCCGCACTTATTATGAAGCCACATTTCAAAATACATGTTTGATATTGACCATCATAACCAATAACATATATATAAACTTATTAGTCTGCACTTAATATTATCCAGGGAAGTAAAAGGGATCTGTAGTGGGGAGACACTGCCCACCTAAGTAAATCACCTACTGAATCTTAATGAAGCAGTAGGCCAGGAGGGCACGTGACTGCTCCTGGGCTTGGGTTTGGCAGAATTCAGCCACCACTACCATCCACTGACTCTCTGGCATAAGGAAACTGTAATTATGGAACAAAGTATGAGCTAGAAGACAAGACCCACGCCATAGGGGGCCAGAAGGGCATGTGACTGCTTTTGGTTCAATATGGGACAGTTGGGCAAACCTGGTCATACTTTGAATCTCTAACTTAAATGATAAAACCACCTCTACCATCCACTAGCTATCTGGCCAAGATAATGATTAACTGAGGAACAAGGTATGAGCTAGGGGATAAGACCCATGCCATAGGGGGCCAAAAGGGCATGTGACCACTTTTGGGCTCAATATGGGACAGTTGGGCAAACCTGATTGTATTCTTGTTTCGAATTCTTATAATACAATGAATTACCTTTATGATCTTGTAAATAATATTTGTTGCAAATGTAAATGATTTATGGTTATGTGTTTACTATATGCCTGATGTGTCTTCAACTTGATTGCTCCATTACATGTATGTTTTGTATGAATACATATGGGATTGCTTAATGCTGTTATGTTTTCGACATAATTACATCATACACCTTCCTAATGTATGCTTCATGTATTCTTTGTATATATACTACTTGTATTTATGTGATTGCTTGATGTCGAATATGTTTTTTCAGCATGTATACCTTGTGTCTTTATTTGTTGCTTCATGACTAATGTGTCTTCAGCATGTCCACTCCATGAGTGCCTTTCTTATATGTGCTTTGTACCCTACATATATTTGTGTATGGCTTCAGGCCTTACTTGTCTTCTGTGCATACTTTGTGCCTCAGTATGTTGGTATATTACTTTGTATTTTACATGAATGCTCCATCTATGCTCCATGCCTTATGTATATTACTTCATGTTTACATGTGTGCTATACTTTGTGCATATACTTATGCTTTGTCTGATATGCATTTAAGTGAATTCCTTCATGCTTTAAGGGTATTCGCATACCTGATGTATGTTTCTCATAAATGTATATACACTCACATATATACTTCATGGCTTAAGAGAATTTATGTGCATTCATAATTAAAGTAAACTCGTGCTTATGCACTGTATGATTCATGTGTTACATGTATTTCATTTGTATGTTGCATGCCTTAATTGTATTCACTTATATTACACATATGCATCACACCTTCTATATTCATGTGTATACTCCATATTTTATGTAGATGCTTCTTGCCTTATATGCTTTGGATTTACACCTTGTGTGTATTCACATGTATGACTCATGTCTTATGTATTCATGTGTATGCTTGATGTATTGGATCTGTGCATAGAATGTTTACTCTGTATATGTTTTCATATACGTGCCTTGCACCTCCATGTGACGTGTACGCTTCATATTTTATGTGTATTTGCAAATATTGCTACATGCATTACTTATGTCTATGCTTAAAGACTTCCATGTATACTTCAAGCCTTTGCATGTATTTACATGACTTCTTGTGTATTACTTTGTACCCTCCATGTCTTACATACTTTTAATGCCTCATGCTTCAGTCCTCGCATGTATTCATGCATATTAAATGTATTGCATGTATACTTCATGTATGCTTCGTGCCATTATATACCTTGATTTCTATTGGGAGATGACTCAGTGTGAGGAAATTGTCAATTGCTTAAGGACAAGCAATTTCGGGAAGGGCAGACTGTCATGTCCCCTCCTTGATCGTTATATATATTCTGAAATAAGCAATTATTATTAATTAATATAATAATTACCAAAGAATGATTATTTGAAATTTATTCATTTATTAATATTATTTAATTAATATTTATTACTAATAATATTATTGAAATATTCAAATTAAAAAAAATTAATATTAGCTCTTACTTGGCATCAAAATACAATTGGAGGTTCTAAATCAATTATCACAGGTATAAGGGATCAACAGCTCATCACAATCACCTTGAAATAATATTGCCAATGATGTATATATCTTCCGTTACAATGTAAGTACTTGGGCACTGTGGTAAAAAGACTTTGTGGATGTGGACATAAGTGAAAGATTGAAGCCATCCAAGAACCATGGAGAATACGTAGCTGGCAAAGATAAATGGTAGGAGTCATTATAAATAAGACATCGAAATATTAATGTTTGACTGAATCGTAATTAAGAGTCACTAATTAAATTGGAGGATAAGAGGATGTGATACCATAGTTATCTCCTATCAAAGAAGTCGACATAATGAAGAGAATCGACAGCTAATGAAGAGGATCGATATAATGACCATAAGTCTGCATTGCTTATCAGACCGATCTCATAATAAGGTCAGACATTATCAAGCGGAGACATGATATAATAGGCAGATCAATGGCGATAATTACTACTACCCAAGGATATCGATCAGTCATCAATAATAGTTGTTAGCCCTTATGAATAGCAGCGTATAAATATATTGCTACATATCGGTAGATAATATCTAATAAGAGGACATGATTAAGATTAATGCTAACCCATCATTAATCGCAACGGTATGATGAGTCATTAAGAACAGCGATTATGCTAATTGATAGAAAATAACTTAATTAGATATGAAGACAAACTGCTGGGTATGGATGGTGTCCCCATCACATATGAAGAGGTGTCATCCTATGGTTTTGCAAGGTATAAATGGGAGATCAAGCACTGTCCAATAAGGGGGGGAAAATGTATATATCTGCAGCATCGATCAGATCAAATCAGAACTGTTATTAAGTTATAGGCAATAACATCCTTGTTCTGAGTGGTATGCATAGGGGATGTGTTTAGTACGTATGCTTAATATATGAAGCCCATGAAAACCGATAATGTTTTTATGTAGAATTTAATAATAATATTACATAGATTGCAATATGTATACTAGTAATAATTAATTTCATAACAGTGGCAGACCAGATCTGTTATGCGTCAGAATCTGTCTGTCCTTTTACCAGCCACTGAATATATTAATAACTAATGTTTTTAGGCAGTGGTAGTATCAATAATGTATATTACAGGTAATTAGCCAATCTATCAATAACTGAATATATTATTTAATTTATTAATTTATTTATGTGTATATATTCAAATCAGAATTTTATATATATATATATATGGTGTAGTGTTTATAAGGTTATATGCATATATACATATATATACATAATGTCTTAATCAGACAAATAACAATATTAGATTGTAAATTAGAAAGAGCTCATAAGGTAATAAACGGTAAGGAGAATATGTTTTACTACTGTCTGCGTTTAAGAAGTTGGGAACGGAGATGTTTTCATGTAGGGACATTACAATTGGTTTGACACTTGCATTAAGGACTATGGATGTATGATAGATGAACAATTTATTTAATAATAGTTAATGGATTGAGCAGTGGCATATCACTGATTGTATTCTGGTTAAGGTGTAAATGCCTCCTAATATATTTAGTTTGAGTCATAAGTATATAAAAATAGATTAATTATGGTTAAAACATGCCTAAACCTAGTAGGGGACATTACAGCAGGCATGATGAAGAGATGTGACCTCTCCCTCACAGGACATTTGAGGAAGAGAGGGAAGGGAGATCAATTTGGAGAATAATATATTATTCTCAAAGGCAGCAATGAAAAGTGGTGACTCAATTGTTATGGAAGGTGGTGCCTCAATTTTTATGAAAGGTGGTGACTCTTCCCCCAATAAATTATAAAGGAGAGATCATTCCAAGCATTCAAGGATCACTCACTCACTCATCAATCATCTAATCATCAATCACTTAGTCATCAACTCGCCAATACCTCAAATCATCCATTCAAAGGAATCCATTGAATCAATCAATCAATCATACAAATATCATCGAAGGTTTCTGATTTAATATAATCATTAATTATTCCTCTCAGCAGTCTGACCCAACACTCCAGTTGGTATGAATTTCTGTGCATAGTATAAAGTGTTGTAGCTACATATGTTATTAATGCATTCTTATAATTTATGATGCAATGCTTTACGAATTATATATAAACCAGCAAATAGAAATCTGGCAAATTATATTCTGTAGTTGATTTATTGTATGTCAAATATATTTCTGTGCGTGTTCTCAATGTCTAAGAGTATATCTGCATATATTCCGAGTATTTCCAGACATTATAGAGAGAGAGAGGATTGAAAGTAGGGGAACAGTGTTGGGGATACCTTCTAGGCACGCCATCTCATGGTATAAGACTGGGGAGTCCCATGAGGCCAAAGGGGTACAAAGGGTGCTGCCTTTGGGCCTATGAAGGATAGACTTTCTGGGCACACTATTGGGATGGTCCTCATGCGCTCTATCATGGTGAATGAATGTGTTAATCATGAGACATAGGATAGGGGTGACAAGGTTAAAGAAAATGGTGATAGGATACCTCACTAGGTATTCCACCTCATATGGTATGGGACACATGAAGCCAAGGGGGAATGAGATCCGCCCTTGGACCTAGGGTAGAGGGTCTCTAGGGCACCCTATCAAGCATAATTTAATCTTGTAATTAGGACTATGTCTTACATATTATGATTGGTTTTTCCTACTTAATCGATCTATTTAATGAAATATGATTATTGTATATTTTCTAACTTACTTGCAGGGTTTCAGTCAAAATAACAGGTATCTCTAACCCCTCTCCCACTTCAATTAGGGCAGAAATTGGGTATCTCTAATTTGGGGACATTACATCATCTTATTAATTGCATACACATAATTTGAACAATTGAAAGAATAAAATTAGATGGCTCAAAAATAATCCAGCTTTCAGAACATACCCGCCGTACAAGGTTCAAACACAAGTGACGCTGTATATCGCGACGAAGGTCTGTGGGTAAGCCCCGCAAAAGTGTCTCTTCATCAACCCCTCGAGTAGCAACCCATTTGTACTGAACATAGCGACGAACACGTTCACGGAGATCTTGAGGTAGTTGACGGTGTCTCATCCATTCCTCTGTATCCCTTCTTTTGACTCTCCACTCTTCAAGCCTAACTGTTAGAGACTGTAAGTAGGTCTGTAGGAGAGAACATATTGAGGTATTTAGATAACATAAGTCAACTAGCTGTATCATAATAAAAAGCACACTTCCATTTCAAGATAAAAACCTTAAACTTCTAAAAAAGAGAAGATGATATTGCAGGCTTTGAAGCAACTTGTAAAAGAAAACAAATTAGACAGCAGCAATGATCCTATGATCATTATGGTTCCTGCTTTAGAGAAAATTGTATTGTATGTAGGGCAAAGAAAGGAAGACCATGCCTATCCTATATCTATGAATTTTTCGCATTTCCTTCCATTTTAATAAACCTGCTTGCATTTGAATGCTTCTAAATCTATATGTCAGCTAGAACTTCAATTATATGATCTAGCTGTACAGCCACATTTCTCGGCATACTATTAAGACAGGAAAAGCTCTCTTTGAAATATTCTCAATTCAGTTTTTGTCAAAGAGAAAATAAACTCCCTTCCTAACAACAAAAATCATTATATTGAAAATCATCAATGCCTGGCCTTAGAAAAAATTATAATTTTGGTACAGAGACAAAGTGCCTCACATGTGTATCCTCAATCCAATTAAGCTATTGCCCTTCTGTCACTTCAGAAATATTTCATATTCCCAAAGTTGTGGTTGGGTCGAACTCAGTAGAAAATTAAATGTTCAACATAATTTTATGGAAAAAGTTTAGCATCTATCACAAGCATAGCTAAGCATGGTTTAAAGAGCTGACGGTGATCGTGAATAAGTTGATTGCATATATAGAAAAATTCTTCCTTGAGAATCTTATTTGCTGAGAACCTCTTTATCTGTTCAAACATGTAAGCTTGCATATATCTAAGCCTTATATCAAAGATGGTGAAAGACGTTTTACCTGCATATTTCCGATCAGATGTGCAAATAATACCAAACCAACAATGCAAATAACAATTGCAAATGAGTTCTCCCAGATATAAGTGCTGGTTACAAGATTTTGCCCCACTGAACTGCAAGCACACAGCACACACAGTTACATCCTATATCCTATTTTATAACACAATGAATGTGAGCTTTCAAAGTGACATGTATGACATCAGTGCAGAATTTCTTCTTCAATGTGTCATTCTCCATTATTTCAGCCAGAGTTTGCCCATTTGAAAAAATAAATGCAGAGCAAATCAGAAGGCCTAAAAGCTGATTTTCAATTGTAATTAGTATAACGCTGAAACCCAGAACAGGTTATGGGGTGAAAGTATTTACCACTGATTTTACACTACCAGATTGAAGCAGTATAATCAATAAAAATAGTTACAATGAACACAATAAATACCAGAAAAGCAGTTATTTTCATATAGGTAGTATCTTTACAACTGTTTCAGTACAGAGAGACCCAAAAAGAAAGTACTGCACTTAGATGTGTTGCTGCACTTTCAACCCCATGAACCAGAGAAATGTTCAAAATCAACATTTGTAAGCAAATCATTAGACGGAAACAAGGAGTCCTAATATGGACACAAAGAGTCAACCAGAAGGTGAAGTGACAAGAAACAAAATATTGGAAAAACAATCTTTAGATTGGTTTTGCAGTAAAGAAAAAAGGAAGAAGCTCCTGAAAAACTCAAAGGGGGAAACATCAAAGAGAGAGCTCTTGGAGAAGAAAAAGAAAAGAGAGAAAGGGGACACATAGGGCTCTTGTACAGGAAGAGTCGAGGGCTTTTGAAAAGGAAAAGTGTAGGGAACTCTTGAAACTTTGAAAGAGGAAAAAAAAAGAGGGGGGTATAAACAATGACTACCAAAATCTGTTAATAGATGCCTGTAGGAGTTTTCAGAGCTGCAAATAGTATGGTCTGTAGCTGCCTGTAATGTTTCCATAGCTGCCTGCAGCGACCTATAGTGTTTTGCTAAGTTACCGGTTTCTTTGCCTAGACCCCCCGGGTCCGGGGCCAGTTCCCCCTGGGTCCTAGTCCTAGATCAGTTCTCCCTGGGTCCGACCAGGGTCCTGCAAATGCCGTGTGGGTTCTCCCCTGCCGATCCCAGAAGAACCCGGGAAGAATTTTGGAGGCTTTCGCAGAAACCAGGAAGAATTTGATGCAAAAGTGAAAAATTGTGACTTTTTTAAATCGCTTTTTAATGCCAAAAAAGCATATTCGACTACCCAACCCTAATTTGATGACTTAAAACACTAAAAAGGTAAAAGCTACTTCATTTTTGCACGATAGAATGAAAACATAACTACTTTGCTCCATTGCTGAACTTCATTTTTTGCTTGCCATTCCTCAAGGAGAGTTGAAGATTGATTGTTGCTTGTTCCTAGCTGGTTCCTCTAATCTACCATGGCATATGGAGGATGATGATGATGATGATATTTTTGATGACCCATATGATATTTGATCAGTGATGGCTGATTGTTGTAGCTTGACATTATTATTTTTGAATTAAAACATTAATATGGTGGTATATTTACTATTTTGCTATGTTATTTGACTATTAGCATAGTGGTGTATTCTGAAATTAACTACTGCTGCATATATATATATATTTTTTATTTTTACATGTTTTTGTACTAACGAACCCAAAACCCCAAAAAAAATTTGCCGAACCTGCGAACCTGAGTCTCAAACCCGAACCCAAGCCCGAACCGGGACCAGCAAGTTAGGTGTTTCGTTTCACAGTAATAAATTACCCGTGTCGTTACTTGAGCAACAACAATGTATGCATGTAGCATGTTCAATAAAAATCTATGAATTTATTTAATGAATACTACGTTGAATTTGGGTCCACTACAGGATGTGGTACAGGGTTACAAGGATGGGTTGTCAATTGTCAGTAATTTGACCTCATACCCTTGTCTGCATCAAGATTACCCCTTGAGTGGCATGGAAGACTTAACAATTATTTTATAATAGTTCCAGTAAATAAAAAACTTATCCAACATGAACACGACATTCCAGTTAGTAACCAACCTTTCATATTCATGCAGGTGCTATATTTTCACTATGACTTCTCTAGTGCTTCAAGCATCTATTAAATATAAGCCCTCAAAATTAATTTTCATAGTCATATCTGCAGATTCCTATTGCTCATATGTAGTTTACTAATTTCTCTTTTCTATTAATATAATTTCAATTTTTCATATCAGAAAAGCATAATAGCATTGGACACTGATCTAGGCTAGTGATTTATTATACGAGCATGTATCACATACAATAACACACAAACTATGGAACGACAATTATGGTTGTATATTTCAAATAATGATCATTATGGTTGTGTATTTCGAATGATGATCATTATGGTTGTATATTTCGAATAATGATCATTTCCTGTTCTATTGAGTTATTATGTAAGTAGGCATCATCTAAATGATATGGTTTTGTATCTACACATCATAAGTGCCCTGTAATTAAAAACACATACCAGAAAGGCAGGATATATTTGGCCAAAGTCTTGTGAGGTTTAAGTTATCTAGGACACGGTCATATTCTTTTAACCTCTGTTACAAGGTTGGCCAAGAACCCTGGATAATCCCAAACCAGTCTAGGTTCAGGCTGGGTTGATGTCAAACCTCCTTAGGGAACCCATACACAACATTTGATTGTTTTCTTGTATAGGATAGTCTAAGAACAAAAAGGCCCAAAACATGATAATATATATTATACATTTAGATATTCACAGAACCTAACTAATCATACTTACACCATACAGACAGATAACCTAAGCTATCAAAACAATCAGCAAAGTCCTAGCACATTCCTAGAACCTATTTCCCTTAGTAGGTGACCTAAGAGCTTGTAGCCCTTCTCAGAGACCTTTTCAACTGTAACTTTCTTCATACACCTGATAATGGAGATCTGAGACCTGATTCGGATACCCATTTGGCCCTTATTAAACATATCTGAAAATTAGATGGTGTTGTTTTGTACATAATGGGTCAAAACTTGCTGTTTACAATCAAATTTAGGCTTGTTTAGCAGACAGTTTTGTAAAAGCAGAGACTAAATGGACTGATCAGGCCCTAAGATTGATAGGGAAGGTGTAAATGGACATTTCTAACATGTCTAAACAATCATCTTGCATTGATCACTCACAAACACAAGAAATTCAAAAAAATACAGTCATACTACCATGTAGAAGCTTGCAAACCAAGGGTTTGATGAACAAGACACCTACACGTGTGGACTAGGTACGAAACTTGGCACACTTTACTGTAGACTAATAACAATTAACAATCCAACATTTGGAGAATTTTGGCAGTTGGAAATTTAAAGTAAGCCCTTGCCCTAGTTTGAGGCCAAAATAACATAATTAGGCCTAAAAATCACAAAACTGGGTGTCAAGACCTCAAATAAATCTTGTTAGCCTTATTTTGTCCTTGTTGAAGTGTCTACACCTTCACAGAGGTGAAGGGTTTTCTCTAGATTGCTTCTGTTAAAATCAAGCTTGCTGTCCTGTCAATGAAAACATGACAGTTTTGTGGAAACATGAAAAAAACTCAATAAAATCATTTCAAACTTCACACAATTGAAATATTCTTGTCATACAACATCTGTACCTACATAATTCTCATGCATTCATAAAGAAAAGGTTGTTCTCCTATGTTTAGATCATCAAAATCCTCTCCTAAAGTCACTCAACTAATCCTAAAGAAGCTCAATAGCATGTTAGGAAGGGAAAATCAGTTAACTATTACTGTAGCACACATATCTGACTCCCTTTCCACCTCATTTACATGATGACAAGGCTTTATGGCCTTATTTAGTTTATAACTACTCAAACTTGACTTTTAAAACTTATTTACAAGGCCTTATTTACCTACTCCATGACATTTAAACAAATTTTGAAATTTGAACTACAAACAAATGGAGGGAAACAAACTTGGAACATACCTAGGAACCTAGACCTTATGAAAATATTATTATTTATCTCCTAGCTAGCAAGGATGCTCCTGCATCATGGGTTCTAATCCCTGTCTAGGTCTGGCCTGTCCATTTTGCCCAGGTGTTCAGAACATACTCGGGCTGACTAAGCAAGCCCAGACTGCACCCTAGGCGGACCCATCAGAAGCTGAAAGGGTCCAAAAAGCAAGTGCATTTTTTTAATGTTTTAAAAATATCTGAAAGTTGATTTTTTGAAGCATTTGGAACTTGTTTTATTGCAATAAAAAAATGATAAATGGCATGCTATGAAAGTCCCTATGACCACGAAGGCCATCATTTGGGCTTAGTGGCACTGCCATTCAACACTACCAACCCTAGACTCCCACTCTAGTTCATAAAAGATAAATTGTTTTGCATTCCGCCAGATGGAAAAGCAGCATTTTTATCCCTTTGTATTGCTCGAAATTACAAAATCGCTGTTTTTTCCACTTTTCTGAATTTTTAGCAGATTTTAGTTTCCTGAGGTTTTTCCAATTAAATCTTGAGAGCTTGAATTTATTTATAATTTTGGTTTTCTGATTCCACGTAATAACACAACATAAACCAGTTTAATTTATCTTGGCATTTATGATTTGGCAATCAGCATTGAATCATCAATTATCAGCCATGTTCTCAAGAGTCAAGACTGTATTTAATATTATACATTTTGAACAAATTATGGTTATTTTTATGTTTATATATGTGTGTGTGTGTGTGTGTGTGTATGTGTGTGTGTGTTGTACAGCTGGACCCAGCCATACTGAACATGGGGAGGAAAAGACGTTGGGGAACTGCCAAATCTGAACTTGAATCGGCAAAAGAACTTTTAAAATGTAAAAGTTCTTGCATTTAAAACCAATCATATTACTCTTCACTTACCCCCTTTGGCTGCAGTAAGCTATTCCATAGTTTTTATAACTTGCCAGGTACTCGTGAGACTATTTCACAGTTGAGCAATTCACCCATTTACTTGTGAGTTCTTTTGGCAAGTTTTACAAAGAAACGTGTGGTGAATACCTGGCAAGTCAGCAGGAGCAACTCATGTACAAATTCTTTGTTGAAATTTGCTGAGTTTTAATCAATTTTTTTGTCAAGTTTTAAATTAAGTGTTTTATTAATTTGCTGAGTTAAGCTGACTTTTTTCCAAGTCACCGAATCTGATTCAAAATTGTGTCTAGCAAGTTTTTCCGACTCATGAGTCTTCATCCTATGGGCAATTCCAAGTCCAGTAACATACTTTGTATTTTGCGAAATGGAAAAAAAATTTAAAAAGTAAAAATTTTAGGAGTGAGGTGTCATGCACACGTACAGTGTCATGTTGAGTATGTCAAGAGTCAACAAACATGTAATGTCAGGAAATGCAAGAGTTTCTTGTACAGATAAATCCTAGTCCTTCATGCTGTTATGAAAGGATTCTGTGATCAAATGCCACTAGGTGAAATCTCCCAATATGAAAGCCATTTTGAGTAGTCTAGAATCCAGATAACCAACCTGAATTGCCATATAGCATTATAGAAAGGGGTAAGCTAAACTACAAAAAAAAGATGAAACTGGATGCTTTTTTTAAGGGCATTTCTTTAAGGGGTGTTAATTGATTGAATTGGCACCAAATTTTCAATACATGCTGATGAAAGTGGTATCTTTGGACTTTGGGTAGATACCTTTCTTGTTTCTGCCAGTTGCTTTGCCTGCACAGTGTTAGACATTAAATAATTCTACTGCAATGTACGCAACACAACATGATGGAAAACACTCTACAAATTGGCGAATTTGGACTCTTCTGTAATATTATCCCAAATACCTTTTCTTAAATGTCAGAATCTTATACAGTTTGGTATCCCAAAAAATATTTAACAGTTTACCTCAGATTTCTCAATCCCCACCAGAAGCAGAAGAAATACTTCTCAAGGAATTTTGAGGAGACAATCCCAGATTGCCAAGCACCCCCATAAATACCAAAATTAAAAGTGATGGTTGAATTATTTGCATCGCAATTATTTATTACTTGTGTAGTGTTCATCCACTGTTGACGAGCAGAACTCAAACCATCACTCAAACTGTCACAATCTAAAAAGTCAAGCTGGCAATTTGATATACTATCACTTTTACACTCGCTCCGCCAACATGTGTTTTGGCGTTCAACAGCCAACAGATACCAAGAAGCACCTAAAACCTGTGTGTCAATAAAGCAGAAGTAACCACTTAACAATCCTCTTATAACATATAATGTATTATCCAACTTTTTATCCGGGTTACATTATAAAAGATTTTAAACAAAAAGAGATATAAAATAACCTTCTTTCCAGATTACATGGAGAAAACAAGCAAAGAAATATGATCTTAAGAATTACAACCCATGTGTGCACTTGGAAAACTTACTATCATGTATGAAGTATCACATTATTTTTATCGGACAAAAGAAAATCCCACAACAGTGATATCCCAAGCATGAAAGAACTTACATGGCTAGCTAGCATGTAAAGCAATAAGTTGTATGCAGCTCCAGCCCAAGCGGTCTTGGTAACAACTCCAGTAGTTCTAACAATTTCGGATGTTAAAGGAAAGATTAAAAACAACCTGGGAAAATACTGGAACAGGACAATCATAGCCAGGACATTCTTGGTGTGATCAGCACTTGACCTTCTTAGAGCAGGTATTACACTCCAGATGACAAGCTGCAAAAACCTTTCAAGGAGTAAGCACCAGTTTAAATTATCCAAAATGAAACATTGAAAAGAATAAAGGACTCTCTCTCTCTCTCTCTCTCTCTCTCTCTCTCTCTCTCTCTCTCTCTCTAATGTTATTTGGGTTGTTTCACAGTCATGCTAAAAAAACTAAAGGTATTTTTTTCGATTCATCTAGGGCAAAAAGGCTAACATGCTCATCAACTCAAGACAAAATATAGTTTTAATCTTTTTGACAGAAAAGAAACCTACAATTACACACTTTCATTGTTCAACTAAAAGTAGAGACTGAATAGTGCAAGTACACATACAGATTGACTAAGTTTAAACATAACGATACAAATGCTTTGGTAAATAAAATTAAGGGATCCATATAAAGTGACAATATCCAACTTCAAGCAATCTGCAATATAAATCTTACAAACTCACTAAAAGTAATTTAATCTACCTAAACACACATAAGAAAAACATCTCCAAAGCAATTTAGAAGTGAGATAGGTATTACTAAATCATAATAAATAAATAGCAAATTTTGGATTAACAATACTCTGTGAACAATTTCAACAAGAAGTGTGTTTTGAAATCACCACTAGGAATCTAAGTGCAAATAGCACTTATTTATGACATTTATAAAATTAATGAATGAGAAGCAAATCAAAAAGCTCAGTACAACTTCTACCCTAAGTACAGACTACATGCATGCAGTCCAAGCTTTATTGCAAAACTGTATCCACTAATTCTAAAACTAAACCCAAGAAATCTCTAGTTAGAGTACTGATAAAGATTACTACAACTAACACTAGAACTCACATCTCTTGCATGATAAGAGATCTAAATAGACATCTCAAAATAGAGAATCACCAAAAAGCACATAGGGCTTAAATAGAGATAGCTAAAAATAGTGCAACCTACAACTAGCGCTAGCTTAAAAATGGATTTTCAAAATATGCCCATCCTTGAAAACAGTGGCAATTAAAAACAGCACTAACTATAAATAACTCAAGGTAAAAATAGCAAATCTAGACAAGTAGTCTAAATGGTGATTCTAAAAAAGCTTATGTTCTAATCAGATTAAAATCCTCTAAAGATAACTATAACTCTAAAAAAAACTTTAATGTTTAAATTTGAAAAACCATTGTTCAATGAACCTTAGCAACTCCTAGTAGGCCCATATTAGGTGTGCACACCTTTAATGCAATTGTAATTTTCAAAACTTCAAACTGATTCTTCCTTATGAGGGGTGCACTTAACAACCAAAAAACTACTTTGAAACATAGAATTCATTTCCTTCATATAGGTGCACACCTATACATGCAAAGTTTAACTTGAAAATGTAAAAACCATTATGCTTTGTCAAGTGCACACTTGACAATATAAATCTAGACTTCTGTTTTTTAACTATTTTTCACTCAGGTGTCAAATTCTTTGTAGGAGACCACCCTAGTTGGCAACCAATTTTTTGCACTTTCCCTTTCACTTTCAATTAATTAGTATTTAAGCATAATTTCAAACAGTTTTCTTGCATTAAGAACTATGATGTTTCTGCTGTAATTTCATTTTTCAGTTTGGTAATATGTTTGAAACTCACATTTATGAAGCATATGATATGTGTGAAAATAAACTTATATGCTCAGAAAAGTAGAACATTTATTGACTGACTAATACAAATAATCATTTGTACCCAACTGAAAAATCAATACCCTTTACTACTTAATAACATATTAAAGATTACAAGGGCAATGAAATAACAAGCTGACCTTTCATTAGCAAGCACCAATCTAAAAGGGAGATGCCAACGTTCAGCAATATAAACAGCAAAAGGAAAATGTCACTGAATCACAATGTTTGCTTAGAAGACTCAATTCGAATATAAGTCTGCAAACTGTATTGGAACACTCAGAAATTCCAAACAGCACTTGAAAAGAACATGGGAGACTTTTAAGTAAGATTGGTTGCCACAAACTCTCCAATCTTCAACTCATCCATTGAAAGTGTCCACAAGCAGCACCAAATCCCCCTCAAACTGTCCTCTTCTCAATGTGCTAGAGTTTGAGGGAATGAACAGCAGCAAGATCTTCAGTTAAGGGCCACAAGCTGTCCCGCTAAACTCACGCCTATAAAGAGAAGAATCCCACAATGCTACAGCAGAAGCTTCTAACTCGAAACTACCTCCAATCTCCCATAAACATTCCACCATTAATTAAAATAGAGAGCCACATGGTGCATGCCCATGCACTGATAAAGAGATACATAAATCTGCAAGTAGAATATTAAGAACTCCAAACCTAGAGTTACCACTCCACATGCCTAAGGCAAAATGCTCATTGAAAATAAATCACCGATGGCTCACCATTAGAATCCCCCAAGCGCACAATATAATTATCAAAACCTTACGCCCAAGATAAAAAACATAATGAACTGCTCATACCAAGAAGAATAGAGAGGTCCAAATACAAGCAACTTGCCAAACCTTAATCATAGAAATTTGTCTTGAAAGAATTCTTCACCATTTACAAAAATTCAATCATTAATCTCCAATGCAAAATCTGAGTGACTCCACCAAATATTAGCTAGGGTAGATCTTTCACCACCAGAGCCAATCTTCTCCAAAAGGGTTTTCATCCTCAAAAAGGCTGAGATGAACCAAGTCCAATCTCTAGAACCACAAGGGTTTTCAGACAAGAGATAATAAACTTCAACATTGAGAAGATGAGCTCCAAAATACCTTTTTATAAACTCCAAGCTCAACGCCCTAATTAGGGTTGTGCAATCTTTTAAATTTAACTTTATCAACTCCTTATGTCTCCCTATGTTGGTGCCTACTTCTAAAAAGCACTTAATTAAATAATTTAAAACCTTATAACTATAAATAGCAATTTTCTTCGAGAACCCAAGAGAACCCAAAAATATTAGCACCAAGCAAGCACTTACTATAAATAGCAACTATCAACGAAACCCGCTAAAACTGAGAACTGAGATCACCAAGAATATAGGAACACTCCTTGCAAAATTGGAAACCTCCAGGAAACCCTAAAAATTGGCCAACCCTAGCAAAATAGGAAGGCATAAAAATGGAGACATTACATTCTTTTCAAACTTATTGACCTCTTTTCCTTTGCAAAGGTACACCCATGTTAATGCAAATTTGAACTCAATCTTTGTTGATAATAAAACAGACTGAAAGCAACAAACAGAAAATGACACAATGAACACAAAGAACACAGCAGTACCCTGGGAAAACCTCCCTCTTGGAGGTGAAAAATCAGCATGCAACATTACACAATTACTTCAACACTTGAAGTAGTATATAACTCAGAGCATCATCATAATGAATCTGAACTAGGGCATAATCAGAATCATGACAACTTATCTGCTATCACTCAGAATACAAATCAATGTATATCTGATTGGGCGCTGACCCTGAGAGATAGTTTGCTGATCAGAAATGCAGTTCGCCACCTGGGAAGAGAAATCGCAGCCTCAAGAAAAAGTTCGCAGTCCTTAGGTTTGCTTTCGCCTGATGTAGACCATTTGCTTGATCTGAAGATGTCTTGCAGCCCTTAGAACAAGTTCGCTGGCCTTGTAGGTGAATTCGTTAGCCCTAGATAATGTCTAGGATGAATTCGCTGCACAAGAGAACTGATATGCTAGAGTAATTCCCTGACCATAAGCAGAGGTAATTTGCTGAAGTCTATATTTGATGCTTGCAATGACTTGTATATATGTGTGTCCAGTTCGCCCATACACCTTAGGTCGGCCTTAACATGAGTTTATTCTTGTCGCTAAAACATAGGGTCAGACCCATAACAATTCACAAGTTACATGGGATAGGGTCTGCCCTATTTCATTCACAAGTTACAAGTTTTATTGCCCATTATGGGGCCAGCATAAATTACAAGTTACATCGCCCAATTAGGGCCAGAACTGAATAAGAGTTATACATTAAACTTTGCAAGATATTGTGGCTAAGGCCGACAGGCCAATTAGCCACCCAAAAGTGCTCGGTCGGCCCAAGAAGGAATCCAACCTAGCTATAACATCAACAATCTTGAAAACACCGTTTCCTTCACAATGGCGCACCCTTCATAAGTGATTTTAGATTCATAAATAAAACATGTTTCTCCTTTATATAAGTGTGCCCCTTTGCATGCAACTTGGTCTTTGAAAAGTCAATTTTTTTCCTTTCACAAACACATTTGAAAGCTCTATTGATGATCTACAAAGATAGAAACAAGAAACAATAAAGACAACACACAAAATGTGACTTGTGCTTTCAAAAGAGATAAGGGTTAAAGCTTTGAAACTTGACATGTCACAAAAATTTCATATGGGTACAGCACTTGGCAAAGGCTTAATGAAATCAATAGTGTATCAATTTCACATTATCAAGTCTCGGAATATGTTAGATTCCACTCTTAGTTAATCTTCTTGATCATACGTGTTTGTGGTTCTGGACAATATACTGAACGTAACTATTTTTTAATATAAATACAGTGCCATACTCTTATAACTATCCATGCCTATTTTTTCTAATTTTGTTGTATATACTCTTTTTGGGGGGATTGTTGTTAATTACTTTGGTCCTTGACCACCAAAGTTTGTCAAATATAATGAAGTTGGAGATGATGTTATCCTAAGTGTTAGCTAGCAAAGATTTAAGCATCCCATATTAGTTAAAAAGCAAAAATCCAAGTGACAACAGAACTAAGATTCCTCTAGAACATTGCAACAGAAAGAGGATGCTCAAGGAACCTAGGTTATACCCAAATCTGTCTAGAACAATATGATGTGAAAAGAACACATTGACCAATTGATGATTAATTTTCCCACTCTTGCCATACCACTATTTGTTGACATAAAATTAGCACAAGGAACAAGCATGTGAAACACAAAGTGTAATGATCCAGTTGAAGTAGAAGAACAAACTTCATCAAGAAGAACAAGATCTACTAAAGGATAGAACCTCTATGTAGTTAAGACCATGCTCAAGAAAGCAATCAGGAAGTCATGACCAAGAGTTCAAAGCACACAAGAAGAAACCAATGACTCTTGTGAGTGCAGGCAGTCAGAAGATCCACACAATTGGCTACTTTGAGAACCTTGAAAAATAGGTTTCTAATAGTTAGGGACAGAAGCCACTAGTTGGGCACGTATGTTAATAAGTTTGATCTCTTATTAAAAGCCATGTCAGCCAACCAAATTTCTATCGTAAGTATAATAATATGTGCTCAAGTTAAATTTCTCATTTTGGGCATCTAAATTGTGTAGGTTATTTATTAAGGCATTTTCAAAAGGAAGTTTTAAATACAAATAAAATGTGATTGGTCCATAAGTTTCAATCGATGCTTGTAGGATGCAGGTGAAATCCCTTGTCAGTGCTCTCTCTCCTTCGAACAACTCCTCCAGCTCTTCCTTGAGTTTACTACTTGTCCCCTTGTTCACTGGTTGTCCCATTATCATCGTGCCATGTAGTACGCTCCCATCATTCTAGGTTTAATTCGGCAACGGCGCCAGATGTTTGCCCTCTAGGCGAACAGTTTAAGACATACAGACAGAATACTTAACAAGAAACAGTAATGCCATAGATACCAGACAATAATATTAAGCCAACAAAAAAGATGCCATTTTAATTCATAATTGTGATACTGACAAGTTACATTACATGGTATATAAAGGTACCGAGGGGGTGCGAGGGACAACCGTCGCACCCGTAACTACCAACCCTTGGTTACATTACTAACAAAGTACTTCCTAATTAATTACTTTTTATTCCCATATGTACAATATTACCACCAACAAAGTTGTCTCACCACCTCAAGAAATATCATTCTATCTGTAGGATACCTAGGAAGCCTATAAGGTTCAGATTGAAATCCATGAATCTTTTGGTATGTGAAAGTGGGAAACTGTATGTACCATGATCCATACTGCTCAATCAACTCTGTTGCCTCCTTGGACAACCTCTTGTGAATTCCACCCTACAACATCCGTGTGATGTACATAGTGAATGCATCATTTGGTCTCTTATAATCTTCAATTTGATACATGTTCAACTGTGGATAGCATTCATAACTTCTGTACTGCCCTTGTCCATTCTCGACTTCACCTTTGCATATCAATCATTTGTAAGTAACAAATCGTGCAAGTAAATACATGAGAAAGGAAGTCATGGCAAATGATTTGGATCTCTCCACATTCCTCAACTAAAAATCCAAATTGTCACTTATGATTTTTGACCAATTGATCAATGTTCCCCTTAGACAATCCTGGATAAAATAAAACATCCATCCATGATATAATGCACCTTGTGACATTCCCATCACTCGGTTCATTAGGAATACCAAGTTGCTATATTCCTCTTTCAAATCCGTGCACATGAGAGTCTTGGGAGCCTTGGAATGATGAGCCCTAGGTTCGATCATCCATTCCTTGTTCACTATAGTTTTCCACACATCCATCCTCTTCTTGTACTTTTCTTCATATTCATCTTGTGTCCTATCTTTCATGTCTGCTCCACGTGGAATTCTGAACACCTCAACAATAGCATCCTCAGCTAGGAAAGCAATGGTGACACCCTTAGGAGTCTTGATCATTCGGGAGTGGGGATCGTGACATCTTGCACATTCCAAGATTAGCTCGCTGCACTATATGGATTGTGGAAATCTAGCGGCCTGATAAATACTGCTCTTCATGATGTTTGCATAAGTAGGGGAAGGAATCTGGTTTCCAATTCCGAACATCCACTGCTACATCTGGTCCATGTTCAGGAAATGCATGTTTGTGTCTGTAATCTCCATCCATCTAGATGACATCTTGGATTCTAGATAGAATCCACTCTCAACTATCTTCTAGTGTTCCTTCCAAATGTTAATTCCCGACTTCGACATAGCACCTGCATGAAGCTGGAAGTTAGAAACTTCGGAAAAAATCTTCCTGACAACTATTTTCAGAATTAAATTAGTTCTGACTTCTTTTAATTGAGACACTTTTAAGTATGGAAATCAAGATTGTTATCAATATTTTAAACGAATTCTGAAAATAGAACAAAAATGTGACAAGATTAGGGTATGAAAACCTCATGAATTTCATTAAAATCATCAATTTTCAGACTTAACAAAGTCTGAAGACACCTCCTTATACTATGAAATTTCATCACAATTAGAGTGCAAAAGAGTATACCGGATTGAGAAATGAACTAGGAAAGGTGTGAAAAGTAGGATTTTCACTCAAAAATTGTCTAAAGATGCCTTTCCAAGATCAACAATGGCTGCCAATAAGTCTAATGTAATGTCCCCATTTTGCGAGCATCAGAGTTTGTAAGAATTAACCTATCATTTGACCCTCATAGGCTAACAATTACTGATAGAGGGCCTCGTGTGGCAGTTACTTGGTGATTAGAGACATTACTCTTTAGCTGGATTCAGGTTTTGGCCTTTGCACAGGTTTTTTGACTCAAATTGGCACACTTACTATTTATAGTAAGTTACTATTTTGGGAGAGTCAGGGTTCCTATTAATAGAAAGACACCTGAGCAGAGCTTATTGGCAGTGTCGACCTTGATTGGGCCTTTGCAGCTATTTCTAGACTCAGTTCCACATACTTACTATTTATAGTAAGTCACTATTCAGGGTTTCTATTTTTAGACAGGCATCCAATCACATGGAGAATAGGGAGAGTCGACCCCTGGCTCAGACGGCTTAGCAATCAGACAAGTACATCAAGAGATATTAAAGTTTAAGTGACTTAAGTGATTTATTTAATATTTTAATATTATTATAAAGTTCTAAAGTAACTTTATAATAATAAAGTCACTTTAATATAATAAAGTGCGTTAAGTGAATAATTTAATGTGGGAATAAATCTTTTATCCCACATTGGCCAGGAAGGTGTTTGAGCTCTCTTAAGGAAAGAATAAAAGGAAAGGCAAGAGTTCATTCTCGGCATCCAGTTGATGAATAGTATTTTGATTGATTTTTATTGTGGAGCCTAGGGCTTTCGCAATTTTCTTCTTTGATCATAGGAAACGAAAACTTCCTATTGATAGCAATTTTGAAGGTGTGAAATAACACCTGAATTATTGCAGTTGTGGGAAAGAATACTTCAGTTCTTTCATTTGTGCAAATTGGTGAAGTTTTCTACAAGGGTTTGAAGTTTATTGTTGAAGAACATTTATAGTTGGTTGTGAATCATCCTTATTGGGCAACAAATTATTCAAGGTTTTAAGAGCAGATTGCAAGTTTGTTCTTGCTGCTACAGTGCGCATGAACAGTGCGCGTGAATAGTGCGCGTGAACAGTGCCGTGAACAGTGCGCTACAGTGCCGTGAACAGTGCGCATGAACAGTGCGCTACAGTAGTTGGAGTTCTATAGAAGGGGATTTAGAGAGGTTGAACAGCTATATATATGTGACAAGGGATTTGCATATGAGGAGAATCAAACCAATATATCAAGGCAGCCATTGAAATACCAGGTTTTCTATCTATGGTCATTGTATTAGAAAATCATTACTTCATTGCATCATTTTCTATTATGATTATATCATGAAATATTTGGAGGTCGCATATGTTTAATGGAGATATAATTTGCATATTCCACATTCAACATTGATCAGCCATTTAGCTTTCATGCCAATTGTTTGCTTAAATGCCTAATGGCTGTAGGTGTACTTTGGGATGCATGACAAGTGTTTATCTTAATGTCAACTAGCTATACTAGTTAATTTCAGTCATTACATATGTGTGGAAAGGTCTAAAACAGCTAGTATATCATTTCTATAACAACTTTGCATTGTTAGAAGCTTTCCATAACTTCATTTGCAGCCTACAAACCCAAAGAAGACAAAGAAAGAATTCACTACAGCGGCTTCAAACATTGTATGCCAAATGTTTGACAATATTCCTTGGTGTTCAAATAAGCAAAAACAGGGTCAGATTAGCCAAGGGATATTACATCTAAAGACAACCTGCAACTCTACAAATTAGTCACTTAAATCATGTTGCAATCGCGTGAAATGCAAAAATTTGATGAAAATAATTTTCCCATGATGAAAACAATCAATTCCAGGTATGTATGTAGAGCTGGTAAAAGAAAGATTTTCTGAAGACAAGTCTGAAAATGTGTGTTTCAGACTTACAAGCACCTTGCAAAGTGATAAGAAACCCTGGAAATGATCACAAAATGTCATATAAATGCCCTCCAAGTAAAATCGCTAAGGTTGGGAAAGGGCTGGAAATGAATATTTTCTGAGGACAGCCAGCAACAATAGTGTCTCGGACCTGCAACAGCGATAAAAAGTTCTGAAAATGTACTGAAAACTCCTCCAAACAGCCACTAGACAAAATCTCCTAAGGTAGAAATGGGCAGGAATGAAGTATGAAGTCTAAAGATCGAACTCCCAGCCAACAATGGAGGTGAAAAATCTTCAGCAATGGTGAAAATGTGAAGGTCTGAAGGCAATCACAGCGAATTATCAGCAATGGCGCCACCCAAGATGGAAGAAAATCACCAAAATATAAAGGAAGTCAACCTCCCAATCAAAATCGACTTTCTTCAATAATGGCGCCACCCCAAAAAATCGCCTAAGGAGCAATGTAGCACTCCAAACTCACTCCAATGGTGCTCAAAAAAAATCACCTAAGGCTGAATAGGCAGAAAATGATCATCAAACATCAACTTCAACCCCAATGGTGTCAAGAAGACACTTAGCAAAAATCACCTAGCTGGAAAAAATCGCCAAACTTAGCCACTTGGATGCCACACTCAGCAAATATATTAATAAAATACTGCTGGCCTCCCTCTTTTAAACTAGTTTTCACCTCAAGTTTTCACCACACAAGCAATGTAGGATAAAACTATGCCTTTATACTTGCCTGGGGAAAATCGATTTGCTTCTAGATGGTAAAAATCATTTAATGTTTATTGTAAATCTTTTATTAATTATTTTTTTATTTTTAAATAATCATTAGTAATCACAAAAATAATTAACTTTGGGGCATCCTTATTAAAAAAATTTAAAAATTAAATCACTTGCCCCCTCTAGGGAAAATCGCCCCATATTGGGATAAAAATCCCAATTAAAAACTCATCAAAACTTTTAAAAATTCATTTGGGGGAAAATCGCCCCTTATTGGGATAAAAAATCTCAATAAAATTTCCATCAAGTTGCACAAAAATACCTTCAAGGGAAAAATCGACCCTTGTCTGGAATGAAAAATTCCAACTTAAATTCGTCATTCAGCTCAAAATCACTTTGGGGAAAAATCGACCCCTGCCAAGATAATTTTCCAGATCAAAAATCATCAGTCTTTACTGGTGGAAATTCGCCTCACGTCTAGAATTACTATCCGCATTAAAATCCTTAAAATCTCATCATGAAAAGCTCTGGTGGAAAATCGATTGTCATCAGGAATCATTATTTCAGTCCTCATCAAAGTCATCCGCAGTCCTGGTGGAAAAACATGGGTCATCAGGAGGATTTCCCAACACTTAGTCAAAATTCACCTCCCTAGTGGGAAATCGCCCCATGTCTGGATTCTAAATGGGGGGAAAAATAAGTCCATCAGGAATCCAGTGGAAATTCATCTCCCATCCGGATTTTGAGTGGGGGAAAATCATGGGTCATCGGAAATGTGGGGGGAAAAGCACCTCCCATCAGGAATTTTGACATTTTGACCCCTAGAACATGGATTTTCATCAGGAATTTAACAATTTAACCACTCAAAATCATCTAGACACTTAAAATTTCCAATAAAACCCATCGGGACTTAGGCAAATTTACCAAAATTTGAGTGAAACAAAAGGAAATCTATCAAGATAAAGTGCAAAATCAACTTGAATAACTTCCTAGGAGCGAGAAAACAACTCCTAAAGGTCCTCAAACACCTAGGCACTTAAAAATCACCGACAAGGACGTTGAAAAACACGTTTTGGCTCAAAAGGTTTACACTTAGACAAAATTAGAATCATTTAAAATCTCAACTTTTACACACTTGATCCTATAACTTCAAAACCCTAACGACAAATAGGCATGATCAAAAATCCGAGACTCGGGCACGGGAACGCAAAATTGCCCACTATGCTACCAAAACCTTAAACTAACCAACACAAAAAGCAAGAAAGAGGGGTCCCCGTTTGCAATGGGGCGATGTGTGAAAAGGTCACAACATTACCCTATCATACCCTTGAACATGAAGCTTTAAAGGTAAATTTGCAAGCTATAGCAGTTGGAGTGATCAGAAAGCTACCTATACTTTTCCCTACAATTGTCTTCTCTTACATTTCTTTTCTTCTCTCTCTTTCTTCATCACTAATTCTCTATCATTCGGCCATAAATCTAACAAAAAGAGGATCACAATGTCAAACAAGCAACTGTGCCTACATGCCTTGGACTGCCCTTGTGAGCAAATATGCCATTAGACAAACCTTTGCATGCCATTTTTATGGTGCCACTCTACTCTTCCATAGCACTTTGCTCTCACCTACATCTCCCTTCCATGTACTATCACTCTTTTGCATGCCTTCAGCAATGTAAGGTAAGGTACATCAAAAGGTTTGTTATATCTATTTACTACTATATCTAATAAATTAAATAAATGAATTAATAATAGAGATGACAATGCATAGCAGATACAATAGTCAACTATATCTTTATACGCACATAGAATTGTTATAGAAGAAGACCAAAGATGATTAGCCAAGGATCAGAGTTGATCTGACTAGATCATACTACTTTCCTTGACAATACACAATATATTTAAAGGACCCAATGGTTGCCAAGAGGAACACAACCAATGCTTATAACTATTTGATGCTTCTAACAACCTGATGTCAACAAACACTTAATACATAGCCGAATAACAAATATTATCATAACCTAAAAATAGACATTGTATGCTAACTACATCATCTCTCCAAAAAGAAAAAGTCATCTTCCAAATGACAAGTAAACATCAAGTAACATGAAGGAAATTGATAACACTAGTGTAGACAATGAATTGTACTTTGCAAGCTCAAACTTGGACTGTGCTTGGAAAATCAAAGAAGTGTAGTGTAGATCTAGGAGCAAAACTCCCAATGTGGTCAAGGGGCAGCACCCCTGTTATGTGACTTTTTCCCCAACAGAAGATAAAGTTATGAAATAAACCTTTCGAATTAACAGGGGGGTAAAATTTGTGTAATATCCTAATCTAATCTCTGAAACCAATCAAACAAAGGAAAGCTTTTATGGTCTAGGTGTGGCAGGCCTAGGACACCTCCATGTTAGTTAATAGCAAAAACAATAATTAGACTTAGCTAGAATAGTAAGATAAGAGACATTACATAAAGGCAGCAATGATACGTAAATAAGGAGAGCAGTGACTTCAATATACAATGCAGCAAATAAACCATTAAAGACCAAATACAATGATTATTTACTAATCAAAGGTTATCATTTCATCATATGCAATCAAACAGTGATAATATCGGACCACATGACACAAAGTTTATTGTTTATAATCTATGGCTTAATGATGATGATCAAATTTAGCGGCTTCAGACTCTAAAGAAAGATACATAATATGTATCACTATGCAGCAATCAGTAATCATTTTTAATAGTTGACAATGCAGAGTCCAATAAATAAAGTACTGCTAAGTTTGATCAGCGAACTCTTTAAGCAAAGATGCAACTTCACCATGGATTGGTGCAGCTTCATAAGATTAAGATGGCAAACAGACATACATATTAATACGCTGATCATTCAAAAAGTCAATTCAATCGAAGGTGGCAATACCAAGTAATGACCTTCAAATATAAGAAATAGAAGCACGATTCAGAAATATATTGGTTGGTAAATTAATATGTATTAAGTAATCTTGGATAAATGCATAATGATAACCAAAGCCAACGTATTGTGAGAAACAAAGCATGATACGGCGATTGCTTGTGGATAGAAATAATACACGAAGAATAATTAATAATATCAATCAGAAAAGCATATGATGGAAATCATTGGTTATAATCTAAACAACTTAGAAGCATGATTAGTTAAGTTAAAGAGACATGATTGAGGAGATAGAACTCCGCACATCATGACCACTTGAACAGATATTAATAGAGGATCATAAGTTTCTTCCAAGGCATGGAATAATTGTTTACTAGACTTGTTTCATACTCTAATGCTTGAAGAGCCATTTAGTAGCCAAGGAAGAGGTGATGTTCCATCATTCCCTTTGTAGGCTAGGCGCACAAGTATAAGGTTATCATTCAGATAGGGTATCAATAAGACATCGCAGGGACATAAGGTTAAATAGCAGAAAAGGCGATAAAGACTGTGACAGTCATCTCTCATATATGTATATTCACATGATCACAGAGATTACATTCCAAAACAGCAGCTGTATATATATAACAAAGTCACTTGTTCACATACAAATTACATTACTGAACTAATCCATTATAATTGTATTAAAAAGAGGATAGGTTTGCAGCAATACCTGGCCGATTTATATCCTACCATCAGTATTTAAATCAGACTTCTTAACTGCTGAGTCCCTAATAAATTATAAGGGTAGTTGGCAACATTATCAGTTAAAAATCCTCATTCTCTTACTTAGCCATTGATATAGCAAATATAGGCATATCTATATCCATTTTTATACTTCAATACAACTCTTTATGAATGACTGGTTCATTGCAGCATTAGACATTTAATCATTAAGAAAATAGGGCAAAATTTGAATTGACTCCACAAGGGACATTACAAGTGGTATCAGAGCTGGTAAAACCTGCCAGCCCGTGGATAAATTTATGAGTGAGAGAGAGAGAAGGTATTACAACAGGGAGACAAGAAACAAGTGGCAGGCTGCCCAAGCCCCGGAAGGTGAGACAACCTCAAGAATTTTAGGTATCCACAACGACTCAACATCAAACAACAGCCCAGAAGCCTCATCAAACAAACAAAGAAGCTTAAATATGGGAGATAGAGGAGATATCACCGACCGTTTGGATCAATTCATGGCTGAACAAAGAAATACTCAACAAAGAATGGCACAATTAATAAATATGTTAACCTAAACCATGATTAATACCAATAACAATCACAATAACAACAACAATAACCACCAAGGTGGTAACTATGGGGGCAATGATGAAGACAATTCAATCCACAATAGAACTCCAAACCGACAGGTACATACAACAAGCTCTAGACCTATGATAGCTACTTTCCCACCAAGAGTAGAACACCAAGAAGGCAATGAACCCACGTTGGTGGACTTACAAGATCAATTCCGCCAAGATTAGGTAGATGGAAGACTGTAAACTGAAATGTCCCTTAGGGACTACATGGACTTGAGAATGAGGCATTTACCCAACAAAGGTAATCAAGATAGTTACTTGATCTAAAAAAAAAGATTGGCAAACTCAATTTGACCTACTTTGACGGTTCGGGAAAATTTACAGCATGTGCTTGGGTGCAAAAAGTAGATACATATTTCCAACTCAACCCAATGGCGAAGGAAGAAGGAATCAAGTATGCTGCCTTACATCTCGACGAATTGACGCATGAATGGTGGCACCATGGCATGATCACTATGGGCCCATGCACAAATCACATCATATGTGGAATTCATGGAAAAACTGATAGAAAGATTCGACAACAAGGATCCCGAGCTCCACTTCAAAGACTTAGCACAACTTAAGCAAGGAGGATCAATTGATGACTACATCATAAAATTCCAGAGACTTTCCGTATTGATAACCAAGATTTCCGAGAGAAGATTGGTTGTCTTGTTTATGAATGGCTTAATGGAACCCCCAAGAGATTGGGTCAAAGCTCTCAACCCAAGTACTCTACAAAAAGAAATCAAGAAGGCTCAAGATATGAACTCAAGTGAATCAAGTATGCTGCCTTACATCTCGACGAATTGGCGCATGAATGGTGGCACCATGGCATGATCACTATGGGCCCATGCACAAATCACATCATATGTGGAATTCATGGAAAAACTGATAGAAAGATTCGACAACAAGGATTTCGAGCTCCACTTAAAGACTTAGCACAACTTAAGCAAGGAGGATCAATTGATGACTACATCATAAAATTCCAGAGACTTTCCGTATTGATAACCAAGATTTCCGAGAGAAGATTGGTTGTCTTGTTTATGAATGGCTTAATGGAACCCCTAAGAGATTGGGTCGAAGCTCTCAACCCAAGTACTCTACAAAAAGAAATCAAGAAGGCTCAAGATATGAACTCAAGTGAATCCAAGAACAAAACTCCGTCAAAGGTATCATCATCACAAGAGGACAAAGCCAAACAACCCATCCAAAAAGAATGGTCAAAAATAGTTTCTCTATATTATAGAAATACACATTAGATGTGTTAAGATTTTTGATCTTACATATATCATCTTAAAATAATGTATTTTTAATGCATTTGTGGGATTTTTGTGGCCAATAAGCCAACCATGTTTTCTTGATGATAATGCACATTTTGTGCCAGCCGTACAATTCATCCACTAGCAAATGTACATAGAGTGTTTTTGAACACATTCGTTCCAAGAAACACAACAGTCTAATGCAACAATGGATGAAGAATGATGATGTTTGTTTACCACAACCTCCATATGAAGCTAAATAAATATAGAGGTTAGAGTTTTGAAATACTTGCTCTAGTAATTATAAATTGTTTATCATTGTTTTTGTTTCCATTTGAATTTCCAAATCTAATTTCTATATGGAAAAATGAAGTACCATTGCGGGAGACCAACCAATTGACCTCGACAAGATCGATCAAAATTTTGAGCTGATTGCAAGTGATGATGTACTTCTTGATCTTTATGATTTTGATATCCTACCAGAGGCCAACACTGATAATGATGCGGTTGAAGGCCTTAGGAGAGGCTTGTTGTGACATTTTCACACATCACCCCATTCCAAATGGGGACCCCCCTACTTTTTAGGTCCTTTTGGTCTTTGGGTTGTGTTCCTTTGGGTCTTTTCGTAGCAATCCCTTCGGTCTCCCCAAGTCCCAAGTATTTTGATTGATTCTGATCAAGTCTACAAGTGTTTTGAGTAAATTTGACTAAGTCTGAAACCTGTTTTGTCTATTTTAGGGTTTTGCCCTTCAGAATTGTTGACACCTTTTCACACATCGCCCCATTGCAAACAAGGACCCCCCTCTTTCCTTCTTTCCGCATCATGTTAGTTTAGGGTTTTGGTAGTTAGGTGAGAAATTTCGAGCTTTCAATGTTCGAGTCTCAGTTTTGAAGTGATCATGCCTAAGGTACAATTAGGGTTTTGAATTTTGAATAGGATCAAATGTGTAAAAATGTCAAATTGCTAATGTGATCCTAAATTTTGTACAAGTTTGAGGTTGCAGCAAGTTTTAAATTTGAGCATAAATATGCCTAAGTGTTGCAAGTCGGTGATATTTTTGTGCTTGAACGTCAAAGAGTCCCTTTAGGAGTCATTTTCTTGCTCCTAGTAGGTAAATTAAGTCAAAATTACACATTGTCCCGATAGATCCCAATTTTCCCACTCAAAATCTAGTTGAAATGGTGAATGTCCCGATGCATAACGATGAAATTCGATAGGTCCGGACACCTTTTGGTGTGAAAATCATCAAAGTCCTAATGGAAAACATGAAATTAAGGTTCTAAATCAGTTTGTCCCAATGGAGGACGTTTTTCCCTTGATTTTTAGGACTTTGTCCCAATGGAGCGCGATTTTCCCCACCATGTGTCCTGATGAAGGGTGTTTTTCCCCAAGAGTCCTGATGGACCACGTTTTTCCACTAGAAGGCCTGAAAATTTGACTGAGTGTTGGACTTTGTCCTGATGAAGTGTGGATTTCCCAAGGGATGAAAAGTGATGTGTGACAAAGTTCTGTGTGGACAAAATTCCTTATCCAGATAGGGGTCATTTTTCCCAAGGCCAATTTATGGACAAAGTTGATGAAATTAATGAAATTCTTGTGTCCAGATGGGGATTGAATTTCCCCACAATGAGATGTGTGGACAAAAATGACAAAATGAATATGATTTTGGTGTCCAGATGAGCCACGTTTTTCCCCAAGATGATTTTTTTGGACAATGCAAGTAAAATGACGAATTCTAAGTGTCCTGATGAGGGTTGAATTTCCCCGTGGTGGAATTTTTTAGCAAAGTGAATGAAATGAGGAAATTTATTGTGTCCAGGCAGGGGTTGCTTTTCCCCAAGTGCCTCCTGTGATGAGTTATGGTGAAATTTAATGCAAATTATTGTCCCAATAAAGATCAATTTTCCCCAAGTGGCTTAAATTTAATGCAAGTGAAAGATTTTAAATGCAAATGTGCCTAAATTTAATTGTTTTGTCTGATTGCAAATTATTTAATGCCCAGCAATTATTATTTAATGTTAAATTTTAATCAAATTTTAATCCCAAGGCAAATCAGTTTTCCCCCAGGCTGTTATAAAGGCAAAGTTTTATCCCACATTGCTTGTGTGGTAAAATATCAAGGTGAAAATGTGTATAAGTTGCCCCAGCCAGCATTAAAATAATAATATAAGTTGCTGATGTGACAGTTAAGTGGCTGATTGGACACAAGTTGAGGGTCCCAGCTGGGTGATTTTTGCCCAAGTGTCATTTTGGACACCATTGTTGAAGAGAGTTGCAAATTGAAGAGGGCAATTTGCCCAATGGACACCATTGTTGAAGAGAGTTGCAAATTGAAGAGGGCAATTTGGCCAATCAGACCTAGGCGCCACCATTAGAGGAGTTAACAGTGATTTAAGTGGCTAATTGAGCCACATTTTTGGCAATTTGGGAGTGTGGCGCCATTATTGTGGAGCCACGATTTTGTATGTGGCTGATCACTTTGCATTTTTTGGCGATTTTGGAGATTGTTGTATGGCGCCATTGCTGGTGTATGAGGAAAATCTGAGTCTGG
Organism: Cryptomeria japonica; assembly: GCF_030272615.1. Classification (NCBI taxonomy): domain Eukaryota; kingdom Viridiplantae; phylum Streptophyta; class Pinopsida; order Cupressales; family Cupressaceae; genus Cryptomeria; species Cryptomeria japonica. Next base: position 859,326,216 of record NC_081409.1, read on the forward strand.
CACCATAGCTAGAGATTATTTTGATGCCATTGTTAGGTGCCATTTGCTGATAATTGACTGGAGATTTCATTTCCAGATTTGAAACTCCATTTCCAGCTAAGGCAATTTTGTTTGGGCATCAATTTTGGAGAGTTTGGGAGCATTTTATGTGGACACCATTGCTGGTGCAAGTCTGAAACTTAATTTTCTGAGTTGTCTTCAGACTGAAACTTCATTTCCAGCCACATCATAATGCCCAGATGTGACCATTTCTGAGTTTTGGAATGTAAAACATTTCAAATGCAAGTACGTGACATGGCTGTGACCACTTCCAGTCACTGATTTTTATCATTTGCAGGGTGTTTTCAGACTTTTGGAAGCCATTATCAGACCTTGGAGAGGTGTCTTCGGACATTGGAATCAAAAAATCAGACTTATACACCTCATTTTCCAAGTGTTTTCATACTTGTGGTATACTTTTGGACCTCATATTTATTGTTTTCTGAGTATCCAGCTTGTCCTCAGACTTAATTTTCCATGATCAGACCTTATATCTGTCTGAAATTTGAGGTTTTGTGAGGGTTTTAGACCCCAATTTGATTAAATTTTATATTGTTTTCAGAATTTGTGTTCCAAATTGGTGAAATTTCTGATTTTAGTTCCTTAAATTTGTCAAAATCATTAAAAATCAGAACTAAAGAAATTCTGGAAACAAGTTATTTCAGTTATTTTTTCCATGATATTTGACTTCGGGCTTCATACAGGTACAATGTCTAAAGCCGGGATCGCTACAAGGAAGGAATAATTCAGAATTGTGCAAGAGGGCTTCTATCTAGACTCTCAGTTGGCATCCCGATGGAAGAAAATTAAGGACATGAACATGGAATTCCTAGAGTGGATGCGGCAGAGGATGTTCGGATTGAAGAATCAACTTCCCTCCACTCTTTCCACCAATATCATGAAAAGTGGAATATATCAAGCTATTGGCTTCCCACCATCCGTACAATGCAATGAACTTGTTGTGGAATGTGCTAGGAACTATGATCCAATTACCCGGATGATCAGGTAAACTAAGGGGACTGTGGTCACATACCTTGCCAAAGATGCAATCATAGGAGTGTTTGGAATCCCGAGGAGTGCAGAGTCCAGACATGCGAGAGAAGACTAAGATGAATATGAAGCTAAGTTTTTGAAAAGGGCATAATCATTCACGACGGTTGTGAACAAAGAGTGGATTATTGAGCCTTGGTGTCATCATTCTAAGGTACCCAAGAGGCTCCTATGTATGGACTTCAAGGACGAATACAGTGATCTAATATTCTTGCTCAATTGAGTGATGGGAACACCTCAGGGAGCCTTGTTTGAGGGTTGGATGTACTATTTTATTCAGGACATATCAAAAGGAACAATGATTAATCGGGCCAAGATTATTAGTGATAATCTTGACTTCCAGTTGAGAAATGTGGAGAAGACCAAGACGTTCAATATGACTTCCCACCTTGTATACTTGCTTGCTAGATTTGTTGTATACAAAGGACTAATATGCAAGGGCGAAGTTGAGAACGGGTCAGGATAGTACAGAGTTTGAGTGTTATCCACAACTTCATATGCACAAGATTGAGGACTATAAGAGGGTTAACAATGCTTTCACCATGTATATCACAAGGTTGTTGCGGAACAAGATCCACAAATGGTTGTCCAAGGAGGCAACACAACGTATTGAGAAATATGGACGATTTCCTACCTTCACATACCTACGGATTCAAGGATTTAGATCCAAACCATCCAAACTTACTAGGTATCCGACAGATAGGATGATCATACTTGAGGTAGTGAGACAAATTTTGGAATTTGACTTCATCCAAAAGGAGATTCACAAAATAGGGATAACTCTCCCTATTGCATTAGGGAAGACTTTAGAGGTGTGTCGCACTGCAGCTGCAACTAGTTCAGTCATTGGAGAACTTGAGTTCTATCACCTTGAGACTTATTAGAGCAGGGATCGATTTGATCCATTCACAAATATTTTGAAGATTAAGGGAGAAAGCTTTATACATAAGATTGGCATTGAGGATTACTAGGCTAATCTCATGGATGAACACATAGTAAGGAAAAGAATGTGGTCTCGAATGTCAGTGGATTTCACGAGGAAATGTGAGCTCTTCTCCATTCCAGATCAGATATGTGATGATAGTGATCACACTCATCTGCAGTATGAAAATGAAGTGAACAAACCTATCTTGTTGCCTAGTTGGACACAGCCAGAGGTGGTGGATTTGAATGTGCTTGTAAGAGAAGTGAATGGGTGGACGAGTACATCAATAAGTTAAGAGAAATGAACATCACCTTTACCTATGAGAAGATAATATGTGAAGAGCGTTCCCTTGATGATGATGAAAGAACACCTAGCGATATCAAGATACATGTAGATGAGGAGAGTCATGCTCCCAAGAGAAGGAAAGGTATGCCTGGAGAATCCCAAGCAAAGGGCAAGGAGATTGTTAGTCAACAATCAAAGAAGAAAAAGCATAAGTCTAGCACTCCTTTATCCACCACGAGTTCCTCTTTGGTGAAAGAGATTAATATGCCAGAAAAAAGCAAAGAGTTCGTACAATGTTCCAATACGGAGATCTTGCCAAAGAATAATCAGGAGTTGCATGCTACAGCACAATCGGTACCACCGAATGAAGATGAAGAGCAACCAGGATCTCCCACCATCCAATTGAATGTTAGTTTGGGCAACAATGTGTTTGATTTGACTAAGGATAAGGAAACAGATGATGATGTCATCTCAGCTTTGAGAGGACTAGAGTGAGAGATGTGCCTTGATGATGGGATGGGGATTTCCACCATTCCCGATTGGTTACTACAAAGCATGGAGAAAACGAAAATGATAGGGACACAATCCATTGAAGATATTAATGATTTTTTGGCAAGGACAGACAAAGAGAAGGAACAAAAGAAGGCTAATATATTCTCTAATGTGGCTAGAGATGAAACAGGTGTGTGAATTGCACAAGTGGCTATCCCAACGGGTGATGTGACCAAAGATGTGGCCACTCCCATGGATTATCAGATCACCACAATTGACCTTGGATGAACTACAAAAAAATAGGAGTTCCAGGAATTTGATGGTACGGTCCAGGCAATCAGGGCATGATTGGATAGGACAATTGAAAAGAAGAATATGTATAAGGATGAGAATAGGAGACTAAAGGAATACATTACAGGGATGAGTTCTCATAGGCATGAGGATCCCACTTTTGTCTCACCTATTGCAATCGATCACGGATTTCCCTTTGATCATGAGGCAACGAGGAATACACAAACAGAATTTGGAAAGTGGATTGAAGATGTTACAAAACAGATAAATGATTTCCTAGCTCAATTTGTCCAAGCATTTGACAAATCGTCAATGCTCATGTTCAGGATACAATATTTGGAAGGAGTTTGGGATGATTTCTAGCCAGTGCAGGAGAAGACAATTCCCCGCCTCAAGGCATTAAAGCGTATATCGATGCCCACATTAATCCAGGAGGCGTTTGTGCAAGGGGATATTTATAATTTTCAAGGATGGTATTGTTCATTGGCCATGCGAAGGTCCACTTATGATCATGCGAGACGAGATTATGTAGAGATGGAAGGATCGATCCAAGAGATTCAATCCAAAATCCTTACATCTATTGAGGAGTTGTTAGGGGTAGATGTCAGTGCTTCCAACGGTCTACACTTGGAGGAATTGAGAGGAAACATGAAGTTTATTTACTTAATTAGTTGGATTCTTTAAAGAAGAATTAGATCGATGATTTGGTTTCCCTGTTGATCCACATCCACAGTTTGCAAAAGCTTACGTCAGATTGGGAGAATGCCCTTGATTCTTTCTCAAATGCGTTTGATGTGATGGATGCACAACAACAGGCTTTGCCCAATACCACCATGGAGGATCTTGATTCAATTTCGGTTAGATTCTTGGAATATGCTACTAGAGAGAGGGATGGAGGCCAAAATCTTCTAGAAGATTCCTTATTTGATGACTAGGCGTCATCCCATTGGGTCACCTTTTGGTGATTCCTTTTTTGATGTAAACCCTAAATAGGGCAAATTTAGGGCAATGTTGGCATGATCTTGGCCCTTCATTCTATTTGACACTCTATATATACCCTATTGCCTCTCATTTGTAAGAGAGATTTTTGAGAATTGTTGCCTATATGTTGCAAATTTGAATACAATCTTTTAAGTTTGGTAATTTTGTTTAATTGATGTATGCATTTTTGGTTCTCATTGCCTCCAAGATTTAATATAGAATTTAGATTAGAATTTTCTTCCAAGTATTGTAGATTGAATGGAGTTATTGAATGCATTTGTGTGGAATTTGTTTAAACCATACCACTAGCTTTCTTGCTAATTGTGGGATCACCTTGTGCAATCAACTGGAATTTAGAATTGAGCTTCACTTCAATTATTGCACGTCCATTGGTATGCATTGCCTTGATGGTATTGATGTTGATGGTGATAATTTGAACATCGATAAAATTTACCTTAGATGATTGCACTAAGCTTGTGTCAAATTGTTCATTGATGGTGAGACCTTGCTTAGTAGGATTTCATTGAATCAATCAATGCCTCTTGCATTCTAGGTTAGAATATAATTTCTAAACCATTATTCCTTTTGCATTTTATCTGAAATCCTTGTTAGATTAGATCAAGAGCTATAGTGCAAAATCCTAAGTCATTGGCAAAACCTATTCCAATCCATGATAAGATTGATTGATCCGAACAATTGTGTAAGTCCCCAAGTGAAAACAGCAATTCACATCAACCATTGAGCTTATCTACAAGTCAAGACTTGACATTTCGTACCTTGGAGTTGTCTCATTTGATCGCGAAGCATAGCATTTGAGAGACTTTGTTCAAGAGAGGATAAGATACCTTGGTATTTTATTCTGTGTTTGTATGTGCATAAAACACACATCAACAAGACTTAGGTTTGAGGTTTTTTCCTTAGGGTTTTGGAAAAACTGAACGTTGCACTGAAGTTAGAACTCTTCAAAAAAGCTACCAATGAAATTTGAGCGAATTCTAAGCACTTACTACTTTTAGTAAGTTTCACTGCATCCGGGATTGGCCCAATTTTGCCAAAAAAACAAACTTAATATTTTTAGAAGTTTCTATTTTTAGTGTCACCATGTCCCAGTTCGCCCTAATTCGATGTTTTGAAGTACTTACTATTAATAGTAAGTCTATTTTTGGCAGATTCATCTCAAGCAGTGGTTAGGACATTGAAGGTTGAACATTCCTGAAAAATCCAAGTCCAAATCCAGAAAGTTGAAAAAGCAGGCAAGTTGATCAGAAAAAAAATGGCTAAGTATGAAATCTTTCCTGGAATGGAAAAAGCATTAAAATCCTTCTAAGGCAAGAGAAATCCACTTCATTCCAAGAATGGCATCCAAATCCATATGATGAGCAAAAATGGACAAGGCATGGAAGAATTTCTAAGTTTGTCAAATTCCTTCATCCTGATCAAAATGCATATCAAATGAGGAATGGGGCGCCAAATTAGGGTCATGGAGGAATTTCTAAATTCTTCCAAAATTCCTCTTGCATAGTGAAATGGCACCCAATGATAAAGACAGAGCGCCGAATTTGGGTCAAGGAGGAATTTCTTGAAACATAAAAAAATCCTCCTAGTGGAAATTCCGCCCAAGTCTTGATGCGAGCGCCAAACAGGGGTCATGGAGGAATTTTTCTCCAAGGCTTGAATTCCTCCATCAAGGCAAAATAACGCCCAAGTCTAGAAGAGAGCGCCAAAGTGATGGGGTGGAGGAAAACAATGAAATCCACAAATTCCTCCACAAGGTGAAATTAGCGCCCAACCTAGAGGATGAGTGCCAAAATGATCAAGGGGAGGAATTTCTCTCCCAAGCAAAAATTCTTCCTCCTAGTGAAATTTCAACCCAAAGTCAAGACTGGGTGCCAAATAGAAGTCAAGGAGGAATTTTCTAGGTTTTCCAAAATCCTCCACAACATGGAAACAACGCCCAAGGACAAGTTGAGAACCTGGATTCCATGCCATGGAGGATTTTTTCCTCATCAAAATTGCTTCCTGTTGATGTGTATTTTGTACATGACCAAACACAGAATAAAATACCTAAAGGTACCTTATCCTCTCTTGATTAAAGTCTCCGAATGCTGAAGATGTCGCGAAAAGGATCAATCGAGATGACTTCAAGGTTCTTTGTTGTAGGATCTCTACGTGTGGATAAGCACCAGTGGTTGTTGTATATGCTGTTTCTTCAAGGGGCCTTACGTACTTTCAGAGAAACCTTGTCCACGTTACTTTCTTTCCAAATGCAAAAACAGGATTTTCCTAACACTAACAGATTTTCAAAAAATGTCAAAAGATAAGGGTTTTAAAGAAGGAATACTTGAACTGATCCTAAGAATGACTCAATGAAGACTAGACTTGATAAGATTCTACCAATTTCAGTTTCGCCAAGAAATTACAACTCTACTGGAATTGATGCGATCTTCTAAGGGGATTCAATAGTTTTTCAAATCATCAGGGATATAGATACTATCATAGAGATACATATCAATACTTCCAGGAATGATTGAATTCTTAATCAATCTCAAGGTTTCCAGTTGACCACACAAGGCGTCCTTACAATCAGTAAGAAGCTAGTGGTTTGGAATATGAATCTTATCAAAGATCAAGCACAACACTTCATCTTTCAAACTTAAAACTTAAATGCTACTTCAACTGAGAGTGATTCAAGAAGATAAACAATCATAAAGATAGCCACAAGTATTGCAATAAAACACCATAACTTCAATATTTTATTGATATCATAGCCAAATGGACAACAATTGCTCAAAATTCTTTCTTCACTACTCAATCTTGCTACAACAATAACTTTCTAACTTTCTTCTCTTTGAGCTCTCTCTCTCTCTTCTCTAACTTTTTCACTCTTCAAAATGAAATGAGTGAGGGTATATATAGCATCCTCAAATACAATGAATGGCCCAGATCAAAAGAAGATCGACGGCTGAGATTTTGACACCTAAACCCTAATTAGGGTTTGTTACAAAAAAGTCCCCATTTAGATAAACATCACTAATCCATAGCCAATAAAGAATTGGCACAAATATCGAGGAGACATAGACCAATAGAAATTAAGCTGCCACATCATCCTATAACAACTTTTCATCTAGAATTTTGTTCCCTTTCCTCTGCTCTTTCTTAGCATATTCAATGAATCTGGAGACAATTCCCTCAATCTCAGCAATGGGAATCTCAGGAAGATTCTTCATTCGTTCTTCCAAGTGAAGGACTTGATCAAAAGCAGTGAGAAGAGTTGTCTCCCATCTAGGTTCAAGTTCTTTGGTCTTCTCAATCAGGAACATAGTAGTGTACATATGATCTCGTTGCTTATCTGTGATGATGTTCTCCTCTTCGCAAAAGATGACCTTGACTCTCTCCTCCAACTCTTGGATGTCCACAACTGTCTCAATCTCGATCCGCCTGTCAAGAATGGTACACAACACCTCAAACACCTTATCTTGAATTGGATGAATGATACCTTCAACTCGACTGCATCTGGTGTTGATGTCTTCAAAAAGGACCTCTTTCATCTGGAGCAAAGCTGCCACTGTAGGAGGTTATGGGTTCCTCCATCCATTATCTTTTCTTGTGCCAGAATCCATCTTGGTGTTTGTCTTATCACTTGTAAGACAGGAATGATAATATCTCTAGTGTGAGTGAATGCAGCTACAATTATCATTAGATTATGGATAATCTCAAGGACCTGGATAGCTCGATGAACTGTCTTCATCATTCTTGTTGCAAATTCAACGACTATCGTGTGGGATTTATCAATCCAAGAACTTATAAGCTGAACCAAGCTCTTCACCCTTTCTGCCTCACCTACTGATTCAAAAGGAAGTGCTTGTAAAGGAGATACTGCTGGATCCTGACGTCTCAAGGGCTGATTAAGGTGACTAAAATAGTTCCTCCAAGCACTGACCTCCCTTTCAAGCTTCTTATTCTTTTCCATTTCTTCTTTAAGTTTGTCTTTAAGTGCTTCAAATGAATCAGTTGCTTCTTCCATCGCTTGCTCAGAGGTAAGTGGACCAAGCTCAAATGTTTCTAAGTCATACTCTTCTGCAAGAATCTCATCCTCATATTTGTCGACCACTGGTGTAGCTACCTACACTTTCCTGGATCCTGTCTCATCTCTAATTACCTTCTTCTTCTCCATTACCTCATGAGAATTTCCTATAAGGCTTTCCAAGTCAAACACATCTTCTTCCTCTTCAACCACAACTACCCTTGTCAGTCTCTCTTTCAGCCAATCAGGAATGGCAGATCTTGTTTCCCTCACTTGTATTTCTTTAGGTAGTGGCCTATCTTCCCGGAAAGGAGATGTTGCTTCATCATCATTCTTTTCTTCGTGTTGCTCATTAGCATCAACTTGGGGAGATTGACTTGATGAATGCTGAGGTGTCTGTCCTTTCTCTTGTTTATCATTTTGTACCATGGACTCCATAGACTCATCAACTTCATATACTATCTGCCTCTGATCTTCCCCTTGACTCGCCTCCTTTTCATGCCTAGAAGATGTGCTTGGTGGGTGATTAGGGTTTGTTTTTTGCTTCTTCTTGGAAGGTTCTTTCTTCTCAGGTCCTTCTTTCCTCTTTGAGCCTTTGGAATGAGAAGTATTCTCACTCACACTTGCTTCTCCTTCTTCTAGTCTTGCCTCCAAAGTAAATGTCATTGATGCATTCTGCTCCTTCAACTTTTGATGTTGTACATCCACCCATCTGCGAGTGCAGGATAAAACGGGAGCCATCAAAGCTCTCAAGTCTAAAACCTTGGGCTCATTCCAATCTATCTTCACTTCTTTGTCCTCTTTCTCATAGGACGACTGGAGGTATCTACCATTATCTTGGGCTTGATCGGCTACTCTATAAACTTTGCATTTCCTGATGAGATCTAAGGGTAGCCTGGAATGCATCTTTCTTTTAACCTCTAAATCACTTGGGAGATTCATCCAAAAGTCCTCCACTTGAAACTCATGCTTGTACTTCCTACCGACTGTCTCCTCCATATAACCATGAGGATCAAAATTCTCTCGCGAGGCAAAGGATGTGAATGAGTATAAAGATAATTCCTTCTCTGCATCTTCCGCGGCTTGAGTATTAGGACACACCTCAACTCAATTCCCTAGTATGATGGGCACGGGAATTCCATTTCCATGCTTGTGTCTGGATGCCTTCGCATAAGCTGCCAACTGTCTAGTCACCTCAAGTAGCACTATCCTGTCTGTTGGATATCTTGGCAACATGTAGGGAGGTGAAGGACACCCATGAACTCTGATGTATGTGAACTTTTGAAACTAGATAAACCATGCGCCATACTTCTTCACAAGCTCCTGTGCATCCAGAGACAGTCGATTGTGAATTCCTCCCTGCAATATCCTGGTAATGTTCATCGTGAAGGTCATTGACTAACTTGTAGTCACTTCTAGGCGGATGATGCAGATGAACATAAGAATCACAAACTCTTATTTCTCCGGGTCCTCTTCCAATCACTCCTTTGTGAGGTAGCCCTGCATACTCGAAACTCCTAATCAAGGCATATATAACATATGAGCTCATGTGGAATGATTTGGTGGGTCTTAGCCTTCTCAACTGCATGTCCAGACAATTGCTAATGATTATGGCCCAATGAAGCATTCCTTTTCCTTGAACTATCACTTGTATGAAGAAGAACATCCACTTTTCGAAGAAGAAGGCTTGAGAAGCACCTGTAACTCGATTGAACAAAGTTATCAAGTCTCTGTATTCCTCCTGGAAGTCAATCCTATGTGGTGTATTGGGAATCTTGTTCAGACGAGGCCGACTTTTGAGCAACCAATTCTTATTGATGAAGTTCAAACAAGACTCAGGATCATCTTCATAGATCGACCTTGCTCCTTCTAAGCTTTTGTAAATCATGTCTTTATGGTCCGGAAGATGAAGAGCTTCGCTTATAGCTTCCTCTGAAAGGTAAGCTAAGATGTTCCCGTCTTTGGTTACGATCGTCCTTGATTGTGAGTCATAGTGGCAGGCACACTCGATCGTCAACTCATGACACTTGACTGCGGGAGGGAAACCTACCGCCTTGATGATGCCACTCTCGATTATCCTCCTTGCAACAGGTGATGGCTTGCCAATATAGGGGACCTCTCGAAACTTCTTCACATTGAAGTTTCCTAGGTTGGTGTCTCCGATATTACTCCACTTGGACACGATCTTGGTCTCCAATTCGTCGCTTCTCTGATCTTCCTTGATGAGAGCCTGTCGGCTAGTAGATCCTCCGGCTTTAGGGGTCGTCATTTGATGCCTACACAAAAATTTAAAATTAGTCTTTAAGCATCATACCTTAAAGTATAGAACTTAAGACCTTTCAAGGGAATAGTTCAAAACATTAATTTGAAAATGACATGATAACTCAAGATTTATGAATTTTCAAATTATGAATGAAAATCAGATTGCACAAGACTTAGATTTTCAAAGGATTGCTATGAAATCAAAATAAGTCTTGAATAGAAACTTCAAAAGGATTCTTCATACCTCCTCCTTGAATGCTTAACTATGAACCTTGGAAAATGGAAGAAAGAAGATCAGATTTTGCTGGACAAAAAATTGAATTTCTGGCCTTCTTTTGGATGAACTGCACCTCAATTAGCCTTCAAAAGAACTTCGCCTTCACTAACCTCCAAAGGCTTAGCAAATTCTGGAATTCAGCTTCCAATTTAGTAAGAAATTCGCCTCCAATCTGCTAGATTTCGCTCCTCTAATGTGCTCCTCAAATTCGCATAAGAAGGAATGAATGAATGATTTGAATTTTGAAACAATACTCCTTCCTTATATAGGGCGCTCACCCTAATTCTTGTTGAGGCCGACTTGACAAAAAGGAAATAAAATGAAATAAAACCCCCTTTTTGAAGGATGGCCGACTTGGCAAATAAAGGCAAAATAACAAATATTGAGCGCTCAACTTAATTTTTTCATTTTTTGAATTAATTTCAAAGCTTTAAGGGTGGATTTTTACATTTATTTTAAGGCTTGAAAATTAATCAATTCAATTACAAAGGCCTCAAATTATGCGAACTTAATTTAACCTCCCCAAATGTCTTAATTTTAGCAAATTTGGTGAAAATTTGGGAATATGGAGGTTTGATTGAGGCTTAATGGAGCTTCCTTTCTCCTTAGGCTTTGAAATATTCAATAGTGATGAAGGTCTAGGTTCACTTCAAGACCTGTTTGAACCCATCCAGGCTTGTTCACTTGATCAAATTGAAATTTTCTCAACCTACATTTTTGCAAATTTCCATGACTTTGTCTTCACAATTTTGCAATTTGCCTTAAGACTTAATCAATCAAGGTTGAATGATAGGTTTTTTTGATGATTTCGCCCTGGACCCTCTGGAAGGGTCAGGAGCGATTTTTCAATTTAAGACTTGAATACCTCATTCCCTTCACTCCAAAATCTCCCAGAAGGCAAGCTTATGTTTGTTTTGGCCTAATCAAGGTCTTGTATTTCAATTTTTTATCATCTCATGAGTAATTAGGTGAAAATGTAAATTTCGCCCTGGACCCTCTGGAAGGGTCAAGAGCGATTTTTACATTTTAGGCCAAAATTCAGTTTAGTTTGATCATTAAAATCCTCCAAGGCAATCTCCAGAGTTCACTTATCTCCATCACTGGTTTAGCTCATCAATGTTTTGAAGGAAATGCCACCTTTTGGGAATTTCGCTCTGGACCCTTTGGAAGGGTCAGGAGCGAAATTCTCTCCTGAGCTCAAAATTCTCATTTTTGTAAGTCCAAAACCTCACCAAGGCATTCCAAATGGCATCTTTTACCGTAGTTCGGGCTTAGTTTCACTTGAATTTTGGAGGAAAAGGTGTCTTTAGTGTTTTTTGCCCTGGACCCTCTAGAAGGGTCAGGAGCGATTTTTCTTGCTTAGGCTTACTCCTCCATCATTTTAACTCCAATCCACCTCACAAGGTTAGGCAATGATCCTCTTCATTCACTTCACACATGCTTGGTTTGTTATTGCAAGGCAAAATAGGTGCTTGAAGGATTTTCGCCCTGGACCATTTGGAAGGGTCAGGAGCGATTTTCCTTCTCTGACCTAGAATCATCAAATTTTGAAACAAACACCTACTCACAAGTGGTCTCAAAGGCCTTTTCTAGCTTGGTTTAGCCTTGTCTTAGCACAAACTTGAAAGGAATGCACTGGTTTTGTATTTTTCGCTTTGGACCCTTTGGAAGGGTCAGGGGCGATTTTTAGGTTTTAGAGCAATTCCTTCATTCTTTCAACTTCAAATCATTTTCAAGGTATAGAACATCACGCCTCACTCCCATCCAAGTCATGAATAGCAAAATCTTGTCTTAAATTTGCAAGAAAAAGGGAGAATTTGGAAATTTCGCTTTGGACCCTTTGGAAGGGTCAGGAGCGAATTTCCCTCTTGGATTCAAAATTTTCATCCTTAGCAATCCAATTCCACTTCAAGGCAATTCAAAAGTCTTCTCAAACCCATGTCTAAGCTTGGTCTAGTCCAATCTTTGGAAGAAAAGATAGGTTTTAGGATTTTCGCTCTAGACCCTCTGGAAGGGTCAGGAGCGAAAATCATGTTCTAGGCTTGATTGCTTCTTCTTGACAATTTCAATTAGCTTCAAAATGCAAAACACTCTTCCTCACACCCATTCAAGCCATAAAAACTAAAAAGTTGCTTTGACCTTGCAAGGAAATAGGTGCTTTTAGGAATTTCGCTCTGGACCCTTTGGAAGGGTCAGGAGCGAAATTCACCATTTGGCTCAATTCCTTCACTTTTTGATAATTTCTTGCAACCTCAATTCACTCCCAGGGGTAATTATTTCCATGCTTGACCTTATCCCATACTTGGCTTAGCAAAATTTGATAGCAAAAGGTGATTTTGAGGAAATTCGCTCTAGACCCTCTGGAAGGGTCAGGAGCGATTTTTGCAATCTTGACCAAAAATCTTCATTTTTTCACCTTAAAACTTTTTTGCTTAGTGGGATTTCATCTTTTATTGCCCTAGGAACAAGGTTTTCATGTCCAAGAAAGGTTAAAAATGGGTTTACAAGGAATTTCGCTCTGGACCCTCTAGAAGGGTCAGGAGCGAAATTGCCTTTCTTGGCTAAAATCTCCATTCCTTAATGCTATCAAACACTTCTCAAAACAAGATCATGTCCATTCCTCTTTTCAACATGCTTTGGGCATCACAATTTGGTCAAGTAGGAAAGGAAATGAGGTCTAGGAGGATTTTCGCTCTGGACCCTTTGAAAGGGTCAGGAGCGAAAATCATGATTTGGGCTTGATTCTTCCTTTTTCCAACTCAAAATCACCTCAAGAGGTAACTAAACAACATCCTTCACCCAATGGATAAGGTCTTAAGCCAAAACAAGGTTAAAAGAATAGGCTTGCAAAGAATTTCGCTCTGGACCCTTTGGAAGGGTCAGGAGAGAAATTCACCTTCTTGGCTAAAATCCTTCATTTTCATCACTTCTAAACATGCCCAAGGGTTCCAACATGCTCATTCTTCCTTTCATCATGCCTTTGACACTTCAATTCAACCAAACCAAGCAAGAAATGCCTCCTATAGAGATTTTCGCTCTGGACCCTTTGGAAGGGTCAGGAGCGAATTCCTCAATTTAGGCTCAATTCAATCATCATTTCAAGTTGATTTCACCTCTCAAGAAAAAGACACTACTCCGCTTTCATCTATGCCAAGCTTGACTAGATTTTTGCAAGAAAAAATAGAATGATTTGAAAATTTTCGCCCTGGACCCTCTGGAAGGGTCAGGAGCGAAATTACCCTTCTTAGCCAAAATTCTTCATTTCTCAACGCTTCCAAATCTTCAAAGGTATCAAATGGTGTCCAATCTTCATTCCAAGAGACCCTGCACATCACAATTTAACCAAAGTTAGTGAAAAATAAGCTCTAATAAGATTTTCGCCCAGGACCCTCTGGAAAGGTCAGGGGCGAAATCTCCATTCCAGGCCAAATTGCTCATTTTTCATGTTTCAAACTACTTCACAAGGCAAAGTTAGGTCCTTTTCCAAGCTAGGAACAAGTTTGCAATTCCATCTAAGGCAAGAAAGAGTTCTTTTAGGATGAAATTTGCTCTGGACCCTCTGGAAGGGTCAGGAGCAAAAATCCTCTTTCAGGCATCATCTTGCTCTTCAAAAATCCATTAATTCCATCTTCGGGCAAAACATATCAATTCACGTCCAAACATGCCTTAGAAAGTATCACTTAGTCAAAAATGAGGAGAAAAAGAGCTTTACAATGATTTTCGCCCTGAACCCTCTGGAAGGGTCAGGGGCAAAATTTCCCTTTCAAGCCAAGTATTACCTTAATTTGCTTCATCCTCCATCAAACTTGATCAAACCTACTCCTTTTCTTCACTGACTCTGCTCAACTGACTCAGACAGGGAAACAAGCAGGACTCTGACAAGAAAAAACTCTCTTTCTATCTAGACCTGACCTGAGACCTATTCTCCCTGTTCCTAACCGATCTTGACTCTCCTGAAAGGCATGCTTCATTCTAGCAATCTTGAGGCTTCAGGCAGACGACTAACAACCTCCCTAAACAAGACTAGACTTAGCTTGAAAGAAACCCTAAAACGAGCTTCCAAGGTTTAGCCCTAATCCAGCCAGCCCAGGCAGACCACTCACTCACTCAAAACCCTAAAAGCAGAGAAAAAACAAGCAAAGAGAAAGCAAAAACTAAGGCAAAAAAAAGAGGGGGTCCCCATTCTAATGGGGCGATTTGTGAAATGGTCACAACACTTCCTTAAAGCCAAAATGCGCCCAAGTATACAGGATTCCAAGAAAGTAAAAAAAATGACTAAGTATTGGAAATTCCTTCCTTCAGGAGAGAATTCTTGGAAATCATGAAAAATTGGCTAAGTGTTGGAAATTCCTTCCTTCAGGACAGAATTCTTGGAAATAGTAAAAAATTGGCTAAGGCATGAAGAATTTCCTTCCCTCGGGGCAAAGTAGAATCAAAGTCAAGGTTCGATGCCAAAATGAGGTTAAGGAGGAATTTTCCTCCACGTCAAAAATTCTTTCACCATGGAGAAAATGTGCTCTAGGAAAGGAATGGACGCCAAAGTCACATCAAGGAAGAAAAGTCTAATTTTCCAGAATTCCTCCACTCCTTAGCAAATGTGCTCCATGACAAGTAGAAAATGTAGAACATGGTCAAGAGGGAAAATGTCAATTCCAAAGAAATCCTTCACCACCTTCAAATAGCGCCCAAGGACAAAATAGAACGTGGAATTCAAGGCTAAGGAGGAAAATTTCAAAAAATTCCTTCCTCAAGGAAGAAATGCACGCAAGGTGAAGAATTTCAAGGGACGAGGAAAATTGGCTAAGAGAGAGGATTTTCTCTCTCCAAGAACTCCGGATAGGATAAAATTTTCCAAACATGGAAGAAATGGTCAGTTGATGGAAAAATCTCCTTTAGAACAAGATGTGAACTAGAACGCAGAAAAATTCCTTCAGGACAGAAAATCTCTCTACAAAGATTTTCTCTCTCCTATAATTCCAAACGTACATGAATCCTTCAAAAGTGGAAAAAGATTTTTAAAATTCTTCCAATGTAGGAAAATCTTCCAAAATGTCTTTTGTGAGCCTGGAATGGAAAGATTCTTGTAAAGGATGAGTTGGCGACATGCAAAGAGAATATTTCGTATTAATGAAGCACAACTCGGAAAATTATAAAAGTTCCTATGACAGCGAGGTCCATTTGCATGGCGAGAATCTATTGAGTGCATGGCGGCATGATGGCACATTTATTGCTAGTGGACATCTTGATCGAGTAGTGGCATACTTAATGCATGGCAGCTACTATATTCCAGGAAGTGATGGCTCATTTATTGCATGTTGGGCGATTTTGGATGTAGTGGTGCATTTAATGCATTATGGGCGCCATTTTGAGCAAAGGATAATTAATGTAAAGTGGGCAAGATTCCTCATTTATGACTCTCCCCACTCCTTGGCGTCATGTATTTGGGAATTTATTGGTCAAACCCTAATTAGGGTTTTCATGTTTAATCTTGGTCGTTGATTGATTTATAATCAAGGTCGTCCACTTTCCTCTTGGAGGCCTATAAAAGGGGTTCACCCCTTCATTTGTAAAGGGGGGAGATTGTATAAAATTGTTGCAATAAGCTATTGAAGTAATAAACGGTGATATATTGTTCTTTGATGGTATACACTTGTGTTATTTTGTCGCTTTCATGGTTTCACTTTCCTCAGTCTAGATTCCATTTCAAGCATTAGATGAACAAAGATGATTCCAATGTTTGACAATGAGATCAATTGCTCATACCTTTTGTTGATAGATGATTTTTATCAACAATGCAAGGTTGGACTGAGCTATTTTATGTGCACTCTTAATCTAAATTATTGGATGAATATTGTTCTCTGATGATGTTCATCAATAGTTTAAAACTTTTCAAACACAACCTCTAAAGATTGCACCCGCTTTATGTAGTTGTCTGCTAATGGCGAAGTAAAGTGTGGTTGATCTCGTCTGAACCATTGCTATCTATTGAGTTCTTAGATTTAGCTTAGTCTTCCTAAAGCCTTTCCCCTTTAATTTCAATTTCATTCCAGTTCAGTTCGTTCGAAGTAAAGCATCACAGAATTGCTATATCCGATGATGAAGTTCCAGCCACAACAAAGAAGTGAAAGAATGATCCAAACGTAAGTCCCCTTAGATTACCAGCAAACATCAAAGCCAAACGAGTCTATATCCATAGTAAAGTCACTAGTATGCAACAGGAACCTTGGAGTCAATGTATGATCTTCCTACAATCTTAGCATACATCTGATTTTGATCAAGAGAGGATAAAGTAGCCGTTGGAAAACTTTATTCTGTGTTGGTGTGGTCACAAAACACCCATCAACAAGGCTCTAACCCAAAAGATTCATTATTAGGACTTATAGCCTTTAGTGTAGCTCTCCACATAGCAATAGAAGTCCTTGGCTACTCTAATTTTTTAGAAATTTGCAATTAGATTGTAGGTTGACTTTGTACAAAGTACATTGTAAAAGAAAAATTGAAAATTATTTCATGTGCAATGCAATGTACTCAGCAATATAAACATAAATGATAAAACCCATATTCCACAATACATGGGCTAAACTCTCATTTTTATTTTCTTTCAATATTTCTATGCTATTAAAATGCCTTAAAATTTAAGTAACGGCAGATTTTTCTCTTTTTTTGTGTGTTTCTATGTGTTTTGAAAATCCAATTAAATCCCAATTTTTCAAAAATTTCTTCATCCTTTAGTTTGCCAATTTTTTCCCCAAAAGGTTTTTTCTGCTATGAAATTTTCAGCTGTTCCATCATACACATCACATGCCCATTTTCATTGGCATTAAGGAGGATAAACTTTTGATACATTTTTCTGTTTCTTTTGAGTTATCCAGGTGGTCCTCTACATATTTAAGTCTATCCACAGTTCTCCCTTTCTCTTTATCCCTTTTATTTTCTTGTACCTTTAATATTTCAGGGAAAAAGTACAAAAAATACAAAATTCACATCATACAAGGGAGCTACCCCTGTAAAATGCGGGGGAAAATAACCTTGTGCAAGGTGAAATTCCTACATCTGTAATTATGCAAAGAATTGATGTGACATTCAAAAACTAACACAAAATAAGTTGTCTCTAAAGAATTTTGCACCAGATATATTTGTAACTCTTATGCCTAAGCGACACTTGTAATTTGTAACTACCTTAAGAGACACTCTGAAAGCTAAGTGAACAGCTATTCAACCATGAGTACCAAATCTTCATTGTTTCTGTACCGTGTCCTGAAGTCAGAGAAAATACATGCTTTTGTTTCCAATGGAAGTTTCCATTTCTATGGATTGGCATTTAACATTTATGTTAATTATCATCACTGAGCTCCATCTCTAAGCCACATCTAAACCTTAGCCAAATGAAAATTATATTATATTATGCATTCCAAATAGCCTAACAAGAAATGAGAATTCGTGAAAAAGGACTAGAGGATTAAAATTATACCTGAGGGAGGGGCAACAATGCAACAAGATCTAGAAAGAAATCTGTCTTCAAATATCTCTTTGCAATTTGTGCCGGATCAATAACAAGTTCACCCCTGCCAAAAACCCGCGAGCTTGGAGCAATATATGCAGTCCGAAACTTTAATATCATATGCAAAATGTAAAATAGGTCTGCGATTGAACGGAAAACAGTGACAACAATCGCAAGAGTCCTATCAATTTGCATACATGCATTGTCACTTCTATATAAAGGCAGATAGAAATAAAGTGGATCAAGAAATAGAGCAGTTAAAGAAGAAATGAGAAATATTTTATTCCAACGCTGAACCAGCTCATCTCCCGGGTCCAAAATCCTCCTCCTCAGTGGCACAGAATCATCAGCAAATATTTTGGATTTCCCAAAGTGCAATGGCCGTCCCAAATCTGCAAAGCCATCAGGTTTTTTCAAAGGGTTGGGAGTTGATATTTGAAATGATTTCAAGCCTGTCTTGTTCACCTCATCCTTGTTTCCCCATGTAGACATTCCACTATCCAAATCACGGTGAAACCTGAAAAGCATAAACAAATAAGACATCAAAGTTTTAAACACTTGCATGTTTTCTATAGACATTTATTAGCCTTTAGAGAGTTATGCCTATACATTTCTACATGCAATATCCTCTGGAAAACAGAGAATGTCAGTTATTGATGTAATATGTAAAATAATTAAGCATTTCAATTGTATTCTGTGAAATTTTCCATGCATACTTCATTAACCATGCTTCTATATACATAAGCATAAATATCCGTAAGTGCTTAGCATATATTACGTCAGAGATAATACAAGAAAAAATTCAATATATTTATGTTTTGCAGATGAATTAATCCTCAGCGAAAAGCTGATTGTTTTCTGCACATAATTGAGAAAAAGAGAAATGTTGATAATTTCAGGGATTAAAAGGATTATGCTGTAAGCTATAGCCACAGTCTACAGACACGAGGATAACACAAATGCCCAAAGCTTGAGGCAAACAATGGTACCATCAATAAATAACATGACAAGTTCTCCAGAGCACATAATAAAAAATATGCATTATTAAAGCACCAATCCCCGTAACTGAACTTCAACCTTTGTATCTTTCAGAAGTAACTAGCTGAAATAAGGTTTGCATATTTGATAATTAAGTAATACCAAAAACTGCAGATCTTATAAGAATCTCTGTGGAAATGGACAGTTCTAGCTCATGTTGATTGAATTTTCAATGGTTATCTTTGATCCAAAAGATGTCGGCATAATCATTAATGAGTTCAAAAACATCATTCTTTTCCAGCTAAAAGCAATGTATGAAGAGAAAGGGTAGATCTAGAGATCCTTTTGGTCGTTTTTGGAGCAGATTTGAATTGCAAAGTGCATAATAATTCTGCAAAGCAGAGTTCCGGATAAAGTTCCAATGGAGACAAGGCACATGAGGTACACAACTGTTACTTAATTAGAGGCAAATAAAGCATACCATTTTTGTGGAGTCTACTCTGCAGTGGGTTTCTGCACAGTGAATCCAAAGTAGCATTTCATCAAAATAGAATTTATTTGCACTTTAGTTTCTCTTTTGCAAAACAACTTAAACCAGAACAGTTTGTTCACGTTTTAATTTGCACCTTTGAGTGTAACATGACACATAGTAGTGTGTAAGGCATTTCACCCCTACAAAACTCAATGTCT
Organism: Cryptomeria japonica; assembly: GCF_030272615.1. NCBI lineage: Eukaryota > Viridiplantae > Streptophyta > Pinopsida > Cupressales > Cupressaceae > Cryptomeria > Cryptomeria japonica. The sequence goes on from NC_081409.1 coordinate 859,346,011, forward strand.
GTACTTACTTTTGTGGTTTGTCATTAAGGCCATAGTTGTTGCATTTGAACCAAATTCGACTTGTGGATTCCCCAGTCAGCTTGTTAGGCCATTCTTATCAAAGTTTTACTCTTAAAATTAACAAATGCCACAAATTGATAAAGATTGAAACTGTTTGTTGTCAAACAAAGGCAAGACTTAAATAGGATATAAGAGACATTGGTTAAAAAGAAGAGATGGAAAGCAGGCTGAGTTACAAATTCTCCTTCAATTCATTCCAAACTTGGCAAGAATAAATCTGAGGTCTGCCCAGATTGAAAGTGGCGAAGTACACTGAGATTTCCACCATGGCAACCAGAACACAATGTCCCATTAAGGTCATGGAAAGTCAGCAAAATGGGGTGAAAACTCCACTAGGCAAAGTGGCATAATGATGTGAACGCTACTTGGCAATGAAAAGGGTAGCAAAAGCATCCAAAAGTTTCACCCAAAAGATAGATGTGGTGTGAGTGAGGACAACTTCTACCCAACACTTGAAAAAGGTGGCAAAAATAAAGGAAGCATGTGTCTGGACTATATTAACCATTTCTAAAATTTGAAGGAAGCATGTGTCTGGACTACATTAACCATTTCTAAAATTTGAAGGAAGCATGTGTCTGGACTATATTAATCATTTCTAAAATTTGACTAAGGAAAAAAATGATGAAAAGGACTGAGACACACACAAAGCTTGGTTGAGCCATTGTGAAATTCAACTTGGCAAAGTTAGCAGAAAGTTCTGCTGTGGCACTTCAAAATTCTGCCTGGTTAGGTCACTTGAAATTCCCACCTGGTAGAGATGTGTTAAAGTACCGCCTGGCATTCTGAAGATGGTTAAGTCACTTCAAGTTTCCACCTAAGGCCAAAACAAGTGGTAATTGCACTTCAAAGGTACACCTATCAAGCAAATCAGCCCCAAATTCATAAAATGGTAGCACTACATTGAAGAAAGTTGATCAGTTGGGTTAAAATTGATGCCACAACCATTCATAGTTGGCTAGGAAAGCAATAATCAGAATTCGAAACATTAAAATTCAAGAATTTCCCACAAAGATGCAAGCCATTCGCCATTATGTGTCTTCAGCATAAATCTGTCTTTTACAGGTCTGTAAGCAAGATTTCAGCACCATTACAAGGCATTTCTGAATGTAAAGTAGTGCTAAAAGTGCTTATTATTCTTGTTCAACATTTTCCTACAATTTGAAGCACATAATCAATGCAGACATTCAGGAAATTTTGGGGTCTAGGGTTTGCTGATATGAAGACTATTTTCCAACCATCAAGGGTTCCTGACTCTTATATAGAGCTGTGTTGATTCCCCAACGTTTACCTTCCCTAAGTTGCTCTCAGTCATTTAGAGTTGGTTTTCATATGCCAAGGTGGATGTGGAATCCTAGGGTTTGGTCGTCATTTCTGAAGATTTTTTGTGGCTATGCCCATGGCTAAACATTTGCTTGTCCCCACCTCTTGTTGCTAGTTTAGCCTAGTTTAGATTCAAGGTTTTCAAGAAGAATTTCTAACTTTATCAAACACATTTGAAGATTCAATAGTCTCATGGGACTTTGGAGATTTTAGTTCATCAAAGCATTGGTGCACAAATACCATTTAAATTTCTAATGAACTCTCTATAGAATCTGGCTGGCCTATGGAAACCTTTTACCACTCCAACATTCACTAGTGTAGGCCATTCCACAACTGCTCTCACTTTCTTTGGATGCATCTTCAATCCTTGTTTTGAGATTACATATTCTAAATACACCAATTATGTCTTCATGAAACTACACTTCTTGACATTGATCAATGAATTTTCCTCTCTCGACCTTTGCAACAATAATATACCATGCTCCAAGTATCTCTTTAGTTATACAAAAAACCAAAATATCATCCAAAGTACATGACCAAGCACTCATGCAATCCTTTTTTCGTCTTAAATGTAGTCTTCCACTCATCTCCTCTAATTTTGATCTAATGATAACTACTTTTCACATTTATCTTGGTAAAATACTTTGCACCATTTAAACAATCCATAAAATCAATCTTCCTTGGCAATGGGAATCTATACTTGATTGTGATCTTATTTATTACTGTAGATTTTATACAATATTATCCACTCATCTCCTTTCTTCAATGCTAGTAAAGCAAGTACCACACATGGACTTAAACTTTCTCTAATCAAACCCTTCTTCAACAATATCAGCACTTGCATGTTCAACTCTTCATTCTCTACTAGTGCCATTTTATGTGCATCTTTATTTGGTAAGCTTGCTCCTAGGATCAAATCCATATGATGGCTAATACTTTTAACTAGTGGTAATCCATCTAACATGATTTTTGATATGTTATCAATGTACCATGTTACAATCTAAAATTTCCTTCTATTGCACTTCTTTTCCATCTACACCACTGCATACTATAGGAATCAATGCAAAACACATTTTCTTATGTCTCAAACCATCTAAGAACTCCCTTCCTTTTGGCAACTAGTGTTATCATTGATGTCAAAGTCATCATTGATGTTAGACTGCAAAACTGAATAAGTGTTCACCATAGGGGGATATTGGTGTTTGCAGTGATGTTGCAAATGTTGTCACTTGTCATCAAAAGTTGCAAAGTTGTCATGAGTTGCTCTGATCTTCACAGAGGTTGGTCCTGTTGACATGTTTTTTATGACAACGTCAAACACAGAATGAAGTTGCCTAATGGTCACTTCATTCTCTCTTGATCAAAGTATGATTGTGCGCTAAGATTGCAGGAAGATCAGACAATCGACTCCAAGGTTCCTTTATGCTACAGACGTGACTCAATTGGCTAATGTGATTGCTGGTAATCCAATGGGACTTACATTTGGATCGTTCTTTCACTTCTTTGTTGTGGTTGGAACTCCATCATCGGATATAGCAATTCTATGATGCTTCTACTTCGAAATCAACTAAAACTGAATTAAAGGGGAAAGGGTTAGAGGATCTAAATCTACTCCTAAGGGCAGTGATATCAATAGATTGTGTACTAGTGGACAAACTCCAAATAAACCAAGCTCTGCTTCACCAAGTTTAACTACAACTCCGCAAGAACCGGTGCAATCTTCTGAGGATGTTGAAGGATTTTCACATTGAGAAAGTGTATTTGAATACCCAACACGGCACAATCCAAACGACTATTCACAATCGAACTTAGCATAAATTTGGGAGTTCAGGCTAACTTTGCACTGCAACTTACAATCAGCAAGATGCAAAAAGTATGAACCATGGGAATTCATCAAACACCATTACATTCTCCATTGAAATCAAAGCACTTTATCTAACGACTGAGAAAATAAAATCCTACTCTAAGTGAGGAAGGTGAAACCATGCAAGTTTTGAACAATAACTTAAGTGGACACCATTAAAGAACAATGTTTCACTGTTATTATCGCAACAATTTCATATAAATCTCCCTCCTTGCAAATGAGGGGGGAAACCACTTTATATAGGCCTCAAATCCAAAAGACATGCAAACCCTAATTAGGGTTTCCCCCAAAAGATTCTCCACTCAAGATGCAACAAGGTGGGAATCAGCAATTAAAGCCTATGAAACCCATTTACAATTAATTCAAACATGCCCAAATGGCATCCATTTGTGCATTAAATGCACCACTTATATCAAGTCACCCAACATACAATGAATATTCCTCATGCAAAAATAAATGCCCATCATTCCTCCATGCGACAGTGACATGTGGAAGGAATCTGTCATAAAATCATAAACATGGTGGCTGCATGCAAAAGATTTTTCATGTGCTCAACATGCATTGACCGAGCTGCCACTTTAGTCAAAATATTCCAGCGATAAGTGTGTCGCCACTATGCCTTCAGGCGATGGCTGCATGCAAAAAGATGCTCCATTGACTCAACATGCACTGACCCAATTGCCACATGGCGAGAACCCCCTAGAGAGAGAAAACTTCAAGAGAGAAAAATTTGATCCATGAAGAAATTTCTTGAATTTTTGACCTTTTCACACCTTGGAGGAGATTTTCAATACTTTCCCATCATCTCCTATTTTTTAGGAACTTTCCTAAAATTTAGGAACCAGGTCAAGGAGAGAGAATTCTCTCGCGAATCCATATCTGTAAAAAATTTCAAATTCGGATGAGATTTGATGTCTAAAAATGGATATTTTTGAAAATTTTCCCAAAGGAAATCTTTTGCTTTTCTATCCATTCCCGACCCTCATTTTGCCCTTTGCCTTGGAAAAAACTTCATCCTGGACTTAGGCGTGGATTTCCTTGGATGATGGAAATTCATTATTTCGATGCCTCAGTCATTTTGGAATTGGATTTCTTCCTTGAGCGCTATTCTTCTCTAGGTGTGGAATTTTGCATTTTTTTCATTTTCCAAGACTTTGCCATTCTGGCGCCCTCCTCTAGGCATGAGCGCTATTTTGCTTGTGCCATGGAATTTTGATGCTTGTGACTTTTCCACGAAGACTTCTCCCTAGCGCCCTTGCTAACTCCTAGGCGCAAATTTGGTGTCAAGGAGGAATTTTGTCTTTTTCACATTTTCCTTCATCTCCATTGTTTGGCGCCTTACTTCATCGTTGGGCACTATTGACTCCTAGGCAAGGAATTCTTCCTTTTTCATGTTTTCCAAGAGCATGAGGTTTTAGCGCCCAACCTTCCTCTGGGGCACTATTTTAATGTGATCATGGAATTTCACCTTTGGGAATTTTCCACACCCTCCTCATTTTGGCGCCATGGCTATGTGTTGGGCGCCATTTGCTTCTAGAGAGGGAATTTGGAGTTTGAATGTTTTCCATGACCCTAAGGTTTAAGTGCCTAACCTCCTTCTTGGGCGCAATTTTAACTAGGTCATGGAATTCCAAGATTTTTGCATCTTCCATGTTCAAGTGGATTTAGCGCCCTATTCCATCCTTGGGCGTTGTTTTGATCTGTGGAAGGAATTTCAACACTTTCATCCTTCCTTGATGTCAGACTCCTCTTAGGCGCATTTTGAGCTGATGAAGGATTTTTCTCATTGCTTTCCATTCTTGGACTGATTCCCACACAGCCATTTTTTATCCAATTTGTCTACTTTTTGAGTTTCCGGATTTGGACAAATCTTCAGGAATGCTCAGTGTTCAATGTTTGCCTGAATGGTCCTACTACAAATGGACTTTCCAAAAATAGAAACTTTTCAAAATGTCAAAGTTAGATCCCAAAACAAGACGCGAGACAACTTACCATAAATAGAAACTTACTAAAAATAGATTTTTTCGCTCAAATTTCACGTGTCGGATCCTTAAAGGATCCAACTCCATTGCAAACTTTCAATTTTTGAAAACCCTACAATTAAACCCCTAAAATCTAGGATTGAAGGAGAAAATCCTAAAACTGACAAAACAAGCCCTAGAGTAGCCAAAATTACTCAAACGAAAAGCAAGCTTAATCAAATTGACCCCCCAACACTTGCAAACTCAGAGGACTGACGAGACTGTTGCGAAAAAAAGCTGAAAAACCAAGATCAAAAGACCGAGAAGGCCTAAAAAGTGGTCCTCATTTGCAATGGGGCGATGTGTGAAAACGTCACAACAGGTCCCAATATATTGGGCATGGTGGTGCAAATTTGATGGTATGCTCAAATCAAATGGGTTGATTAGTCTTGGCTCTCAACTCAATTTCCTATACTCTTTGGCTTGTTTAGGGCTTATACATTGCCATATTCCTTAAACCCTAGGTGACAGCTTTTGGGCATGAGCACTTTTGTTACATTTGCTCATTGCCTAGATAGCGCCTAATGTCAGTAGCTTAATTCATCACTTAAGCCTTTATGATCATCATGTAACTGGCCCCTCTTTCCTAGCAATTACCACTTAGAATGGAAAGTCAAAGACTCCATTAACTCCTAAGTCAATGGGTTAATTTATTGTCTAGATTGGATCAACAATCACAATGCGTTCTTAAAGATCCAATGGTGCCCGCGGTATCGCAAGGTTGTGGTAGGACACTCCTCCCTTGGTTGCAAAATTGCATGATGGCGACACATCAATGTGTTGTCAGGAGAAATCAAGCAACTCTTGCACGCCCACAAGATGTTTGTGGGCCCACAACTATCTGGCTGCGAGATTGTGGGGAGATGACATGTCAATTCAGATTGACAATCAACACACAATCACAAGGAGACTAGTGGGACAGCATCTGTCAATAGTGAAAACATGCGATGAAGCCATGTGTCTATAGCGGACCCAGTCAAAAAAGTCTTTGTAGTTCATTAGAGAAACTACATCTTGTTCATCCATTGTACTACGAATGTTAGAAATCAACGACTAAATTTCAAAGTTGGCAAACAGCTAGTAGCAGACTATGAATTTGAACGTTTTGGCGCGAACTGTGAAACGATGGAGAAAATGTACAATGGCTCGACAAGATTACACTATAGCAGTTAATCTAATTACAGGTTGACATGTTTTAGTGAATTTATATAATTTATGGCCAACTTGTAAGCAGTGCACGGATATGTATATATATGCTTCAGATCATTCCTCTGTACAGTTGTTGAGTTAAGAGTGTATACCGTAGTTATAACGGAAGCCATCAGCAATCAGAAAGAGAGAGACTTTGTGCAAATCATGCTCCATTTTTTATGCAAAGGTAAAGTGGGTGTTGTAGAGCAAAGTGCGTAAATAGAGGTTGGCAAATGATAAAGCATAATTACCAAGTTTATTCTGTCATTCTTAAATTTTGTCTCAGACAAAGGTATGTCTAATTTATAGTTGTGAGATTGTTGCCTCTTGATTTGTATAAGGTTGCAGCCTTCTTATTTGAATTGGGTTGGTGCCCTAATTGATGTGGCGAAAGGATTATTCTCCACTTGGGTTGATACTCTAATTATTGTATTGGTAAAGGGGGATTGGTGTTTCCTGAAGGTTGGTGCCTTCATAATTGGTTGTAATCATTTGTTTTTCTTTGAGGCTATCTTTGGGCAATAGATCCAAGCAACTTGCTCACCATGGTTTTTCCCTCCACATTATGTCTAGTGTTGTGGTCATCGTGCATATGCATTCTTTGTTTGCACTTGTTGATATGCTAGCTAATGCACTTAACTATTAATAAATTGATTCACCCCCCCCGCCTCTCAATATATTGGTGTGTTCAACAATTCCATCCAATAAACAAATTCTAGCATCATCACAAACCTATTTTTCTCTCTCCTTCACTATGACTAAAGTAGGTTTCTTAGCATCTTTTATTGCAAAGTAAGTATTGTTTTCTTCCATCATGTATAGCTTTCCTATCATACTGCCATGGTCTTCCCAACAACAAATGGCACTCAACCATCAACATAACATCACATAAAACTTCATCACGATATGGTCCTATCTTAAACTTTACCAAAAAAAGCTCACATATCAACAAATTATGTTTGCAACTATGAAATCCTATATGTACTTGGATGTTCTAACTTCAATTTCAATTTACCAATCATCTCCTCTAACACTAAATTATATGTTCTACCACTATCTATGATAACTTTGCAACATTTGCCTTCAATCTTGCATATTGTCCTAAATAAATTTCTTCTCAACATAAATTCCTCCTTGCCTATTCCATCAGGTTTCAACAAAACTATTTTCACGATCAATGACTCCACCTCTCTCCACTTCATCTACTAGAATCTTTTATCCTCTTGACTTTGGAAACTTTCAAATGATCTATGTCCTCTACACCACAACTAGAACAAGTTCCTCTAAATGATCTTCCACTACCTCTACCATATCTTCCTCTATCTCTCTAATAACCTATTCTCTCATTGCAGTATGCACCACTACTTTCTCTTTATTTTGCATCTTCATTTTAAGTTCTACCATCCCCTTGATGTCTAGCTCTCTAGAATCTTCCTCCCTTTCTCTTTGTCTATTCTACCTGATCTTAATCTATTGTTCAACTTCTCTTCTAACTTTAATGCAAATTGGTATGCTTTTTCAATTGTTTGCAATCTTACCATGCTTAGTTTTTCTTGAATATCTCCTCTCAATCCATCAATGTATCTTGCAACCTTTTCCGAATCAACTTCATTATGACCACCCCTAATTAACAATTTGTAAAACTCTTGGTATACACAACTTCAAAGTCTTCTTCTTTTGTCTCAAATTTTGCAATCTTTTCAACAACTCTAACTAGTAATAAGCAGGTATAAATTGGCTTTTCAGTTTTATAACCATCCTTTCCTATCTATCTATCTATCTTTGCTTTACCTCTCCTATTTCTTTCTAATTCTACTTCTTCCCACCAATACTTTCAATTTAGTTTTAGCAAATCTAACCCTCTCAGGATCTAGAATGTCTTCATACTCAAAATATTCTTCTAAATCATTTATTCAGTCAAAATATTCTTCAAACTATCTAAATAACTAGCAATATCAGTTCTAGGTCTCTTACCAATTTTAGAAATAACTTTCAACATCTTTGCTTGATTTGTATCTTCTTCTTCTAGGTCTTTGCCATCTTATTCAGCAATTGGTGCATTCTATCGTACATTCTTCTTTCAATTTCTTCATCATCACTATCATTAGATCTAGAGTTATGACCTCTTCTATCTTCTTCTACAACATCCAACTAGATCTAAATGTTCCTTATCATTTCAAAGATTTCTTCTATCCTTCCAACAATGTTAGCAACACCTTGGCTTATACACACTATTCGTGGAGGCATGTTGCTTTGGATCTGATGCCAATTGCCTCCAGTTTGGCAATTTGTCCACAAACTACCTTGTAAACTGCCTCAAAGTTGACACTCTGTTCATAAGATTCCTTTATAGACTGCCTCAAATTCAAAAATATGTTTACAAGCAAAACCTTGGATATCTGCCTTGTGTACTTGTGTCATTGGATTTGTATTGTTGATAAAATTAAATTCTGAAGAAGTGTATTATACTGATTCACACCCCCCACCCCTCTCAGTATAATCGTGGGACCAACACTAAGAAGGGTTGCAAATGGCATTGTACCAAATTGCCTCCGAACTAAAACTAGCAAAACTAGAAATCTCCTACATTGGGAAACTGATAGTTGCTTGTTTCTAAGATGAACAAACCAAGAGGTGTGCCACAATCAAATTGGTAAAAACACAAAAAAATAAACTAGGAAAGTGAACATAAAACAGAGAACTCGAGCATGCTACAAATGACAAAAAATGAAACAAAAGATGAATTCAGCTAGAAATAACAAAAGCAAATTTTTGAATAAGTTTGATGATGCTGGAATCACTCCTCTAACCAAGGGGTGAGCTCAATCAATAGATAGTCCCAAGAGGAAGCACAAATGTCACTATCAAAAAATGGCCTAAAATTTTGTTGGAGGGTGCAAGGGATCTTGAGATACACTTCTTATAATTGTCATCTTGGATGAATCTACTCTGAACACCAGAAAACAACAAAACCCTACAAAAAGAAAGTGTTATGGAGGGAGCTTCCTTCAATCAAGTCCCTTATGGATTTATTCCCACTAAACACCATATTAAACACATGGTAAATATGTATACAAATGTGGGGAATAGAAACAAGTGGTTACAATGGATACTAATGGTGGAAACAAGCAAAATCTTAGTGTAAAGGGCCAACCCTAGGAGGTGTATAAGAACAACAATGGCTAAGAGATAATCAAATGGACATGGGAGAGGAATTGGAAGCAAAAGGATGACAAGCGAGGACGAATGCAAAAGAGTATGCAGAATTGGGAAAAAGAATGGACTTCTTAATGGCTAGGGAGATGAAGAAAATAGATGGATACCATCTATGGGCAAAGAGAAAGGGAGAGCCACAAGAGTGCTAGACCAAAGACAAAGCAAGCTCGAAAAAGTGTGAACTCCAATGGCATCACACTTCAACAATATCTCATCAAGCAAGCACATGCAAGAGAGCATTATCACAATAAAAATCACCACTTCAAAGTGTAAGCAATTGTGGAAAGATTGATTGCAAGGATATATCAAATGGGGGGAATGGGAGCCTCTATTTATAGGTTTCCAAAAAAAACTACGGCAAGTGAACACAAGAAATGGGGTAAGTGGGATCATTAATGAGGTCTCATTTAATTTTGGTGGCAAATCCCACCAAAAAAAAATGCACACGATAAGGGGTACACTTGATAGCACAACTGGCATTTAATGCTAGGGAACTCAAATTTCCAAAAGGAAAAGGGGTCAACAATAAACTTATAGAAGGTAGCGTCACATTAATTTGATTATTGAGGAGCAAGATATGAAGGAAACAACAATTCTCAAGAGATGAGGAAGGAGACACCAAAATTAAATAATAGGCAGGGTAAGATAAACACCACATGGATAGAGATAAGGAAGGCTTACATAAGGGGATAAACCCATGACAAAGGAAAAACATGAGATTAAGCAAAGATGCACAAAACTAGACAAGGTGTGAATGAGGATTAAACAGGGATGCACAAGTTTAGACAAGGGGTAAACTAATGGTAAAGACACATACTAAAGGTAATGCCAAAAATGAGTGCAAAACATAGTAAAAGAAGTTGAAGGGTATGCAACTTCTATCATTAAAAATATTTCCCAATGTCACAAGTCCACTTTGTGAACATCAAAATAAACATAAGACCTTGCAAATCTAAACATTATAGAGTCAAATGTGTTGTTTATAATTAGGGCCTGGCGGATTCCAATTGCCTTGGGCAACATTGGAATCCGCCTAAGGGGACCAGCCCCTTTTCCAATATATGAGGCCAGGTCCTATACCCTTCGGCCACTCCAAAAGGTCCCCACACTACACTTAAAGGTCCCCACGCTACTCCTTGATAGGGCCGACCTATCCTCTACAAACAAAGGAAATTAAATAAATTAATTTGCAAATTAAAAGGGTAAAGCCGACTTGGTTAGGGGTGTTTGATCTCCTATAAATAAAGCATACATTCTTCACAACATCATAAAACAGCTCAAGTAAAAGGCGAAATACAAATGCAAGATAAGCGAACTTCATTCAGAACATAGCGAACTTCTTTGTGAACACAGCGAACTTCATTCATGCACAGCAGATCACAGCGAACTCCTTTTATTACCAGTTAGGTGGCAGCGAACTCCACTTATGTGCAGCAGATCATCAATTAGATCACAGCAGACAACAAAGCTATCATTGAACCAGTGATCATGATTTGCAGCCCTAGTCTTCTGTAGCATCTTCTCTATGACTACAACTTCTATACTTCAGATAAGTGTGTAACTATCAATTGAATCAAAACCATAATCAGATCTGAGGATCTTTTCTAGCTGGGTTTTTCCTCTTAGGAGGTTTTCCCAGGGTATCTTTGTCTTGTCTTTTGTATTCATTTTTACTATGCTTAAATCTGAAAATCAATAAATCTAATTAAACCTAGTTAGAAACAAATTCTGATTTTCTGAGTGTTATCTAATCTGAAAGTACTAAAATTAACATGGTATCAGAGCTATAGGTTAGATCAATCTTCAGATTTGGAATTCGGTACGCCTTTATTTCCAGATTGTTGTTGCATTTGCAGGTCAGGTCAATGGGGCTGAAAGTTGAAGATAGGCTTGATAGGAATCTCAATTTCACTGCATGGAAAGTTCGAATCAAGTTGGCTCTAGAGGAAGAAGATCTTCTCCAATTCATAGAAGCGAAAGAGCTAACTGAGCCTACGGATGCTGCCGAACTAAAACAATTCAAAAAGGATGCTGTCAAGGCCAGGAAGATTCTCATTGATTCAGTCAAAGACCACCTAGTCACCTCTATTGCCTCATTTACCACTGTGTTGATGTCTTTTTCATGCACATGCGAACACAGAATAAAATACCAAAGTATCTTATCCTCTCTTGAACAAAGTTCCCGACTACTGAAGATCTCGCTGAAGGATCAGTCGAGGCAACTCCAAGGTTCTTATATGTAGGTTCTCTACTCGTGGATAAGCTCTTTGTGGTATGATGTGATTTTGCTGGAATCACAAGGGGACTTACACTCAATGACCTGAACGTCTGATTTGCTAGAATCACAAGATTTCACTGGCCTAGATTTTGAAAAAAAAGGAAAAAGGATGAGGGCGAGGGAAGGATCTAATTCTGATACTAAGAATGTAGGAGCAATGAATAAACTTTGGTGAAATTCTAACTAAGTCTTGTTTTGACATCTCAGGACCATCTCCACAAGGTTAGTGCGATCTTCGAAGGAAAGCTTTATGATGTTCAGATCATCGCTACAGGCATAGACACCATCAGGTTGATGCATATCGATGAAGAAGCGACAATTGAAGTTAAGCTTAAGCTGAATGATTCCAGTTGACTACACAAGGCAAGTCTGCAATCAACAAATTGCTAGTAGTATGGATATACAAATTTCACCATCAATCAAACACATTTCTTCCACTCATCTAATAACATGAAATCAAATCTTAGAAGTATAAAGACCATGCAAATTGTTGAATCGACCCATAGATTTCACCATTTCTTCAATGAATTTTTACAAGTCTTTTACAACAACATCTTGGCAGCAATCTTTGCCTTCTCTTCCTATTCTACTCTAACTGCTATTCTATTTGCTATTAATCATTAGCTATTCTAACCTCTATGAACTAACTATTAACCTTCTAGCTATTAATGACTAACTATTAGCCTTTACAAATGAGGAGCCAGGGCTTATATAGCGCCCTCAATACAATTCAATGGCTCAGATCAATGGCCGAGATTTTACAATGAAAACCCTAATTAGGGTTTGTTACAACAACCTCAATTCTGGCCAATGAAATAATTGCATTATTTGGACACATGTCTTCTCTGGAATATTCAACCAATGGAGAACCGGGGTAGGTACATCGAAGTTTGTGCCATCTCCCATGAGTCAGGTACATTGAATCTAGACACACTAAGGTGGACAAATCCGACTAGAAGAGTGATGACTGGGATGCCACCTTGTCTGACACTTGTAACTTGGTAGATATTCAATTTGATGTTGCTGAGAAGCTAGATTTAATTAACTCTTCTAAAACTGTCTGCTTCTTCAACGAACCCTTGCTTTAACTTCCTTTGTCTTCGATGTGCAGGATGGATGGTGTACCTTTCCTTCGAATGCTGGACTGGAAGAGGTCGTCCCTGATGATGCTGGATCGGAGAAGGCCGTCCTTGATGATGCTGGGCTGGAGAAGGTCATCCTTGTTGATGCCAGACTGGAGAAGGTCGTCCTTGTTGATGCTAGACCGGAGAAGGTCGCCTTTTAACTGCAAGACAAACAAAAAGATGATTAAGGACACATAATAAATTCATTTCAACATAGCATTTTATACCTTAAATCATCAACAAGAAGACATCAAAATTAAGTTTGTTCAAGAGTCTTTCCAGGGACAGGCCCTATAAGAATTTCGCCCTGGACCCTCTGGAAGGGTTAGGAGCGAATTTTGCACTTTTGGACAAATTCCATCATGTCTTTATTCCAAAATACCTTCCAAGGCAAGCATACACTAGTCTTTTCTCCACCAAGGCCTGGGAATCCATTTCTTGATCGTCATTGTGAGCAATTTAGGTGATACTGGGAATTTCGCTCTAGACTCTTTGGAAGGGTCAGGAGCGAAATCCAAGCTTTAGGTCTCAATTCCTCATCTCCTTCACTTCAATTCATCTTGCAGGGCAAAGTAACATCATTTCAACCTCAACTACGCCTTAGGACTCCTAGTCTTGACTTGACACAAGGAGGAAATAGGCAGATGAAGGGTCAGGAGCGAATTTCTTGTTTGTAGCTCATTTTTTCATCATTTCAACTTCAATCCACCTCACAAGGCAAGGAAACACTTTTCTTCTCTCATCCAACCCAAGTTTATCTTGATTTTGCAAGGCAAAATAGGTGATTGAAGGATTTTCGCCCTGGACCCTTTGGAAGGGTCAGGAGCGAATTTCCTCCTCTGGCCTAAAATCATCACTTCTAGAGACAACCATCAACTCAAGGGCAATCACAAGGGCATCTTTTACCTTGGTCTAGGCTTGGCTTGGCACAAATTTTGGAGAAAATGATGGGTTTTAGGATTTTCGCTCTGGACCCTTTGGAAGGGTCAGGAGCGAAAATCTTGTTTTAGGCTCATTCCTCCATCATTTCAACTTGAACTCGCCTCCAAGACTAAGGACACATTGCCTCACTCCTATCTAGGCCATAAAAATCAAAATGTTAACTTGTCTTGCAAAGAAAGTAGGTGATCCTAGGATTTTTGCTCTGGACCCTTTGGAAGGGTCAGGAGCGAAATCCTTGGTTTGGGCCAATTTTCATCATTTTTTAAAACCAATTAACTTCAAAAGGGCAAGAACATGTCTCCTCGCACCTATCCAAGCCATGAAAACCTAACGTTTGACTAGACTTGCAAGGAAAATAGGTGGTTTTAAGATTTTCGCTCTAGACCCTTTGGAAGGGTCCAGAGCGAAATTCTCATTTTGGCTCAATTCTTTCAAACTTGATAATTATTGACCATTCAAGGACATGCCTAAGGACTTCTTTAATCATGATCCACAATAGATTTGGCATGAAACTAAGGGAAAAGATAGGTTTTACACAATTTCGCCCTGGACCCTTTGGAAGGGTCAGTAGCGATTTTCCTTTTCTAGCCCAAAATCATCATTTTTTCAATCCCAATCTTCTTTGCAAGGTGAAATTTCATCTCTTTTCACCTTAGGAACAAGTTTTTAAGCTCAAGCAAGGTTAAAAATATATGCTTGTAAGGAATTTCACTCTGGACCCTTTGGAAAGGTCAGGAGCGAATTTCTTGTGTTGAGCTCATTTCTTCATATTTGATGACTCTTGACAATTCAAGGACATGCCTAAGGACACCTCTAATCTTGACCCACACTAGACTTGGCATAAATTTGAGGGAAAAGATAGGTTTTACACAATTTCACCATGGACCCTTTGGAAGGGTCAGGAGCGAATTTCATGATTTGCTTGTTTATCCTCATTCAATTCCATTCTTTTCACTTTGTTTACTTGGACTCTTATCCTTGGATCCCTCTCCCATGCTTGCAACATTTCGCTTGACCTCAAAGTGACTAGAAAAGAGAATTTCGCTAGAAATCATGGCCAGGGACAGGACCTATAATGAATTTCGCCCTGGACCCTCTGGAAGGGTCAGGAGCGAAATTCTTCCTCTAGCCCAAAATCATCATTTTTTGAGACAAAAATCCATTCAAGGGCAATCTTAAGGGCTTCTATCATCCTTGTCTAGGCCTGACTTGGCACAAATGTGAAAGGAATAGGTGGATTTAGGATTTTCGCTCTGGACCCTTTGGAAGGGTCAGGAGCAAAAATCTCATTCTTGACTTGATCCTTCATCTTTTCACCTCCAATCTTCTCTAGAAGGTAACTAAACATCATTCTCATGCAAGGAACAAAGTTTTAAGCCCAAGCAAGGTCAAAAAGGTAGGCTTGTAAGGAATTTCGCTCTGGACCCTTTGGAAGGGTCAGGAGCGAAATTCACCTTCTTGGCTAGAATCCTTCATTTTTTCAAGGCTTTCAAACATTTCCAAAGTCCAAACATGTCCACACTTCCCTTCAAGATGCCTTGCAACTCAAAATTTGGTCAAACTAGGGAGGAAATGAGCCTTAGGAGGATTTTCACTCTGGACCCTTTGGAAGGGTCAGGAGCAAAATTCACTATTTGGGCTTGATTGTTCATTTTTTAAACTTCAATTTTCTCCTGGAGGCAAATATAGATCGTTTTCCATCAAAGGAGCAAGGTTTCAAGCCAAAACAAGGGAGCAAAAAAGGTTTATGATGAATTTCGCTCTGGACCCTTTGGAAGGGTCAGGAGCAAAATTCACTTTTTGGCTAAAATCTTCATCTTTCAAAGTGTCCAACTCCCTCCCAAGGCAAGAACATACCAATTTATCCTACATCACGCCAACACCTAGCCAAAACAAAGAAGGAAACAAGAGCGAAAATCATGATTTGACCTTGATTCTTGCTTTTTTCAACTCTAATTTTCTTTGGGAGGCAAACATAGACTACTCTCCTTTCATCTCCATCTTGGTCTTGACTTTAGCAAAGGGGAAAATGAGTGTTTTCAAGAATTTTGCTTTGGACCCTTTGGAAGGGTCAAGAGCGAAATTTCTATTCTAGGCTCAATTCACCTTCAAACTGACTTGACTTTGTCTTAGACTCAATCCTAGATCCATTTCCTTCCATATCCTTGCAAACTTGCTTGACCACTCTTTGACTTAGGCGAGATCTTGAGTCTTTGGTGAATTTTCGCTCTGGACCCTTTGGAAGGGTCAGGAGCGAATTTTGACATTTTAGCCTCTTCGTCAAGATTATTTTATGGAATATAACATTTAAGTATAAGTGACATTTCCATATATACTTCCAGGATGTTTGAGAGTGGTTTCGGACCTCCAGGAGTTATATTGCAAAATCTAGTTTTTGGAGGATTCTTCAGTTTTCCAGACAGTCAAATTTCAAGATCAGGACATTCCAGACAGCCAAATTTCAGGACATTTAAAGATCAGGATGACATTCCAAACTTTATCACTCACCAACTTGACCTAGCTCGGACCTTCAAGAATGATACTCACTCACCAAGCAAGACACAATTAGTAACAAGAGCAAAACCAGGCCCTAAGGAAGACTCTCAAAGAAACCCTAATTCTGGGGCCCTGTGGACTCACCCTGGCTCAAGCAAAGCCTGCAATCCAACGATCCCCTCGACAGCACTCATCTTGCAAAGGCTAACAGACAAAACCCTAAAAGACCTAGAAAACAAACCCTAGAAAGCAAAAAGCAGGGGTTCCCGTTTGCAATGGGGCGATGTGTGAAGACGTCACAACACACTGCAAGGGAAATGTTCAGCCATCTACAAGGTACATATGAAGTTAACAATTTCAGTAGGGCAATTACTTTAAGACAGCAACTACTTAATATCAAAATGGCTAAAGAAGATTCTATTATTTCCTACTTTATGAGAATTTCAGAACTAAAGAATCAACTAGGTTTAATTGGCCATAACATGGAAGACAAAGACCTTGTCATGATTGCCCTAAATGGTCTACCTCACTCATGGGAGTCATTTATCCAAACCATAAGTGGCAGGACTGAGCTACCTACCCTTGATCGTCTTAAGAATGATTGCATCCAATAAGAGTCTCGCCTCATCACAAGGGGGCAAACCAAAAGTCCCCATGTAGATGATTATCACATGCTTGTAGCTCAATGCAAGAAAGGAGGAAATTGGAAGAAACCTTATCCAAAAAGAAATAGGGATTTCAAACCATTTAGTTCCCAACACCCTTGGAAGAAATCAAGAGATAGCTCACGTGTCCGATGCTTTAGATGTGACAAATTTGGTCACTATGCTAAAGAATGTTAGAATAACCCTAACCAAAGTGAAGCCAACCTAAATGAAGTCTCAGAACAAAATAATGACTTCTTATTCATCTCCGCTCTATCTAGCAGTGTTCCTTCAGATAGCAATACATGGTTGATTGACAGTGGTGCCTCCAAACACATCACAGGTTACTGTGATCACCTTTCAGGCTTAGTTGAAAAAGATACCAGCCTTCACGTGGTAATTGGTGATGACGCTCGTTATTCGGTAAGAGGTTCTGGCTCTACTTCACTGAATTTAGATTCTGGTATTTCCTTGCATCTCAGTGATATCTTGTTTGTTCTTGGAATTAAAAGAAATCTAATTTCCATTTCTGCTCTAGAAGATAAAGGTTATCAAATTGCATTTTCTGAGGGAAAAGTTCTTGCTTGGCCTAAGAAAGCTAGTTTTAAATCTGCTCGTATAATTGGTCATAGATATGATAGTCTTTATAAGCTCTCTACTAACCCTATTCAAGCCCTCATTAATGAGGCTCCAGAATCCTCTGAGTTATGGCATAGAAGACTTGGACATTTGCATTATCAAGCTCTTCCATCCCTTGAAAGATTAGTCAAAGGTATGCCTAAACTTAATCAAATTCATGATAACACTTGTAAAGGTTGTGCTATAGGCAAAAATGTTAAAAGTCCATTTCATAAAGGTGAAAATAGAGCTAAAGACAAACTAGAACTTGTTCACTCTGATTTATGTGGTCCTATGTCTATAGCATCTCCTAGTGGATTTCTTTATTACGTAATCTTCATAGATGATTTTTCTAGGAAAATTTGGATCTACTTCTTGAAATCTAAAGAATCTGATGGAGTCTTAAGTAAATTTAAAGAGTTTAAAGCATTAACTGAAAACTCCTCTGGTAAAAGAATTAAATGTTTAAGATCTGACAATGGAGGTGAGTACACCTCCGGTAGCTTTTATGATTTTTGTGTTGAGTCAGGAATTAAGAGGGACTTTTGTGTTCCATACTGTTGACGTGTATTTTGTACACAATCATACACAGAATAAAATACCCAAGGGTACCTTATCCTCTCTTGAATAAAATCTCTAACTGCTGAAGATATCGCAAGAAGGATCAGTTAGGGTGACTTCAATGTTCTTTTAAGTAGGGTCTCTACGTGTGGATAAGCACCAGTGGCCGTTGTGATTGCTGTTTCATCAAGGGGTCTTACGCTAAATCCGAACTGCAGGAACAGGGTTTCCTAATACTAACAAGCTCTCAAAAAAGATCAAAAGAGTAGGGCTTGCAAGAGATAAAGTCTAATCTAATCCTAAGGATGACTCAATGTGGACGAGACTTGGTAAGATTCTACCAACTTCAATATTGCCATAAAATAACAACTCAATTGAAATTGATGCGATCTTCTAAGGTAACAAATGATTTTTTCAATTCATCAAGGATCATAAACACTACCACAAAGGCACATGTCCAAGATACAACAATGATTGAAAGTTTAAGTGATTCAAGTTGATCCAGTTGACCACGCAAGGCGTTCCTACAATCAGCAAGAAGCTAGTGGTTTGGAGAGTGAATCTCACCGACGATCAAGTCCAACACTTTGTCCTTCAAATTAAAACACTACTTTGATTGAGAATGATTCAAGAAAACGAACAACCATGAAGATAACCACAAGAATTGCAATAAAACACCATAACTTCAATATTTTATTGATCTCAAAGCCATCATGAACAACAATTGTTTGAAATTCCTTCTTCAAAGCTCAATCTTGCTACAAAATACTTGCTTATATCAAATTGCTAATCTCTAATCACTAATGCTGATATCTAATCTCTAGTTTCTAGTTCTAGTTTTAAAATGAAAAGAAATGAGGGTATATATAGCATCCTCAATTACAATGAACGGTCCAGATCAAAAGAAGATCAATGGCCAAGATTATGACACCTAAACCCTAATTAGGGTTTATTACAAATAGCCTCCTTTTTACTGAACAATATTAAATGCATAGCCAAATATTAAATTTGGCATGAAAATCTAGGAGACATAGACCAATGACAATTAAGGTGCCACCTCATCTATAACAACCTCTCATCTAGAATCTTATTCCCTTTCCAATGCTCCTTTTTAGCATATGCAATGAATCTAGACACGATTCCTTCGATCTCAGCAATTGGAATCTCAGGAAGATTCTTGATTCGTTCTTCTAAGTGGATGACCTGATCGAAAGCCTTGAGAAGGGCAGCGTCTCATTCAGGTTCAAGTTCTTTGATCTTCTCAATCAGGAGCATGGTAGCAAACATCTGGTCCCGTTGCTCATCTGTAATAATATTCTCATCTTTGCAAAAGATGACCTTGACTCTATCTTCTAATTCTTGCAAATCCAAATCTGTCTCAACTTCGATCCTCCTGCCAAGAATAGTACGTAGTACCTCAAACACTCTGTCCTGGATCGGGTGGATAACCTCCTCAACATGATTGCATCTAGTACTGATGTCCTCGAAGAGAACTTCCTTCATCTGGAGTAACGTCGACCACTGAAGTAAACCATGAGGTCCTCCATCCATTATCTTTTCTTGCACTAGGACCTTACTTGATGTTTGTCTGATTACTTGCAGGACAGGAATGATAACATCTTTAGTATGAGCAAAGGCAGCTACCGTTATCATCAAGTTGTGGATGACCTCAAGAACTTGAATAGCTTGATGAATGGTCTGCATCATCCTTGTTGCAAATTCAATAGCAACTGTATGGGATTTGTCAATCCATGAGCTCATAAGCTGAACCAAACTCCTGACTCTCTCTGCCTCGCCAACTGATTCGAGGGGAAGTGCCTGCGCAAGAGATACTGCTGGATCCTGACGCCTCAAAGGCTGATTGAGATGGCTAAAGTAGCCTCTCCAAGCACTGACCTCTCGCTCAAGCTTCCTATTCTTTTCCATTTCTTCTCTAAGCTTGTCCTTAAGTGCCTCAAATGAATCAGTGGCATCATCCAACGTCTGCTCGGCTGTGAGTGGACCAAGCTCAAATGTCTCTACATCATATTCCTCTGCGAGGATCTCACCTTCATACTTGTCCACTGCTGGTGTAGCTATCTGTAATTTCCTGGATCCTGTCTCATCTCTGATCATCTTGGACATCCTAGTGGCTTTCCTCTTTTCTGTCACTTCCTGAGAATTTCCAACAAGGCTCTCTAAATCAATCACATTATCCTCGTCCTCGATCACAATCACCCTTGTTAGTCTCTCCTTTAACCAATCTGGAATAGCAGATCTTGTTTCTCTAACCTGTATCTCATTAGGCAATGTTTCTTCTTTTCTGAGAGGAGATGTTACTTCATTATCTTCCTTATCTTCATGTAACTCATTAGCTTGGAGAGACCCACTTGGTGACCTTCGAGGTGCCTGCCCTTCTTTATCGTTTTGTACCATTGATTCCATAGACTCCTCCATCTCAAGTGTCCTCTTCTCAGGTCGAGAAGATGTGCCGGATGAACGATCTCGGTTGGCCTCTGGCTTCTTCTTGGAGGATTCTCTTTTCTCAGGTCTCTCTTTCCTCTTCGAGCCTCTTGGAGGGGGATTGCCCTCACTTACACTTCGAAGGTTGCCTTCGCTTGCATTTCTGGGATTAGGATTACCCTCACTTACACTTGCTCCTCCTTCAACTGGTCTCTCTTCCAAAGTGAAAGTCATAGATATGCCTTGCTCTCTCAACTTCTGATGCTGCACATCAACCCATCTGCGAGTACAAGACAAGACTAGAGCCATCAAAGCCTCTAGATCCACAACCTCGGGTTCATTCCAATCTAGCCTTACTGATTTGCTTTCTCGATCATAAGATGATTGGAGATGTCTACCACTGTCCTGAGCTTGGTCGGCCACTCTGTAAATTTTGCATTTTCTGATAAAGTCTAAAGGCAATCTAGAATGCATCTTTCTTTTCACTTCCAGGTCATCCAAGAGATTCATCACAAAGTCCTCTATCTGAAACTCATGCTTATATTTTCTTCCGACTGTCTCCTCTATATACCCATATGGATCAAAGTTCTCTCTCAAGGCAAAGAATGAAAATGAATATAAAGCTAACTCTTTCTCTGCATCATCCATGGCTAGAGCATTAGGACATACCTCAACTGAATTCCCTAATATGATAGGCACAGGAACTCCATTTCCATGTCTGTGTCTGAATGCTTTCACATAAGCGGCCAACTATCTTGTTACCTCAAGTAACACAATTCTGTCTGTCGGATATCTCGGCAACATATAGGGAGGTGAAGGACATCCATGAACTCTAATATATGTAAACTTCTGAAATTGGATGAACCAAGCACCGTACCTCTTTACAAGCTCTTGTGCATCCTGAGATAGCCGATTGTGAATCCCGCCTTGCAATATCCTGGTGATGTTCATCGTGAATGTATCATTGACTAACTTGTAGTTACTTCCTAGCGGATGATGCAAGTGAACATAGGAATCACAAACTCTGACTTCCCCGGGTCCTCTTCCAATTACCCCTCTGTGAGGTAGTCCTGCATACTCAAAGCTTTTGATCAAGGCATATATGATATATGAACTCATGTGGAAAGACTTGGTAGCCTTCAGTCTTCTTAACTGTACGTCCAAGCAATGGCTAATCATTCTAGCCCAATGGATTGTTCCTTTTCCCTGAACTATCACTTGGATGAAGTAGAACATCCACTTCTCAAAATAGAAGGCTTGAGGAGCCCCTGTAACTCGGTTGAGTAATGTTATCAAATCTCTGTACTCTTCCTGGAAGTCGATCCTATGTGGTGTGTTCGGGATCTTGCTCAGGCGAGGACGACTCTTGAGTAACCAGTTCTTATTGATGATGCTTAGGCAAGTGTCTGGATCATCTTCGTACATGGACCTGGCTCCTTCTAAGCTTTTATAAATCATATCCTTATGTTCTGGCAAGTGAAGAGCTTCACTGATAGCTTCCTCTGAAAGATAAGCAAAAGTGTCTCCTTCCTTAGACACTATCGATCTGGACTGTGGATCATAATGGCGAGCACACTCGATCATCAACTCATGGCACTGGATTGCTGGAGGGAAGCCGGCCGCCTTAATGATACCACTTTCAATTATTCTCCTTGCGACAGGTGATGGCTTGCCAATTAAGGGACCTCTCGAAACTTCCTCACACTGAAGTTCCCCAAGTTAGTATCTCCAATGTTGCTCCACTTAGACACGATCTTGGTCTCCAATTCTTCGTTCTTTTGATCTTCCTTCATGATAGCTGGACGACTGGTGGATGCTCCCGCCTTCGGGGTCGCCATCGTAACACCTACACAACATTTCATAATGAGTAACAGATTTTGCAATATAGAAATATAGATTAAAATTTAAATTTAGGAAACTTCATGATAAGTCTTTGAGTTATCATTTCCTAAATACGATTGAGCTTACTGAAATTTCAAAATTTCAAAATTCAAAATTTAAGGCTATGACGATCAAAATTCAAAACTCAAGACAAAGGAAGACTTCGCCATACCTTACTTGAGAACTAACTCTAAAATGCAAAATTAGGAAATTCGCTTAGGCAAAAATGAGGTTTGAAGATTTCAACGTGATCTTCTTCTAGCGGATGCCTCTTCCTTATCAACTTCGCCAACTTGGAGGGTCTTCAACGTCTTGATGGCAAATTCGCTCTACTTGAACACAAACCAAGTTCGCACTCCCCTTTGAATGGAAATTTCGCACCTCCTTGATGAAATTCGCACTTCTTCCTTGTCTTCTCCAAATTCGCATGCAACAATGATTGAATGATGGTTTAAAATGCTTGAAAGTACCCCTCTTATATAGGCGCTCACCTCCTTAATTGCCCCTAGGCCGACTTTTGGAAAATAAAGCAATTAAAAACAAATTTTAATAAAAAATAGGGCCAACTATATAAAATATAAAAAATAAAATCCAAGCGCTCACCCTTTTATTTAATTAATTAATTAATTAATTTTAAATGCCTTCGTAAATAATTATTTCGATTTTTTAAAAGGCAAAATTAATTATTTGAATGTTTCATGCACAATTTTTAAATACTAACTTAATTGAATATTTCAAATTTTATCGATTTTTAGCATTTAATATAATTTGAAAATTATGTTAGCGCCAAAATTTGGGAGATGTAAAGAGGTACAAACCACATCGCCCTGGTCCCTGGGAGAGGGACAGGAGCGAACTTTGCATTTACCCCTTGGCCTTTATCTTCTAAGTTGCCAAATTGATTCGTGAGGTAGGCAATGATCTCCTTGTTTGTTTCACACATGCCAAACTTCTTCTTTGTAAAGCAAATTTGTCCTTCAAGTGGTTTTCGCCCTGGTCCTTGACTGGAGGACAGGAGCGAATTTAGTTTCTAGCTCAAATTCGTGATCTTTTAACATTCATTTCTTGTTTATCACCTTTCAAATGACATTTTCAACCTTGTATAACTTTGCTTTGATGTGATCTAGGAAAGGAAATGATTGATTTTATGAATATCGCCCTGGTCCTTGACTGAAGGACAGGAGCGAATTTGCCTCTTTGCTCAAGTTGATCACTTTTTGACGTTTGGTTCCTTGCATATCATCTTCTCAAAGACATTTTCGACCCTGTGTGACCTTGTGCGACCTTGCCTTGACGTGGTTTTTGAAAGAAATGGCCAATTTAGTGAATATCGCCCTGGTCCTTGACTGAAGGACAGGGGCGAACTTTGGTCTATAGTGCAAATCCTCCATCATATTGATATCAATTTGTCTTCAAGGCGTAAAATGACGTCCTTTATTCCTTCTTGAACATTTGAAACGAACGTGGCCTTCAAAATTTAAGCATGCTTAGAGATTTCGCTCTGGTCCCTAGGAGAGGGACAGGAGCGAACTTAGGTGATTTCATCACATTAGGCGGTCTTTGCAACTTCATTCTTCGTCGAGGCGTTCCAAACATCATTGCCTCCTTGTACCTTGACTTGGAGTGACTTAAACTTGGAGGGAAATGTTAGATAACCTTGATTTCGCCCTGGTCCCTGGCTGAGGGACAGGAGCGAACTTGTACTTGTAGGCTCAATCACTTTTTGCCAATGCTTAAAACTATCTTCAACGGACTCGTCATGCTCCCTTTCATTCACCTTTGACATGGAATTCGTTTCATCTTGGCGAGAAATTTGTCTAAGGAAGAAATCGCTCTGGACCCTTGGAGAGGGACAGGAGCGCCTAGGATAACATGGACTTCACTTGGCGTTTTTGTAATCTTCAAATTATCTTCAATGGGTTCGTTACGCCTCCTTTGCTTGCCTCAAACTTAAAACTTACTTGATCTTTGCCCAAAACTTGCCTTATAAGAAAAATCGCTCTGGTCCCTGGGAGAGGGACGGGAGCTATCACTAAAATTCGCCCTGGTCCCTGTGAGAGGGACAGGAGTGATTTTGCTTCTATGGTCAATTTCCCTTATGATGGCAGTTTCAAGTTATATTCAACTGATAAACTGTATTTCCTTTGTTCTTCTCAAATCGCGAAATCGTTCAAATCTTGCAAGGGCAAGGCAATTTTGGATTTTAAGCTCCGGTCCTTCAGTGAGGGACAGGAGCGATTTTTGTTCCTGGCACATTTCTTTGTTTGCGAATTTCTTCAAATTATATTCAATGGAGAGAACGTGCCTCCCTTTATCTCTTCCAATCCAAAATTCGTCTTGATCTTGCAAGGACAGTAAAATTTTGAGAAACAAGCTCCGGTCCTTCAGTGAGGGACAGGAGCGATCTTTGTCCTTGAGGGCAAACGTTCAACTTTTCTTCGCAAACGACTAAGTCTGGACGCTCCGTCATGTTGATTTCACCTTTCATTATGCCCTTAACACTTTAGTTTGATCAAAATGAGGTCAAAATGGCCTAGGCAAGACATTTCGCCTTGGTCCCTGACTGAGGGACAGGAGCGATTTGACCTCACACTCCAAAAATTTGCCATTTTCGAATCTCAAAATCTTCAAAGCTTCCAATTTACGTTCAACTGTATCTCCTGGCGACCCTGCACAAGACAAATGAAACAAATTAATAACCAGGATGCATAAAATATCATTTTCGCCCTGGTCCTTGGCTGAGGGACAGGAGCGAACTTGCTTCCACAGGCCAAAATATCAAGTTTTTAAGACCTCAGTCACTTCAAAAGGCAAAATTAGGTTATTTCCAATGCCTGGGATCAATTGTCAAAATTTCCAAAATTTGGCCAAAATCACTCAAACAAAATTTCAAAATTCCATCATCAACACTTAGGCAAAAAAATTCAGACTCGCATTCAAAATTCCGACTGAACCTAGACAGACTTACTCACCTCTTGACAACTCACCTTACTTCAAAATTGCATCTTACGAGAGGAAGCTTAACAATCTTCAAAATTGGACTGGACTCTGGCTTAAAATCATCGAAACGGAAACCCTAAGGCTTAACCCTGGTCCAGACGACTGACTCACCTACTCAAAACCCTAAAAGCAGAGAGAGAAACAGGCAAAACCGAGCAAAAAAAAGGGGGGTCCCCATTTTAATGGGGCGATGTGTGAAATGGTCACAACACATACAACCCTCAACAAAATGGTGTTGCTGAAAAAAAGAATAGGACTATTATGGAAGCTGCAAAGGCTATGATCCACGATCAAGACTTGCAGACCTTTCTATGGGCTGAGGCTTCTAGAACAGCAGTGTATATCCAAAATAGATGTCCTCATCGTGTTCTAAAGAACATGACCCCGGAAGAAGCCTTCACAGGATCCAAACCAAACATTAGTCACCTCAGAATCTTTGGAAGCCCCGTGTATGTTCATGAGCCCAAAGAAAAGCGATCAAAGTTGGAACCCTCCAGAAAGAAAGGCATGCTAGTCGGGTACAGTGAATCACTCCAAGGCATTCAGGATTCTCATCCCAGGTCAAAGGTACGTTGAGGTAAGTAGGGATGTTACATTTGAAGAAGACATTGCTTTTAAGAAATCGAAAGGTTCTTGTGTTATTGATGAAGCTAATGACAATCAAAATATAAATGTTGATTCTAACCCTAAGATTTAGAGGGAGCAAGTTGAACCTCCTCCTCAAGATGATCATGATGATCCTCCAGAGCCCATGAATCCCACTGATATTCCTAGTGACATTATCATTACCAAAAAGAGGCCTCTTTGGGTAAGGAACACCATTCAAGAAGCTGAAAGATTTGCTGCTCCTAGAGGCACCTTCCGTGAAACTAAGAAACCTCAGGTATTCTCCAACTACATTTCTTTGATGTACAATCTCATTGAAACTGAACCTTGCAATGTTGAAGAAGCCTTAATTCATCATGCCTGGAAGCTTGCTATGGATGAAGAATATCAGTCAATCATCAAGAATGATGTGTGGGACATTGTGCCCAGACCCAAAGGTAAATCTGTTGTTTCCTCTAAATGGTTATTTAAAATTAAACATAATGCTGATGGTAGTATTGAAAAATATAAGGCTGGATTTGTAGCTCGTGGTTTTTCTCAAAAGGAAGGCATAGACTATGAAGAAACATTTGCTCCTATTGCTAGATATACTTCCATTAGAACGATAATAGCCATTGCTGTTGCTAGGGGTTGGAAACTACATCAGATGGATGTTAAGACTGCCTGCCATTGAGGAAGAAGTCTATATTGAGCAACCTAAGGGGTATGAGATTCAGGATAGATTAACCCATGTGTGCAGGTTAAAGAAAGCTCTATAGGGTCTTAAACAAGCTCGTCGTGCTTGGTATGAAAGAATTGATAAATACTTGCTAAGTCTAGGCTTTTGTAAAAATGATGCTGACTCTAACATATACTAAGGGAAATATCTGCGAGACATTGTAATTGTGGCAAGATGTAGAATGTAAAAGCATGTAAGATGTATTATGTATGTTGCCTTGATAGAAAAGCATGTAAGATGTAGATACATAAAGCCCAATTCCTTGCCAGTGATGCACTCGCCTATGTTAAATTGGGAGCTCTGCAATCCCCTACCAACATCCCTTCTAAGGTAGCCAATGATGAAATGCTAATTCTAGTTCTTTATGTGGATGACTTATTCCTTACTGGTAAAGATGAACTTATTATTAGATGCAAGAAAGAATTAGCTTCAGAATTTGAAATGAAAGATTTAGGTCTAATGCATTATTTCCTAGGTCTAGAAGTATGGCAAAGATCTAACGAAATTTTTCTAAGTCAAGGAAAGTATACTATTGACATTTTGAAAAGATTTAGAATGATGGATTGTAAACCCATGTCTACTCCTATGGAATCTAACTTAAAGAAGTTAAGTGTTTCTGCAGTTAACTCTGAATTTGCAGATCCATCCGAGTATCGGCAGTTGATTGGATCACTGATGTATCTAGTTAACACTAGACCAGACATATGTTTTGTTGTGAATGCTCTCAGCCAGTTCATGAGCTTGCCCAAACATGTTCATCTTGTTGCAACCAAGCATATCCTAAGATACTTGCGAGGCACAGTTGGTTTTGGGCTGAACTATCCACTTAACACTCCAATAACCTTGGAAGGTTATTCTGATGCAGACTGGGCTGGAAACGTCAAAGACAGGAAAAGCACCTCCGGTATTTGTTTTAGCTTGGGTTCTGAAGTGATCTCTTGGGCTTGCAGAAAACAATCCTCGGTGGCATTGAGTACTGCTGAAGCTGAGTATATTGTAGCAAGTGTAGCTTCCAGAGAAGCAGTGTGGCTTCATAAGCTTCTTGCTGGGTTGTTTGGTCAGCCATGGGATCTTACAGTTATTCACTGTGATAACCAGAGTTGTATTAAAATGTCTATCAATCCAGTGTTTCATGACAGGTCAAAAAATGTGAAAACCCATTATCATTTCATTCGGGATATGGTGCAAAGAGGTGCTATTCAGTTGAAGTATGTCAGCACTAATGAGCAGGTTGCAGATATTCTTACCAAGACTCTATCCAAAGTGAAGTTTGTGTACTTCAGGGACAGACTTGGTATTGTAGAAAATGAAACCCTAATTGAGAGGGAGTCTCAATTTCAGTGATACTTTGTGTTGTATCAAACCACCCTTTGCGGGCAATGTAAGGTGGTATTGTAAACTTCTCAGAGAGAAGTATAATTATTAACCATCCTCTGCGGGCAATGTAAGATGGTATTGTGAATGTTAACCACCCTTTGCGGGCAATGTAAGGTGGTATTGTAAACTTCTCAAGGAGAAGTGTAATTAGTAACCATCCTCTACGGGTAATGTAAGATGGTATTGTAAATGTTAAACCATCCTCTGCGGGCAATGTAAGATGGTATTGTAAATGTTAAACTATCCTCTGCGGGCAATGTAAGATGGTATTGTAAAACTTCTCAGGGAGAAGTGTAATTGTTAAACCATCCTCTGCGGGCAATGTAAGATGGTATTAGTGTAATTGTCAACCATCCTCTGCGGGCAATGTAAGATGGTAGAAAAGATCCTCTCCACCCTCTGCGGGCAATGCAAGGTGGATCCGGTCTATGCTTGTGTGCAAGACGGAAGATTATGGTTATGATTCTCTACCCTAATTAAGAGGGAGTGTTGTTTATAATTAGGGCCTAGCGGATTCCAATTGCCTTGGGCAACATTGGAATCCGCCTAAGGGGACCAGCCCCTTCTCCAATATATGGGCCAAGTCCTATACCCTTCGGCCACTCCAAAAGGTCCCCACACTACACTTAAAGGTCCCCATGCTACTCCTTGATAGGGCCGACCTATCCTCTACAAACAAAGGAAATTAAATTAATTAATTTGCAAATTAAAAGGGTAAAGCCGACTTGGTTAGGGGTGTTTGATCTCCTATAAATAAAGCATACATTCTTCACAACATCATAAAACAGCTCAAGTAAAAGGCGAAATACAAATGCAAGATAAGCGAACTTCATTCAGAACATAGCGAACTTCTTTGTGAACACGGAAAACTTCATTCATGCACAGCAGATCACAGCGAACTCCTTTTATTACCAGTTAGGTGGCAGCGAACTCCACTTATGTGCAGCAGATCATCAATTAGATCACAGCAGACAACAAAGCTATCATTAAACCAGTGATCATAATTTGCAGCCCTAGTCTTCTGTAGCATCTTCTCTATGACTACAACTTCTATACTTCAGATAAGTGTGTAACTATCAATTGAATCAAAACCATAATCAGATCTGAGGATCTTTTCTGGCTGGGTTTTTTCTCTTAGGAGGTTTTCCCAAGGTATCTTTGTCTTGTCTTTTTGCATTCATTTTTACTATGCTTAAATCTGAAAATCAATAAGTCTAATTAAACCTAGTTAGAAACAAATTCTGATTTTCTGAGTGTTATCTAATCTGAAAGTACTAAAATTAACAAAATGTCAGTCAAATATTAAATAATATAAATTTTTAAATGTTTATAGCAAAGCAGAAAACCCAGTGAGAACGGATTGAACTTCAAATGGTTGCAATCCTTGAAATTATACTGAGAATCATTGGTACCAATCCCCAATGGATATTTTTCCTTAGAATAAAGTTATTTTCTGCTTTTCTGCCTAGTTTCATCCTACAGACATGTAACAGCACCAATGGATACCAGACATCTTGCCATATACAAAAGAATTCATCAAAGCACATTTAAATGTATTCGAAAAGAAATTGCCTGAAGGATCATTTCAGTTAGGTGGAAAGATAAGTAAACATCCAGAAGGATTTGAAGGATGCAGATATGGAAAGTGATGGATGCAGCAATAGCGATTCTTCACCTCATTCCTTAGTGGTTCTTCAGGGAACACAGTAAATACGTGCTCCTAACAAGTTAATTTGTAAAATAAAATTGAAAAGATGTCAAGTGCAACTAAATAGATGCAACAATTGAATGGCCATTATTAGCAGGAAACTAGGAAATAAAATTTACTTGTAGATGGATAACAAGTAGAGACGATCTCTTACATTTACAGTGTAAAATTACAGGAGGAAGTAATATAATTGATCAAAACTCGATGGTACAGAGTTTGCAATGCATGGATAGCATGTCTAAGTCGAGAGATGACACAAAGCTATTTCAAAAATTTGTTTATCATGATACAAATTAAGCAACTTTAAAAAGTGAATATGGAAATAAAAGCACACACCTCACAGACTTATTCTTGAATTCCATCGGTTGAGATGCTAATTGCCCGGTCCAAGCTAATCATTAATCTTCCCCAACAGAGGTACAATAAGACCTAAGCTAGTCATCCCAGAAGCTAAGAAAACAAACCCTGCAGAATTCAAAGGGCTAATTAAGCTTATCAGAAAATGGACCCAGCCTAAGCAAGAATAACTTCAAAATCTTAAATTGAATCCTAAAAACCTAACAACAAAATGTATTAACTGCATAAAACTATTTCTGTTATAATTCTTGTTGTTTCAAAACAATTTCCGTCTCACTGAATTGGTCTGCTTCATTACCATTAACAATCAAGGATCTGTACCAAACGCTCGGACCACATTTAACACATTCTAGCCAACAAATTCAACCCTGTCTTCACTGTTTCGCTGTCCTCTCAAGCCTTCTAGCAGACTAGCTCTACCAAATAATAACACTTACTTATTTCAGCTCTATTTTTGTACCAAATCACTGTGAACTCATAAATTCAACTCAGTGACTTCTCTGATTTGCTGTCCGCTCAGACCTTAAAGCACAGCCAAACCAGGAAGTGACCCCAGATGGATATCTTGTCCAGGAGCGACTAATAAGCACTGGCGTGTGTTTGTGTTTAATCCTTTTAAACTCGACAGCTCAAAATCAACCAAAATGAACGAAAAGTTGCTGGATTTTGTACTTTACTGTATAATCCTCCTCTACTCTTCAATTAATAAAATTCAATTATGATAAACTCTCCGCCTTGTATCATTTTTTCCAGTAATTTTTTGTGCGACAGAGCACGTTCTTTCATTAAGGCTGCAAGCATTTGGAAAAGAGAAAAACTTATCTTGAGAATTTTCTTAACTTTTTATTCAGCAGAATTAGATTGAAGCCCGTAGAACTCCACGATCAAAATAAACAAATTCTAACACATTAGATGTATGCAGCAAAAACCTTTAAGGCAACTGCAACGCTAACAACCTTCAATTGTCTTACACCTGAGTCATAATTCGTCCAATCCTGAGGACAAAAGCCCTGAATTAAAAGTCAATACCTCGCAACCGAGGCTGCATATCACATATATTCAGAATAACATCGCAACAGATGCTTCAAACACAATAATGCCACCTGAAACCCTCAAATTGCACACATAACCGAAAATCCAAGAATTCTTGGAATTTTGAACCTTCAAAAACCCGAAAATAACATAAATGATGCACCCCAAAGCTCTGCAATAAATGAAAACTTCTTCAAACCATACAAGGATACTGATTCGTTCAGAAATGTTCAATAAGCCGCTCCAAAACTGAAATTACAGAAATGAGCTACACATCCTAACATCGAAGACTGCTGAAACCTCGCATCAGATCAGGGCTACAGGCTGGCCGAAATATTTCAGTTCCGAGAGCCGTAAAATCAAAAACCACGGCTATAAACTCAAACGGGCCACCAAAAAAGCAACTCAAATCCGAACCTGTCAAAATCCTAATCAAGAAAAGGGCTTCTAAACAGATCTTCGATGCTTCCGACGTGAGTAAGAGCACACATCCAGATTATTTTTCAATCTGAATCAATCCAAATTCTCGCACACAAAATCCCTCGACGGCCACTCGTGAATCCCAAGCTTTTCGCATGGTATCTGTGGAAATTGGGAATATATTCACGTAACACGAAAAATACAAAAGATTTAGAAAAGTCTCCTATGGGGTCCAGCTACGCCTGACAACTCAGCCAACCTGTAATTTGGATTCACTCGCCTGAAATACTTAGCGAGTTCGCTTCAACTTTACGGGGAATCGAACCTTGATTATCCAATCCATTTTTGTCACTGTAGAGCTTGATAAGCGAAGAGTGTATGGCGTAGATTCCTTCCCGAGGGTTTGGAGCCCGTGTAAACCGTCACATACATAGTTGTCCGAGCTCCTTTAGGCAGTTCTTTTTTATATTTACCTGAATCAAGAAACATTTCTCGTACTAGGAAAAATTCTCCCTTTTTCTTTGGGTCTTTTGAGAGGTCGCGTCAAAACACTTATTCTCTTGTATTAATTTTATTGTTTTTTTTCGAAGTTTTTTTAAGATGATTATTATTTTTTAAAGGTTTTATTAGTTCAGTTCATATAAATGAATCAGCGAGATGTTAGTCAAATTTTTTAATATATATTTTTAATTGTATCAAAATTAATTAATCTAATATTTAATTGGATAATAGTTATTAATTTAGAGATTATGAAATTAAATGAAATGTTAGAATTAAAATAATTTGATCAATTTTTAATATATTTTTTGAATTATATGTTTAATGCATAGGAGCGAATGGAGCGTAGAGAGGAGCAGGATCATCGCGAGGAGCAGGACCGCAAGGAAAGGCTGGTCCGCGAAAAGCAAGAACGCGAAGATAAGTTGGCTCGCAAGGTTCAAGCCCGGAAGAAAAATCAGGCGCGTGGAAATGGCACTGTGGAAGTTGATAAATCGGTGCGTGAGTCTAGTCGGGTGAACAGATACAAGCCGGCTTTCAATGATAAAGAATTTCTGCAGAACGCCTTTAGCAAACAGAATGTCAAAAAATGGAAAGTGTGTGATGTGAATTGGGAGGATAATGTTATCTCTGAACACGAGGAGACCTGGGAAGACATCTCCCACAGAGACCAAAACCTAGGTCAGGCAACCAATTTTAGTCTCTGCAACCCTAAGTTGTGCGAAGTGGATTTATCAAAGGAAGTATATGAGGATTGTGCTATTTTTGAAAACCACGCTATCATTGGGAGAGTTGTTGGACCTAAACTTCCTCGGAGTTTAATCAGGACATGGGTGGATGAGAATTGGGGCAAAAATATTGTCATTAAGTTCCTACCGAAAAGCTTCTTCATTGCAGACTTCACAGAGGCTGAGGAGAGGGACAGGATACTTTGCTCTCAAAACTGGTTCTTGGAAAACCATCCTTTTTACCTTCAGCCCTGGTATCCTAATTTTGACCCTAGTAAGTTGGCGATATATGATAAACCTCTGTGGATTCGTCTTTACAATCTTTCATCTGAATATTGGAGTAACCCTTGCTTAGAACGAATTGGTCAAACATTGGGCACTCTATTGGAAATTGATGAAGCGATCATTGATGCGGACCTATATATCTATGCCAGAATGAAAATTGCGGCGGTCAAAGAAATCCTGTCTTCCATTTCCATTATAACAAAAGAAGGGTGTTGTGTTCAACAGGTGGAGATCGAAACAGATGTTGTCTCTTGCTCTAGATGTGATGGAAGGTGACACCCTGTTGGGAGATGCGGTATGTTCACCAAGAGAGCATTCAAAAAGCCTTTTAATAAATCTGATAAAGTTGGGAACCATTTGCCTCCTGTGATATCAGATTTACCCCCTCTGAATGGACCATTGGATGGCAATATTGATCTGATTCCAAAGGACTCATCCCATGATATCGGTGTTCCTGATGAGGCTCCCTCCATTAACATCGCCCCAATTTTAGACTTGGTATCCCTCCTTCCTCCAATTAGCCAGAACGACAATAAGGAAGACAGGCTCTCTGAAGAAGAATCTGAATCTTCCTGGCCAGATGATGAACCAGAAAATTTAGATGATTTGGATATTGTGGATCCTAGATGCATTAGTCATTCCACGAACGCTCTCCTTGGCAGAGTCAAGGGTTCTAAGGGGCGCAGGAGTCACAAAGTTATCAGAGAACAAAGAGCTCACGAAAAAGGAATTGTCAGTGTTATGGATTTTCTTAAAGTATCCAAGGGAGGGAAACCCTCCCTTGGAGAATGATGAAGATCTCTTCCTGGAATGTCAGGGGTCTAGCAACCCCTAACAAGAGACGCTTGGTCAAAAGAACCATGACCAAGCTGGTATCTGACATTTTTTTGTTACAGGAAACCAAGTTAAATCCAGAGAAAGCGCTGGAATTTAAAAAAATTTGCTACTTTTGGGATGGTATTTTTCAGGAGGCTTGTGGCTCGACTGGGGGGCTTGGGATCTTATGGAACCCCTCTCACATCGAGATAAGTTGCTTCGCTTCCTCTGATTTTTGGATTGCGTGTTTTGTCAAATGTAAAAAGTCAAATATATGTTTTTCGTTGTTTAATATCTATGGTCCAGTCAAAACTAAAGATAAGCGTAAGGTGTGGTCAGAGATGTCAGAATTGGCCCTTAGTCTGGATCTTGGAAAAGTTGTCATGGCTAGAGATTTTAACGCAATCTTATGTGCAGAAGATAAACGGGGTGGCTTAAATCTACCTACGAAGGTGGTGGAAGACTTCAAAGATTTTGTTACTATTTGTAAAGTGGTTGATATCATCCCTAAGAATGGTACTTTTACTTGGAATAACAGAAGACGTGACTTTGCAAACATTGCTGAAAGATTGGACAGGTTCTTCGTTGGGGAATGGTGGATGTTAAGTCATCATTCAATTGATTCTGTTATCGAACCCCATAGTGGTTTGGATCATTACCCTATATCTCTTAACATTGGGCAAGATTTGGAGAGGCATAAAAGTTACTTTAAGTTTCTTAGTATGTGGTGGTTGGACCCAGCACTTCTTAGTCACATCAAAAATTGGTGGTGCGAAAGTAATGTTTTCTTAGGTTCCCCTAGCTTCAAATTTACCAAAAGACTACAATTCATCAAAAGAAGATTAAAGGAGTGGAATAGCTCCTCCTTCAAAAATGTTTTCGCTGAAAAAGATCGAATAGAAGGTGAATTAGAAGCAATTAACTCAAAAGTAATGGCCCATGGCATGACAAATGTGGAGTTTGAGGCTGAAAAGTCCCTCAAGGCTCAGTATTCTGATATTTTGCATAGAGAAGAATAGTATTGGAGAGACAAGGCTAGGGAGAATTGGGTTGCTGAGGGCGATATGAACACCAAATTCCTTCACGCCTCTGTAAAGGCTAGAAAATGCACTAACAGAATCAGTTCGATCCAAGACAGGAATGATTCCTGGGTCCATACTCCTAAAGAAATAGAACAAGTGGCTCTTGACTACTTCAGGCGGCTATTGGGAGATAGTAAGAAGGAAGAGCCATCCTCCTTCCCTGCATTAGACGACATTATTCACCTGATGCTGTCAGTCGCGGATGGTAAGTTTTTAATGGCTCCTTTCACCTTAGAAGAGGTAAAGGCAACCACCTTCGCGCTACACCCAAATAAATAGCCTGGTCCGGATGGCTTAAGTGCTGAGTTTTTTTCAAAAATGTTGGGATTTCATGGGGGTTGACTTATGGAGAGTAATTGAAGATTTTAGGAAGAGTGACAAATTTGTTAAAGAAATCAACCATACTCTGATATGTCTTATTCCTAAAAAAGCAGAGTGCACAACCATGAAGGATTTTCGACCAATTTCTCTCTGCAACACCTTGTACAAGATTATTTCCAAAACAATGGCAGAAAGGCTCAAAGTTTTATTACCAAAGTTGATCTCGGAACACCATAATGGCTTCACCCCGGGTAGGGAGATAGCCAACAACATCATCCTAGTCTCTGAAGTCATCCATACATTGCATAAAGATAAGATAGGAGGAATGGTAGTTAAATTAGACGTGGAAAAAGCTTATGATAAAGTGGTATGGGAGTTCCTGGTCTGTGTACTGGAGAAATTTGGTTTTCCTCCCCAATGGATAGCTTGTATCAAGTTCTGTTTATCTTCAGTCAACTTTTCGCTACTGATTAACGGGGGTGTTTGTGGCTTTTTTCCTGCCACGAATGGTCTTAGGCAAGGTGATCCCCTTTCCCCATCGATTTTCATCATCATGGCAGAAGTTTTAGGAAAGTTAATCCAAAAAAAACATTTACAAGGGTTATGGAAGGGCGTTTGCATCCATGATTAGCTTCCTTCCATCACACATTCGCAATTTGCAGATGATACGGTGGTCTTTGGGGAGGCCTCAGTGGTAGAAGCTAGATGCATATTAGAAACATTGAATCAGTATTCAAAAATCTCGGGCCAAGTAATGAATAGGGATAAGTCACAACTCTTTTTCTTTAATTCTAGCAGACATATGCAGACACGTATTTCGGGTATTATGGGGATCAAGATTGAGGCACTTCCCATGAAGTATTTGGGTATTAAAATTGATAAGGGTTGTCGTCAAACACATATGTGGGAGGATGTGAAATAATCCTGTGTGGCTAAAACAGCACAATGGAAGAACAGATGGTTATCTCAGGCCAGGAGACTCACTATGATCCGATCAGTTCTATCAGCTATCCCAATCTATAGCATGTCTTGCTTTAGATTGCCACAGGTGGTTGGAAAGAATTTAGAAAATATGTTGAGAAAATTTGTATGGGATGGGGCTAAAGATACTAACAGAATTCCCCTTATCAATTGGGATACTATGTGTTATAATAAAGAATCCGGGGGGGCTAGCTTAAGAAAGATGGATCTACAAAACATTGCCCTTGGAGCAAAACTCTCTTGGAAGATGTATCGGGAACCCCAAAAACTATGGTGTAAAATCTTTCAAAAGAAGTATCTTGACTCGGTCCAACCGGACAGAATCCTTACCATGGCTAACTCTGTCAGAGGCTCTGCAACTTGGAACTTTCTATGGGAGTGTAGATCAGTAATTATAGACCATATATCTTGGCATATTGGTCGTGGAAACAGAGCGAAATTTTGGGAGGATTCTTGGGAGGGTGAACCAGCGTTAACTGAATTGATTTTGGAGCAAGATTGGATTAACTTAATGAAAGATAGATACGGTTCCTTCGTTGAGGACTATTTTGACCCAACTCAAGCAAATAGTAACATCCGAAAGTGGAAACAGGTGGAATTCGGTAGCCCTGCTCTGTGTGAACAACTAAGACTCATTCTTACCAAAAGAAATATTCCTGTGTCCAATGCAGAGGATAGTATTTTCTGGTGCGGTTCGAAGACTGGGGAGTATTGTGTGAAGTTGGGATATAAGGTCCAAAGGGCGATTAGCCCGTTCACTGATTGGTCATCCAAACTCTGCTGGCATGATAGGCTCCTTCCCAAAGCCGGTGCCTTTTTTATGGATTGCTCTTCATAACTGAATCCTTACTGGGGATAGGCTCAAATTGATTGGCATCTCGGGTCCAAGTATATGTGTCTTATGTTTGAATGCAGAAGAATCGGTTTATCATCTACTCTACACTGGCCCATTGGCTGCATCTTGTTGGAACTGGTTTTTAGATAAAATTAGCTTCTCCACAGTTGGGAATTTGAAATTGAAGGATTTCCTAGTTTCGTGGCCTGTGGATAGATCCTCTATGTGGAGTGATATTTGGATCACAGGCCCTTCAATGATAGCATGGCATTTATGGAAGGAAAGGAATAGGAGGTTTTTTAAAGATAAATGCCTCCCAGTGGACAGACTCATTGATCTTATCAAAGTGTCCATAGAGGAACTGATCAACGGGAAGCAAAGAAAGCAGTCTCAACACTTTACTAATTGGGATAGGAAAATGATGGAAAATTGGTCCCTGGTTACTCCCGCCCTGATGCCAATGCTCTCAAAAAAGAAAGGTATTAGAAAACATATCAGGTGGAAGGCTCCCCCCGAGGGGTGGCTAAAACTAAATTTTGATGGTGCATGTAGGGGGAATCCTGGGGTTTTTGGCTTTGGGGTCATTATTCGTAACGGTGCTGGCGAGTTAGTATTGGGAAGTTTTGGGTCATTGGGCGTGGCCACTAATAACGAAGCATAAATTTGGGCCCTCTTGGAAGGCCTTAACTTATGTGTCTCCAATAATTTGTCAAAGATCATCATTGAAGGGGACTCTTTAGTTATTATCCAGGGGATTATCAAAAAGGGATTTGGGAGTAGGAACTTAAACAAATGGGTCTCATGCATATCTCGGCTCCTTAACGATATCAGCCATTATGAAATTATTCATACTTATAGAGAAGCCAATCGAGTGGCAAATTGTGTTGCCAATTTGGGGGCGGACATCCCTCAAGGTTCTGTCACTTTTGACTTACATTCTGTCTTAGAACCTGTCCGAGATCTAATTCAATCTGACTTCGGTCAGTAAAACTCTCTGAAGGTTTCACGGTTTGGCGGTGTGCCAGGACACTTTTGATAAGTGGGCTCTGTTTTTTGTTCAGTGCACCCTTATGGCTGCGGTTGCTACAGATAGGAGGACCAAGAATGTAGTGAATTTGAAATCTTCACTGACAGTTTCCGATCCTTTGGATCACACTAGATTCTACAACTCTCTCCGTGGTTTGTGTCGGAAGCTCCTAGAACGGGATGCCCACTTCTATTTATGTGTCCGCTCTTTGAAAACTTCTATACTTGAAGCTTATCCTGAGCTAGGATTGTGGTTAAATGGCCTTCTTTGGTGATGTCTCATGTGTTAATTATGTTGAGGATCTGAGAGGGCAGTTACAGGACCTATTTTTTACAGTGGACGCAGCCTGTGACGCCATGGAAGGTTTGGTTGGTGTGGCCCTCAACCACCATAGGCACTGGTGTGACTCTAAGGTCCTAGAAGCTACACTTATCCCGGTGGTGGATGTCTTGGAGTCAAGGGAAAAGATAGTCGAGCTTCTCAGTGGGTTTGTTAAACCTCTCCTGGTTGATGCAGTGGCTAACTGTGTCTTAAGTCTGCTATCTGACCAGAGACTGAGCATATTAAAAGTTTATTTCCAGATGGAGAATTACTTGTCATCTGATAACTCGGACGATGGGTCGTCTACGGAAGAGGAGGACTCGGATAATGAAAGGCACAATCGTGCGATGGAGAAATTTCTGGCAAAGATGGAAGAACGGGATAAGATGCGAGTCTTCTGTGAGAATGCTTGGGAAGTATTTCATTGTGTTGTTAAGAACGGCAACATGGATCCCTTCAGACGTGTTACTCAAGCTGAGGATTAGTGGCTGTCAGAACAGTCGACTAGCAATGTCATCCATGTTGGTGAATGCACATCTGCTATTCTGCAAGCCTTGTGTGGCAGTTAATAGTGGTTTTGTTAATTTGGATTGGTCTATGGTTTTTGAGTCAAAACTTTTTGTAATCTTTTGAAATATCAATATAGGGCGCTATCCCCATACTTGATAGCACTTACCCAAATATATATATATATATATATATATATATATATATTGAATTATATTGAATTATATCAAAATTAATTTATTTATCATTTTAGTGGACAGTTATTTTTTCATAAATTACAAAAATCAAATCTACATTATTCTATGGATTGTAACTGATACAATGGATAATAGTTGTGAATTAGTTTGAAGTAAGTTCTAAAATCTTTTTCATTTTCACTATTCAAAAATTAATAATGCAAACTTATTTTCATGTAATTTTTTTAATTTATTAGTTGCATTAAGAAAGATTCATCCCATAGTGTGTTGGTTAAGTGGTGGTCTTGTTGTTGCAACCACCAAGTTTCAAACCCTTGCTAGTTAAGTGTTAGTGTTGTTGTTGTGAGCATTGATAATTGGGAGTCACTTGTTTGTGACCTCATTGATTCACAGCTCTAGGTCAAAAGTGTTCCATGTGGTACTAGAGGGCATGGTATGTTTTTTGATGTTTTAGTTGTGTGGTTGATTCTAAATATATATAATATTCCAATAATCTTCTATTGCCAACTCTATTTTTGAATTACTTTGTCATAATCCATCTAACATCCAACAACCCGATTCTATTGCTATAATGCTACAAATCCAAGTACTTGCAACTACGTAACACTTCTTGAAAATTTTAAATGGGAAAAATATGAAAGATTGTGATTAAAATAATTAATAATAAAGTAAGTAAAATTTGCATTTATTAATTTATTTTTTAAAATTTAATAATAAGAAAAGTAATAGTTAATAAAGAATGATAAATAATTATATTTTTTTATCTATTATATATATATATATATATATGCATTCATGTTGAAGTGTAATTACTTTCTTTAATTAACATTTCAAATATAATTCTAACTTTTGTTGAATAAGGTTCATTTATTTCAAAATTAAATATCATTTAGAAACAAAACTTTGAAAATACTTTACTAATTTCATCTCTAACATGCCAAGTGCTAAATATGTCATTATATTAGCAGTATTGGTAAATTAATTGTTCTAACAACAATAGTTTAAACTAAGTAACATTTTATACATCTTACTAAGAGGAATCAAGTGTAATGTGTCAGTTTGGTGCAGGAGCACCTGATGGACTTTATGCCTCCATGAGGCAATTTTGTAAATTTGTCTTTAGCATTGTGTTTTGATAATGTAACGAGGTCTTTTAGACCATTTTGGACTTATTTGTATTGAGTTTGAGTCTTAGGAGGTTCTTTGCGGGTTATATGGAAAATATTGTCAAATGTTGTCATGCAATTTTGCTTTTTTGGTTGTATGTGGAAGGTGAGGGTCAAGTCATTTAAAAGTTTGTTGTAATTGATCATTGTTGGTTGGAAAGGCATAAATATGGCCTCCAACATGAATTTCATGAGTTATTGAAGGTTTTTGAAGGTTGGAGAAGGATGAAATAAAGAAGGAATTTATTTTTGTAGCATCCTCACCTTGTTTACTTTAAGTTTTTAGAATTTGCAGCCTGAAACATGCTATTTTATGGCCCTTTAATGGTCTCATATTGAGGACCATAATATATGGATGGAAATATATTTGTTTCTAGTTTCCAAATCTTTTTGTTTCATTAAATTTTATTGATTTTTGTGTAAGATATGGTGATTTTGGTGAAGGTTGTCCAATTTGACAGTTTTTGGTGAAGATAACAGTCTACAAAATTTGTGGTATGGAAATTGTTGGTACAATAAAATCACTCCAACCAATTGGAAAAGTTTAAAAAATGATTCTGATTTAATATAAAGGTGTTTTGGTTCACTTTCATTAAGTCTTTCAAAAGTTATAAGCAATTTGGTACAAGTTGCTTGGAACCCTACCTAGGGTTAGTAGTTTTGGGAAAAGTATCATAACTTTTGTTTTAACTATTGGATTTGGCTATAACTTTGAGTAAATGTTTGTATTTAGGCTTTCTTAAATCTCACTGAAGCGATTGGCTTAATTATGTCTCTAGTGAAAGTTATTAAGGATTGTTCTCAAGTGGCAGATTTTGTCCTAATACGTTGATATGGTTAAAGGGTTACAAAAATCAATCTATTGTGTTGATGTGAATCCTCCCTCTTGTATCACAGTTGTTTTGTTAGCAAGTGTTTTTTTTTTTTTTACTTTTGTTTGGTTAAGGATT
Organism: Cryptomeria japonica; assembly: GCF_030272615.1. Lineage (NCBI taxonomy): Eukaryota > Viridiplantae > Streptophyta > Pinopsida > Cupressales > Cupressaceae > Cryptomeria > Cryptomeria japonica. The sequence goes on from NC_081409.1 coordinate 859,387,601, forward strand.
ATTTACATAATTCAAGCGGTTTTTATTTTTAAACATTTTCTATAAAATTTTGAGCTTCAATCAAATTACAATAGGTTTGTAGATTTATTTGTTTTTAATGTGTTGTGATGAGGGATTGTTAAATATAAGTTGTAATAATAATAATGATCAGAAGGTTGTAATCAATTCAATAATGAAAATTCTTTTAATATAAATTTAGTATTATATGTCAAACCTAATAAACTCCTACATCTTATATATTTTTAGTTGCATTGTGGAGATCAGTGGTAACCTAATTGATAAGTGTGGCCTTGTCACTCCCCTCTCCTAAATGAAAACCATTAACATCACCAACTATATGGCCAAGTTGAAATAATCATTGACATACACATTCAATTGTATTTAGGGCCTCCATAAAAAATCTCCTCATGCTAATCTATTGAGTGCTTGGTACCAAGGCCAAAAATCATGTTCTTCCTTTACCTATTGATGTTGTCGTTGTCTCATCAAGATATCAATGATATTACTACCTTTCTCTTATGGAGGGGAGACTTGGGGGACATAAAATCCAAAGGTGCTCATAAGTCCATGTTAAGAGAAGAGAGACCAGTTGAATTGTTATGCCCCTCTCACAAATAAAACTACATAAATCATTGTATAATTGGGCTAATATACAACAATCTCGATCAAACACTCACAAATGTTCCTTCACTTCCTTGCAAATCTAGACAATCTCATTTGAAACCATCAAGCCCTTGGCATCTAGTAAGATGAAAATACTAATAGTAACTAGCATCCACTTGCACCCTTGGGATGTATCTCCTAGTATAAGCTCATTTAAAGGCACGAAATCATCTCAATACCTCAAGTGACATGTACACTATTGATATATCTTTATGTCTTATAAATGTGTCAAATGGAAAGTCTCTACTTAACTATGCCTAGTAAAGATAATATGGGTCATAAATCCTTGAGGCTCGCAAACATCCTCCCTATCAATAAATGAAAAGTAGTTATATTTGACTTCCATCTCTCTATGAGGTTAATGAGCATGCACATATCATAATAAAAAGGTGAGGAACCTAACAATATGTCGCATACTCAAAACCTCTAAAAATGTCCAATCCACAATTATGGGATTTAAAGATTACAATCCCAATAACCTAGGGGTATATAGCCTTTAGTGGATCTTAAACTTGGTCTATAAACACAAACAAAGGAGTCACTAATCTACACAAAAAAATTGAAATATTAACTTCAATTCAAAATGATTAAACAATTAAAGTGAAAAAAAAATAGTTATTGGAGATCAATTATGTGGGTCAATCTCATCTTTGTGGATCACCCTTGTGGGTTTATCACATATATAATATGTCAATCCTACAGGTTGTTAGTGCCCAAATTTGTAGTGCAAAATTTGATTCAACCTCAGTCCTCTTTTTCCCTTAGCCTTGTGTGTGTACCCATCATATATAATTGATTTGAGATATTTTCAAATTGGATTGGAAAAATTCAGTTGTGTTGTCTCTTGTCATCATCCATACTCCAATCATACATTGGAAGTTGCAAAAATCTAATAAATCCAAGTATGTGATGGTTTTTTTGTGTTTTTCCTAGTGTTTTTATGAAGGTGCAAACTTCTAGCCACTATTAGAATTATTTTGTACTCAATAATGTGTATAACATAATTCTATAGACTTTATTATTGTTATTCGCATTGCTTATATTTTATATTAGCTCTAAACATTAGACAACTTAGGAAAAATTGAAATTAAAAGACTTAAATCTAGGATTTTAACCAAAGATCAATAAGATGTACTCAATTTTAACCAAAATTCATGTTCTAGACATAGATTATCTCGTGTTTTTCACCTCTCCAAACACTATAACTTATCTCATTTAAATTTTTGTATGCAATTTAATATATTTAAAAATATCTCAGCACTATACCTTTTCTACTTCTATGTTCATTTTGTATATCTATGTTGGTTAATATATTCCCCTTTATATATCTTGTATGTTTGTAACTTTGTATGTCTATTTAATAAAGACAATCACAACCAACATTTTGGTAAGTTATCTCATTATTAACTTCCCTCTAAATTTTAGAGTTACATATTCCTCTCAAGATTGAATTTCTTTTTTGAAATAAAAATTGATGGTGTGCTTTTTACCAAAAAGCAAGAAAGGCATATAAATACTTTTTTCAGACTAAAAAGAAAAAACAATATTTGAAAATTTTATGCTTATGAACGTATGAATCTCACAAGGTAATATTTAGAACATGGACTAGCATATCACCTTAAGAAATGAATATTTAACCTAACAAACATCCACCAATCAAGATAAGATCAAATAATAAAAAATAATTGCCACACTCTCACAGAAGAATAAAATATATAAATAAACCATGATACATAGACAATAATATATTTCTTATTTTAATATTCGAAATTGCAAGCACAAAGACTTACTGTAGACACTTAAAAATAATTATTTTTAATTCCTCGCATAATTAATTAATTAATTATGTTAATTCAAATTCCTTTCAATATTAATTAAATATAATTAATATTGTCACTATAGCATATGATTGATTTATTTAATAAATCAATCCCTTTCTTTATTCTTCTAAAAAAATCAAATCCTCACAAATCTTCCTCTTAGCTAATTAATTTCAAATCATCTTCTTAATTCATTCTTCTAGAAACTCACTTAACATTATTCTTCTAATTTTTTATTCCCTCCACTCATTCTCTCTCCTAGTCAAATATTAATCCCACCTAACATTTCCTCTATTCCCCCTCCTAATGAGTCATTAATGGTTAATCATCATGATTAGCCACAAAGTCAACTCTTTGTCCTTTTCATCCAGCCACTAGCTTTAAATGCTCTTTTCCTGGGTGAATGTATGATTTTCGAAATCACACATTCCTCTAGGCATCCCCTCTCCCAAGGAATTTTTAATTCCTTTTTATTCCTCCAATCCCCATGATATCCTTTTTTGGAGAATTTTTAATTCCTCCAATGCATCTTGTGGAGTGTGGAGATACGAAATGCCTTTAAGGCATATTTCTTGGTCTCCACACCCTCTCTTGGACCTTGTGTGAGCTCACAAGTAAATCTTAGCCCTTCATCTCGAATTCATCCTAGCCATCCGTTTTCCTCTCCTCTTCCTATAAAATAGGGCTCCATCCCTTCATTCAAAACATCTTGAAATCCAGTAAGTTTATGCTGCCCTTTTGAGCCCAGGAAATCATCTTGGCAACTTGATCATCTCATTCTTATCATTTTTCAAATCCATTCCATTTGTGCACAACATTGGAGAGCCATCCACATCCAGCAATCAAAGGAGCACATCAAGTGGAGCATTATCAAGGGGCGCCTTCACTTCATCAAGCTCAATCTGAAGGAGAAGGTAAAATAACAAGGTGAAATGGCCTTTTAATGATATTTTAGCATTTTGCATGTTTATTTTGTTATGTTTTGATCATTTGACTCAAATATGTTTTCCCCTCTTCACTTACAACCTTCTCACAATTGGCAAATTTTAATTTCTATTTCCTTTTCTCTTAATTGAGTATCAAAACAATAATAATCCCCTCACAAAGTCTTTGGTTACATATTTAAACTTTAAAGGTAATCAAATAATTGATTGTTTTAAAAGAGTCTTTTAAAACATTTAAAAAGACTTTACATTATATAACTTTAAAAAGCTTTGAACAAATAATTGAACATCAATGAAGTGAGCTATTGATTAGGTGACACGTTCACTAAGTCAACATTGTCTCCTTCTCCTTATGATGGCTGAGTTGCATACCTAGCCTTGTAATCTCAAAATGCTTGAGTAATCATTGGTATTTCACCATGTTGAGGGACGGTAACATTCTTGGTTCTCAATTTCCAGAGAGCTTTGTTTCCTTTAATTTGTTTCAATTTAGTAGTAAAAGTTGTTGGATGACTATCACAGTGCACCAGAGCGGATTCAATTGTGGCTATCTTATTAATATTGTCTACACGGAATGATTTCTCATTTAACAACTCCTCAATCATCTTTTCAAAATCATTCTTGATATAAGATCTAACTTGATTACACTCTTATTAATTTATTTTTCTCTATGACATTTTGCTTCAAGAACTTAAATTTCCACTTGATGCTCTTTCTCCACATAATATATCTAGCATCATTTGTAGCTTGCAATATCTTATCTAGTACCAATTTGTCCATCCCAAGATCAATGATTCCTATCGAATCATTTTTATCTTGTTGGCATATGTATTTTTCATATTTGGTTTTTACAACCTCATCATCAATATCCTTCTTCAATAGTTTGGTGTCATCACAAATTTTCCTTACATCTTGAATGAATTTAATTCCTTTAACTACAACATCCTTAACCCAATCCTTTGTGACTTTACCACAGGATCTTTATTTGTAAAATTTTCCAACTATTTATTTCTGAGTAGTTGAACTAGGGTCAAAGAGACATCTATTTGACTTATTGGTTGAGGAGAGGGGTCAATAAATGACTTCTAGCAATCAATTAATACTTTTACCTACTGCTTTAATTCATCCTTGGTTTTCTTGTACCTTGTTGTTCTCTCCATAAGTTTAGCAATTGTCACTAAAAATTATGAACATCTCCATCTCTAGTTGAAGGTGTTGGAATCCAAGAACACTAAGAGGGGGGAGGTGAATCAGTGTTCTATCAGAATGGAGAAATTCAACCTTATTAATACAACTCAACAACTGGTAAACATAAAAGCATAGAGCAATAAGCAACAGTGCAACCATAAAGATGAACACCATAGATTTATATGTGGAAAACCTCAAGGAGGAAAAACCATGGTGGGATTGGAGACCCACAATATCTATCCACTGATCAGATGAATAAATATTACAATAAGGGGCCTACACATGCAGGAAGGCACATTGCCTAGAGTGCACTACTCATCACAATGGAATCTCACTGACTACAAAAGAGGTTAACCACCTCATAATATTCAGACAACAATCTAGACAGAAAAACTGTGTTAGACAGTTCAAATAACCGGAAGACAACTGAGAGGGGGGGGGTGAATCAATTATCACAAATTACACGAACCATTAGCAATTTAAACTTTAATATTGAAACCCAAAACATTAATACCGGAATAGCAGATAAACCAATTAAGCATGAACAAATAATCACAGAATAAAAGTCATCCACATAACACCAAGATATGTACGTGGAAAACACGGTAAAGGGAAAAACCACTTTGGGAAGCCTACCCACAGTCAGATAATACTTTTGCAGTAAGTATGTGAATTACAATGAAGGGGCATGCACTTGCAAGAAGGCCAACAACATAGAGCACACTGCTCATCACAAAAGGAGCCTCGCTGACTACATATAAATCTATACTACAATCTGGAGAAGTGTTGAACTGCAAAAGATAGCATCTCCTATGCCTGAGTACAGTTTCGGTTAAGCTCAATACCGGAGGACTAAATCCTCTTACATAAACCCAATTCGATCTCCAATGATCGACCAACTCCTCTTCCTGAATGATATTACATTATTCGCACATTACATTCCTTGACCATGACCTCTAATAATAACCACAATGATCTACAATGAGATCTTACATCTATATATACAAACCCTCGACCATAAACAATCAGGTCGGCCACCAGATAATAAACCAATTACATAATTACAAACCATGTCAACCTTAGACCAAACAAATAATATCAACACATGAGACATCCTGGAAATACATTAATAGGTCCTATCCACACGTTACATTAAAGTCGGTCCATAACCTAGATCTACCGGGACCAAGTATAGGTCCACCTGCTTCATCAATGATCTCCAACTGCCAAGTATCGAACATGATCACCAACAATATCCTAAAATTCCATTAGAAGTTACACCAACACCACTTATGCAATTCATCAAAGATTGTCACCAAAAGCTCTATCGGTGAAACCCTCCCCAGAACCAGAAACCAATCTTCTAAGCAAGCAGGATAGCATCCAATCTCCAGACCAAAACCAACTGACCAAATATGAGTATAAGTATCATGAACAAGACAATTCCATCACCAAACTATATCGGAGCCTACCAGATCATACCGGATCCAAATTAACTAAAAAACACTCAACCTACTAGGACCAAAAGGGTGTCAGTAAAGCATCCAAATAGTTAGTGTTGGCATCAATGACAAAACATCAATGAAACACATAATCAATTCCACCAAATGGCCAACAAACTACCTGTGATAGCATCAAACATGCCAGATTACAATTTCAGTTAAGCTCAATATCGGAGATCTAAAACCCCTTACATAAACCCAACTCGATCACCTATGATCGACCAAATCCTATGCACAAATGATTATTACATTATTCCATCCTTGCCTATTCATACATGATCTACAATGAGATCTTACATATATTTATACCAACCCGAGACCTAACCAATTAGGTCGGCAACCCAAATGATAATTCAGTAGATCCATTAATATAATCTGAAAATAAAATCATAAAGCATGTCGACCTAAGGCCAAACAAAAATCATCCAATCAATAAAACATCCCGGAAGCGCATCAGAGGATCCACCAACATGTTACATGAAAACCGATCCATAACCTAGATAGCATCGGACCTAAATCAGATCCACACACGCCAAAGAAATGATACCAATCAGTCGAGGCATGAACACAATCACCATCACCATCAGCATCCAGAATCCCTTCTAGAAGTTGCACCAACACCACTTATGCATTACATCAAAGATCTTCAATAAATCTATGTCGGTGAAACCCTTACCGGACCTACAAAGTAGGCTTACTAGAACATGAGATGGCATATGATCATCAAGTCAATACCAACTGACTGAAACATACTTCAGAAGCATATGAACCATCAATACAAACTTATTCCATCATCCAGATCATACGGTGACAATCAAATGATAATCTTCCCAATCCAATCCTTCTACCAGAAATCGGTAAACAACCATAACAGCTAGTGTCGACATCAATGATAAAATATCAATGCAACACATAATCAATTCCATCATATTGCCAACAATCTCCCCCTTTGGCATTGATGGCAACACTAGATGTGAAAAACATCCAAGTGCCAAGAAGTGCCAAACAAGTCTCTCCTATGGAAGACAACCAACAATCTCCCATAAAATGATATAGCAATGAAACTCTGAACCAAATATCTATGTACCAATTAACCATCCATAGACCTAAACCAAAATCCCCCTATGGGATACAACCAATCTGAAATTTTGTTTCTCCTTCTTGTGCCAACAATATTCCCCTTAGACTGATATCTTGTTAAGCTTTGTTTTTTACATATATATCTCTCCCCCTTTGACATCAATGCCAGAAATTTGACATAAACACCAAAGAAAGACATAGAGCCTTTGAATCACACAACTAACTAATCCCCCTGAGTAGTAGCACCAACTCATCAATCCAGAATGAATAGAACCTCTATAAATGCATACTGGACTGATGCCAATCAACATCACTCAAGTCTCTATCGGAGGGGCAAAAACTCACAATTTGTGTCTCAAATGCTCAAATGATTCCTCAGACCAATCTAACTTCATTTCCTTCTCCATCAAAACATTATACTTGATAGAAATATGCTTAGACTTGGAGTGAAATATTGGATTCTTTGATATGTCAATAGTCAGCTTCAAAAATAGATAAAGAAATGCATGGATGCTTCTTGTTGATCCATGAAACCAACTCCTTCCCAAGAAAGAATTCTCCATCTGATGAGCCTATCGGGTTATCAACATCACCTGCCCAATCTGCATCTGAATATGCCCATAGTGTAAAGTCCTCATAAACCAAAAACCATACCAGAAAAACCTTGAAAAATATCTAAAAATCCTAGCTACCAGAGGAAGGATTCAACATAATCAATTCCTTCCTTCTGAGAATATCCTTTGCAGACCAATCTAGCCTAGTTTCAAAAACATCCAAGTCCATGTATTGTCCTTTCCTAACTAATCCAATTTCTCTTCCATAGTTTACATCCAACATTTATCTTTACAAGCTTCAATTACTGATGATAGTTCAACTTGAGAAATTAAACATACCTCATCAACTATCAACCATCATCTTGTCCAATTATCTAATCTTCTGAATGATTCAGCCTTACATACCTAGGAGTCTTCTGACTTTCTGCTTCTTTACTTTGATCTTTAGTTATAGTTGAGTTGATGATGTCGAGGTAACTGGTTTAGCATTTTGTTCTGGTATAGGTGCTATCGGATCACTTATGATCATCTTCACTATCGGTTCTCATTTATAAGTTCTGATTAACAATCTTCACAATTCTCTGCAGTCTTTTGTTATAACATCTATATGTTTGTTTTTATTAGAATAACCAAGAAATATCCCTTCATTATATCTAGGGTCAAACTTTCCAATGGAATTATCTCTTTTTATATAACACTACTTCCAAAGATTCTGAAATACTTAAGAGTAGGAGAATGACCAAATCATAACTCATAAAGTGACTTACCGGTAAACCAAACCAGATCCAAGATCCAACAAATCTTCATTGTTTAACCTTCAAAATGATTTCTCCAAAGATCTGAAATAGGATTTCAAACCACTACCAGGGGCAATGCAAGATCTGTCATCAATTTGCCTCCCCTTAAGGCAAATGCCTTAGTTATTGGATGAGTTTCCTGTCAGTGCAGGAACTTTTTGCTCTGTCGGTTGAGTAACCGGGGTAAATCCTTCAACCAAATGAACATTTGGGGTGATTCATTCTGTTGGTTGAGCCTCAAACTTCACAACCCACTTCTTCTCATGCTCCTTCCAAATGTCATCAACCTTCTTCTTTTCCTTTTCATCAGATTTATCACTTTGTGTTGATAGGTTCTTGCTTCTGCAAAATTTAGCAATATGTCGCCCTTTATTGCATGCATAACAAGTGATATTATTCTTCTGAATTGCCTTACTGTAACCTTGACCATTCCTTGACCTGCATTGATTAGCCATATGCCCAAACTTTCCACGTGTATGACATTTCACATTCATTCTACAATCATCTGCCTCATGACCATACCTTTTACAATTTGAACATTTACCTAGAACTACATTGTTATTCTGATTTGCTCTATTTCTACAATATCTTGCCATATGACCAAATTTATTGCAAACAAAACATCTACCATTGAATTTATGTGCATTGGGTTGCCTTACCGGTGACCTCTGATTCCGATTGACCTTTTGATCATTCTACATACCGGATGTCTAATCTTCATTTTCAGTACCGAAGCTCTAACCTTGTTCAAATCCAACTCCTCTAGTGTCTACCTTACACCTTTGATCCTTTAGTAGCTCATCCAGTTTAGCAGAACTAACCTTGAACTTATCTTTATATTCATTTGCAGCATCGAGATCTCCTCTTAGGATTATCATCATTCTTTCCAACTCTTGTTAATTGTTATGTGATTGCACCAATTCAGTTTTCAACATATCATTCTCATGCACCAACCTAATACATTCCTCATATCTGTCTTTCAGAGATATAGAAAGATTTTCTTCATTCTTCTTTTGGTCTTCAATCTCCTTGCACATCCTCATAGTTAGGGCTTGCATTTCATTCTTCATCACACCATTCTCCTGACTCAACTTCTAACATTGTTCCTTAAGGGCATCCTTCTCTTCATCATCCCGATTTTGCATAAGTTCCTTCCTTTTAGCTTGAGCATTAGATAGATTTTCTTGTAGAGTGATAATAAATTATTTTGCAGTCTAAGTTTGTCTTCCAGCTTTATGTTCTTAAATTTTTCAGCTTCAAAATCTTCAAGAGCAACTTCAAGTTGTTGCCTCAAACAAATCTTCATGGATTCCGATTTCAGGATCTTCCTCAAGCGGTTAGGCATCTGCAAAAAGAGGACCAACTCTAATACCAATTGTTGGAATCCAAGAACATTGAGAGGGGGGGATGAATTAGTGTTCTACCAGAATGGAGAAATTTAACCTTATTAATACAATAACTCAACAATCGGTAAACATAAAAGCATATAACAATAAGCAACAGTGCAAACACAAAGATGAACACCATAACACCATAGATTTATACATGGAAAACCTCAAGGAGGAAAAGCCACAGTGGGATTGGAGACCCACAATATCTATCCACTGATCAAATGATTAAATATTACAATAAGGGGCCTGCACATGTAGAAAGGCACACTGCCTAGAGCACATTGCTCATCACAATGGAGTCTCAGTGGCTACAAAAGAGGTTATCCACCTTAGAATATTCAGACAACAATCTAGAAAGAAGAACTACATGTGATAGCATCAAACATGTCAGATTACAGTTCTGGTTAAGCTCAATACCAAAGGTCTAAAATCTCTTACATAAACCCAACTCGATCATCTATGATTGACCAAATCCTCTGCACAAATGATTATTACATTATTTTCTCATTGCCTATTCATACATGATCTACAATGAGATCTTACATATATTTATACCAACCTAAGACCTAGCCAATTAGGTTGGCCACCCATATGATAATTCAATAGATCCATTACATAATCCTAAAATAAAATCATAAAGCATGTCGGCCTAAGGCCAAACAAACATCATTCAATCAATAAAATGTCTTGGAAGCGCATCGGAGGATCCACCAACACGTTACATGAAAACCGGTCTATAACCTAGATAGCACCAGACCCAAATTAGATCCACACATGCCAAAGAAATGACACCAATCAGTCGAGGCACAAACACAATCACCATAAGCATCTTGAATCACTTCTAGAAGCTGCACCAACACCACTTATGCATTGTTACTACTTATCAAGTTGTCATTAGTTTCATGTCAAAGTTATACTATATACTCTAGTCGGTTACTACTACCGAAATATTCAGTCGGTATGCACAGTCTAGTCGGCTACAAAAGAAAGTAGTCTCAGAGTGTAGTTTACACCGAGCTGTCTACCGAGTATCATTCTATGTCTACCGAGCAGCAAAGTTGACACACCGAGTTGATATACACCAAGTTAAACGTGTTACCAGATTCATTGAACCTGGACATACATATGAAAATGTGTTACAAGATCGAGGAATATCTAACCGTTATCACATTGGAAATTGCACTTAAAGATTGTGTATGATTTTGAGGTCATCTAACCAATGAAATATCTTGCATGGTTATTCATTCAATAAATTATATTTGTAAGATCGAAGCAATGAATGGATCACCGACATAAGAGATCTATTTATACAACATGAGTTAAGAATTAACCAAGGTGTGTGCATGAGTGTAAGAAGACTGTTATAGAGACACAGAGGTCATCGAGAAGGATTTCAGAGAACAATTAAAGAACAGAGTAAACAGAAGGGTTTACCGAGTTACTATATGGGTTACCGAGGTATGCTATAAGCAAGGTAATCATATTCCGAGCACATAGAATCTGTTATAACATTCCAGATGTAAAGTTGCAGATATTTGTAATGATTTTATTGTAATATTTTGAAGTTGTAAGAGAAACCTTTAACAGGGTAAAAGACTCTAATCAAGTCTATAAATTGTAAAGCCTCTAACCAGGTGCAACATTTAGTTTAAGTGCTATAAAATCCTTTATCAAGGTAGATCTAACAGATCTTATTACTCCTAATAGGGTAAGCTATCAGAAATAGCTGAACATGTAGCTCTAACCGAGCACTCTTTATTATTGCAGTAGTGAAGTTGTGGGTACCATCCCCACCGCAGTTTTTCTCTCTAACCAAGAGTTTCTGTGTAACAAAAATATATGTGTTATGGAGTGAATCATGTATGATTGTTATCTATTTGTTTTAGCTTTATATTATGTTACTACACTATTCGGTTTATGCATAACAGTAAAGTTCTTATTGAAGAAAAGTTTTGAATTACTGATTCACCCTTCCCCTCTCAGTACATTAGCTTTCCATATTGGGCCTAACAATTGGTATCAGAGCTTCAATCTTGAAAAAAGGTTTAACTGCCTAAAGAGAAAGATCTTATCAATGGAAGGCTATAAACAATCTTGGAGGATTGTGTATCTGCAAGAAGAACTGGATCATGCTAATCAAGTGATTGCAGACATGCAAAGGCAAATGCAAAAATCTCTGAAAGTGAGAAGAAGATCATCTGATGATTTGCGGGACTCTCAAGAGTTAGTGGAACAAATTGAGACATCATCTGAGAATAGTATATATGAAGAAAATGAAGAAATGATTGGAGTATTGAAAGAAAAGAACAAAGCACTGGCTGATCAACTGAAAGCAATGAAAAGAGAACATGAACATTTCAGCACACAGATGACTGAAAATCTTGATGCATTGAGGACAACCGAGGATAAAGTAAGAGATCTAGAAAGAAAGAAACAACAACTTGAAGTCTTAGTAGCTGATAAGAATGATGAAATCACAAGAATGAATGGAATTCAACAAAATTTGTCAGATCAACTAGGTTATGCACATCATGAAGCAATTCTGAAAAATGATGAGAATCAAGAATCGAAACTTGAAGTATCAAGGTTGACTGATGAACTTGAATGAGAGAAGAAATCCAAAGAAACATTGAAGAAGAGTTATGAAGCATCAAAGATGTTGGATGAGCAACTAAATACAAGAAGACCCAACAAGGATGCAGGACTCGGTTACAAAGGAAAAGACTCTACTAAGAAGGAAATTCATACTACTAAGAGAGGAGAATCATCAAAGCAAGCTGGAAACAAGAATAACATAAAAAAGAAGCCTATTTGCAACTACTGTGGAAATCAAGGTCACACTGCCAACATGTGCCAAATCAGAAAAGGTAAGCAATTGAATGTCACTAAGTCCAATGGTTATTGTTACAATTGCAATAAATATGGTCACACATCTAATCAATGTAGGACAAAGTCTATTAACAATTATCAAAAGGCAAAATTCAAAGTGTTTTATAAAAACTGCAATAGATATGGACATAGTACCGAGAAGTGTTGGTTTAAGCAAAAGAACTATATGTGGTATGCACACCAAGCAAATGCTAGAGGTTACCGAACTCACACAAATCCTTACCAACAGTACTCTGTAGTACCATGGGATTACAATACAAGGATATGGTGTGAATGTTGTGGAAGATATGGACATATAAGTGCCAACTACTTTATAAGGTTTGGAATGAACAACCGAAGATCATGGAGAAATCCTGGTATGGCATGTTTTCATTGTCACAAAGTTGGACATTTAGCTGGAGATTGCAGAGATCAACCTAGAAAAGACACTGAAGAAATAAAAGACAAATTAAAGATGATTTGGAAAAAGAAGGAAATTGTGTCAAATGAAGTAAGCATCTTACCTACTGAGTTAGGTGCACCTATTCCAAATTAATCGGTAAAGGTATGAAGGGACTGCATTATCTCAAGGTTAAATCTCAATAGTTCCTATTTTATTATGTACTTAATTCAAAATCTGCATAATTAAGATGTAATAGTAAGTTTGAAATTCTATCAAAGTCCTTTAAAGCATTATATAAGAAACTTGTCAAGTCGGTGAATACAGGAACCTGTCTAGTTGGTGAATGAAGGAAGTTTGGTTACTCGGTTAAAGCGGAAAAAGGAAAGAAAGTTAAAGTGAACCGAGAGCATTTAATGTTTTTGATCTAACCTGTACGGAGCCCGATAAGGTATAATGTAGCATTTTCGTGGTCATTTTCAACTCACCAAGTTTTTGAGAGAGCAGAGCAAAGTGAATCCAAGGCGATCAAAACCTCCTACAAAGAAAATTCAAGGTATTTACATCAATCTCAATGCATTGTTAAGCTAGTTTACTGGTCTTATCTAGTTGCCATTATCTGCTAAGTATAAAGCGTCTGTCGTTTGAAAATCCTGAAACCCTAAGGATTCTTTGTTAGCTTTTATCTGAAATCTACAATGGCACCTAAGATCCAAGATCCCATTGTTGTCAAGAATGTAGAGAAGCCCTCACTAAAATACTCTTTGACTCCCAAAGTTGCATTTGAACCGGATGACAAAACCGCTTTTTCACTCATCCCGGATAGAGTGTTGTTAGTCGAAGATGTGAGATTCTTCACCAAATGTCGTGTTGAAGAAATCGGTCATGTTGAAATTAAAGACACCTATGATGAATTGTGCATAGATGGTAAATTGAATAGCAAGTATGAACACATCAAGATCAAGGGATTAACTAAAGCCCTAACCTATCCTCGTGTGTTCAAACCCCAGTGGGTCAAGTTTGTTTTGAGTAGAGTTCACGATGATTTCATGTGGCTAGAAGAACAACCATTTAAGATTACCAAGGAGATCATTCATCTGATTACCGATTACCCCATTTATGATCATGCCCAAGCCCAAAAGATGATATCATAGAAGGAATTGATTAGTTTAACTGTAGTGGAATCAGATTGCAGAGGATTGAAACTGAATAATGTCACTGATGAAGAACTAAAATTTGCCATAAGAGTAATGGGTTACTGTTTCTTCCAATCAACAAGGGAAAACAGTGTACCCTATGCAGTAGTAGACTTTGCATACAAAATTGTGAAAAAGGGAATGAAAATTGATCTATGTGAGGTGTTGCTAAAGAACCTATTTGAGAATTTGAACACCATCAGGAAGCTAAAGAAAAACAACTCGGCTAATACACTAAAGTTTGGATCATTACTTGTATGCATGTTTTTCTATTTTGAAAAATTCTTTCCATCAGTCAGTAAAGTTGTTTTGGAACTACACTGACCAATCACCCATCAAATTAATGACTTCATCAAGAAGTTAGATGATAATTTCAATGATATTATGGATGACTACTTCAACAAATTTCAAGAGAAAATGCATATCAGATACCGAATTCCACCCCAGCTAGTAGAGAAATACAAAAATGATATATGTTTTGAAGTTGACACTGATTACTGTTATGTGAATGTTGTGGAACCGAGAACTCAATCTTTCTCACCTATGGGATACGAGATTGATTTTGACATCACACAACAACAAATTGATGCATTTCTTACATTACCAAGGCATGCTACTGAGCTAAGGTATGGAACCTATGAGGAAGTAAAAGAAAAGGTAAAGATGAGCATTGCAGTACCCAAAGCTACAAGAAAGGCAACAAAAATGATAAAGGCATTGTCAGAGAAATTCAGAGAAGACTCTTCCTCTACACCTGTCAAAGGCACCATTGCCATTACCGAAGAGGAATCTAAAGCCCAAGAGGCAGCAATAACACTAAGCACTGAATTGCCTAAGGGTAAAGTGTTGAAGAGAAAGAAACATGACACATCAAAGGCCTTGCCGACTCCACCTCCAAAGCGACCTAACACAAGAGCATCTGCAGCCTCATCGAGTAAGAAAAAAAAAAGTGTTACTGCTCCCAAAGAACAAAGACCTACAAGAAATCTACTCGGAGACTCATTTTGGCAAAAGAGTCTAGTGATACCGAATCAGAGGATGCAAGCAAATTTTAGATTGTCAAAAGCAAGAAGGTAAATGTACATTGTGTTGAAAACTTCTGTGCTAATCTGAAAGAATATGGAGGATTTGGTTCATTCAGATATGTAAAGTATGAAACCAGAAATAATGATGAGAAGAGACAAATTGAAGAAGCTGTCATCTGCACACTTCTAAAATTCTGGTTAGCTCCATTGGAACTAGCAAAGTTACTTCCAAATGAACTTTACTTGCATATTGATAATAGGTGGAAGTATGCAATGGACTCAGAGAAACAAATGAGAGAGAACATTTTGGTTCATCTATTTCCTGACATGTTAGTAGCTGAAATTAAAGAACATCTAAGAACCTACAACTCAAAGTTTCTTGTCAAACAGAGAGCCTTAAAACTGATGAATGGGCTGTAGATTGAAGTTGAAAATGAGACAAAAGCAAAGTGGCAGGAAATCTTTAAAGTCAAGGATGCCGGTGAGCAAGCTACAGTTGAAATTGTTGATGTCATCGAGCAAGATCTTGATGTTACCGAGCAAGACCCTACTGACACCATACAAATAGATGAAGATGTCATGGATACAGAGGCACCGGAACAGGAAATGATAGAAGGCAATGCATATGCAAAACTTGTATCTAGTGAATTAGTCTTGGAACAAGTTCAGCCTTATCCACCAGTCAAGCAACTTGTCTCAACCAAAATCCCTCATGACACGGATCAAAGCACCGAAGGTCTCAAGTCTACAACAGGAGAAGGTACTACTGAAGAACATATATCTCAAGCACCTTCTAGCACAGAGAATGTTGCAACTGAGACACTGAGTACCGAGACACCGAAGGACACTACAGAGGCTAAAGAAACCGATCAAAGTGTTGCCTCTACTGAGCAACCTACCGAGGGTCATCAAGCCTCACAAGCCATTGTCTTAGTTCCATCGGTGAAAGGTAAAGAAAAGAAGATGAAAAAGCATAGTTTTAAAGTTGATTTGTCAAAACCAATAGTGTTGCCCAATGTTGATATATCAAAATTAAAGGGGCAAGCACTCATTGATTTCGGTGAACTATGCAAAGCAAAGGCTGAACAAGAGAAGCAAATGGCCATTCAAAAGAAACAGAAAGTACTTCAGAAGGTGAAAACACTCTTAATAGATATGCTACCTGAAGCTACAGTATCCACTAATGCAGCCATCCACATTCAACTGGATGAACTCCTAACAAAAATAGAGACATCTGGAGTAGATGCATCAGAGTATTTGAGAAAGCTAAAAGACAAAGAGCTCACTGCAAAAATGATAGAAGAGGTACAGAAAGCTATAGCTATTGGCAAAGTTAAACTTGTCAAATGTACTGCTGAGTTGACTCCTCAACTCAAGCACATTCTTTATTTATTTCAGAAACTCTGCACATTTTCTTTATTCATTAAAGACATTAAAAATAAAACAGAGGCAATTGAGAAAGAGATCATCAATCTCTCAAATAAGTTGACTACAGAGCCAAATTCAGTTCAGAATTTTTATACCAAGCTACAACAGCTCATGGCTCAACAATTGGACTTAAGAAATGAAGAACACAAGATCAGGATGGATATAATGACACTATAGACATTATTCCTTCCTCATCTTTCATCCGTCCAAGAATAGATCAACTGAGCCACCTCCTTATCTACTACACAAGAGGGAAGCACTCTAGATGGCTTAATATAATTATTGGCTGATATTCAAGCACAAAATTCTTTAATGGACAGTGTAAAGAATGCACTCTTTGTCGCTCTCACTGAAGCCCAGACCAAGTACAAATCCATTTTTGATTAGTTACCACCCCCGAATAGTAATTAAGTTTTGATGTTTGTCAAAAAGGGGGAGTAATACAGTATCGGAGGAGTGATATAGTATTCAAAGTATCAAACAAAAGGAGTATAGTATACAGGGGGAGTATACCGAGCAGAGCAAGCAGAGTATCCAAGAGCAGTGAATCGAGCAGTGAACAAGACAGTAAGCAAAGATAAAGAGAAGCACATGGAACATTAATCACCGAAGATACAAAATCAGAGTTTTGTATAGTATATCGATAAGGGGAGTATATCTGGATATATTATTTTATTGACTATTATACATACTGCCAATATAAGTATATAGATTTTTGAGTTATAAATTTGAAAGTAATTTTTTGTCAAACATCTCAACTAATGTCAAAAGGGGAGATTGTTACTACTTATCAAGTTGCCATTAGTTTCATGTCAAAGTTATACTATATGCTCTAGTCGGTTACTATTATCAAAATATTCAGTCGGTATGCACAGTCTAGTTGGTTATAGAAGAAAGTAGTCTCAGAGCGTAGTTTACACCGAGTTGTCTACCGAGTATCATTCTATGTCTACCGAGAAGCAAAAATGACACACCAAGTTGATATACATCGAGTTAAACGTGTTACCAGATTCATTGAACTTGGACATACATATGAAAATGTGTTACAAGATCGAGGAATATCTAACCGTTATCACATTGGAAATTGCACTTAAAGATTGTGTATGATTTTGAGGTCATCTAACCAATGAAATATCTTGCATGGTTATTCATTTGATAAATCATATTTGTAAGATCGAAGCAATGAATGGATCACTGACATAAGAGATCTATTTATACAACATGAGTTAAGAATTAACCAAGGTGTGTGCACGAGTGTAAGAAGACTGTTATAGAGACACAAAGGTCACTGAGAAGGATTTCAGAGAACAGTTAAAGAACAGAGTAAACAAAAGGGTTTACCGAGTTACTATATGGGTTACCGAGGTATGCTATAAGCAAGGTAATCATATTCTGAGCACATAGAATCTGCTATAACATTCCAAATGTAAAGTTGTAGATATTTGTAATGATTTTATTGTAATATTTTGAAGTTGTAAGAGAAACCTTTAATAGGGTAAAAGACTCTAATCAAGTCTATAAATTGTAAAGCCTCTAACCAAGTGTAGCATTTAGTTTAAGTGCTGTAAAATCCTTTAGCAAGGTAGATCTAACAGATCTTATTACTCCTAATAGGGTAAGCTATCAGAAATAGCTAAACATGTAGCTCTAACCGAGCACTCTTTATTATTGCAGTAGTGAAGTTGTGGGTGCCATCCCCATCGCAGTTTTTCTCTCCAACCAAGAGTTTCTACGTAACCAAAATATATGTGTTATGGAGTGAATCATGTATGATTGTTATCTATTTGTTTTAGCTTTATATTATGTTACTGCACTATTCGGTTTATGCATAATAGTAAAGTTCTTATTGAAGAAAAGTTTTGAAGTACTGATTCACCCCTCCCCTCTCAGTACATTAGCTTTCCATATTGGGCCTAACAATGCATTACATCAAAGATCTTCAATAAAGATATGTCGGTGAAACCCTTATCGGACCTACAAAGCAGGCTTACTAGAACATGAGATAGCGTCTGATCATCAAGTCAATACTAACTAACTTAAACATATTGTAGAAGCATATGAACCATCCATACAAACTTATTCCATCATCCAGATCATACCGGTGACAATCAACTAATAATCTTCCCAATCCAATCCTTCTACCGGAAGCCAGTAAACAACCATAATAACTAGTGTTGATATCAATGACAAAACATCAATGCAACACATAATCAATTCCATCATATTACCAATAGAAGGTACCAAGTTAATCCTAGTGATGCTGAACTCCTTTGTAGGAAATTGACTCACATCCTTTTGTGTGAAAGGGAGTGATACTTCTGTGAGATTTTTCCAATATCAAGAGCTCAATGAAAAGTGCAAAATAGAGAGACAAAATAGATGATAGGAATAAACTTTATTCTATCAAGATGGAAATGCTGATCAATTGGATCATCAAGATTATTGTTGTTGTTACATACAATGTAGATGAGCCTACTTATCAAGGCAAGGCTAAGAGACAAGAGAGCACATAATGATGACATGTGGCTCAATGAGATGAAAGGGTAGGTAGGGGTAGGTAGGAGAAATAGTTAAATATTCCACATGAGGTGGATCACCCACCAAAGGTGGAATTATCACTCCACAATAAGTGGATATAATAAAGTAGTAACAAGATCACACCACAAAAGGTGGAAATTCTCCTACATACACACTCCTAATGTAGCACATCTCCCCAAGTGTCTCATATGCAAACTACAATGTGGTGCATGTACCTAAGTAAACTTAAGTAAAGTGTAATTATATCCAAGATGAATAAATAATTACACCAACAACTTCAACATACATATTTCATGTATCGTTTTCTTCCATTAGCCTAAATGTAGGTTTTGGTTTCTTGGCCTTTATGATTCTCTATAGTAAATGGACAATCATACCCTTGTTAGAGACTTGATTGAACTATTTTTCTCTTTTTAGAAAGATTTTGCTCTAGCTATGAAGAGGAGGTAGGAGATGTTGTACTAATTTAGTACTAGGGGAAACAAAATGTAGAGGTTTCTAAAGAGGAGTACTAGAAATTTAATTATCAAGGGAAGAAGGGGGAGTTGGGCCAACTCTGGTTGGTGGAGTTTGTGGTACATTTGGTGGAGGATAATTGGGAGGAGCATGAGAAGAGGAAGAAAAAATTGCCTAATATGGAGAGGAATTCACATCTATTATTTCTTCTTCTACTACTTCCTTGTCTTTTTTTCTCTTTCTTCTTTTGTGTTCTCTTCGCAATGGCATCTTCAAAGGTTTTCTCAGATATTGTCTTCTTTGGAAGGTCCTCGTCACCATATCCTACACCACTTGGAGTTATTTTTTGAGTAGCAAAAGAATATGGATGTGGAGTAGAGGAATATTATGCTTGGCTCCTTTTTGTCTATCTTGCAATGTCTTGAAACCTTTCAGGTACTGCACTTGATTTTTCTACAATATTCTTTGTTCACCATTCTTGAGTTTTCTTGAGCACAACTACACTTTTGACTTCAATAACTTCAATTTCCTTAATGCTCCAATCAATTGAAACTATTGGTTGTGTCTGCACATGATTGATAAATATGGGATCTACCACATCAAACTCATCATCTTCAATGCATGAGATATTCCAATTCAACTTGAAATTCACAATTTTTTTCAAGGATATTCTTATCCAACTTATATTCCTTAATTCATATTCATCTACAGAATCCACCCAGTAATCTTCCAAATATGGAATGTGATGCAAACTTGGTCCTAGTTGTAGATTATTTTTGACAAAATTCTTACTGTTGAAGGGAAATATTCTTTCATAAAATTGCATAGAAATATTTACCAAAATTTTCTCAATATTGAGAGCATTAGACAAAAACTTACATGAGTAATAACCAAGGCAAACTAGAAACTAGATTCTAGCCTTTTTTCTTTCTTTCTTGACATCTTTTTTTCCCTTAGCTAGTTGTCTACACACCTCAATGGGGATGAATTTATCTTCAACATACTTGGGGAATTTATAAGGAATCACGTGAATCTGATAATCCTAATGTGGGTGAATCTTTGAAACTATATAAAATGGATGGGCCATATGTGTTACCCAGCTAGAGGGCCTCTGGAGATATTCTCAAAACTATATCTCCTTGGATCTCTTTCAACATTTTCATAGTGAATGCTTCATTCACTCTTCTAAATCTTTTATAATCATTTGTAGTTGGAGTTGTTAATGAAAGTCATAAATCTAAATCATTTCATCATGTACCTCTACTGGGTGCAAGCTTGTTCATGATCTCATCCGTGCAATTTCATAGAATAAGTAAGAAGACATGTAAAAGGACTTGTTCAGTGGAAATTGGGTTATTATTGAGTGAATTTGGTCACTAAGGAGCCAAGCCCAATCAATAAATTGTTCTCCATGATTAATTATTTGTATGAATAGATACATCCACTCCTCAGAGTCATGGGAATTATCATTACCATTTAGTCATTGTAAAAGGACTATAATATCTAAAATTTCTTCAACAAAATGAGACTTGTGTGAACTTTTAGGCAATTAAGATTTACCTCTCTTTAGAGTCGCAAACCATTAATAAGCAATTACATGACTCTTCTTCTCATGGAAACATTGATGAGAGAGGAGGAAGTTGAAGTTTATGTAAGATTCATTTTGCTAAATGTAAGCATGACCTAAAAAAATTATTTATTATTGTTGGCATAACTGATGGAGATGATGATGAGATGAGAAGATGACCGGTAAAGTTGATTAGAGATTCTTGGCTTGATGATGATGATATAATTTCAATAGGATGTTTCATTAATTTATTTGTGTTGTCATTGATGGCAACCATGTTTGTTTAGTCATCTAGGTCATCTAGACCAACCAATATAGCCTAACCGGTAGTGGAATGAGTTAGACAACAAAGCTGCTAAGTTGTTGTCAACCGGTAAATAGGAACAAAGTGATGATCAAGTGATCGGTACGAACGATTGGAGAAGATTTAGGTGTTGCGGTTAATAATATATATTCATAACATTGGCATGAGTCTGTGATTGAAATCACATCAAGTTTGTTGAACCAGAAAGCACATTTGCAATTGACTACTATGAACTCTATGAAGAAGAATGTATACCGGTATCAAATCTTCAACCGGTAATGATTTAAGGTTTGGCGGTGGATCTTATCATGATCACAACTTAGTGATGATGTGTCAAAATCTGTTTGTAATAATAAGATTGTATTTAAGCGTGTACAAGGATCGGATTTCTTGGGAAACA
Organism: Cryptomeria japonica; assembly: GCF_030272615.1. Taxonomy (NCBI): domain Eukaryota; kingdom Viridiplantae; phylum Streptophyta; class Pinopsida; order Cupressales; family Cupressaceae; genus Cryptomeria; species Cryptomeria japonica. The sequence continues at coordinate 859,409,722 of NC_081409.1, forward strand.
ACAAAGTGATTAGAAGAATGAAACAAGGGTTTGATTGCTTATCAAATCAATGTGTGATGATCATTCAACAACGAAAACCATCTAGAAATTTGTTGTAATAATCTATAATGTATTTTGGCAGAGTGTTTTGCCGTGCTAAATGTAAATTCATTGTATCTTGTTGGTGTAATTAGGGTTTGTAAAAAGTGTATTTAGGGCTAGTTGGAGAAGAGATTTTGTGTCGATGATTTGAGGAGAAGGTATTGCCAAACCAGATTGAAGTATCTGCATGTGTGTAGAAGAGTTGTGCTGAAAAGGATCTGTACTAGCAAGCAAGGAAGTGATGTAATCGGATCATTTACCCTGTTGTTCCCTAATAATTATAGTAGTTTGAAATCTCTTAACCGGGTATATCCTAATAGGTCTTATATTGTAAATCCCTTCAATGGGTGGCTCATTAACTTGAGTTTGAAATCCTCTAACAAGGTTACTCCTAATGGGGTAGAGCTCCTAACAGGGCTAAGGTAAAATCCCTTGACCGGGTGACTCCTAAGAGGGTCTACTCTTAACCGAGCTAGGCCTTTAACTAGAAACATTCCAAAAGAGTGCAAATATTTTGTGGGTGCTCATTCCCACCGTGGTTATTCCCTTTTGGGTTTCCACATGAAAAATCTTTGTGTTTATGTGGTGGATGCATTATTGATTTGTGCATTTGATATCATTACTTTGTTTGCATGTTGATGAACACTTGAGTGAATGGTTTCTTAAATCAGCTTAGCAAATTGTTTGAGTAGTTACCAGTACAATTTTGTGAAGTATTGCAGATTTGTTTTATTAGTGATTCAACCCCCCCTCTTAGTACTAACTAGATCCTCATAATAACAAATTGTATCAGAGCCTAATTCTATTAAGGCTTAACCGCTTGGGAAGGATCTCTAAGGATAACATGGGGGAAGGTTCAATGAGTTATAGAGTGCTTTCACATAGGCTTGCAGAATCTGAAGAATCCTTTGGTGAACTAAAGGTCAAGTACAAAGTTTCATAGGCTAAGAGAAGAGAGTTGGCTAAGTAGTTGTTGGAACTCAGTGAAAATAGTTCATTTGAGGAAGCAAACATTGATGCCTTGTCTAATGAGGTGGAAAAGCTGAATGATAAAAAGTCAAATGTGAGGAGAGAGCTGGAAGCCCTTACCATCAAGATGAGTCAAGAGTTGGAAGCTAGGAGGACAATTGAAGACACAATAAGAGATCAGGAGCATCAGATCATTAAGTTGAACCGGGAGATTGGTACCTTGCATGCACATCTTCATGAGGAAAAAGAGGAAAAAGAGGAAATACAAGTTGATCTAGACATGGCTATGTCTCTTTGAGAAAGTCTCACAAAGAAGAATGAGGGTTTTACCAAGGAGCTAGCTGATGAAAATGAGTTATTAGCTAAATTCAACAAGAGCACTCATATGCTTGATGATAAGATTTAGTCACAAAGGCAGAAAGGAGATACACATGGCTTGGGATACACAACCTTTGAACAAAGAGAGCCATATGATACTAAGGTCACCATGCATGAAGCCAAATCTGCACTAAAGACCAAGAAGAACACCGGTAAGAGAACCTACAAACCAGTATGTTTTAACTATCATAAGGTAGGTCATCCTTCAAATGTTTGTAGAAGTAGATCCAGTACTTTTGATGGATATAGACCTAATGCATATAAATGATATAAGCCTAGTACTTTTGATGGATATTGCTTCAATTGCAACAAATATGGGCATGGAGTTATTGAGTGCAGGTCAAGAGTAAACAATCAGAGATCTTACATGGATTAGAGGTCTAATGGTGAATGGTAGATATCTTACAATGACCGGAGAAACCCTACTTGGAAGAGACCTTATGTGAACCGGTCTAGTCCATATTAAATGGAGAAAAGATGGAATGTGACATTTTCAATTTGTCATGACTATGGTCATGTGGCTATGAATTGTCAGAGAAGAACTAATAGAGGCAATGTTGGACCCTGGAGAGCATCTAGAATGGCATGTTTCCACTGTCACAAACCGAGACACATTGCAAGGTTTTGTAAAGCTAGAATGAACCAATTGGTTAATTAGTTTGTTGATCAGAAAGGAAAGAAGAAGGTAGATGTGGAAGAAACCAGAAGTGAGATGAATAAGATATGGAGAAAGAAAAGTGAGGAGAAACCATCAGAGGACTCCAATTCTTCACCTGGTGTGGAGAATCCCTCACCGGAAAACTAAGCTATGTATGAAGCTTAGGGGGAGCATATTGTTAGATCTATTTCCAGACCTCCTAAATGGTGTACGATAAGTCAAATCTGCATTTTTTGATGCAATATGATGTTATGAAGTGATTTTGAACCTGTTACATCTCAAACTGGTAAATTGGATGTAATATGTGAACCAATAGCAAGTTTTAGGGTTGAGCGGTGATTAGGGTATGTTCAACCGGTTTAGAATTAAATGCAGTTGGTAAAAGGCAAATAAAAAGGTGTTTTATAGTCTCATTTTTCACTTAGAATTTTCGAGAGAATATTTGGAGAGTGACAGAAACATAGAAGAGCATTTGATTGCTACTTTGGTGAAGTTGATAGTAGATTGTGAAGATTTGTGGAAAAGTGAATCGGTGGAAGAGAATTTAGACTGGAAACCCTAGTTACAAAGAAGTTTGATGCTTTCAACAAGTTTAAGGCATTCAAAGCCTTAGTGGAGAAAGAAACTAGTAAGAACCTAAAGTGCCTGGGATCTGATCGAGGTGGAGAATTCACATCAGCTGAATTTGTGAAATATTGCAATGAGAATAGAATCAAGAGACAACTATTTGCACCAAGGACACCACATCAGAATGGGATTGCAGAAGGAGGAACTAGACCATAGTTGAAGCAGCAAGAACAATGGTGATACAAGGAGATGTACCTAAATTTTTTTGAAGAGAAGTAGTCAACACTGTAGTATACACAATGAACCGGGTATTGGTCAAGAAAGACAGTGACAAAACTCCCTATGAATTATGGTATGGTCATACTCCTAATGTTACTCATTTCAAAGTCTTTGTCAACAGGTGTTACATAAAGAGAGATGAGTATACCAGAAAGTTTGAACCTAAAAGTGATGAAGTAACTTTCCTTGGTTATTCAACTAAGAGCAAAGCATTCAAGTGCTTTAACAAAAGAACCAAGAAGAATGTGGAAAGTGTTAATATGAAAGTTGATGAGTATTCTGACAAATCTGATGATACTAGCAAGTTTGATATAATACATGATCAGAAACTAGTGATCATTGAACCAAGAGTTCAAAATGATGCTAAGTAGAACAGTGTGGAGGATATTGCTCAACCGGTGGAAGATGAAGAAGAAGAACACGAAGAGACTTCTATACCGGAACCAGTTATACCTAGATATGTAAAGTTGAATCACTCTGCAAATTTGGATAATTGGAGACAAGAATGTTGGAGTACAAACAAGAAGAAAGATCAGAGAAAGTGCTTGTCTAATTTCCACAATTGAATCTAAGACAACCAAGGAAGCTCTCAAGGATGATGATTGGATAAAGGCTATGAATGAGGAGCTTGATCAAATAGAGAAGAACAACACTTGGTCACTTGTCTCCAGACCAGCTGATAAAAATTTGATTGGTACTAAATCGGTGTTCAGGAACAAATTGAATGAAGATGGTGAAGTGGTTAGGAACAAGGGTAGACTAGTTTGCAAAGGATATGCACAAGAAGAAGGTGAGGATCATGGAGAAAACTTTGCACTGGTTGCTAGACTTGAAGGAGTAAGAATTCTACTTGCATTTGCAGCATTCAAAGGATTCAAGGTTTACCAAATGGATGTCAAGTCTGCATTTTTGAATGGAATTCTAGAAGAAGAGGTTTGCATTGAACAACCAGATGGGTTTGCATTGACTAAAGACAAGGACATGGTGTGTAAACTTCATAAAACTTTATATGGATTAAATCAAGCTCCAAGGGCTTGGTATGAGAGAATCCATTCATTCCTGATAAAGATTGGATTTCAAAGAACTAGTGAGGACAACAACATTTACTTGAAGACAAAAGGAGACAAGTTATTGATTGCAGAAGTGTTTGTAAATGATAACATATTTAGAGGAGATGATGACGTGAGTTTAACTTTTGCAGAAGAAATGAAAAAGGAATTTGAAATGTTTTTGATAGGTGAAATCAAATTTTTCATTGGTTTGAAGGTCTAACAGATGAAAGGAGGAATCTTTATCAGCCAATCTAAATATGTGAAGGAGATATTGAAAACCTTTGGAATGGAAGACTCTGAACCAGTTGGAACCTCTATGGTTACTGATTGCAGATTATCCAAGGAAGATGATTCATATCTAGTGGATGAAATTGAGTATAGATCCATGATTAGAAAACTACACTATGTTGTTCATAGCAGACTGAACATTGCTCATGCAGTTGGTATAGTGGCTAGATTTCAAAAAAGTCCTAAAGAAACTCATATGGTGGTAGTAAAGAGAATTTTCAGGTATCTTAGAGGAACTATTGATTATGGATTATGGTATCTAGACAAAGGAAACTTCTCTTTGAAGGTGTTCACAAATGTTGATTGGGAAGGTAACATAGATGACTGGAAGAACACAACCAGTGTTGCATTCTTTCTAGGAGGAAGACTGGTATCCTGGACTAGTAAGAAACAAAGTTGCATTTCTCAGTCTATAGCAGAAGCAGAGTATGTGGCTGCATCTATGAACTGTACTCAAGCAATATGGATGAGACATGTATTAGAAGGATTTAAGGAGAAAATGACAAAACCGATGGTCATATATTGTGACAATACAAGTGCAATAAACATTTCAAAGAACCCGGTATTGCATGCTAGAATAAAGCATATTGAACTATAGTATCATTATCTGAGAGAAAGAGTGCAGGAAAAGAAAGTCAGGATGGATCATGTGTCAAGCAAGGAGAATTTGGCTGACATCTTCACTAAGCTATTTCCTAAAGAAACCTTTGAGTATCTCAGAGGCAAGCTAGGGGTTATACACCTACAAAAGGTTAACTAAGATACTGTTGTAGCATCAATCCAATGGACTAATTGAAGATCTTTCACTACAGATTGATGAGAAAAGGGCTACTCCTAAGGGGGAGTAGCTGAGATGAAGAAAACAAGAGCAACAGAGATGAAGAAAACAATAGCATCAGAAGATGAATTTGACATTTTGTACCTTTGGCATTGTTGTCAAAGGGGGGGGAAGAAAAGTGATAGGGGGAAAATAAAAGTAAACGAGGAGGAGAATGGTGAAGAGCAAAAAGAGAAGAAAAACTAATGAAGGGAGTAGAAGAAGAAAAGAACAGTACAACAGTTATAACAGTTAGAGTTCTAGTTTTGCATGATGAGCTTATGGTGTTGCCATCAATGCCAAAGGGGGAGATTGTTGGCATAACTGATGGAGATGATGATGAGATGAGAATATGACCGTTAAAGTTGATGGGAGATTGTTGGATTGATGATGATGATATAATTGTAATAGGATGTTTGATGACTTTATTTGTGTTGTTATTGATGGCAACCATGTTTGTTTAGTCATCTAGGTCATCTAGACCAACTGGTATAGCCTAACCAGTAGTGGATTGAGTTAGACAACAAATCTACTAATTTGTTGTCAACCGGTAAATAGGAACAAAGCGATGATCAAGTGACTAGTATGGACGATTGGAGAAGATTCAGGTGTTGTGGTTCAGAATATATGTTCATAACATTGGCATGAGTCTGTGATTGAAATCACATCAAGTTTGGTGAACCGAAAAGCACATTTGTAATTGGCTGATATGAACTCTGTGAAGAAGAATGTATACCTATATCAGATCTTTAACCGGTAATGATTTAATATTTGGAGGTGGATCTTATCATGATCATAACTTAGTGATGATGTGTCAAAATCCATGTGTAAAGATAAGATTGTATTTGAGTGCGTACGAGGATCAAATTTCTTGGGAAACAACAAAGTGCTTAGAAGAATGAAACAAGGGTTTGATTGCTTATCAAATCGATGTGCGGTGATCATTCAACGATGGAAATCATCTAGAAATTTGTTGTAATGATCTATAATGTATTTTGGCAAAGTGTTTTGTTGCGCTAAATGTAAATTCATTATATCTTGTTAGTGTAATTAGGGTTTGTAGCCACCCTAACTGAAAGTGTATTTAGGGCTAGTTGGAGAAGAGTTTTTTTGTTGGTGTTTTGAGGAGAAGGTATTGTTGAACCAGATTGAAGTATCTGCATGTGTGTAGAAGAGTTGTGCTGAAAAGGATCTGTACTAGCAAGCAAGGAAGTGTTGTAATTAGATCATTTGCCCTATTGTTCCCTAACAGTTACAACAGTTTGAAATCTCTTAACCGAGTAGATCCTAACAAGTTTTATATTGTAAATCCCTTCACCGGGTGGCTCATTAACTTGACTTTGAAATCCTCTAACAAGGTTACTCCTAATAGGGTAGAGCTCCTAATAGGGCTAAGGTAAAATCCCTTGGCCAGGTGACTCCTAATAGGGTTTTCTCTTAACCAGTGTTTGGGTAAGCTCTAAATCGGGCTAGGCCTTTAACCAGGCGCATTCCAAAAGAGTACAAATATTTTGTGGGTGCTAATTCCCACCGTGGTTTTTCCCATTTGGGTTTCCGCATGAAAAATCTTTCTGTTCATGTGGTGGATGCATTGTTGATTTGTGCATTTGATATCATTAATTTATTTGCATGTTGATGAACACTTGAATGAATGGTTTGTTAAATCAACTTAGCAAATTGTTTGAGTAGTTACCGGTACAATTTTGTGAAGTATTGTAGATTTGTTTTATTATTGATTCACCCCCCCTCTCAGTAATAACTGGATCCTCATAATAACAACCGTGATAATCAACTTGTTGTGATTTGCCTTATCTTTGTAGTTTTGGGATCATAATGGTTTATGCACTCAATTACTAGGCATGTACACTACATAGCTACTAGAGAACTTATAGGGTGTATGCAAGAAGTTGAGTCCACTTTTTGGCCAAAAAGTGGAAGTATTTTTCTTGATTTTTAGAATGTTACAATTGAGCTAAAAAATTGAATTGCTTAAAGACTGATTCTTAATTTAAAAGTCAATAAAATGAAATGTAGTACTCAGAGTTTAATTTCCAAATATGTAACTTATTTTAATACCCAAATGATACAAATTGATTTTCAATATACATGTCTAAAAACCACAGTTTAAAAGTCATTATTTTAGGACCATACCATGTGCATGTACAATAACCATATTTTGACCTAAATAAAAGGTATTTTTCTAAATCCTCTTGCGAAAAAATATATAAGACACTGAAGATTGTTGAGGATTTTTTTGTAATTTTTTTTTGAATATTTTTTATTAATTTTTTATTGGCCCTAATTATTGTTTTGAAAACTCCTCATGTACGACAAGTTTAAGTATAATTAAACTTATTAGTCTATGATTTTATTTTATAAACTGAAAATAATTATGTGTATATTGTTGTCATATAATTTATTTTATAAAAAATGTAAAAATAAAAAGTTATTAAAAAATAAGCTTGTTATTTCAAGTTTATGAGTTATTAAAAAATAAGAAAACTTGTTATTTCAAGTTTATGGAATAGTTTCATCAATTATTATCTGAAAAATAGAAAAAAATACCATATTTCAAATCTAGACATTCTCATCCCTAATGGGTTTTAATTTCGTCGAAAGATTCTCAAGTCATCAAACATAGATCCAAAGTCACTCTTTTCTAGTGACACTAATATTGTTGAATTTTACAACACAAAAGATTGCAACATAAGCTTGCAAGATCAAATGGCAAATAAAAACACCTTCCACAAATGAATATCATATTACTTAAAAAAAAAATACAAAATGAGTTACAACTGTAAAATGAGGTGCTTATAAAGAAAGCACGTAGCTAAATTTAGTAGAACTAAAGTGCAAGTATGCGGAGTTAAATAAATCTCAACTTTAGCTAAACTAGATGCATAAAAGGTAAACGAGGTGCACATCTAAAATAATCACTCCTAAGTGAACTTATGTAAAAAATCATAACTAGTTGTAAAAAAACAACAATAGCTAAATATGCTCTAACACCCCTCCCCGCCTTAAGTGAAATTTAGGGTGTTTGAAAAAACTCTAAATGCAGAAATGCAAAAAAGGGTCTCAAAAACTAAAGGCCTAATTAGGTACCGATGTACAAAGAAATGAAGTATCTCTAAATAGAAAAAATGAGAAAAACCACGTGGGAAAAAATGCCTCTCTAAAAGCGAGAGATGCAATGCATGAAAAGAAACATGAACTACTAAAAAAGGAAGGCCTTAGATAGATTCCCCAAGGACAACTTCCTTCACCCCAAGAATTGATTACAATTGAAGATAACATGGGTGTTAGTAAGATGAGAGGGGGGGGGGGGTGGGGTGAATCATATAAACTCACAATACAATATATTCAACAAATTCAACATCGACAGCCTTTACTTTAATATGCAACCAAGACTATAAATCATTCAAACTCATAAACTGATAACCTTAAAACATCACAACACATTTAACACCAGATTTAACATGGAAACCCAAATAGGGAAAAACCACTGTGGGATTTCGGACCCGCTAAGAAATATACCCTTCTAGAGTATGCTTGGTTAAAAGCCAATCCTGTTATAGATTACATAAACACATTGCTAGATGTGACCCGATTAAGGGATTTCCCTCAGATCTATTAGAATCTTGCACTTTGTTAGAAGTGACCTTGTCAAAGGATTTCAAACACTCAACTAGAATGTTACCTTGCTAGAGGATTTACAAATAAGACTGTTAGGTCCACTCGGTTAAGAGATTTTCTGTCACTTACAAAAATAAAATAATAGTAATAAAATATATCTGCAACTTTACATCTAAAATGCTAAAGAAGACTCTATGTGCTCAAAATAATCATGTCATAAGACTTATCTTGCTCCTTGCTGGGCTTCTCAATCTGTTCTTCAATCAGATCTTCAATCTTCTGTGCTTGGTGATCACTACAGCAACATCACTATTCTTCTATTTGCCCACATACATTGTTCATCAATAATTCCTTATTTATAAACAATTCCTAACCGCTTAATCTCCTTGATCACATTTCCCATGATTAATCTTAGCCATTAGATCAACAAACTTGACTAGGTTCATTGAATCCTTCGATCTGAAAAACATTTTATCTCGCCTTGGAACTTGTATTCCTTCCTTGGTACTTGTGCTAGGTTATGACCATTTAATCTGCACTGTAGATCTAACTCTTGTATTTTCATTATCGTAGATCCTCAACAAACTTCTTGCATGACATAGCAATCATCTATACATCTCCAACTCATTGGCATCCTTCATTTAATAATGCTTTTATTCATCCAATGCGTTCTGTTACTGCTCAGTTGTTACTCAGTTAATACTTTACTTCACTCGGTAGACATTCTGCCTTCTTTGACCGATATCGATAACCTTGGGGTTTACCGACTAGCTTCATTTCTCGGTAACATAGAACACTATTAAACCTATATTCATCTACCGAATGAAATCTTTTCTTATTCTTATTTAGCCAACGAGTACACATATATAGGATATCAAAACAATCAAAACAATAAAATCTCATCACTGTCTAACTCGGTAATAGTTGCCCATTGAATAACTTATTATTCCCCTTCATTTTCACATTCATTCTTTGTCACTTACCAACATCTTTATACTCATCAAAACATACTTAAGATATGGCAACATCATATTGAATCAGAAAATCAATTGCTTGACATCAATGACAAAATAATATTATTAAGATAGTAATTATCCTTTATCAGTTATATCAATAATCTCCAACAACCTTCTCAATATCCTTATACCAACAAACTTATTGAAATGCCAACAATCTCCCCCTTTGGCATTGATGGCAATACCAAATTTAATGGCAATACCAACTTGATTTATTCCAAGTGATTCGGATTCGAATTGCTATTAATCTTCTCTTGTTATCCTTGATTTCTCTTTAAATTCTCTCCCCTAGTCATTAGTCTTCTCCTATCTTCTCCTATTAGTCTTCTCCCCCTTTGACAACAATGCCAAAAAGTAAAACCAATTCATGATTTCTTCCCCTGTGAAGTAATTTCCTTGCAATTAAAACATATACAAATGTATCATCTCAATCTCAGTCAAAGCATCTTGTCTTCAATCATTATTTCCTACACAACTTTAGGTGACCTCCTAAAGTGTGTAAATCAGCATCAACTCATAAATAGTATTCTATAGAGTCATAGAATCGATGCTTTCACCGAACTCTGTCAGTGAGTAGAAGATAGGGGTAGGACCCCTAACTTGCTTCTGAGATACTCAAAAGTGTCCCTTGATAGTGGCTTTGTGAAGATGTCTACTGTTTGTTCCTTTGAACTAATATAATCCAGCACAACTTTCTTTTCTTGAACTTCTTCTCTGAGATAATGATGCTTTATAGAGATATGCTTTGTCTTAAAGTGCATTACCGGATTCTTTGAAATGTTAATAGCACTAGTATTATCACAAAATATAGTTACTGGCTTGGTAACTTTCTCATTCATACCTTCCATCAGTTGTTTGATCCATGCTATATTGGTGCAATTCAATGCTGCATCGACATATTCAGCTTCAGCTATTGACTGTGAAATGCATCCTTGTTTCTTGCTAAGCCAACTTACTAGTCTTTCACCTAAGAAGAAAGCTCCACCGCTTGTGCTTTTTCTGTTGTCAATGTTTCCTGCCCAATCAACATCAGTATAGACTTTTAAATCAAAATCATTCCTCTTTTTATATACTAAACCATAATCTTCAGTGCCTCTCAGGTATCTGAAAATTCTCTTGATTGCTGTCATATGGGTTTCTTTGGGATCTGCATAAAATCTTGCAACTATACCTACTGCATGTGCTATATCAGGCCTGCTGTGAACTACATATTGCAACTTTCCAATCATAGATCGGTAAAGTGTCTCATCAACGGATGCAGATTCTTCATTCTTTGATAGTTTACAATTGGTAGTCATAGGAGTACTTATAGGTTTAGAATCCTTCATTCCAAATTTCTTCAAGATTTCCTTTATATACTTGGATTGAGTAATGAAAATCTCATTTTTCATTTGCAATATTTGTAAACCTATAAAATACTTTATTTCACCGATTAATGACATCTCAAATTCTTTGCACATTTCATTTCCAAAGTTCTTGCATAAAGAATCATTTCCACAAAAAATAATATCATCAACAAATATGGCTGAAATTAGTATTCCATTGTCCTCATCATTCTTCATGTACATGTTGCTGTTTTCACTTGTTTTCATAAAACCAATCTTGATTAAGAGTGCAATCTCTCATACCATGCTCTAGGTGCTTGCTTTAGGCCATATAAAGCTTTGTTCAACTTACATACCTGATCTTTATTCTTCTCGTCAATAAATCCTTCAGGCTGTTCAATATAAACTTCTTCTTGTAGTATACCATTCAAAAATGCAGATTTAACATCCATTTGATATACCTTGAAATTTTTGTAAGCAGCATATGCCAACAATGTTCTTACTCCCTCAAGTCTTTCCACAGGTGCAAAAGTCTCACCATAGTCTATTCCTTCTTCTGGAGCATAACCTTTGCAGAATACCCTTGCTTTATTCTGAATGACCTCACCTTTTTCATTTAGCTTGTTTTTGAAAATCCACTTTGTCCCGATTACATTTTTCTCTTTTGGTCTTGGGACCAGTGTCCATGTTTCCTTTTTCTTGATTTGTTCAATCTCTTTTGTCATAGCATTTACCCAATCTTCATTGTTAAATGCCTCTTTTACTATCCTCGGTTCAAATTTAGATATCAGACGTGTTCTATCTCAGTTTGTTCCTTGTCATCACTGGATCATCCTTATCTCTTATAATCTGACTTGATGCATGATTTCTTTTGACATATTTGGCTAATATAGGCTCAGTAGGCTCTGTATGATCTTCTTTATCACTCGGTGACTGGGTATTTTCTTCATTTTCTTCATCAACTTTCTCGGTAGGACTTCTAGGTTGAACATATACCAACTCTTCATAATCTTCTGGTTCTTTGGAATTTCCTTCATCATTTCTTTCTGCAAATTCATCAATTTTCACATTTGCACTTTCCACTATTTTGTTAGATGATTTGATCAACCATTTAAATGCTTTACTTCTAGAAGAATTACCAAGAAATGTTCCTTCCTCGCTTTTTTGATCAAACTTTCCATTTCTGTTATCTTTGTGAACATAAGATCTACTCCCAAATATTTTAAAATAACTTACATTAGGTTTCTTGTCATACCAGATTTCATACGGTGTCTTCAAAGTTCCTTTCTTCAGTTTTACATGGCTCAAGGTGTACACTGTAGTGCTTAATGCTTCTCTCCAAAATGTTTGAGGTACCCTCTTTTCTATCATCAGGGTTCTGGCACAATCTACAATAGATCTGTTTCTTCTTTTAGCTATCCTATTTTGCTGTGGAGTTCTCGGTGTAGACACTTGTCTCTTTATACCATGATCATTGCAAAATAAGTTAAATTCATCAGAAGTGAACTCTCCTCGTCTATCAGATCTAAGACATTTCAACTGTCTTCCTGTTTCATTTTCAACTCTTGCCTTGTACCATTTGAACATTTGAAAGGCTTCTGATTTTTCTTTTAAAAACATAACTGACATCATCCTTAAGTAATCATCCACAAATAATATGAAGTATTTATCACCATAATAACTTTGAACTTTCATAGGACCACAACGATCAGTGTGTACAAGATCTAAAATTCCTTTAGAAGTGTAGGATTTACTTGTAAAGCTTGATTTTGTCATCTTACCCATCTGGCATCCTCAACACATAGCATTCTCAGGTTTTTCCAAGCTTGGTAGACCTCTTACTTGGTGCTTCTTACTTATTTTGATCAGATCATCAAAATTTACATGACAAAACCTTTTATGCCATAACCAGGTATCTTCTATTTTTGCATACAAACAATTGTTCTGAGTTGAGTCAAGATGAAATGTATTACCTCTTGTTTGAGTCCTGGTAGTAGCTAACTTTCCATATTTGTCATGATCTTTGACAATTCCTTTCTGAAATTCTATTCGGTATCCTGTATTGTTTAGTTGTGCTACACTCAACAAATTTTATTTCAAACCTTCAACCCAATATACATCACCACATTTAGCATTGTCAAGAAGTGTGATAGATCCTTTACCTTTCACCGGACATGGTGCATTATTACCAAATCTTACATAACCTCCATCATAATCTTCTAATTTAACAAACTTGTGTTTATCACCTGTCATGTGATGTGAGCATCCACTATCTATGATCCAAGAATCATTATTATTTATGTGAGATATTAAGGCTTTTTCTTCATACCTTTCTTCATCTGATCCATCTTTGATAGCCACAAACAACTTCCTTTGTCTCAGTTTCATCAGATTATCATTGTTGGATTCCTCATCAGCTACTAGGCATGTCTTTCTATCTCTCCTTCTGAAGTCTTGGTGCCCTCTATAATGATTGTCTTTCTGTTTGTCATCTCGGTATTCTCTCTTTTCACTAGATTCTTTGTCAGGGTAGTTAGAAGCCATATGTCCTATTTTATCATAGTTAAACCATTTCAAAGGTAACTTTCCTTTATACTTACCTTTGCCTCTCGTTAACCTTCTGGCCAATAATGCTTCAAACTCTTCCTGCATTCTGATTTCCTCATATAGTTTGTGTACTTCTTCCCTATTTTTACGAAATCTCACTTGCTCCACTGTGATTTCCTTCAGCATACTTATACATTCTATCATTGTAATCATCAGATTCACCAAGATGAAAAGAATTGAATGCAGATTCAACTTTATTTACCGAAGACCCACTGTTATCAAAATTACTTAACTCAAATGCATGTAGGTTACCGATAGTGGCATGCAAAGAGACTGGCATGTTTGGTACAAACCTTAATTCATTAATTGCAGAGACTCGAATGGAATAAGAAGGTAGAAGTGTTCTAAGCAACTTACTTGTTACATCCTTTTCTTCAATAGTTCCTCCTGCTCCTTTGATTTGATTGATAGTTTCCTTTAACCTTGTACTGTATTGCATTATGTTCTCACCTTCATTCATTCTCATGAATTCAAGTTGACCTCTTAGACTGTCTACTTTTTCTCTTTGAACATGTTCATCATCACCATACACAGATATGAGTTTATTCCACATAGCTTTGGCATCATTACAACCTTCCAGATCATTGAACTCTGAGTCGGTCAATGCTGATGTTATTTCAATCATTGCTTGAATATGTTCTTGCTTTGCCTTTATCTCTTCCATTGTCATCGGGTAGGTGCTCGATGTAGTGTAATCATTCTCTAGATAATATGTTGCATATTCTTTAATTTCTGATAAGTGCAACTTCATCCTTTTCTGCCATGTGGAGAAACTTGACTTGTTCAGCTTTGGGGCATCCCTCTTATACATCTTCGGATCTTGCCTCAAGTTCCTTTAAAATTTTCTTCCAGAGTCCAAAGCTCTGATACCAATTATTAGTAAGATGAGAGGGGGGGGTGTGAATCATATAAACTCACAATACAATATATTCAACAAATTCAACCTCGGTAGCCTTTACTTTAATATGCAACCAAGACTATAAATCATTCAAACTCATAAACTGATAACCTTAAAACATCACAACACATTTAACACCAGATTTAACGTGGAAACCCAAATAGGGAAAAACCACTATGGGATTTCGGACCCACTAAGAAATATACCCTTCTAGAGTATGCTCGGTTAAAAGCCAATCCTGTTATAGATTACATAAACACATTGCTAGATGTGACCCGGTTAAGGGATTTCCCTCAGATCTGTTAGAATCTTGCACTTTGTTAGAAGTGACCTTGTCAAAGGATTTCAAACACTCAACTAGAATGTTACCTTGCTAGAGGATTTACAAATAAGACTGTCAGGTCCACTCGGTTAAGAGATTTTCTTTCACTTACAAAAATAAAATAATAGTAATAAAATATATCTGCAACTTTACATCTAAAATGCTAAAGAAGACTCTATGTGCTCAAAATAATCTTGTCATAAGACTTATCTTGCTCTTTGCTAGGCTTCTCAATTTGTTCTTCAATCAGACCTTCAATCTTCTATGCTCGGTGATCACTACAACAACATCACTGTTCTTCTATTTGCCCACATACATTGTTCATCAACAATTCCTAACCGCTTAATCTCCTTGATCACATTTACCATGATTAATCTTAGCTATCCGATCATCAAACTTGACTAGGTTCATTGAATCCTTTGATCTGAAAAATGTTTTATCTCGCCTTGGAACTTGTATTCCTTCCTTGGTACTTGTGCTAGGTTATGACCGTTTAATCTATACTGTAGATCTAACTCTTGTATTTTCATTGTCGTAGATCCTCAACAAACTTCTTGCACAACATACCAATCATCTATACATCTCCAACTCATTGGCATCCTTCATTTAATAATGCTTTTATTCATCCAATGCATTCTATTACTGCTTGGTTTTTACTCGGTTAATATTGAACTTCACTCGGTAGACATTCTGCCTTCTTTAACCGATATCGATAACCTTGGGGTTTACAGACTAGCTTCATTGCCTGGTAACATAGAACAATATTAAACCTATATTCATCTACCGAATGAAATCTTTTCTTATTCTTATTCAGTCAATGAGTACACATATATAGGATATCAAAATAATCAAAACAACAAAATCTCATCACTGTCTAACTCGGTAATAGTTGCCCATTGAATAACTTATTATTCCCCTTCATTTTCGCATTCATTCTGTGTCACTTACCGACATCTTTATACTCATCAAAACATACTTCTTAAGATATGGCAACATCATACTGAATCAAAAAATCAATTGCTTGACATCAATGACAAAATAGTATTATTAAGACAGTAATTATCCTTTATCAGTTATATCAATAATCTCCAACAACCTTCTCAATATCCTTATACCAACAAACTTATTGAAATGCCAACAATGGGGATGCTAAGGGTTTAGTGAAGATGTCTGCAACATGCTCCTTTTTAGGAATGTCATCCAAGCTAAGAAGACCATCCTGAATCAACTACCAAATGAAGTGCATGTGGATCTCAATGCGCTTACTTTGCTAATACTCCACTAGGTTTAGAAATATGAATGGCGATTTTATTATCACACCAAAGAATAGTGGGACCATCAAGAGGAAAATCAAACTCTATCAATAAATAACAAAGTCATAAAACCTCCTATCTAGTAAGAATTGTTGCTTGATACTCAACCTCAGTAGATCATAATGGAATAGAAAATTGCTTCTTGCAAGACCATGAAATGGGGCTGAAACCAAGACAAAAAGACAAACCAAAAGTGGACTTTTGATCATTAACATCACTAGCCCAATCTGAGCCAATGAAGCCAACAATCCTAGAGTCTCCTAATGTATAATGAATGCCAAAGTGCAATGTGCCCTAAATGTACCTCAAGATATGTTTTTTGCGCTTCTGAGGCCATAATTTAAGCAAATGAACTCCATTTTCAACTTCCACATATCGTTAAAAATCTCTTGGAGTCAACTATTAGGGTTTAGGCAGATCCGGAGCAAATACAAATTAACAATTATATGCAAATGCAAACACAAAAGATGAAAAAAAATACATATCACTGATAACATAGAGATGTAACGTGGTTCACCAAAGATGGGCTACATCCACAGAACATAGTTGTCCAATATTTTTTTATTATCCAGTAAATCAATATAACACCATTACAATTCCTTTTTCATTCCAGCCGCTTATAACAAGGAATTTTTAGGGCAGTTCACTCAAAGTCGATTATTTTTAGTGTTTTTTTTTAATGTCAATTTTTCAACAAAAAATGACAAAAATTTTTTCCTCAGGGGCCCAACAAGGATACATAACGAATGTATAGTACTTGCATGATCGATCGCCACCTATCAACAATCTCTCACTTGGAGACTGATATTGGACGACATTGCTGAACTCGTAGCTCCCACTGGATAAAACTCCTGGACTTGACGATTCCTTAATTCCATGATTTTCAGTCAAGAAGGCCAAGAGAAACTGAGGAGGAAATCAGCTTCTCCCATGGGATTACCTTCGTGAACATATCTGCAGAATTATCAATTGTGTGAAACTTCTCAAGCCGTAACTGGTCATCCTCCAAAATAGACTGTATGAAGTGGTACCTGAGTTGAATGTGTTTTGTCCTCAAATGAAGAGAAAAATTATTTACAAGATGAATGATACTTTGGCTATCAGTATACAATGGGCTATCCTCCTTCATCCGGCCCAATTCCTCTAGAAAACACAGTAACCAAATCATCTCCTTGCTAGCTTTAGTAGTGGCTACATACTTAGCTTCAGTGGTTGAAACCACAACAACCTTTTGCAGTCTAGAAGTCCAACTAACTACAGTTCCCCCTATAGTAAAAACATACCTTGTAGTACTCCTCCTTGTATCAATATCACCTGCTAGATCATAGTCAACATATCCTTGTAGAGAAACATTTGATCCTTTGAAACATAATTTCTTGTGATTAGTACTTCTCAAATACCTAAGAATCCATTTGATAGTATTCCAATGTTCCATTCCCGAATTGCTCATATACCTACTCACAACTCCCACTACATACATCAGATTACCAATAGTTGATGAATACGAGATGTTAGACATCTTATTTACCTCATCCTACGTCTTTGGACACATCTCCTTAGTCGATTTGAAATGACTAGCCAAAGGTGTAGCAACTGCTTTTGCATTATGCATGTTAAATCTTTTCAACACCTTCTTTATATACTCACTTTGGGGAAAAGTTAATGTTTTATTTTTCCTATCCTGTGAAATCCTCATACCAAGGATTTGCTTAGTTGCACCCAAATCCTTCATAGCAAATGACTTTGCTATTTTTTTGTTTAAGTTCATTTATATGCTACATGTTAGTGTATACACCTAAAAATGGTCTAAAGATAATTAATTAAATACATAGTTATTTAATTAATAACCCTTCCCAATTAATTGAATTCGCAATAATTTGATTAATTTCCTCATTCAGTCTACTTATAAAAAAATCTAAGGATTTATTCATTAAGTTCATTTCAATAAGTCCCCTTTGATTAATTAATTTAAATTAATTAATCGTCCCCCCATTTAAATTCATTCTTATAATCTCATAATTAGTTACAATAAATCAAATCATGATTTGTTGAAATTAATTTTCTTTTCCTAATATTTGAATTTCTAAATTCAAATGAGCACATGGCTCCTAACTTTTGACCACCTAACCTAACCACCCCCTAGCCTAACCCATTTTATCTAATCCTGGGTTTAACTAATCCTATCCTGTTGCACATACTAACCTCTTTATCCTAACCTCTTATGGGTTGGATATTCTCCCCTTGAGACACATGTCACTTTTGCCACATATCTCCTCCCTTGGACACTTGCCCTCTCATGAGGAAGGTTCCTTGACACTTGTCACCATAGAGATGACAAGTGTCCCTTCCTCCAACCTCTTCTCCAACTTCCTCAATCTTGGCCCTTGATATCTTCATATCGAATCTAGACCGTCGATTCCTACGACCTCAACTTTGGCCTTGGAATTCCTATAAATACCCCTCATTTTGGAGTAATAAAGATCGCTTGCATCGTAGATTTTAACATCAGTACTATAGTCATTTTTTACCTCAATCATCTAACATAATTAGCATCTTAGATTAATCATGCATACAATCACGTATATCATTTTAGATTAATCTAGCTTAATTTGTTAATCTTGCATTCATATAGATTAAATCCTCTGTGTTCGTGTAGTAAATTCACTAGTATTGCTTAGATAAATCTGAGAGCAAATCTATACTCACATCTTTTAGGAGGCAATAGGTCGATTTGTTATGGTTTTACATTTATTGATTTTGGTCAACTAACCATGCATGTAATGATTTATTGAGTGTTTGTGATGCAAATGCAGATTCCAGATTTCACGCAAACATTAATTGGTGCCCACCGTGGGTCTTGAAACTCAATTTTTGGCCTTGCAGATCATCAAATTCTCATCCTTCAGATTTTGTCCGTACATTCTATATAATCTCGTACGACATTATTTTCTTCATAGTACGATATTCTTTTCTTTGTCGTATGGTTAGGTGAGAATTCTCGTATGACTAGATGAGAAAGCTCATATGAGTTTCTGCTTTCTCATATAAAAAATAGATTGCATTTTAGGTTTCTTCTTGATTGAATTTTGATGATGCTAATGCTAACCCTGATTTGTTTTGAGATTTTTAACAACCTAACCAGTTTTTGCAAGATGTTTGTCCAAGAACACGCTCGTTGCTCAAAAACAATATGACTACTAATTCGTTGTTTCTACAAGTTTCCTCTAGAGATTCAACTAAACTTTGTGTATTCTTAAGTTTTCTAGGCACTTAAATTGAGATATGGTAAATGAACAAATTTGTGTTTCATGTTTGAGAAGAGTCTAAAAGGTAGGAGAGTATGCTCTTGTCTATATAGACAATCAGAAATCCAGAGCCTTGAAGCTTTTCGAGTTTGAGATTTGTGTTCCTTTAGTGGACCTGTCACAGTGGGAAAAAGTAATCACCTTGTGAGAATGACCCAAGTGAGTACAGCTAGACCTAAGCATTATGACTCACTATAATAAATAGGCCTCTCGGGATTAAAGTCTTGGAGCATGGAGTTATTTGAGTTTTCTCTTTGAGATCCCTCATATCGATAATTTTGTAGGGCCTCATGGTCTCAATCATGCTTGTGTGACTACATCTTGTTTCGGTACCTTGTCGGGCTATAGGCCTCAATCATGCTTGCGCGACTTCAAGGGGTAGTTTTGAACGAAAATCCTTATTAAGAACTTTAAGATAGAAGCTAGCCAATTCACCTCCGAAAGGGGGATAATCTTTGTGCAAGAGAGATAGTAACTCTCCCAAGATACTTGCCATATCGTGCCCCCATTAGCATTTGGAGTCGGGTAATACGGTGTTGAGAGTCCATTGTGTGAGACTCAGTGGTTGTATTCTGATTAGCTATTGGGTGTGTACCTAAGCTTGCAAGCAAAGGTTTTCTATCTCATCCAACTTCCTTAGGATTAGCGTGATGTACTTGAGGTCACTTTGCATCTGGCGTGTTTGTTGTGTTTTTGTCCTTGAAACTAAAACTGGAGAAAATAATCAAAACATCAAAACTCATTGGTCAAAACTTTTTTCTTGCCAAAAAATCATCCTTGTCTAATCTTGTGTCATATGAGTCTTCCAATTTGTCATTCTAGTCTCTGAGAATTATCGTCTTGTTCACCCTCAGATGTTGTACGAGTCTTCCAGTTTATCAATTTGGTCTCTGAGAATTATCGTCTCATTCAAACTAATTGGGCAATTTGTGTTATATCTTCAGAAGTAAAGTTGCCTTTGGCCCTAACTTTCTCCATGTGCAGCTTAAATGCCTTTACTGCGTCCTATGTATTCAACCCACAAAGTCCTATTTGCCGATCATGGTTTGGGCTAACCACTTTATTGTCATTGACCAGGCTATACTGAAGTTCCCGAAGCTCATAAACGGAGGCCTTGGCATCAGAGATTACAACCTTGAATGTAATCACTCGCCACACTATAGTTTTCTTCAACACAAAGAGCTGGCACTCATCAGTTACCAATTTAATCGAATTTTCTGCTAAAAACTCCGTGGCTCCATATTTTTCTATCTCGGTGAACATAGGTAATACATTTTCCCATTTATGTTCTTCCTTTTCCCATGGCACAATCTGATTTTGGATCTCCGCAGTGAGGTTTTGAATTTCATCGCATAGCTTCCTGGAATCTGTAATATATTTTTTGCCATCCCTGATCACTCCTTCAATCCATTTCTCTATGGCCCCTACGATACTCTTGGTTCGCTGAACTTGATTCATCAGTTTCTTGTTCTCTGGTGAAGTGGGATCGAAGTTTTCTGAAGCTTGCGATATAGGAAGTGCTCCAAAGCAGCCTAGGCTATCAATGAATTGAGCTAGAACCTTGATATGCCGTTTCAGTTCCCTTTTCTCTTGTCTATCTTTCTCTGACCTGGTGAGCATCTTCTTAGCCGTCACATTGAAAAGATGGTTATCAGAGTCCCTGCTCATGTTTTCGAGATCTACTTTGGTGACCTCAAAATCTTCTGCATTTATTTCTTTACTTTCCTCCTTGGGTTTATAGGAAGCGATTTCAGCAACCCATCTCCCGATCTTTTCATCAGCGTCTAACTTGTGGTTGTTTTGAACTTCTTCTATTTAGGCCCTTTCTCCATGTATTTGACCACCATGACTTGAATTGGAATGGACACTGGGATCAAGCTCTATTTCTTACTTACTAAAGTAGTTAACCATCTGGGGGTTGTGCTTGAACTAGCTGTTCTTCCAGTTACTTTTGGTGGTGGTGTCATGGCTATAGTGATTGCATGGGAATCCATGGTGTTGACAATGTCACTATCAAGGTCCTCGACCTCAAAAATATGAATATCAAGAATCTTGTCTTTCACCTCTGTGTCTCTAAGGTCCATTTTCTTCTATGCAACACTCCATGACCTTGTATATCGAGGAGCAGGAAAGTTCAAAGTAGGATTAGGCTCGTGCTTGGTGTGAGATGACTTCTTATTTTTACCTGCATGAACAGACATAGAAGTGGGGTTAGAAAAGCATTTTGGGAAACATAGAGAAACCACATTATCTCTTGCAGGACCAATCTTGATGCTTGATTTCATTGCTCTTTTCTTATTAACCCAATCTGCAGTTCTCTCCAAGACTCTTTTTGTTCTGAGTTGTATATCATCTTCTTCTTCCACATCCCAATTAATGTAGGATGTTTTAGGTTCAGTTTGGTCTAGATACCCAGGTTCAAAAAGATCCAAATAATCTTCTTCGATCCCACTTATATCAAGTTTCACCTACAGTAAAACTACCTGTTCCAGAACCATTCTCATATTTTCTCTTTTGAACACTTCAAGTTCATCACAACAATCTTCCCAAAAGTCCTCCAAGTGTGGGATAGGAAGGTGCGGCATCAAACCCAGACTCCGTGAGAAACCTTTATTATCAAAACCATTCCTTTCTTGATACAATTGAAAATTGAAATTCTTCAAGTTAGCTCCTATGCTCAACGCATCTGACATTGAACTACAAGATAAAGTGCCCAATTGAACAGGGTAATGATCTTCCCATTTATCTTTGGATTGAGCTTTCTTAATTACGACAGACAACTACCTACAAATCTCAGCAAGGATAAAACAATCTGAACAAAAACAAGGAAGTCTGAAAGGTTCTTCTTCGAAACCACCTATCCTTATATAATAGAAATGAGGAAACTGAACAAAGAAGCTACCATATCTTAACACCAAGGCCTGGGCATCTTCAGACATCCTTTTTGATTTCATGTTCTTCAATTCATAACATAAGTCCCCCAAGAAAGCATTATGCACTCTCCTAAAATCTTGCAATGCATTATCTTTTTGCAACATGGGGTAAAAGTTGTATATAGAAACATCTCCTTCGGCAAGTTGCCTAGGAATTCCCATTATTTATTTGACACATGCCAAATAATATATCAAATAAGAAGACATGAAGAAATTTTGTTTGAACTTCTTTGCCATGCTCAACTGTTCTCTCATAGAGTCAGCAATAAGCTATGCCCAGTCAAGGAACTTCTTTCCTTCCAACACCAGTTGCACATAACAATAAATCTAGTCATCAAAGTTGTGGGCTTCAACTAAACCTCTAACACGGTGTAACAACAACATAACATCATGGATGTGGGGAAGCATGTGATTTTTGTTGGGATTTTTAGGTAACCTGGAGCCACCTCTCTAAGGAACTCTCAACCAATGCTTCGCTATATTATTCCGGTGTCCACTCTTGTCTACATTGAACTCAGTGATTTATTGGGCAGGGGAAAAATTTGAGAACTTATAATCTGGCAATTTGAAAATAGAAGAAATGACTTCCCTATTAATTGCAAGGAGGGTTTCACCATTGTCCCTCTTGATGGTTTCAGAAATATGGTCATATCTCAGAATGCATTACCTAACTAATTCTGGGCAAGGAATAGCAGAAGGGAAGGCTGCCGCCTCTATCAAGCCACTACTTAGGATTTCTAAACCAAAAGAACCATCGATACCTTTAAACACCCTTTCCTTCAAAACTTCCAAATTCTCTCCTTTCAGATCCGTGTCACTGACAATGGGTTTTGTGCAAACAAGACTAAAAATATTTCCGAAAAGATGTAGAGTGGACTTCATAACTCATAACCAACAACCCTTATCTCTCCAAGCAATTTTATTACAAGAGAGAAAAACAACTAAAAATCACTGAAGAAGATAGGAATCAAAACTCACCTTCATAGCTGAAACCAATTGAATGACTACCAGCAAACAAACCTTCGACCAGACACTCCGCAACAATGAAGAACAGGTTTCAAAAATAAATCACTTCATACCTTATAACAAATGAAGTGCCAAAAGCTCATTAATGGCATTAATTTTAGCCTTCAACTCAAATGTGTCGAGCTTTGGGATTTGACATCATGCATGTGTATTGAATGCACAATGACACTCTTAGCGTAACTGCCAACTCATAAAAATGATTACTTGCCTTAAAAAATTGGCTAGTTGACGTCATCCGAGATATGGCCAAATCTTCATCTCACTTAGTAATAAATGCACCATCAAGTTGTTTAGTCTTTTCCATGGGACCCACCTGGTTTGAACATTCATGAACCATTTGAACTGCCTTCATGAGGGTTCAGGTAGTTCAAAGCAGATGCTATACCAAGGAGATTTTCCTTTGGAAAAGATTAACTTTGTTGATTGCCGCTGGTCCTTTGAACTTCACCAAACAGCTTGAACATCACTAAACTGTTTGAACTAGGTTCAAACGGTTCACAACCTGGAGAAAGAGTATATGAAATATCATCCACGACCATGAAATAGAGCTACAACAAAACACTTGAGTGAGCGTTAGCCTGAAGATGTCTTAGACACAACTTAGAACCTGCGGTACCTAAATGAACACTATGAACTCTATTTAGGATGGTTCAAGGGGTTCATGAGGTTCAAACTGACCATTGAAATGTAATGCTAAGGATCTCGAAATGATTTACAGGAGGATTAAGGATTGAACCAACAAACTTTTAACAAGACAACGACTTGACCAAAAAATTTGCAAGACGACTCACTCTTGTTATGAGGGACGAATGACAAGGTAACAAACACCTTACTTGAATATTATCAAGAGAGATCATCTATACTGATTGAACCAACAAAGCCACTCAACATTAGCACAATAGATAAACCAAAGGTTCTACATCCGACAACCTCTTTATCAAAACAAGAAAAGCAGAAATATTTGGAATTTTTCAAAAGACAACAAATCAATTTCGCCTGGTCATATGTAGACATGCTAGGGTTGGATCCAAATCTTATAATGCATCACCTAAATGTCATTCCAGGAGCTAAACTAGTAAAACAAAAATTGAGGAATATGCATCCTCATATAACTCTCCTTGTCAAAGCAGAACTGAAGAAATTACTAGATGTGGGATTCATTAGACTTGTGGCATATCCTCAATGGGTATCAAGCATAGTTCCTATTTCTAAACCAGATAAAAGTATCAGAGTGTGCATAGACTTCAGAGATGTCAATAATGCATGTCCAACAGATGACTTTCCTTTGTCTAATATTGACATTATTGTTGATTTAACTGTTGGACATTCCATGTTTTCTCTAATGGACAGATTCTCAGGATATAACTAGATTAAAGTAGCTCCAAAAGATCAAGAAAAGACAACTTTCACATGTCCATGGGGTACTTTTTGTTGGAACATCATGCCATTTTGACTAAAGAATGCAGGTGCTACATATCAGAGAGCTATGACAACAATATTCCATGACACGATGCATACATTCATGGAAGACTGCGTGGATGACGTATTGGCAAAATCGTACAATAGAGAAATGTCATGCCTGAGAAGCGTGGACCTGTGTACCTACACCTGCAACACAAAACACTCAATAGATCATTACAAGCATGATTAGCAAATATAAACAAAGACATATGAAATCATGGCTAATCGATCTATCACCTCCTAGTAAATGCGAGCATGAATTTTGCTCTCAGATCTGGTTAGGAAAATTCCAGTGACTTGGCTACACCTAGATGGATGATTTTGGATGATAATGATGATGCATTTAAACTAGAAATGATGAGATTAAGCTATATGATAAGAAAATTAAGCTAGAAATAAGCTAGATTTAAGCTAAAATTGATTATGATAACAATGCTAAAATGCTATATGCCTATAGTAACAATGCTTGAATGCAAATGAGATGGATTCGGGGTCCTTTGAACTCCAAAATGGGGTCTATTTATAGGATTTCCAAGGCTAGGGCTGAGGTGGCAGGAATCAACGGTCAAGATTAAGTCTGAAGATATCAATGGTGAAATTGGAGGAGGTTGGAAAAGAGGTTGGATGAAAGGGAACAATTGGAGGTTGGTAGGAGAAGGGGTTGGATGAAAGGGGGCAATGTCATCTCCATGGTGAGAAGTGTCAAGAGGCTTTTAGAAGAGGTTGGATGAAAGGGGACATTTGTCATCTCTATGGTGACAAGTGTCAAGAGGCTTCTAGAAGATGTTGGATGAAAGGGAACATTTGTCATCTCTATGGTGACAAGTGTCAAGAGGATTCTAGAAGATGTTGGATGAAAGGGAAAATTTGTCATCTCTATGGTGACAAGTGTCAAGAGGCTTTTAGAAGAGGTTGGATGAAAGGGAACACTTAGTGACAAGTGTCAAGAGGCTTCTAGAAGAGGTTGGATGAAAAGGGAACACTTAGTGATAAGTGTCACAAAGCTTTTCTCATGAGAGTGCAAAGTGTTCAAGAAAAGGGGACATGGTGGTTAGGAGTTAGGAGAATTTAAATTTAAAAATTCAAATAATAGGAAAAGGCTAATTAATTTCAACAAATTTGTATTTGATTTATTTTAATTAATAATGGGATTTTAGAAGAAGTGAATTTGATGGGGGGAATTAATTAATATGAATTAATTAATTAAAGGGGATTATTGAAATGAACTTATTAAATAAATCCTTAGATTTATTAATAGGTAGATGAATGGAAGAATTTAATCAAATTGCTTGATGAATTCAATTAAATTGGTGAGGGAGATTAACTAAATAATTGTTTATTTAATTAATTATCTTCAAACCATTTTTAGGTGTATACATTTTGCCCCTCTTTGAAGCGAGGTGTGATGACACATTGATTCAAAGAATAATTTCCTTTTGATAATGATATTGATTTGATAGGATGCCCCAAACCTTGATTGATAAATTTGCGGTTGATATTAGGTTGAAGGATGATTTAGATTTGTTGATGTTGGTACACTTGAGGGGGTAGAATAAGATTTGTGCTGGGTTGACGATATCTGGAGAGAGATGAGTCATCATTCTAATTGTGTATACACCTATGATATACAATTGATGATTTCTGTGATAGATTTGACCTTGGATAAGATGAGCTTTTGTGATCCCATGCAAGAATGAAATGCAAGCTAAATGCTAATGCAAATGTTAATGAAATGCAAAGCTATGATTGGACTAGTCACTGGATTATTGCTTTTTGTCATCATTGAGCTTTTGAAATGTGGGAAGTGAGTGCAAACATCGATGGTATAATTAAACCATGATGACCTGAGCACTTATTTCCTAGATTTTGATATTGCAAGTTAGCACAAGCATCGAGGTATAATTAAACCAAGATGACCTGAGTGTTGCTTGCGTAAAACAGGCAGTATTAACCATTTCAATATGCAAATCGGATATGTCTTTGATGATACTCTGATGATCTTGTCCTAAGACAAATTTGCACATATTAATGATTAATTTTCAGACTGCAGACAAGAAAAATATCATGTTCCTTCCATGTTCCTCTAGTCAAAGACATCCTGGAGTCACTTAGAAATCATGATAGCAAAAATCAATTATAGAAAAGTTGAACAATCATGTTAAAATCATTATCCAAAAGATATCATCCATTGAAAAGTGTGTGATGTGCTTAGACTGACTTTGTGATAGTTTGATGGTTGATAATTTGATCTCGTGTTCAATATTGGATATGTCACAATTTTTTCTTGATAAGAGTTGTCTAACCATTTATTCTACTTGTTTGATTAAGCTCAGAATTGATCAAAAGTTTTTCCCCTAGCTAAGTGCAGGATTTTGCCCCAAGCCTATAAACAAATTTGTTATGATATACCCAATGATCCAAACCATGGTGAGAGATTTAGCTGGGATGCTTGCCTATGTACAAAGGCTTCATGATGCATATTGAACAACGCTGATGGAAAATGAATGCAAGCAGAAAGATGCATGAACTAATAGATGGAAGAGCTAGTTGACAGATAGCGCTCGTTTGCCAGGTTTTCACCATCTATTTTTATTGCACTTTTTCTCGTATTTGATTTTTTTTCATTTTTTTTCCACTGTTTTTGTATTTTCTGCTTTTTCACTATTTTTAGATTTTTCTTTTTTTCACTATTTTGGGATTTTTCTTTTTTTCACTTTTTTTGGATTTTTCTACTTTTTCAGAAATAAAAATTCTTTAGATGCATGCTATTGATGGGTTCCTTGAGCTGATCCTCATCTTGTGTTGATAGTTGATATGCTCCTGACCCAAATACTACTGTGACCACAAACAGACCTAACCGGTTTGGTACAAATTTTTCTTTCTTTTCTCTATCTGACTGGTTTTATGGATTTTCCTTTAGTACTAGTTCCCCAACTTGAAAGACTCGTGGTTTGACCCCATGATTATAACTCCAGTACATTCTTTGTTGATACACCTTTAAATGATCAAAGGCATTTTGTCTTCATTCATGGATCAATTCTAACTCTTGCAGTCTAGATACTCATTGTTCTTCATCTGGGATGAGACCTTTTAATGATACTCATAGAGAAGGTATCTCTACTTCTATTGACACTATTGCTTCTGATCCATAACAAGAGAGAAAGGTGTGGCACTTGTTGGTGTGCGAATATTGGTACGGTAGGCCTATAGAGTAGGATTTAATTGAATATGCCAATCTTTTCTAGCATCATTTGCTGTCTTTTTGAGGATTTTCAAAATAGTTTTGTTTGATGCTTCTGCTTGCCCATTCCCTTATGGATAGTAGGGTGTGGAGGATCTATGTTGGATCTTGAATTTCTCACATAGCTCTTGTACATCTTGATTCTTGAATGGTCGCCCATTATCAGTAATAATGGTCATTGGTATTCCATAGCGATAGATGATGTAATTCAAGATAAATGCAGCAATTTGTTTTCCTGTGATATTTATGAGAGTTATTGCCTCAATCCATTTTGTGAAATATTCTGTAGCTACAAGGATGAATTTGTTACCATTAGATGAAGAAGGATTTATCTTTCCTACGAGATCAAGACCCTATTGGCAAAAAGGCCAAGATTTTGCCAAAGCATGAAGTTCTTGTGCTGGTGCATGAATCAGATTCCCATGGATTTGACATTGTTTGCATGTTCTAGCTATCTGAAAAGAATCTCATTCCATAGTTGGCCAATAATAGCCCAAGCGTATGAGTTTTTTTGAAAGGGTAAGACCACTTGAATGAGTGCCATAAATGTCGTTATGGACTTCACGTAAGGCTTTCTCAAATTATTCTTGTTCGAGACATCTTAAAAGAGTACCGTCTAGACCTCGTTTAAACATGGTATCCGCGACGAGAGTAAAATGGGAGGATTGGCGAATAAAGTTTCTCTTTTGATTTTTTGATAAGTCAAGAGGTAAGGTGTTATCTTTCAAGTATGTGTAAGTTTGGCCATAATGTGAGGAATCATGCCCCATAAGGTGATAGATAGTTTGGGAATCAGAGTAATTATGAGCAGGGTAAAACAACTCTTCCACTAGGAATTCATAACGCTGTTGATTTTCCTGTGTCTGAAGGAGAGAAGCAAGTGTTGCTATGGCATCTTCTGCTTTGTTGTAATTTATTTGAATCTGCTGGAAATTTATTTCTACAAAGTATTTCTTGATATCATCAACTATCTTTTTATAAGGCATAAATTTTTCGTCCTTTGTTTGATAGTCATCATTAATTTGATTAATGACGAGCTGAGAGTCTCCAAAGAGTTGAAGTTGTGTAATGTTCCATTCTATAGCCATTTTGATACCTGTAACCAAAGCTTCATATTTTGCCGTATTGTTGGTGCATGGAAAGCTTAATTTGTATGCTTTTGGAATTGTATGACCTTGTGGTGTGATAAATCGAATACCCGCTCCTAATCCGTGTTGTGTTCTATTATTGATGCTTGCTCCTAGACTAATATTTGGGTGATGTATTGTAAGATATGGATCGAACCCTGGAATGTTTGTATATGACCAGGTAAAAATGATTTGCCATCTTTTGAAGGGTTCCAAATATTTTTTCCTTGTTAGTTTTGATAGAGAAGTTGCTGGATATAGATCAGTTGTGCCAATGATAACTACCTCTGTTGGTTCTATCAAAATGGATGACCTTTCTTGATAAAATTCAGGTAAGGTGTCAAATCTCCCATCCTTTGGTGCCTCAAGGAGGTTTTCACCATTAGATGCATCCTTTCTTTTTACTTTTTCTCGCTCTAATGTTGCTAGTAAATGGTTTTCAGCATTAGACCTGATATTTTTTTCTTTATTTTCATTTTTGCGACTAGGAGATTTAACACACACTTGACCGGAAGATATGTTAGCGGAATCCCTGGTGAAAGTTGTTGCAGGTTTGATTTCATTAAGATATAAGGATATGGCCTGGTCATTAGGAAAGGTATCAATGGTAGTATGTCCATTTTCCCAGTCCATAGGTTCAAGAGGGATTAAGGATAAAAGATCCTCATGTTGAATTATGTCAAAGATATTTGGGGCCATGATAGAGATATCAAAGCTTTCAATATGTATTTCCATGTCTAGAACGTTACTCTCGTCAGAATGACCTCGCATAAGAAACTCCTGATCATCCTTAGTTAAGTCCATGTCAACCGAATGTGATTCTGATTCAAGTAGGCTAGTTCCTAACGTTTGTTCTGCATACACGTGAACTACATCGACATCTATATATGGTTCTTCTCTTTTCCTTTCAAGTTTCTCTTGTTTTTTTGTCCATGATAGCAAATATTCTTCGGTCCCTTGATCTCTTAGCTGCATTTGTTTCTTCATGTTTGATATAATTGATGCACATGATTATTCCTTGGATTGTGTGCTTGAAGATGTTGCCTCCCTATTATGTGAAACAATGACCTCTTGATCTGATTTTAGATTATTACAACACTTGCAATGGATTTGAGTCTGTTGATATTGTGATTTCCCGTCCATTGTATGGAAATTTTAAGTACTGATGAGATGTTGATGTAATAGCTTTGATGTCCTGTATCCATGGTCTTCCCAAGAGTATGTTGTATGGTAGGTCTAAGTCTAAAACTTGGCATGCTGTGTCTTTCTGCAAAGGTCTCACTCTGATAGGTAATGTCACAATTCCTTTAGAGGAATGCTCTTCTTCATCATAGGCCTTGATTGTTATCTTTTTCTGGGGATCAACTGCATCTTCTGAATAACCTAGAGCATGGATAAGACTCAAAGAGAAAATGTTTAGGCCAGCTCCCTTATCTATTAGGACACATTTAACTTATGTCTTATGAATGATGAATTTGATATGCAAGGGAGCATTATGGGGATGCTGCAATGAGTTAATGATTGGATATGAAGGAGATGAGCTTTGAATAGGATCCTCTGAAATAGGTTTGATGGCAATTATGGATATCCCTTGGGGAACTTCATCTTTGGATGTATTCTTTTGTGATGATGCTATGGAAGATTCTTGCAAGCTTTCAAGAGGTGTAGGAATAGATGCCTTTGGAGAGTCCATTTGTTTATGGGGGGATGAGTCATTGCTAGACATAGGTGTACGATTTTGATCTTCTTTAGCCAAATCCTTTAGGGATCTCTTTAAGAGTTGCATAAAAGAGCCACCTTTCTTCGGAGATGTGTTTGAATCCTTGTGAGGTTTTAACATAGTTGGATTTTGATTTTGGACTTGTTTGATTTTTCTGATATGTTGTCTTGTTACTTGTATTTTGCTTTGGTATGTCATGTTGATATGATTTTCAGCTATTTCAAATGTTTTTGTTTCCATTTCAAGGGCTCAATTGTCCAAAAGTTGTTTTGGTAAGTGATCAATTGTCAATGTAAATGTGATAGCGCGATATGACACGAAAAGATGATTCAAGTGTTTAAAAGTTTTCAAGTTTTCTGATCTTCAGTTTAAGAGTGCAATGATGATGATTTGATAAGAACCAAGTCTAGTAGGAATGATATATCCTATGATGTGGGACAAGATTATCCAGACCAAACGTTTCAGTTTCGTGATAAAGGATGATAGATCCTGATGAGAAATTATGTTTGAGTGATCAATTTATCAAAGAGGGTGATAATGCACTTTGAGATGTTTAGATCTTGAACTTGTTGAGAGTAAGCACTTGAAAATCTTAAGGTGTTTATGTTCTAAAGTCTGATTTTGACAAATGATAACTTGACCAAGCGAACCAAGAAGACAATTTAAGCACAGATTGAAAGATAACATATGTTTATTCTTACTGCAAATTGATTAAACAAGAATTATAGATCTGAAAATGGCATGCAAGAAGAGCTTTGGACTGACAAATACAGAGACTCATACGATAGAATACACATCCCCAAATGACAAAAGATACAAGACCAGATGACAAATCAGAAATTTCCTTTGAAAAAATAGAGACTCGTACGACAAAACTTTATGAACCATATGATAAAATATTAACCTCATATGACAAATCACCAGACAGTATGATAGAGAACATAGCAGAGATAAAAAATGTGTTTGTTTGGTTGAATTTTGATCAATGAAGTTTGATGTTTTGCTTATGTTTTCCTGTTTTAGATGTCTGATTTTTCAATTTAGGGATGAATACACAACAAACACATGATGTGATAAGTGTCTCCAAGCATGATAAACCCTAAGGAAGTTGGCTGAGGAGAGAAAAACTTTGCTTGCAATCTTAGGTACACACCCAATAGCTAATCAAAATACAGCCGCTGAGTCTCACGCAATGGATTCTCAAAACCGTATTATCCGACTCAAAATGCTAATGGGGGCATGATATGGCAAGTGTCTTGACAGAGTTACTATCTCTCTTGCACACATATTATCACCCTTTCGAAGGTGAATCAGGTAGCTTCTAATTTTAACTGGAACAAGTAAGGGATATGTTCGGCACATCGGGGTATAATACTCAATTAAGAGGTCTCCCAACCTTGAAAACTAATGACGATTATCAAACAAAGGATGACAAAATAATGCCTTATAAAAAGATGGTAGATGATTTCAAGAGGTATGTTGTAGAAATCACTTTTGAGAAAAATTTGAGAAATGAGAACAAAGCAGCAGATGCCATGGCAACACTTGCTTCTCTACTTCAGACACAGGAAAACCAAGAGCATTACGAATTCATGGTGAAAGAATTGTTTTACCCTGCACATAATTGTCCTTATTCCCAAATTATTTGTCACCTTGTTGGGCATGATTCCTCCCGCTATGGTCAAATTTATACATACCTAAAAGATAATACCCCCCCTCCTGACTTGTCAAAGAATCAAAAGAGAAATTTCATTCACCAATCCTTTCGTTATACTCTTGTCATGGATACCCTTTTTAAACGAGGTCTCGACGGTACTCTCTTAAGATGCCTCGAGCAAGAATAATTTGAGAAGGTCTTAAATAAATTCCATAACGACATTTGTGGCACTCATTCAAGTGGTCTTACCCTTTCGAAAAAACTCATACGCTTGGGCTATTATTGGCCAACTATGGAATGAGATTCTATTTAGATAGCTAAAACATGCAAACAATGTTAGATCCATGGAAATTTAATTCATGCATCATCACAAGAGCTTCATGCTTTGGCAACCTCTTGGCCTTTCTGCTAATGGGTTCTTGATCTAGTAGGAAAGATAAATCCTCCTTCATCCAATGGTCACAAATTCATCCTTGTAGCTACAAAATATTTTAAATGGATTGAGGCGACACCTCTCACAAATATCACAGGAAAACAAATTGTTGCATTTATCTTGAATTGCATCATGTGTCGCTATGACATACCCATGGTCGTTATCACTGATAATAGGCGACCATTCAAGAACTAGGATGTACAAGAGCTTTGTGAGAAATTTTAGATCCAACATAGATTTTCCACACCATACTATCCACAAGGGAATGGATAAGCAGAAGCATCAAACAAAACAATTTTGAAAATCCTCAAAAAGCCAGTGAATGATGCTAGAAGAGATTGGCATATTCAATTAAACCCTGTTCTATGGGCCTACCGTACCAGTATCCGCACACCAACAAGATGTTGGAATCCAAGAACACTAAGAGGGGGGGTGAATCAATGTTCTACCAGAATGATCAATTTTAACCTTATCAAAATATGCATTCACCAACCGGTATACCAGTACATATAAGTTTGAAAGAAGTAAAGCAACCAATAAGCCAATCACACAAATGAATACCATAACACAGAGAATTATACGTGGAAAACCTCAAAGAGGAAAAACCACGATGGGATTTGTGACCCATAATATCAATCCATTGGCCATATGAAAAGATATTACAAAATATGGGGGCCTGCACTTGCAGGAAGGCTTACAGCCTAGAGCACACTACTCATCACAAAAGGAGTCTCATTGACTACATACAAATCCATACTACAATCTGGAGAAATGAGAGAACTGCAATGATAGCATCTCCTATGCCTAAATACAGTTATGGTTAATCTCTGTTTGTTCCAATCTAAAACCCTAAAGCCTTACCGGAATAGCCTCTTCCATAAATGTCCTCACATACATGATCTCTCTCACGTATCTCGCATCTCCATTACATTACAAAATAATCTAATCAACTAACCTATATACCCTTACAATCCTTCATGCCTTATGTCAGCTTACACAGTTAATTACAAAGTGAATATACATGTCGGTTCAATTACATATATACAAAAATATCAAAATCAATTACCGATTGTCGGATCTCCCAAATTGATGTTGGCCTCCAATACCGATAACCTGATGAAGTCATGTCAGCCTGCAATGTCGGTACCAAAAGAATTCCTCCTATCGATGAAGATACCTATTGGTGCTAGTGAAGTGTCTGTCGGTAAACAACTAAACCAAAATATAAAGTCGAAACTTGTTGCCATCAATGACAACATATTGAAACCAATAAAATGAGTGTCAATTGCCAACACAGGAGTCACACCTTTCTCTCTTGTCTATGGATAAGAAGCAATACTGCCAATAGAAGTAGAGATACCTTCTCTACGAGTATCATTAAAAGGCCTTATCCTAGTTGAAGAACATCGAGTATCTAGACTAGAAGAGCTATAATTGATCCATGAATGATGACAAGCCTTTGATCATTTGAAGGTGTATCAACAAAGAATGTGCCGAAGTTATAATCACAAGGTCAAACCAAGAGCCTTTCAAGTTGGAGAACTAGTGCTAAAGGAAAATCCACGAAACCAGTCAGATCGAGAAAAGTAAGGGAAGTTTGAACCAAACTGGTTAGGTCCGTTTGTGGTCACAACACCATTTGGGTCAGGTGCGTATCAGCTATCAACACCAGACGGGGATCAACTCGAGGAACCCATCAATAACATTCATTTGAATTTTTTTTATGTGTAAAGGCAGAAAAATCCCCCAAAAGTGTAAAAGCAAAAAAATCCAAAATAAGTGCAAAAGCAGAAAAATCCCCAAAAAGTGCAAAAGCAGAAAAATCCAAAAAAAAGTGAAAAAGCAGAAAATACAAAAACAACAAAAATAACGAAAAAAAAAAGAAGAGAAAAAGTGCAATAAAAAACAGACGGTGAAAACTTGGCAATAGGCGCTATCTATCAGCTAGCTCTTCCATCTATTAGTTCATGCATCCTTCCGCTTGCATTCGTTTTTGTCATCAATGTTGTTCATATCCATAATAAAGCCTTTGTACATGCTGTTAGGAAACTCATAGATACTGAGAGGGGGGGTGTGAATCAGTATCTAACCGGTAATTAGAATTTCTCAACTTAAAATATGTAGAACATATTGTAACAGTGTACCGGTATGCAAGTGAAAGAAACCACATGAAAATCACACCATAACACAATGTTTTAACGAGGAAACCCAGTGTGGGAAAAACCTCGGTGGGATTTGTGACCCACAATATTCACTTACTGGCCAATAAGAGAATATTACTTACAATAGGGGCCTGCACATGCAGGAAGGCTAAGTTCCTAGAGCTCACTGCTCAAATGGGAAGTCTCACTGACTTACAATGTGGATTATACAAATCCAATAACTTGTAGTGCTTTACAATAGCATCTTCAATGCCAGATTCAGTACCAGTTTCTGCTTTGTTCTTTACATATACCCCTTAACCTATATTTTGCATAATAGGTCTGCCTAATCTTTTTCTTCGCTTACATTCCTTACTTGCTTACTTCCAAAATGTCTACAATGATCTCTTTTATATATAAAAGTCATTTTACAATGATATCAAGTCGAATTACAAAGTTTTTCAAATAATAAACAAAATATAATATAACAAAAATCCTGTCGGCCTTTGTGCCGGTATGCTTCCTTTCTCTGTGCCGGTGCCAGTGTTTTGAGTGCCAGTGTAGAATATGTTCTGATGATGCCGGTGAACTATCTTGCCAGTGTAATGCCTTGCTAGTGTAATGCCTTGCCGGTGCCATAGGATTGTAAGGTTGCCATCAATGACAAAACCTTCAATCACATACAATGTCTCATTGGAGTGTGCATATGCCAGCAATCTCCCCCTTTGGCATTGATGGCAACACTCATAAGAAATTTCAAAAGTGTATCCAAAAATGTTACCAAAAATGTGTGCTCCCCCTGAGCATATGATTCCTATGATATTTGAATTTTCTCATACCACTACTCCCCCTTTGGCATCAATGACAAAGGTTGTTAAGATGTCAGTAGAGTTTGTAGTTTCAACCTTGTAACTAGGTAGTTACAATTTGAAATCGATCTGCCAAAATCAAGTTTATACTCTCCATAAACTTTTTACTGTCTCTTATTGCTGTCTCTGTTCTTTTAGCTGTACTGGTGAGATGCTGCAAATGCTCTGCCAGTGTTTTCTGTCCCTGTATTAGTGCCTTAGATATTTCCTTCCGCAATGATGCTAGATAGTCCAATCTTGGACTCAGTTTTAATCTCAGATGCTTTGCCTTATTCACTATTCTCTCCTTTTCTCTTTCTAATTTAAGTAATTCTTCCTCAAAATTTGTTATCTTTTGTACAAAAACTGATAATGTATTAGGTGAGTTAACAAAATTATCAACAAGTTTATTGATTTCATCCTGTACCTTGCTTATTTTCTTATCTATATCTACAGTCAAAAAGTTTGTCTTTGTACAAAGTTTTCTATTCTTTCAATAAGTTACACAGTTCCGGTAGAAGTGTGTCAAAATCCCTAGTACACTTCTTTATATGCTCATCAAAGAATCTTTGTTTTTCAATTTCTAATTTATCCTTCAATGTCTCTTCCTTTATTTTCTCAATGTTTTTTGTGATATATTTACACAAGGTATCAAGTTGTCCTAAAGAATCTTTATTGTCTATATTACAGTTAGGAGCAATTACCTTCAAAATTGGTATTGTGTCATCTATTGCCTTATAAGCTTGTGAGCTGCAATCCGTTATCCTTTTAATTGAATCTAAGAGTACTTTAGTCACATTAGTTGATTTGTAGCCCGATGATGTGGAACCAACATTCTGAGTACCGCCGGTGGAAGTAACCAAGCTTGTATTGACCTTTGGTAGGTCTATTTGTGTCTGCATTTCCTTAAGAAATGGTTTTTCTACTTCTCCAGTTGCCGGTTGCATTGTTTCCTCATGAACCTGTTGTTGTTCCTGTTTCGGAGCCTTTTGCTCTGTTTGTTTCTCTGTTTGTTACATTGTCTCAATCTGAGTCTGAGTTTCTACCTGTTTCTTTTTGTCATCTGCCGATTTCTCCTGTGTTTTAATAGTTTTCTCATCTGCCGGAGGCTCACTAGCTATGTCAGTCTTATCAGTTGTATCTTTGTCTACCACAATGTTGATCTTTTGAGTATCAACATTCACTGTGTATAAGACTTCAGGATTAGGATTGACATCCTCTACATCCATACTTTCAACTGCCGATTGATCTTTTGTAGCTATTGTTGTTACCGGTGGAGTAATCAAAGGAGGTGGGGGTAAGTTGTCTTTAACCTTGATACTAGGTGGTCCACCAACTTTATCTTTACCCTTGTTTCTTTCTTTCTGATATACCTTTATAGGTTTGTGGCTCATGTATTCTTCTTGTTTTTCTTTTTCCACTAGGAAAATGTCCCATGCATTTTCTGTCTCCTCAGTCACCTCATTAACTCTTCCAACCATTAAAGCAACGTGCCGATGTGCAGTAGAAAATACTGACCGGTTGGCTTCAACAATTAAGTCATCAATTTCTTTGGGTGAATTCACTGGGTATACAACAAGTAGCTTTTCTATCTTTATTTTCTTGTCAAGTTCTATTACTACTTGTCTCCTTGCTTCCAGCCTTTTGAATAGTTCATTTGGTACTTCATCTACTACTTCCATTAGAAATTTCTTATACATATCCATATGCAATATAACACTGTTTTCTACTTGTTCTTTTTCATCAGCTATCAGAGTGTCATATAATTTCTCTATATTCTTCAGTTTCCCTTCCTCTGTAATTTCATTCAACAATATGTCAAGAGGGGCCAAGTCCTTATTTGTCTTCTTCTTCTTGGGTGTTAGTTTCTTCTTTGGTGTAGCCTTTCTTATCGGAGATCTCACTGCTTGTTGTTTTTGTCTTGTCCTCCTAGGTGAGGGTGTGGATGCCGGGGAGGGATCTCTTTTCCTTACAACTCTCTTGAAAGTCGCAGGCATGTCATTCTCTGAAGATGTGCTTACCGGTGATAGGTGAGTTTCAGGTTGTGGAGCTGCTAACTCATCCTCTGTTATACCGGTTTGTTTCATTACTTTATCCTTGATTTCCTTTTCTTGCCTAGAACCTCTTCTTACAACTGCCTCAACCTTTTTCACTCTTTTATGGGATTGTATTTGGCTTTCAATAGTTTTTGCACTACCAAATACTTCTTCCTTAGGTTCTTTAGGGGCTTCCAGAAGTGCTTTAGCATAAGTTTCAATGATAAGGTCATCTGTTTCATAGCCCATTTCTGTTACCCAGATTGTCCTAGGGATGGCTGCTTCCATCCAGATCTCATCCTTTTTGATTACAAAGCATATTTCATCCTTATATTTGTCAACAATCTTTTGTGATAATCTGATTCTTTTCTTCAATTTGGCCTTAAGTGCTTGAAAGAAATCATGGATATTGTTTTCCTTATCTTCTCCCATATTATTGAATAGCTCTGTTAGCTGTTTACCTACTGGTATATCATATCCAAGTTCTTTGTAGCCTATACCAAGTACCTGTTTGGCTATATGTAGCATCAGACATACTAGAAAATTTCCAAACCTAAAAGTTCCTTTCTTGTCCTTCTTAATCTTGCCTAAGTTGTCAATTAACTCGTCCTTCAACCACTCACATACACCAATCTTTGCATTATCTGTGACCATGTCATAAGCACTCTTAATGCACATACTTGATACTGAATTGAGTCTGTTTGTATGAGTTGCCTTATATCCTAATATCATGCTGATAAATCTTACATTAGTATCTTTTACATCATTGATTCTTAAGGACCTTCTGTCGGATGTTGCACCAGTTAGGTTCATAACTAGGTCATTGGAAACCTTCTTAGTCTTGTCTGGTCTTTTACCGGTGGTCGGTAACCCTGTAACAACTTTCACACCTTCCTTGGTGATTTTGTGAATTGCATCTAACCAGAAAAATTCACCATGTACCCTGCCTAAGACTATCCTAATCACATCCTTGGGGAATTCAGGAATGCTAAGGATCTCTGTAAGTCCTAGGGTTTCAATGATCTTATGTTCATCTTTTACATTGCTGGATTCATCACATATGATAGATTTAAACATGGTTTTAATCTCTTCATCTCCTAGTTCCTCAATGTTGCAGTGAATGTAAATTTTGGGGTCTTCAGCATAAACAACTCCCTTAGGAATTTGAGAAAAACCACCTAAAGTATCATCTTTCTTTGCTACCTCGGGAACTAATTGAAATACGGGCCTAGGTCTTTTTACAACTTTGACAACAGTAGGGTTTTCTATATAACCAAGTGCAAAGGTGGATGCCATGATAAAATACCTTTTACCTGCTTTTAGGATGGATGATTGCTTGAAGTGTTCTTGCCTCTTGCTTGAGATGCCTTAGCTCAGAATCTTTGCGCTCTTCGTAGGTTTGAAATCTTGGTGAAATGAATGGAGCCAAAACCATAAATTTATAGTGTCTTTTTGCCATCTACCACATTTAATGCATGCTGGTTAAGTATTCACTTAACATTGTCTGCCGGTAATAAAGTAATTTCCAACTTCTCATCTCTAACCGAGGGAATAATAACACATGTATCATTAGATCGCCAAACCCTCAAGGAAACTTTCTTCATTTTAATAACACATGTGTCATTAGATCGCCAAACCCTCAAGGAAACTTTCTTCATTTTAATAACACATGTGTCATTAGATCGCCAAACCCTCAAGGAAAATTTCTTCAATTCGATGAAGAACTTCCTGCTGGTGGAGCATCACTCTGTCCTGCTGGTGAAGCATTGACTGGTTCTACCGGTGGAGGTGTGTTTCCAATATTTAGATCAACTTTTCTAATCCATTGTTTTGAGTATTCTTGCTTAACCTCTTCAACTTTTTCTTTACCTTTCAAGCTAGAACTTTTGTTGTCTACTGGTGATCCTTTACTTCTACAAAATTTTGCAATATGCCCAATCTTGTTACATGCATAACAAGTTACATTATTCTTCTGAATAGCTTTCCCATAACCTATGTCAATTTGTGTTCTACATTGATTAGCTAAATGTCCAAATCTTCCACAAACATAACATCTCACATTCATTCTGCAATTCTCAGAATTGTGACCAACTTTGTTGCATTTAGAACATTGACAGGTGGGTGTGTTGATATTCTGATAATTTCTAGATCTACATTCATTTGCTCTATGACCATACTTGTTATAGTTAAAGCATTTTCCATTAAATTTATAAGCATTAGGTTGCCTTACCGGTTTGCTGTGATCTTGTGTGTTTGCAGTACCGGAGCTTTCACCAACTTCAAAGCCAATTCCAGAAGTGTCACCTTTAGGTTTTTGATTCTTCAGCAAGTTGCCAAGTTCCTCTGAGCTTTTCTTGAATTTTTCTTTATGTTGATTTGCAGTTTCTAGTTCTCTTTCTAAGACTTCTTTCTGTCTCATCAGTTCATTGGAGTCATTCTGAGTGTGCATCAGATCTATCTTTAATAGATCATTTTCATAGCTAAGTCTTGTGTTCTCATTTGCTACATCACTTAGTCTTCTGGTCAATTCTTCTGGTCAATTCTTCTTCCTATCTTCAATCTCTTTACAAAATCTCATAGTCATATCCTGCATCTCATTCTTTGTAGTTATGTTCTCCAGTTTCAACTTACTTAACATATCATTAAGTGATTCCTTTTCATCATTCTCATTTTGCATCTTTTCACAAAGTTTTCTTCTCTTATTTCTTGCAATAGTAAGATTCTCTTGAAGTGCCTGAATGATATCCTGAGTTGCTTTTAGATCATCTTCTAGTTTGATATTTTTCAATTTTTCTGCATCATAGTCTGAGAGAGCTACTTCAAGTTGCTTCATCAGATTTTCCATCTTTATCGGTGTCAAGATCTTCCTCAAGCTGTTAGGCTTCTGAAAATAGAGGACCAGGCTCTGATACCAATTGTTAGGAAACTCACAGATACTGAGAGGGGGGGGTGAATCAGTATCTAACCGGTAATTAGAATTTCTCAACTTAAAACATGCAGAACATATTGTAACAGTGTACCGGTATGCAAGAAATAATGCAATAAACAGAAATGAAAGAAACCACATGAAAATCACACCATAACACAGTGTTTTAATGAGGAAACCCGGTGTGGGAAAAACCTCAGTGGGATTTGTGAACCACAATATTCACTTACTGGCCAATAAGAGAATATTACTTACAATAGGGGCCTGCACATGAAGGAAGGCCAAGTGCCTAGAGCTCACTGCTCAAATGGGAAGTCTCACTGACTTACAATGTGGATTATACAAATCCAATAACTTGTACTGCTTTATAATAGCTTCTTCAATGCCAGATTTAGTACCGATTTCTGCTCTGTTCTTTACATATACCCCTTAACCTATATTTCACATAATAGGTCTGCCTAATCTTTTTCTTCGCTTACATTCCTTACTTGCTTACTTCCAAAATGTCTACAATGATCTCTTTTATATATAAGAGTCATTTTACAATGATATCAAGTCGGCTTACAAAGTTTTTCAAATAATAAACAAAATATAATATAACAAAAATCCTGTCGGCCTCTGTGCTGGTATGATTCCTTTCTCTGTGTTGGTGCCAGTGTTCTGAGTGCCGGTGTAGAATGTGTTCTGCTGATGCCGGTGAACTATCTTGTCGGTGTAATGCCTTGCCGGTGCCGTAGGATTGTAAGGTTTCCATCAA
Organism: Cryptomeria japonica; assembly: GCF_030272615.1. Taxonomy (NCBI): domain Eukaryota; kingdom Viridiplantae; phylum Streptophyta; class Pinopsida; order Cupressales; family Cupressaceae; genus Cryptomeria; species Cryptomeria japonica. The sequence continues at coordinate 859,451,539 of NC_081409.1, forward strand.
TGACAAAACCTTCAATCACATACAATGTCTCATTGGAGTGTGCATATGCCAACACATGCGCAGGCTTCGTAGGTGATTTCTCACTATGGTTTGGATCATTGTATACCATAATAAAGTTTGTTTCTCGACTTGGGGCAAAATCCCGAACCTAGCTGGGGGCAAAAAAAATCATCGTTTTGAGCTTCATCAAATAGGTAGAACAACAGTAGGCAACATTTGTCAAGCAAAAATTGAGACACATCCAACGTTGAACACAAAATCAATTGTCAACCATCAAACTACCCACTATCAGTCTAAACATGACAAACACATATCAGTGGATGATATCTTTTGACTAATAATAATGGTTCAACTATTTTATCTTAATTTTTGCTATCATGATTTTGGAGTGACTCAAGGATGTCTCTGACTAGAGAAACAAGGATGGAACATGATATTTTCTTGTCTACTGTTTGTAAATTAATCGTTAATATGTGTAAATTTGTCTCAAGACATGATCATCGAAGTATCATCAAAGACATTTCGGATTTGCATATAGAAATAGTTAATATTGCTTGTTTTACACAAGCAAAACTCAGGTCATCTTGGTTCAATTATACCTTGATGCTTGTGCTAACTTGCAATATCAAAACCTAGGAAAGTAGTGCTCAGGTCATCGTGGTTCAATTATACCATCGATGTTTGCACTCACTTCCCACATTTTAAAAGCTCAATGATGACAAAAACCAATGACCAAGTGACTAATCTGATCGCAACGTTGCATCTCATTTGCATTTGCATTATTTAAAGTAGATTGCATTTCATTTTGCATGGGAAACAAAAGCTCATCTTTTTCCAAGGCTAAATGCTTCAACATGTGTTATGTCTCTTATTACATGATTGGGTATATTGGACATTAACAAAAATAATCAATTCATTCATTCAACATGATAAGTTAGTTCATTTCATCACATGTCAGCATTGCATCATAAGAGGCCATTCATATAGATCCATCATCCATATAGATCATTCAATTTTTCATTCATTCATAAATATCAATCATGTCAAAAGACATCATCATTGCATTGTGTTGCATCCATCTCATATCAAAATGCATGGGAAAAGTCAGATAAGCATCATACAAATATGAAACATTTCATTGCACGAGTCACATGGTACATATAACATCATCTTGCATCATCATATAAGGGGCATGCATCCTTCATCTAGGGTCCATAATCATATAACGAGTAGAATGCATCGATAATCTTATAGACCATATAAGGCAAATAGGATCAATTGTATATCATATCATTAGAAATAATCAAGGTCCAATGTACAATGATATCACAAAAATGTCAGAATATATCGCAGGAATCATAAATGTCTCATCAATGGTGTATACAAAATCGGATCAATGATCAATCTCTCACATCAATGTCCACTAGGAAGGTGACCAAAACTTTCTCTAGATGTTGTCGGCCTAAACGAATCTCATGCTACTCCCTCGATTGCACCAACATCAACACATATAAATCTTCCTGCAATGGGATATCAATAAAATGTCAATTCTTTATTGAATCAATCTCTTTTATCATTTGATCTGGTATCCTATCCATTCACTAGAGATTTCCATCAATCTTTGTGAGCACCCATCAATGATTCTCATTCATCATGAGGTCATGCATCTAGTATTTTCAATCTTGAGTTTAAATCATTGACATTCATCAATCACGAAGTCAATCAAACTCATCCTATCAGATCATCAAATCTTGAGTTTATATCATTGACCCTCATCGAGCATGAGGTCAATCAAACTCTATCAATCATCAATTCAAGCAAAACATCAAAGTAATCAGAGAACTGACACTTTTATCAACCAAAGTCACAGGAATCAAGTAAATTTTATCGGGAAATCAATTTCGCACACCTCCAAACAATTTAATCTTCAATTCTCTCAATTGATCTCACGAGGGGGCATCCTCACATCATAATCTATCAATTAGCATGTGGGGCATCATATTGAAATCATATACACATCAAATCAAGATTTTTCTTTGTACCAACACGTCGTCACACATCTCATCAAAGAGGGGAAAAATGTATACACCTAAAAATGGTTTGAAGATAATTAATTAAATACGCAGTTATTTAATTAATAACCCTTCCCAATTAATTGAATTCGCAAATAATTTGATTAATTTCCTCATTTAGTCTACTTATAAATAAATCTAAGGATTTATTCATGAAGTTCATTTCAATAATTCCCCTTTAATTAATTAAGCTAAATTAATTAATCCTCACCCCATTTAAATTCATTCTTCTAATATTTTAATTAGTTATGTTAGCATTTGGTATAACTGATACAGATGAAGTGATGCAGTTGAAGATGGATGACTGCACTGGTAAAGGATATAAGTCTATTTGTGATGAAGAGATTGAGATTTTGTGATTAGATGACTTGATCAGTTATTTGTGTTGTCATTGATGGCAACTGATTGTCAAATGATGATTATTGATGGTCTTGATTTTTTGTTTTGTCATCTAAGTGATTTGGTTTACCGGAAGATAGGGTTTATCAACAGAGGACTGAAGTCTATGAAATAGGACTTTAACAGGTAAAGCAGAGATGTTTTGGTTGAATCCGATGATTGTCTATTTGTGGTTTGGAATGAGATCTTGTATCATGGAAAGGAGTATGCAACCAAAACCGGAACTTCTGATGATTACTGGAAGGCATGTTTCAAATTTCTGATGAAGTTTTGCTAAGGTTTTAGTAGGGTTTAAGATCAATGAAGAAATCATCAAACTGGTACTGATTTTTGTTATGGCGATGATCGACGACGAATCTACGTGAAGGTGGTAACATGACACAACCTGCGTGAATGATTTGATTGCTGTTTTGGCATGATTTAAGGAAGAATTTCTTGGGAAATAGCGAAACGCTTAGTGGAGTGTTTTGAGGGTTTGAATTTGGTACAGATCGGATTTTTGTGATGGGTTACGATCAACCAATAGTTGATATTGCACTGTAATTTGATGTAATGATTTGTATATTGATCTAAGATGATCTCTTATGATTTGTATTGTAAATTCATGATGTAATTAGGGTTTAGTGGCAGACCTAGTTGAGATGGCTATTTAGATGGAACAATTGATGTTTATTATGTCGGTGGTCTTAAGGGAATGTGTTGAGCTGTCCAAGAGAAGTGTGAGATCTGCCTAAGAGTTGTAGAGTGTTGAGCATAACTGGATCTGATTGAGCAAGTAGAGAAGTGCAAGTTACAGATCACTTTTTTCACTGTTGTTCCCTAACAGTTGTAGCAGGTTAAATCCCTTAACCGAGTAGGTCCTAACAAGCCTTAAACATTTAATTCCCCTAATAGGGCAGCTCTTAACAGAGTGTTAAATCCTCTCACGAGGTTGATCCTAACAGATCGTCAAGCTTCTAACCAGGCTGCTAGGCAAATACCTTAACCGGATGACTCCTAACAAGGTCTGCTCCTAACAGGACGTACTTCAAAAAAGTACAAATATTTGTGGGTGCCAACTCCCACCATGGTTTTTCCCTATTTGGGTTTCCACATAAAAAAATATGGTGTTCTTGTGTAGAATGTTTTTCATGTGATGTTCTTCTTTATGTTTCATTTCATGCACTATTTCTGAGTACACCGATTATGATGTTTTGTCAGAGGTTTATCAAAGGTTACCGATACTAATAAGAGTTGATAGAGAAAAGTGATTGTTTTGATAAGATAAGTTGGTAAATGATCAAATTTATATGATTGCTTAAGTGGTGAAAGAATTGATAGATGTGGTAAATTATTTGATTAATGTGTTAGCAAATCTGATAAAGAGGTTGTTAGATCTAATAAAAGAAGTTGAGATATTTGTTAAGTGGTTTTAGATTTGATATAAGTTTGATTTTGGTTTAAAGTTACAATTAGTATTAATACTAATTCTCCCCCCCTCTGAGTATTAACTGGATCCTCATAGGATTAACAATTGGTATCAGAGCTTTGGTCCTCTATGTGCAGAAAGCCTAACCGCTTGACGAAAATATTTTGGGGAAGTAAAGATGATAAAGAAAGAGGGTCCTAAGTTCAACAAGGATAACTACAAGATCTGGAAAGACAAAATGAAGATCTACATCAAAGGTTTTGGTACACAATATTGGAAGCAAGTTGAAACAAAATAAGTTGCTCCTACAACTACTCCCTTGACACTAGATGAACTTAGAGAGAAGCAAGATAACATGCAAGCCATAGAAGCTATTGTAAGTACTTTATGTGATTCAAAATATATTGATGTTCAAGGATTGGAAACTGTAGGTGAGGTTTGGGAAAAGTTAGATTCAATTTATGGAGGGGATGAGCATGCTCAAAGAGCCAAAGAGGAAAGCTTGAGAGGAAAGTTTGATGACATGATAATGCTTGAAGGAGAAAATATTGCACAGTATGGTCAAAGAATCAAAGAAGTTGTTGGTGGCATAAAGAGTGATGGAGGTAAAATGGAAGATGATGAGATCTCAATATGCTATAAGAGTATCTGCAATCCAAGAACTTAGATCTATTTCAAAGGATAAGGTAAATGTTGATTCATTGATTGGTAAGCTTACAACTTTTGAGTTAAATAGTTTTGATAATAGTATGACAAAAACTATTGAATCCGCCTTTAAAGCTTTTGTTACTAGTTCATCTTCTAGAAAAGGAAAAGATATATATCAAAATCATGAGTGCAGGTCAAGTCATGGAAGTAACCGAGGAAATGAAGACAAGGAAGATCAAGTGATGGAACTTGAGGCAATGTTAGCAAAAATATTTCCAAGAGACATAGGTATGTATAAAGGAAAGCTACCTTTGAAGTGTTTCTCTTGTATTAAAATTGTTCATATTGTTGTTAACTGCCCTAACACTGATAAGAAAGAGAAGTTTAGAAGATTCAAAGGAAATGGCAAGAAACATTATTATGTTGCAGTAGATGAAGGTGTGACCGATGAAGAGTCTGAAGATGAAGACGACAATGAGGAAATTGTGTTTGTAGCCATGAAGGAGGAACTGATAGATGAAAAGGAACTAGTATTGCATATGGATAATAGTGATGGATGGATTATAGACAGTGGCTACTCACACCACATGACCGGAGATAAAAGTGATTTCATAACCCTTAATGAATTTGATGGAGGTGTTGTTATATTTGGAAATAACTCTCCTTGCATGGTGAAAGGTAAAGGTTCAATTTCTCTAAATGGGAAGGGTAATGTTGATGATGTGCTTTGGGTTGATGGTCTAAAGCATAATCTTTTAAGTGTTGGTTAGCTCAATGATAAAGGTTATTTGCTTGAGTTTAAAAGCGGAATCTGCAGATTTCTTGAAGGTAATGGTAAACTGATTGCTATTGAGAAGCAAACTAGAGGTAACTTATTCCATTTGAATAGTAATATTAATAATTGTTTGGTTGCAAGAATGGAAGAAAGTTGGTTGTGGAATAAAAGATGTTGTCATGTTAATTTTGATAATTTGGTTAAGATAAGCAAGTCAAGTGATGTAAGAGGATTGCCACAATCGTCAAACCGGATAGTGTGATATGCAAAGATTGTCAAATCGGTAAGATGACCCCTATTTCTTTCAAGAGAAAGAATTGTATTTCTGAGAATATTTTAGATTTGGTACATACTGATCTGTGTGGCCCTATGAGAACAAAGAGTTATTATGGTGATAGGTATTTCATGATTTACACCAATGACTATTTTAAAATGATGTGGGTGACATTTTTGAAGGAGAAATCAAAAGCATTTAGTAAATTTAAATCATTTAAAGCTCTAGTTGAGAATGAAATCGGTAAGAACTTGAAGTGTTTAAGATTAGACCGAGGAGGTGAATTCACATCTGATGAATTTTTTAAGTATTGTGATAAAGAAGGTATCAAGAGATAGATGTATGCTCTGAGGACACCACATCAGGATGGCATAGCAGAAAGGATGAACAAAACAATAGTTGAAGCTGCAAGAACCATGTTATTAGAGGGTGATGTATCCAATTTTTTTTGGAGAGAAGTGGTTAGTATTATTGTATACACTTTAAATCGGGTACTAGTAAAGAGAGGTAACAATGAGACACCCTATGAGTTATGGTATGGAAAAACACCTTGTGTAAGTTATTTTAAAATTTTTGGAAGTCAATGTTTTATTAAAAAAGATAATTACACTAAGAAATTTGATGCAAAATCTGATGAGTGAATTTTTCTTGGTTACTCTTCTAAGAGTAAGGCATATAAATATTACAATAAGAGGCTAATGTAAAAGTTGATGATCTATCTGATAAGTCTGAAGATACAATCAGACCAAAACCTGAAAAGGATGATAATGAGGACAAACTTGTGATCATTAAACCAGAGGCAAAGAATAATGAAGAATCAACAAATGCAAAATTAGATGCTCAATTGGTAAATGATGACAGTGAGGAAGAAAATGAAGAACTTGATGCAGAAGATGCAGAATTAGCACAAGCAATACCTAGATATGTGAGATTGAACCATTCACAAGAGCAGATAATTGGTGATAAGAATGAAGGTGTGCAAACCAGGATAAAGATCTGAGAGAACTCATGTTTCATATCTACAATTGAACCCAAGACAGTTAAGGAAGCACTAAAAGATGATGATTGGGTGACTGCAATGAATGAAGAATTAGATCAAATTGAGAAGAATCAGACATGGTCACTTGTTCCTAGACCAGAGGATAAGAATGTAATTGGAACAAAATGGGTCTTTATGAATAAATTGGATGAAGAAGGAAGAATTGTAAGAAACAAGGCGAGATTAGTTTGCAAAGGGTATGCTCAAGAAGAAGGTGAGGATTATGGTGAAACATTTGCACCTATTGCTAGATTAGGAGTAAGGATGCTGCTGGAATTTGTTGCATATAAGGGATTCAAAGTTTACCAAATGGGTGTCAAATCAACCTTTCTAAATGGGATTCTAGAAGAAGAAGTATACATTGAACAACCAGATGGATTATCCTTGACTGATGATAAGGATATGGTGTGTAAATTGCATAAAGCACTATATGGTCTAAAGCAGGCACCAAGAGCATGGTATGAGAGATTACATGCACATTTGATCAGCATTAGATTCCAACGTACTAGTGAGGATAAAAATATTTATTTGAACACTGATGGAGACAAGATGCTGATAGCATAAGTGTTTGTAGATGACATAATTTTTGGTAGAAATGATGATATGTGTATGGATTTTCCTAATATAATGAAAAAGGAATTTGAAATGTCTCTAATCGGTGAAATAAACTTCTTTATTGGCTTATAGGTCCAACAACTGGATGGTGGTATTTTTATTTGTCAAACCAAGTATATCAAAGAGGTGTTGAATACATTCGACATGGAAGACTGTAAACCAGCAGGAACACCGATGGTGACAGGTTGCAAGTTATCAAAGCAAGATGATTCCCCTGCTGTTAGTGAAAAAGAGTATAGATCTATGATTGGTAAGCTACACTATGTTGTTTGTAGCAGACCAAATATTTCTCATGTTGTTGGATTAGTGGCTAGATTTCAAAAAGAGCCTAAGGAGAGTCACATGGTGGCTGTGAAGAGATTTTTTCGGTATCTCAAAGGCATAGTAGACTATGGTTTATGGTATCCCTGTAAAGGATATTTTACTTTGGATGTCTTTATTGATGGTGATTGGCAGGTAATGTGGATGATCGGAAAAACACAATTAGTGGAGCTTTTGTACTTGGTAGAAGATTAGTGGCATGGACAAGCAAGAAACAAACTTGTGTTTCTCAATCTATAGCTGAAGTAGAGTATGTAACTACATCCATTAATTGCACATAGACAATATGGATGAGACATGTGCTAGAAGGATTCAAGATAGATATGTCTGAACCGGTGACTATCTATTGTGATAATAAAAGTGTAATAAATATTTCTAAGAATCTAGTACTTCATGCTAGAACCAAGCACATTGAATTGAAGTATCATTTCCTAAGGGAAAGAGTTCACGAAAAACAAATCAAGATGGAATATGTGAAGAGTAAAGATCAGTTAGCTGATATCTTTACTAAGCCCTTACCAAAGGCTACCTTTAAGTTTCTTAGAGGTAAACTAGGGGCTAGACCCCTACACCAGAAGAACTAGAATGATGGAGATGCATCAATCCTATGGATTTCATGTTTATCTTTCACTAAGGATTGATGAAGGTGCAGGATACTCATTTGGGAGAGAAAGTCTGATGTAAATTTCTGATTTAATGCTTTGATATAATTTTTTTGATTTGATTAGCAGAGATGATGGAAGAGGCAACAACAAAATTGAAGACAAGTGATGCATTTACACCTTTGGCATTGCTGTCAAAGGGTTCGAGAAGAAAAGAAATCAGATATGGGAGAAGAAAAGAAATCAGATATGGGAGAAGTTGAAGATCAGATTGAGAGAAGCATTGGTTAAGGGGGAGATTCAAAAGGAGGAGAACTAATAGATGATGTGATACCGACAAACAAGTTGCAGATGATGACATTACTCTAATTGTATATATGATTAGTGTTGCCATAAATGCCAAAGGGGGATAATGTTGGCATTTGGCATAACTGATACAGATGAGGTGATGCAGTTGAAGATGGATGACTGCACCAGTAAAGGATAGAAGTCTATTTGTGATGAAGAGATTGAGATTTTGTGATTACATGACTTGATCAGTAATTTATGTTGTCATTGATGGAAACTGATGTCAAATGATGATTATTGACGTTCTTTATGTTTTGTTTTGTCATCTAAGTGATTTGGTTTACCAGAAGACAGGGTTTACCGACAAAGGACTGAAGTCTATGAAATAGGACTTTAACCGATAAAGCAAAGATGTTTTGGTTGAATCCGGCGATCTGTGATGATTGGTGATTTGTGGTTTGGAATAAGAGCTTGTATCATGGAAAGGAGTATTTGATCAGAACCAGAACTTGTGATGATTACCGGAAGGTATGTTTCAAATTTCTGATGAAGTTTTGCTAAGGTTTTAATAGGGTTTAAGACCAGCAAAGAAATCATTAAACTGGTAATTATTTTTGTTATGGCGGTGTTCGACGATGAGTCTACATGAAGGTGGTAACACGACACAATCCACATGAATGATTTGATTGCTATTTTAGCATTATTGAAGGAAGAATTTCTTAAGAAATAGCGAAATGCTTAGTGGAGTGTTTTGAGGGTTTGACTTTGGTACAGATCAAATTTTTGTGATGGGTTACGATCAACCAATGGTTGATATTGCATTGTAATTTGATGTAATGATCTGTATATTGATTTGAGATGATCTCTTATGTTTTGTATTATAAATTCATGATGTAATTAGGGTTTAGTGGCTGACCTAGTTGAGATGACTATTTAGATGGCACAGTTGATGTTTATTGTGTCAGTGGTCTTAAGGGAATGTGTTGAGCCATCCAAGAGAAGCGTGAGATCTTATTGAGAGTTGCAAAGTGTTGAGCATAACTGGATCTGATCGAGCAAGGAGAGAAGTGCAAGTTACATATCACTTTTTTCACTGTTGTTCCCTAATAGTTGCAGCAGGTTAAATCCCTTAACTGGGTAGGTCCTAACAGGCCTTAAACATTTAAGTCACCTAAAACGGCAGCTCTCAAAAGATTGTTAAATCCTCTCATGAGGTTGATCCTAATAGATCATCAAGCTCCTAACTGAGCTGCTAGGAAAATCCCTTAACCGGGTGACTCCTAATAGGGTCTTCTCCTAACAGGGCATATTGTAAGCTCCTAATAGAATGCACTTCAAAAGAGTACAAATATTTGTGGGTGCCAACTACCACCGTGGTTTTTCCCTATTTGGGTTTCTATGTCAAAAATTATGGTGTTCACGCGTGGAATATTTTTCATGTGATGTTCTTGTTTATGTTTCATTTCATGCAATATATATGAGTACACCAATTATGATGTTTTATTAGAGCTTTATCAAAGGTTACTGGTACTGATAAGAGTTGATAGAGAAAAGTGACTGATCTGATAAGATGAGTTGGTAAATGATCAAATTTATATGATTGCTTAAGTGGTGAAATAATTGATAGATGCGATAAATGATTTGATTAATGTGTTAGCAAATCCGATAAAGAGGTTCTTAGATCTGATAAAAGAAGTTGAGATATTTGTTAAGTGGTTTCAGATCTGATATAAGTTTGATTTTGGTGTAAAGTTACAATTGGTATTAATACTGACTCATCCCTCCTCTCATTATTAATCAGATCCTCATAGGATTAACAAGTTAAAATAAATCAAATCATGATTTATTGAAATTAATTATCTTTTCCTAATATTTGAATTTTTAAATTCAAATGAGCACATGGCTCCTAACTTTTAACCACCTAACCTAACCCATTCTATCTAATCATGGGTTTAACATACACTATTATCTTGCACATCCTAACCTATTTTATATTAACCTCTTATGGGTTGGATATTCCCCCCTTGAGACACATGGCAGTTTTGCCACATGTCTCCTCCCTTGGACACTTGCGCTCTCATGAGCAAGGTTCCTTGACACTTGTCACTGCAGAGATGAAAAGTGTCCCTTCCTCTAACCTCTTCTCCAACTTCCTCAATCTTGGCCCTTGATATCTTTAGATCGAATCTGAATCGTTGATTCCTGCCACCTCAGCTTTGTCCTTGGAATTTCTATAAATACTCCTCATTTTGGATTAATAAAGATCGCTTACATCCTAGATTTCAGCATCATTACTATGGTCATTTTTTATCTCAATCATCTAGCATGATTAGCATCTTAAACAGTATGCCAAAAATCTTTGAAATTAAACACTTTGCAGGACTAACAGTAAACTGGTAAAACAATTTAGTAGACAAGTCAGTTAACAAACATGCAAACCTAATAGCTAATGATGCATTCACCCACAGAAGAACAAACACCATAGCACAAGAGATTTTGACATGGAAACCCAAATGGGAAAAACCACGATGAGATGGAACTCACAAGTAACTATCTGCAGAATAGTAACTAGACCGGTTAAGGTCTTACAATGTTCTTTACCAGAATAGATCCTGTTAGGAATCTCAATCTCTGTTAGGAGATAAGTCCAATTAAAGACTACCTTGCTAGAGGATTCTAGATCCATAGATGTGAACCACCTTGTTAGAGGATTTACAAGAGGCTTTTGGGCCTACCTGGTTAAGGGCTACAGACTTGTCAAAGATGTGAGTAATCAACAAGTGAGTGATCTAGCAAATAGCACAGATTGCTTGGTTAGATCCTTGATAGCTCGATCTTAATACATTACAACATTACTTCAGTCTTTTGCACATTCATACTCTCTCTAACTCTTCAGCTACCTTGAACCCAAGTAACAACCTCAACCTCAACAACAACATTAGAACCCTAGACATGATGTCCTTATAAAGGAGTTTGATTTCATGTTGGTCCAATAGGATTACAATACAATTTCCTAGGTTCAATGCATCTGGACATATCTGGTAACATGATACAAAAAGCACTGCCAGAGAGTCGACATCGTCAAATGATCGGTGGATGGTAGCTCATCATAGAATGCCGGTTGGTAACTCATCACAGAGTATTACTGGTTCATACAAAATACAGGTTGCCGGTTTCTCAAAAATGAAGACAAGTAATAATGTGTTATGCTGCTTTAATCCCTTGTACCGCTTGGTATCCACGAATCACTTGGGGTCGACATGCCGCTTCAGACTGGGAAACACATTCTGCAAAACATCAATGGTCTAAAGACTATAATACAACATACCGGTTGGAACAAATACCGGTTGTGCTCTAACTCATACATATATAGAGGACCTCAATGCAAGTGTGTGTCCATCAAATACAATCACAACATAAACATAAAAAATGCCAACAATCTCCCCCTTTGGCATTGATGGCAACACTTAGGAAAACAAAATTTTGACATCTAAGTGTTCTACAACAAAATCATGCCATTAGAAAAATTGCTCCCCCTAAGCATATACACTATCCCTTTAACAATACAATGTATAACAATTTTGCATATAGAGATATTTAGAGCATATATCAAAATTTTGATACCAGATACTTTTCCCAATACTTCTCCCAAAGTCCAAATAGAATTTTTCTCCCCCTTTGCCAACAATGACAAAGTACAGCTGAACAACCCTATTTTCATTTGATATTAAAATAATAAAAGTTTATGACAATAAGGAATAATACTTGTCAAAAACATATTTGAAGTCCTGCAAAAATTATTTCATCGATAAAGACCAGGACTCAAGTAGGGAGGTGGCAACTTCTTTCTCTGTTTGCATCTGGGAGACCTATTATTCCATGGCATCAACTATGCTCATCTCCTGTGTAACTGTCAAGGCATCCAGGTTCAGATAGCACTTCTAAAGAATTTGCAGTCGTGGGAGTACAACCAGTTGTAGCTCCTGCAAATCTCTAGAGTGGGTGCTGATATCTTGCTCCATTTTTGCTGATTAGATGTGAAACCGGTGAACGATTTGCCCATAAGTTGCAAAGGAATCATAAGGTGGCTTGAATGTGCTCATGTAGGACTGTAAGTCTATTTGAAGCTTTTTCTTCTGAGCTAGCACATCATCATAGAACAAATGGAGTTGACAGATTTTGCTAAGTAGCAGATTTCCCTCATCCAAAGAATCCCTTATATCCTTTTGGTCTTTTTGCAGTTCAGACCGGAGCTCATTCAACTTCTTCACTAGAGCAATGTTAAGAGATTTTTGATGCTCTTTCTTGACATTTGCCTCAGCTGCCTCTTCCAGGATCTACACCTGATCATCCATAATTGTGCATAGGAGCTTAAGTTTGGCCAATGATGATTCAGTGCTCAGAAGGTTAGTACTGGGTATCAAACTGGTAAGTGTGTCCACAACCACTTGAATTACATCCTGCTCCTTCTTCCTCCGTATGTTTTCAGGTGCTCTTGAGCTACCTTGATGCTCTGCATTAGCTTCGTTTCACTTGCAGACTGGAGATCGATAGGACTGGTGAGATAAGCTAGTTTAGCTTGACTCCCAGTTGCCTTTGGAGTCTCCATCTGGGTGCTCTTCTTCGCCTTTCTTGCCTTGTCTTCTTCCGCTTTCTTCTTCTTCGCTTCTCTCCTTTTGTCTGCTTCCTTGTCCTCCTCAGCCTTTTTCTTTTCTGCTTCCTTCTTCTACTCTTGTTCCTTATCTTCCTCTTCCTTCTTCTTCCTCTCTTCTTCCTTCTTCTTCATTTCTTCTTCTTTCTTCTTTTTCTCTTCTTCATCCTTTTTCTTCTTTTCTTCTTCTTCCTTCTTCTTCTCTTCTTCATCCTTTTTCTTCTTTTCTTCTTCTTCCTTCTTCTTCTTCTCCTCTTCTTCCTTTTTTTTCTTCTCTTCTTCATCCTTATTCCTCTACTCGGCCTCTTCCTTTGCCGCTTCCTGCCTATCCTCGGCTTTCTTCTCCTATTTAGCTTATTGCTCCTATCCTGTTGCCTTAGATGGTATCTTCTAGGTAACATCTTCTCCATCCAGGGCATCGACATCAATAGTGTCAACTGGTTCATCAACCAAATTTCCTTCATCATCAAATACTTCGTCTAGTTTGGATATAACCGGTTCTTCTTCAGCTTGCCAGTTGGCTAGATGCGCTTTGTGAGTCTGGATAGCGGTTACCATATACTGATGAGTATCTTTTTCGACATCATTAACTCTACCTTCTAACAACCAGAGTCTTCTTCTTCTAGTGAAGAAGAGTCCTTTATTTTGGTCAATAACATCAAATAATTCAGAATTTGACAGGTCGGGAAAGTACTGAGCAAAAACCTTCTCCTTAATTTCCTGTTCCTTTTCTATGGCAATGAGCCATTTATTATCTAGTGCCTTATACAAAGAATCCGATGTTTGAGATTTAATCTCTGATGGCGATCGGTCATTTGTACACAGATAAACAATAATCTCCAGTAGCACTTCTTCTTTCTCCTCATCACTAAAATCATCATAGTAGTCTACTAAATCATGTAGTAATTTTTTTCTAATATTCTTTATTGTTCTTTGACAATGTGTCAAAGGTTTATAGGAGGAGATATCTATATTTACCGGTGCAGATGATGCCGGTTCATTCTTTGTCTTCTTTCTTATCTGTCTCGCCTTCTTGGGCTGCTCCTCAGACACAGTTTCCTCTGAGTCCGAAGAGTTGCTTTTGTCTTCCTTTTCCTTTCAAAGACTTTAGCCGGTGTTGCTTCTGGTTTCTTTTTGGCTGGTGACCGCTTGGTCACTTTTGGAGTTGCAGTAGTAACCGGTGCTGATGTTGTAGACACTGCCTTTGCCTTCTTTACTGCAGGTTCTTTTCCTTTCTTTGTAGAGGGTTCCTCGACCGGTGTAACCCTTTCTAGATAGGTTCTGGTCCTCCTTGCCTTAGGATCAAGAGGTGAGGCAATAAGGGTAGAGGCATACCCTTCCAGCATATCGTACATCACCTCATAGCCCATTGGCTCCACTTCTTCCATTCTAGGCTCAACAACCTCCATTATGCATTTGTCCACTTGGATGGTGAAATAGATGTCATCTTCATATTTCTTGATGATGTCACCTGATATTCTCATTCTTTGGCTCATTTTTTGTCTAAACTCATCAAAATACTTGTTCAGAACTTCAGGATAACCGGTTCCCACTGCTTGCAAACTTTCCTTTATCTGTTTGGTAACCGGTTGGTCCGCAGACCACTGAATGTCTCCCACTCCTGAGAAGTATCCTTGAAAGTAAAAGAACAACCCAACCAATAGTTGTCCAAACTTGAACCTTAGTGCATTATCTTGTTTGATTGATTTCAGGTTCAATAGGAGTTGCCTCTGCATACCGGTGCATAGGTCAAATTATGCATCCTCCTTTATCATCCGGTAAGCGGCATTTACCGCTGCAAAAGATACAAAGTTAATTCTGCTGGCTGAGAACGTCCGGTAACCAATCACCATACATGCATACTTCACTAGATCATCCTTGATTGAATTGACTCTCATACCACATGAATCACTCATTGAACCGGTGAGCTTGGACATTTCAGTTTTGCTAACTATCCTTAGGGCTGGCACATCCCCTGTATTGCAGAAACCGGTGACTGCATGAATTTCCTGCGGCGTGATATCATGCGTCCTCTCTAGGTACATCTTGTCACCGTGGACTCTACTCAAAATGATCCTTATGTGATCTTCTGTAAAATATTCCAAGAAGTAGACAACATTTTGGAGTTTCTTCCTCTCCAAAATATTATACTCAGGTTTGATTTTCTTATCCTTGCCACAAAACAAACCTAACTGGGAGTGGATAGCTAGAGACCCTAGGTCTTCAATCTTGCAGTCTATGTAGTCAGAAATTCCCTCTTCTACTATCACACCAATTGGAACTTGTGATAGGGCATTATACTTGGACTTCCATTGAATAAAACTTTCAGACTCAATAGATGCACTAGAACTGGTATGAGATGAGGAAGCCATGATAGAAACTTTAAGAACTTCAAGAAATAGCTTTTTAAAACACATGAATTTAGGGCTTTCTGATTCTCCTTCACTCCACACTTCGTCGGTTGCTGAATCATGGCTTTGTGTTCTCCACTTGACCATTTGCTGTTTGAATTCAAATCTCCTTCGCGGTTTCTCAATTTCTCAAGATCTCAGCTCAAATCGCCTTTTCGTCGCTCTGCTCTTTGTAAAACTACTCTTTGCTCGAAAACTGATAGTGAGAAATGATTTGAAAAATGCTTTTAAACATATCTCTCACCTACTGCCATTAATGCTCCTCTATTAGGGCGTAAACCCTAATTTGCCTTTTTACCATTTCCGGTCTTCTGCCAAATGACAGGTATCACACATTGGTTAAGGTCTTTTATCGGTGTTAACTGGGGGTTTGAGACATTTCGCTGTTTGCTTGCCCTAAGCTTTTTGGAGGCTTAGTTTGTTGGTTCCGATATTTCCACACTAGGTGCAGAAACCGGTTCCTCTTGTAACACCACTGGTTTCTTCTTCCAGGTTTTGTTCATATCTGTTTGAACTAGTTGAACATCAATATTTCCTTCTGGAGTGACCGGTATATCATCAGATATGTTCTTTCTTGATCTACAAAATCTGGCAATGTGACCCAATTTGTTGCAGTGATAGCAGACCAATCCAGGTACTCTCCAAGGTCCATTGTTCATGTTTCCATTCTTCCTTCTGGATGTTGCAGTAGTGTGACCATGATCATGACAAATCCAACAGTTTACTCTCCATCCGGTTGCCACTTGATAGCCATCGCTTGTTGGGGAAAATGGTGTCTCAACCTTGCATTTATGTGAGGTTACTATTTATAGTAAGTTTTCATTTGAGCACGAAATGGTGCGAAACTCTCCCTGAAGCTTCTGGTTGGTTAGATAAGCATTTCGATAAAGTTGCGTCGCAAGGTCACAGCTAGTTTTGAAGATATTAAAGTTTTCATCTTGGAGGGGTGCAATAAAATGTTTAAACTTAAATTTGGGGACTTTAGAGGCTCCGAAATGCCCTAAAAAGTGGCCGTAACCGGTGAAGCGGGTTACGAGGTGATAGAGCACTTCGCGAGCTTTCCGGCGCTTCAAACGGTTCGTCAATCGGACACCCGGTTCTCAAGTTATGGCCTCCGGAAGTTTGTACTCCTGAAATAGGAAAAATAATTTGTATCGGATACATAAATGAGCTGTAAAAGGGAGCGACACGTGTTGATGTGTGCTTTAACATGTCATAGAAGGGAGATAAGGTCGGCTTCACCTTATTGGGTGGTTTTAGCCCATGGTTTTGTAATACCGTTTGACGGTTTCTTGTATTGTATCTCCTATTTATGAGGTGTGTGAGATAGAGGTTGTGTGTAAGAGTCTTATGGCTATTGAGTTGCCTCTGAATCTCTGATTAGTGCTACTCCTGCGAAGAGCTTGCTCTGCAAGTATTTTGTAATCTGTTTTTGATTGCTGAATAAAATATTGAGCTACTTTTGGAGGGTGGGGTTTTTCTCCCGAAAGGGTTTTCCCCACGTAAATCATTGTGTTGTGGTATGAATGCTATTATATCTATTTCTATTTTCTGTAACTGTTGTAATGATCTGAAAAAGTTTTGCATTACCCTCCTCTCAAGGTTAGTGTAGGAAGTTGTTTCCGCTACTTAACTTCCTTACAAGTGGTATCAGAGCCTGATCACCTTTGGTTTCAATTGTGGGCAGTTGGGTTTTTTGAACTAATCCAGATTTGAGTGGGAGCTTGTGCAGAAGACACTTTTTGATCTTGTTGCAGGAATATTCAGATGGCGAGTTCGTCAGGGAGAATAGAGGTGGAGAAATTTAATGGAAGTAATTTTGAGATGTGGAAGTTGAAGATGGAAGATCTGCTAATAGATCGAGATCTTTGAGATGCTGTTGATGCGAATGTCCAAAGGCCCTCAGATCCTACTGCAGCAGCTCAGTATGATGTTATGGATCGAAAAGCCAAGGGTCTAATCAGACTGTGCCTGGCAGACTCTGTTCTAATCAATGTCCATGAAGAGAACTCTGCAAAGAAGCTATGGACTAAGCTTGGTGAGATGTATCAAGTGAAATCTTTATTAAATCAAATTTTCTTAAGAAAGAAATTGTATTCCTTGAAGATGGAAGAGGGTGGACGAATTGCAGACCACCTAGAAGCATTCAATATGATTGTGGCTCAATTAGTATCCGTCGGTGTTAAGATGGACAAGGAGGAAAAATGTCAGATCTTGCTTTATTCTTTGCCTGATTCATGGGATTCTCTTGTTATGGCTATCGGTAGTACTTCTGTTGTTTTGAAATCTGAAGACGTGGTGGGTGCCCTACTCGGTGAAGAGATGCGAAGGAAGGTATCCATCAGTTCAAAGGAAGCCCTAACAGTTCGTGGAAGACCTAAGGAGAAAGGCAAGAAGAATGAGAAGCGCGGCAAGTCCAAATCCAAAGGGAGATCGAAATCTCCTGGAAAGTCCAAAGTCATTTGCTGGAATTGCGGTAAACCGGGTCACATCCATAAGGTCTGCAAAGAAGAAAAGAAGAAGAAAAAGAAAAAGTTCGATTCTGATTCTGAGTCCGACAAGGAAGATGGCGATGCCTTTATTGCGGCTTTGGCGACTCATGCAGGTAATGATGCCTGGCTAATTGACTCAGGTGCATCTTTTCATATGACTTCCAATAGAGATTGGTTTTCTGAATATGAAGGATTTAATGGAGGTAAGGTGTACTTGGGTGATGATTCACAACTAGACATTGTTGGTCGAGGTAAAGTTAGAATCAGGTTTTCTGATGGTAGAATAAAAAGGATTAATGGTGTGTTGCATATCCCTGGATTAAAATGAAACCTGTTATCTGTGAGCAAACTGATAGATGCAGGTGTGTAGGTAGTCTTTTCTGAAGCAGGATGTAAGATGATTAAGGGTGCTATGGTAGTTGCTAGAGGTGTCAGGTTTGGCACTTTGTATAAGCTTGAAGCATACACTGTTGAGTGTAATAGCACTTCTGTAAAAAGTAAATCTGCGGATACTTCACTGGAAGATTTGAAGGTTTCACCTTCAGCAGATGGAAATGGTTTTTGGGTACCTAAGGGTGCTCTTTCGTCTGAAGCAAAGTTACCTGCAGAGAAGACTATGTTATGGCACCAGAGACTTGGCCACATTGGAGAAAAGGGTCTAAGGACCTTGAAAAATAAAAATCTTGTTGAAGGTTTGAATGATTGTAATCTTGACTTTGATTTCTGTGAGCATTGCATTTATGGAAAACAAAACCGCGTTTAGTTTTACTCGAGTTCTCATAAAACTTGTGGTGTTTTGGATCTTATCCATTCTGATGTGTTTGGTCCAGTAGATGTCTCTTCGATTGGAAAATCCACATATTATGTTTCATTTATTGATGATTTTAGTAGAAGGACATGGGTTTATTTTCTAAAGAGTAAATCTGAAGTTTTTAGTCATTTTAAAGAATTTAAAGCAATGGTTGAGTTGCAGACTGGAAATAAAATAAAATGTTTGAGAACTGATAATGGCGGTGAGTTTTGCTCTAATGATTTTGATAGATTCTGTAAAGACTATGGAATTAACAGGCAGAAGACAACTCCGTATTCTCCACAGCAGAATGGAGTTGCAGAAAGAATGAACATGACACTAATGGAGAAGGCTAGGAGTATGTTGAGTGGTGCTGGTCTCGAACAAAAGTTTTGGGCTGAAGCTGTTGCCACTGCTTGCTACCTGATTAACAGGTCTCCTACATCAACTCTTGTTGATAAAACACCTATGGAAGCATGGTCAGGTCACAAGCCTTCATTGAGACATCTTAGAGTTTTTGGTTGCGAGGCATATGCACATGTGCCAAAGGAGAAGCGAACAAAGTTGGAGAACAAGGCTGTGAAATGTATCTTCATCGGGTATAGTTATGGTGTGAAAGGATACAAGCTTTGGGACCCTGTTGCACAAAAGGTAATTCATAGTAGAAGTGTTATTTTTAGAGAAATTAAGTCTCCTTCTGTTGCATTGCAGCCAGAACAGACTAAAAAAGAAGATGTGATTCAACTTCCTTCTACACCTAAAAGAGTTGAATCGAGACCCCTAGATAGGCAAGAATTTGAGGAGAGCTTGTCTAGCTCTGAATCTTCAGAAGAGGAGGAAGAACCTCCAACTCAGCTTGTTCGAAGGTCTACAAGACATAGACAACCACCTGAAAGGTATTCACCTGATGATTGGAGATGTATTTTTGCTTTGAATACTAGTGTGGATGAACCAAAATCTGTAGAAGAGGCATTAGGTATGAATGATGCAGAATCCTGGAAGATTGCTATGGAAGAAGAAATGGCAGCTTTGAAAAAGAATGATACATGGGATCTTGTACCATTTCCCGAAGGATGAAAACCTGTTGGTTGTAAATGGGTGTTCAAGAAAAAGATTGGTTCAGATGGAAGCATTGAGAAGTATAAAGCAAGGTTGGTTGCAAAAGGCTACTCTCAAGTTGAGGGTGTTGATTATGGTGAGATATTTTCTCCTGTTGCAAAAATGACGTCCATTAGATTTTTGCTTTCTATTGCTACTGCTTATGATTTAGAGGTTGAGCAAATGGATGTGAAAACTGCTTTCCTTCATGGTGATTTGGAGGAAGATATTTATATGACACAGCCGGAGCACTATGTGGTGAAAGGCAAAAGTAATTTGGTCTGTAAATTGAAGAAATCTTTGTATGGCCTCAAACAAAGTCCTAGGATGTGGTACCAGAAATTTGATACATATGTGTTGAGTTTGGGATTTGAACGTTCTAAATTAGATCATTGTGTTTATTATAAATCTTATGGTGATCATTTCTTATTCATTGCATTGTATGTTGATGATATGTTATTCATTGGTAAAGGGAAAGGTATGATTTCAGAACTGAAGTCTCAGCTCGCTGCTAAATTTGAAATGAAAGATCTTGGTGCAGCAAAGCACATTCTTGGGATGGAAATTAGAAGAGATAGGGTGAACAGAAAGCTATGGCTAGGCCAGAGTAAGTATGTGAATTCAGTGTTACAGAGGTTCAACATGCAGAATTGTAGACCATTGAGTGTTCCTTTTACAGTTGGAATGAAACTATCTATTTCAGATTGTCCTACATCCCCATTGGAGATGGAAGACATGAGCAAAGTGCCTTACCAGAGTGCGGTTGGAAGCTTGATGTATGCTATGGTCTGTACTAGACCAGATATTGCCCAAGCAGTGGGAGTACTTTCTAGATATATGTCTAATCCTGGTAGAGTTCATTGGGATGCAGTCAAAAGAGTCTTCAGATATTTGAAGGGTACTTCAGAGTATTCTTTGTGTTATCATGGTAATTTAGTTTGAGACATGACTTCCCTTGATATCCATGGTTATGTGGATTCAGATTGGGCAGGTGATATTGATAGAAGAAGATCCACCAGTGCTTATGTGTTTACTTTGTTTGGTGGTGCAATTAGTTGGATGAGTAAGCGACAGGCTGTGGTTGCTTTATCCACTACTGAAGCAGAGTATATGGCAGCTACTCATGCTTGTAAAGAGGCCATTTGGCTTAAGAGACTGTGTTCGGATATTGGAATAAAACAAGGTACAGTGAAAATTTACTGTGACAGTCAGAGTGCAATTAGCCTAGCTAAGAACCCGACATTTCATGCCCAGACCAAACATATTGATGTTCAGTATCATTTTGTTAGAGATATGGTCGAAGATGGTAGGGTGAAGCTGGTTAAGGTGGAAACTTTGATGAATGTTGCAGATGCTTTAACTAAGGCTGTGAGCACAGAGAAGTTCGGATGGTGTTCAGAGTCTATGGGCCTTATGGCCCCTAGCAATTGATTCATTGTGTTGACATTCCCTTCCGCTCATGCAAGGTGTTCGACAAGTGGGAGATTTGTTGGGGAAAATGGTGTCTCAACCTTGCATTTATGTGAGGTTACTATTTATAGTAAGTTTTCATTTGAGCACGAAATGGTGCGAAACTCTCCCTGAAGCTTCTGGTTGGTTAGATAAGCATTTCGATAAAGTTGCGTCGCAAGGTCACAACTAGTTTTGAAGATATTAAAGTTTTCATCTTGGAGGGGTGCAATAAAATGTTTAAACTTAAATTTGGGGACTTTAGAGGCTCCGAAATGCCCTGAAAAGTGGCCATAACCGGCGAAGCTGATTACGAGGTGATAGAGCACTTCACGAGCTTTCCGGCGCTTCAAACGGTTCGTCAATCGGACACCCGGTTCTCAAGTTATGGCCTTCGGAAGTTTGTACTCCTGAAATAGGAAAAATAATTTGTATCGGATACATAAATGAGCTGTAAAAGGGAGCGACACGTGTTGATGTGTGCTTTAACATGTCATAGAAGGGAGATAAGGTCGGCTTCACCTTATTGGGTGGTTTTAGCCCATGGTTTTGTAATACCGTTTGACGGTTTCTTGTATTGTATCTCCTATTTATGAGGTGTGTGAGATAGAGGTTGTGTGTAAGAGTCTTATGGCTATTGAGTTGCCTCTGAATCTCTGATTAGTGCTACTCCTGCGAAGAGCTTGCTCTGCAAGTATTTTGTAATCTGTTTTTGATTGTTGAATAAAATATTGAGCTGCTTTTGGAGGGTGGGGTTTTTCTCCCGAAAGGGTTTTCCCCACGTAAATCATTGTGTTGTGGTATGAATGCTATTATATCTATTTCTATTTTCTGTAACTGTTGTAATGATCTGAAAAAGTTTTGCATTACCCTCCTCTCAAGGTTAGTGTAGGAAGTTGTTTCCGCTACTTAACTTCCTTACATCGCTTCTTGGCTAATGATTGAAGACATTAAACTGGTTGTGATTCCGGTTCACAAAAGGTTCAGGACCATCTCCTTGGGTCCTCTGAGGATATCTTCCAGTGTTATTCATAACATACCTGCATTCAGATGCTCTATGCCCATACTTTTTACATGCATAACAGTTACCATCAAATCTATAGGATCTAGGCTTATCATTTAGAAAATAAGGAAAATTGTTGTAAGCCTTACTCCTACACACATTTGCAGTATGTCCTTCTTTAAGACAGTTGAAACAAACAGGTTTAAACTTTTGCTTACCTTTATCCTTTGATGTCGGTTGTTTCTTTGATGTTCTAGCATTTGTACCAGAGGTCTTCACCTTCCTCATTACCAAAATAACCAAGTCCATTGGTATTCTTGACCGGTTTGGCATATTCAAGCTTTTGCTCTAGCTTGATAGTACTCTTGTTGAGCTTAGCAAGTATTTCCTTTGACTCAGAAAGTTCTTTCAAAATAGCAGCATTTGTTTCCAACAAGTTTTCATTCTTAGAGATGGCAGTGTTCAGTTCTCCTTGCATGTCTTCCTTTTCCACCTTGCTTGCATGGAGTTGAGCATTTAGGGCACTCATCTCTTGTTTCAGCTTGGAGATCTCATGATCTCTTTCTTTCACTAGGTCTTCAGCTTTTCTCCGGTTCTCAAGCTCTTGACACATCTGGATAGTTAGTCCTTCCAACTCCTTTCTCAGGTTGGAGTTTGATTCATTTAACTTATTTACTTTTGCAATTAGGGCCTCCATGTTTGCTTCATCTGAAAAACTATTTTCAGATAGCTCCATCAGCTTTTCAGCATGTTCTCTCCTTTTTGCCTGAGAGACCTTATATTTAGCCATAAGTTCATCATAAGCTTGCTCAGACTGAGTGAGCCGATGAGTAAGTTCCCTCAATGTGTATTCCCCCATATATCTTTCCAAGTGGTTAAACTTATAGAAAGGTAGGCTCTAATACCAATTGATGAATACTAAGAGGGGGGGGGGTGAATTAGTATGCCAAAAATCTTTGCACTTAAACACTTTGCAAGACTAACAGTAAACCGATAAAACAATTTAGCAGACAAACCGGTTAACAAACATGCAAACCAAATAGCTAATGATGCATTCACCCACAGAAGAACAAACACCATAACACAAGATTTTGACATGGAAACCCAAATGGGAAAAACCACGGTGAGATGGAACTTACAAGTAACTATCTGTAGAATAGAAACCAGACCGGTTAAGGTCTTACAATGTTCTTTACCAGAACAAATCCTGTTAGGAATCTCAATCTTTGTTAGGAGATAAGTCCGATTAAAGACTACCTTGCTAGAGGATTTTAGATCCACAGATGTGAACCACCTTGTTAGAGGATTTACAAGAGGCTTTTGGGCCTACCCGGTCAAGGGCTACAAACTTGTCGAAGATGTGAGTAATCAACAAGTGAGTGATCTAGCAAATAACACAGATTGCTTGGTTAGATCCTTGATAGCTCGATCTTAATGCATTACAACATTACTTTAGTCTTCTGCACATTCATACTCTCTCTAACTCTTCAGCTACCTTGAACCCTAGTAACAACATCAACCTCAACAAAAACATTAGAACCCTAGACATGATGTCCTTATAAAGGAGTCTGATTTCATGTCGGTCCAATAGGATTACAATACAATTTCCTAGGTTCAATGCATCTGGACATATCTAGTAACACGACACAAAAAGCACCGCCAGAGAGTCAACATCGTCAAATGATCGGTGGATGGCAACTCATCATAGAATGCCGGTTGGTAACTCATCATAGAGTATTACCGGTTCATACAAAATACCGGTTGTCGGTTTGTCAAAAATGAAGACTGGTAACAATGTGTTATGCCACTTTTATCCCTCGTACCACTTGGTATCCATGAACCGCTTGGGGTCGACATGCCGCTTCAGACCGGTATCCATGAACCGCTTGGGGTCGACATGCCGCTTCAGACCGGGAAACACATTCTGCAAAACATCAATAGTCTAAAGACTATAATACAACATACCAGTTGGAACAAATATCAGTTGTGCTCTAACTCATACATATAAAGAGGATCTCAATGCAAGTGTGTGTCCATCAATGACAATCACAACATAAACATAAAAAATGCCAACAATTTTGGATTAATAAAGATCGCTTACATCCTAGATTTCAACATCATTACTATGGTCATTTTTTATCTCAATCATCTAGCATAATTAGCATCTTAGATTAATCATGCATACAATCATGTATCTCATATCATTTTAGGTTAATTTAGCTTAATTTGTTAATCTTTCATTCATCTAGTTTGCATTCATATATATTAAATTCTCTTTCTTGGTGTAGTCAAGTTACTAGTATTTCTTAGACAAATCTGAGAGAAAATCTATACTCGCATTTTTAAGAGGCAATAGGTCGATTTGTTATTGTTTTACATTTATTTATTTTGATCAACTAACCATGCATTTAATGATCTATTGAGTGTTTGTGTTGTAGATGTAGATTCTAGATTTCATGCAAACATTTATATCCAACAACAAGCATGTCATCAACATAAAGTAATAGGATAATATAGCTGCCATTATCCAATCAATTAAAATAAACATAATGAGAATGACATATATGGTAACCTTGTTCAACCATGAAACTATCAAATTTTAAATACCATTGTCGAGGTGCTTGCTTTAGGCCATACAAACTCTTCTTCAACTGCACACTAACTCCTCCTGACCTTTGACCTCATATCCCCATGGTTGTTTCATGTAGATTTTCTCCCCATGGAGAAAAGTTGTTTTAACATCTAGTTGTTCAAGATGCAAGTCTTCAGCAGCCGTAAGATTTAGAACAATTCTGATTGAGTTATTTTTACAACCAGAGAACATATTTCATCAAAATCTATACCCTTTTTTTTTGCAAAACCTTTAACCACGAGTCTAGCCTTATATCGTTTCTTTCCTCCATCCTCCTCCTTTAGCCTATAAACCCATTTATTTGGCAAAGCTCTTTTTCTTGCAGGTAATGTGACTAAATACCAAGTCTGATTCTTCACCAAGGAATCCTTCCTCTTTCATGCCTAGCTCCCACTGTTGTTTAGTATCCACCTGCATTGCTTCTTCTATCCTTCTGGTTCAAGTTCACCAGAATCAGTTAATAAAATAGAATACAAAGAAGGAGAGAATCTTTTAGGAGGTACTTAACCTCATAGAATGGACCTAACACTTGTAGGAGTTTGTGGGATATTTTGTTGTTGCTGAGCATCATGTACCAATGACATTTTATTTTTTAGGAATCTCATCCAGCACCACATATTCCTTTTTGACTCATTCATGCTTCTTTTCCTGCATTTTCTCTTTATACATGACCTTCTCATTGAATATAACATCTCTACTTCTAATTATTTTTGAATTTTTAAAATCCCATAACCGATAACCAAGTTTATCCATTCCATATCCAATGAAGGTAAATTTTTTAGATTTAGCATCAAGCTTGGTTCTGTTTTCTTTTTCAACATGGACAAAAGCTTCACAAAAAAGGGTTTTCACAAAAGAATAGTTTACCTTTTTATGAGTCCATGCCTCATCTGGAATACCACCATCCAAAGGATTTGAAGGTCCTCTATTTATCAAATAAATAACAGTATGTACAACATCTACCCAAAATTGTAGGGGCAGTCCAACATGCAATCTCATGCTCCTTGCACACTCCATGATGGTCCTATTCATTCTCTCAGACACACCATTTTTGTTGTGGGGTTCCTGTAACTATTTTCTGCCTTCAAATTCTATTAAAAGCAGTAATATTCAAATGCTTTGCTGCAATAATCGCCTCCATTATCAAATCTGAGACACTTCAGCTTTTTTCCTGTCTCATTCTCAACCAAAGCTTTCCATTTCTTAAAAATTTCAAAAACATCTGATTTCTATTTTAGGAAATATACCCATGTTTTTTTGGTTGCATCATCTATAAAAATATCATAATAACAAGAGCCACCAAGAGATGATACCTGATGAGCTGGTCCCCATACATCTAAATGCACAAGCTCTAATTTCTCACTCTTCTTTTCTTTTCCAACCTTGAGAAATCTGTCTCTTTTCTATTTACCATAAACACAATTTTCACATAATTCTAAATCAATCCGCTTCAATCCTGGCAACAAATTTTTAGAGTGAAGGGTTTTCAACCCTTTCTCACTCATGTGCCCAAGTCTATGTTGCTACACTTTTGAATCTATCCTTGCAATGTCTACAGTAGTTGTCCCTTCATCAACTTTTTCTGTAGCAGCTAAGGTAGAATAAGTGTTACCAATACACAAATACAATGTGCCTACCTTTGTACCTTTAGCTACTACTAATGCACCTTTAGTGACCTTCCAGACATTGTTTGTAAAGGTAACTACGCAATCTTCACTTCCCAGTTATACTGCAAAAATTAAAATTCTTCTTAAATTAGGAACATGCCTTACCTCTTATAACAACCAGTTATTTCCATTCTGCAACTTGATTTTTATCTTGCCTTTTCCAACAATCTGACAAGGTTCATCATCACCCAAATATACTTGTCCAAAATCACCTTAAACATAATCTAGAAAATATTTTCTATGGGGTGTAATATGAAATAAAGCCCCTGAATCTATTACCCAAGAATCATTAACATTATCGAAACATACTTGCAACATTAGCTTCCTTACTGTCATCTTCATTTTCGTCTCCTTGTTTGTGTTTCTGAAACCAGTAATATTTCTTTAAATTTCCTAGCTTTTCACAGTACCAGTAATCCATTCTTCCTTTGGATTGAGAGCGTCCTTTCTTTGACTTCCCTCATGACTTCTCATGCCCAGGGCCTTTTCCTTTTTCCTTTAACCTTCCCCCATTCTCTACATTCAAAACAATACCTGATTATGTTGAAGTCTCACTTGTGCTTTTCTGTCACATTTCCTGACTTAGGAAAACACCAACAACATCATCAACTTTCAAAGTGTTTGTACCATAGATAGAGTTACTTACAGCCATAACCAAGCTATTCTAGCTTTCTGGCAAATAACATAAAATTAATTAAGAAAGCCCTAACCTCCTCATCAAAGTTAACTTTTATAGAAGACAATTGGCTGGTGAGTGTATTAAATTCATTTAAATGATCTGCTATAGATCCTCCCTCAATCATTTTCATATTAAACAAACGCTTCATAAGAAATACCTTATTCAAAGGTGAGGGTTTCTCATACATTTTTGCTAATGACGACATTAGATCTATAATTATTATTGCTTTTGATATATTGAATGCTACAGACAGTGTAAGACACAATCGAATGGTTCCCAGTGCCTTTTTGTCTAGAATATCCCAATCTTCATCTGACATCGCAGTCAGTTTCTTTGTCTTTCCTTCCAATGATCACCACAAATCCTTTTGATACAGGTAATCCTCTATCTGCATTTTCCATACCAGATAATTCTGGCCATTGAGCTTCTCGACCCTGAATTTGGTTTCTTCCATTGCTCCCACTCAAATCTGAAAGTCCCTGCCAATTTACAGAAATACATGACTTTGATACCAATTGTTAGGGTTTAGGCAGATCCATCTAGCAAATACAAATTAACAATTATATGCAGATACAAACACAAAAGATGAAAAATACATAACACAGATAACACATAGATTTAACGTGGTTCACACAAGATGAGATACATCCATAGAACACCATTGTCCAATCTTTTCTTATTATCCAGTAAATTAGTACAACACCATTACAATGCCTTTTTCATTCTAGCCGCTTATAACAAGCAATTTTTAGGGCAACACTCAAAGTTGATTATTTTTAGGGTTTTTTTTTCAATGTGAGTTTTTTAACCAAAAAATGACAAAAAAAATTCCTCGATATAACAAGTGTACAATACTTGCATGATCAATCACCACATATCAACATCACCTATTCAGATTTGTTGTTAGCTTTTCCAAATTTTGGTCCAAGTAACTTTTATTCAGTCTTTTCTGTTTTCATTTCATGGTTGATTACTTGGTCATTGTGGCTCCTGAAAATCTTTTAGTTTGCATTGGATGGATTTTCTTCAGTTGTCCTACATGTTTCCGATAGACTCTTGTTTCACCTTGAGTTATGCACTACTCCATGAGCCATATGGACTAAGTTCAAGGATATTTTTGGGAAAGTTAATGAGTTTCGAGCAATACAACTAGAGATAAAGTTGACCACATTGTGCCTAATTTATTTACCACAATTGAGGACTTTCTGGAGAAGTTCAAATCTCTCATATATTTATATTAAAAGGTTGTTGTAATGATAGATCTGACAAAGAGTGTGTCTACTTGATTTTGGCTAAGCTTCAAGGACCTTTCTAGGTCTTCGCTTCTACATTTTATGCCTCCATGGATTCTTTGGGTATAACCTTCACTTTTTCCTCCTTTGTGGTCTTTTGTGAGCAGTTGACATGGGAGCAGGCTTTGTTGACTTAACATGATTTACTTTCAGGCTCCTCCTCCTAGGCTTTGGTTATGAAAACAAAATAAGTTAAATCCTCAGACATAGTCTTCATTGGCCAATGATAGTCCCTCCAAGCCCCCTCAGTATAAGTTAGATTTGAAGTTGAAATTAACTCCACCACCTACTAATTCTTCTAAGTCTGGTGAGTCTTCCTCCAAGACAAAGAATAAGAAGGAATATGCTGAGCCTTGCAGTTTTTTGTGGAAAAGAGGGACATCCTATCACCAAATATTGGAAGAGACTAGAGGCTTTAGAGTATGCCATACAACAACATCACATTTTAGCTCCTCAACCTTCTTCCTCAAACAAAGGCAAAGGTCAAGCTCTTTTCGTATGAGCCTTGTCAATAGATGCTACTTGGATACTTGATTATGGTGCTTCTCATCATAGGACACACTCTCAAGATCTCTTTGATTCTCTTTTAGATTGTAGCACTACATAGATTGTGGTGGGGGATTCTACTCAGCTTTTAATTGTTGGTTCAGGCCTTGTTCAGCTTGAGGATGGTTTTCTTTAGGATGTGCTGGTTGTGCCTGACATCTCCAACAACCTTCTCTCATCATACCAGATTTATCATTCTGGGGTAGGAAAGACAATTGAGTTCACACCACATTGATGTAATTATCAGAGATCTCCATGATCCAGAAGTTATTGTGGCTACTAGGAGTGTTGATCCTAAATCTCAATTATACCACTTTTATGGTTTTGAGAGTCTAACTCTTATTGGTTATTCCTTCATAGCTCATGCATATTCAGTGAGTAAGCTTTCATATGAACATTTTGGTCATATCAGATATAGGTATCTACAACAAATTAACAGTCAGTCATTGGTGCTTGGCGTACCTTAGATTTCTTGCACTAATGGTGTTTGCCAATATTGTGTGCTTGGTAAGCATCACAAGGTTTCTTTTCCTTCAGGTAGAGCCCACTGTGCTATGACACCCTTGGAGTTAGTTCATAGTGACCTCATGTCCTTTTGGACTTCATCTTTTTTAAGGGCCAAGTATATGCTCACATTCACTAATGACTTATCCAAGCATACATGGGTGCACATCTGAAGTATAAGAGTAATGCCTTTGATTTATTTAGGAGGTATAAGTCATTTATGGAGAAGAAGTCCAATATTTCTATTAGATGGATACACATAGATAATGAGTGGATTATGTCAATTAAGCATTCAAATACTTTAGTACTGAGCACACCATCCTTCATTAGCTTTTAATGTTGTAGCATGATGGTCTCTACTCAAAGGAAAATAATGCTTGTGATGCTTACCTAGTACATAACCTCAACAAAAACCACCAGTTTAAGAAATCTGAGGTAGACCAAGCACCAATTATTGAGTGCTCATCTATTGTAGATACCTATAGTTGATATGACCAAAACTTTCATGCCAAAGCTTACTCACCAAATCTGCATGAGCTACAAAGTAAGAACCAACATGAGCTAGAATCTCAAAACCATCAAAGAAGTCTAACCAAGATGTATGATCAACACTCCTAGTAGCCACAACAAATTCTAGATCATGGAGGTCTCTGATACCATGTTGAATTTTGCAACACAAGCTTGCAAGATTAAACAACAAACAAAAACACCTTCTACAAATGAGAGCTGCACAAATTAATGCCATATTACTCAAAAGCAAAGAATACAAAATGAGTTACAATTGTACAGTGAGGTTCTTATAAAGAAATCATAGAGCTAAATCTAGGAGAACTGAAGTGAAAGCATGAGGAGGAAAATAAAGCTCAACTCTAGCTAAACTAGATGCATAAAAGATAAACCAGGTGCACAACTAA
Source organism: Cryptomeria japonica (assembly GCF_030272615.1). NCBI lineage: Eukaryota > Viridiplantae > Streptophyta > Pinopsida > Cupressales > Cupressaceae > Cryptomeria > Cryptomeria japonica. The sequence continues at coordinate 859,482,108 of NC_081409.1, forward strand.
AATAAGCACTCCTAAGTGAACTTAAGAAAAAAAACATAACTAGTTGTAAAAAGGAAACTAATCGCTAAATATGCTCTAATAGACATGACCTATAAGTTTCTAGTTAAAGTAGGTCCAAATCTAAGGGTCAACACCCCAAGTATTTTTATGACCCAAAACTCATAGAAAAACTAGGCCTTGAATTCAAAATTTTGGAAACAAGATCTTGTTCTAGAAACAGGATCTCGTTTCCCTTTCTAAAAATTATAAGAGTTGAAAAGGAAACGAGATACCATTTAGGATCTATTTCAAAAAAATAAATTATTTGTTTGATTTTTGACTAAAAACAACTTACTAGTGTTTTACTACAACTTTGCATGTTGTATTGTATGGTCGACATCAAGTTATTCTACAAATTTTTAATGATTATTATCTTATGCAAGCTCTTTAATTGTAATATTCTATTTAGTTTTGGTAGGATTCAACTATTGCAACAATTTTGAAGTGGAATAATGCATATCATGAGTCATTTTTAAGAGGAATGGAAAAGGATTTTTATTATTCAAATTCATTTGTACTTCAAAAATTGGTAATCATGGGATCAAAACAATGTCAAAAGAGGAAAGAAAGGAGGGTCATGACCCTTGAAGAAATTGAAGCAAATACAGAGACAAAGGTAAAATGACAAAAATATACAAGAATGGGGATTTGAGAAATAAATAGCATTGAAACATTTGGTTCCATGACTATTGAAGAGAAAAGCATTGAAGAGACCATGGGGGATGGGATGGACGTAGATGATGCAAATACACAACATGTGAATACGAAAGATAATACAATTATACAACAAATTCCAATTTTTTTTTCAAATCCACCTTTCAATGATATAGAGAATGGGACATAGGCATGAATCCAAGTACTTCTTCAAATCCATGACCTTTGAATGATATGAAAAATGCTATTGTAGATGATATTCATGTTGCCAATTTAAAAGAAGCTAGATACACCAATGTTGAGATCAATTCTATTCCTTATAGAAACCAAAAGTAGAAATGAAATCCCTTGTGTTGGTGAAAATGAAAATCCTTACAGTGTTGTTGAAAAGAATATCCTTGCGTTATTGAAAATAAAAAATGTTTTGGTGAAAATTGAAAGTAATATTTTGCATAATCTTCCTTGTAAGATTTCTTAGAGACAAATAAGAACCTATGCCAATAGATTATACCAATTTTTTTTATTAAAACAAAACCTATATTTCAATGTCAACTAATGATGCAATTGATAAGAATGTGTAAAATTAGAAAAAGTAATGAAAATGTTAGGCATGCTTGTAAAACAAAAAAAGAAGAAATGAATCAATTAAACATTCTATATCTACTATTGCAAGTGCCATTGAGGCTATTGGAGAAAAGAGTTAATATAAAAATAAGAATGCGGCATGACTAGCTATAACAAGTACTATAGTGAATAAAATAGCTTTGGTTAAAAGAATGTTAAGCAACATTAGTAGAATTATAAACATACATCCTAAAACATTGGTAAGAGTAGCAAAGCAAAGAGAAAGTATTGAAAATGATCTAGTTAGTCAATGTTGGAGTTTGAGTGGTTGACTCCCAAGGTCTGACACGAAATTGAATATTGAAATTAAATATTTGGTTGAAAATTTTTGGTATGATAATATGAGGGTATAATTATTTGTTTTGAAATTAAGAGTGGGGTCCAAAATTCATGATTCTCATCCAAAACACCTATTAGACACAACTCAAACATAATTTTATAAATTTTTTTAGACGATTTAGTGTTACCTGGAATATTACCATAAGTCAAAGATCATTTGAAAAACGTAAACCTTGGTATGTCAAAATTAATAAGTAATGAACCTCTTATTGTTGTATAGTGCAAGTGAAATTTCATTATTATTATGATACATTTTTATATATGTATTGTACTTTACATACTAAAATGATTATGCAAGAATGTGATATTAATATGCCACCTCAAACAATCAAGGAGTTTACAATAGATTTGTTTTGTGAAATATCTAATGTTGAATTATTTTATTTAAGTTCATATATTTTTGGACAATGTACTAGTTTTGGCAACAATTAGTGGATGTTAAAGGATTTAAAAATGTTGAGTACTCTTTAAAGGATAGAAAACTAAAAAGTGGATGTTAAAGGATTTAAGAATGTTGAGTACTCTTTAAAGGATAGAAAACTATAAAGTGTAATAATTTGATCATAGAAAAAATTACTGTACATGCATTCATATCAGAATTTAAGAGTAAGATTGTACCAAAATATTCAAAACACTCTCAATACACTTGATGGCTTGATGGAAAATTTCAAACATGTCAAAAATACATTTCCAATTGGAACTATACTATTAGTGGTTGAATTTGTAGAAAACTATACTCTTTCTCAATATTAGAATTTGAAGGTTGCTATATTTGTTCATATTGTATTGAGATATGCAAATGATAGTAGAAAGGATGATTACCATTTCTATTTGACTAATAAATGGTTACACTCATTAGAGTTTGTTCAATATTGTTTCAATATATTTTATAAAATTTACGAGAGAAATCCAAATGATAAAATATCTCATATGGCCAGATAATTGTATGGGATAATTCAAGAAATCTCAAATATTTTATTGGATAAATAAGGCTCACAAGGAAAATGTGTGTGTGTGTGTGTGTGTGTGTGAGAGAGAGAGAGAGAGAGAGAGAGAGAGAGAGAGAGAGAGAGAGAGAGAGAGAGAGAGAGAGAGAGAGAGAGAGAGAGAATATGTATTTAGAGTCCATGAAATATTGAAACATATATATCTAGTCCATGTGTGAAATGTACTCAAAAGTATTTATCAAGTCCATGTGAAACATAATAAAGCATGAATATACATGACATTTAACTCCTATCATCTAGAAAATAAAGAGAACTCTTCAATCCATGTGAACTAGGTCGATCTAAATCACTCTTGTACAAGAGAATGAAACTTGAAATCAGATTTAAAAGAATTTAATTCATTTAATTTATAAAATTATGAAGATTGCCATATAAGGTTGGTTATCTCCTCCCACATCTTGTTCAAAATGTCCTTCTATACATGCTATGACCAAAATGGGACCTATCTCATGCTATAGAAGAAAAAGAAACAAACATGTATGGATATTCAATTTAAATTTACTTTAACTCATTTAAATGTATAATAATTAATTTTAAATATAAACAAATTTTAAATTATCATTGATTGTTTCTCATCTCCCCCCATAGTCTACATCACAACATTAGGACCAAAAGTATCACCAAATAGATCTTAGAGGGTCAAATAAAGCACATGTGTACAAATTAGGTTGAAAGATACATATTTAAGTTCCAATTTTGTTAATTAATTTAAAACACCTACAAAATATAGACACACAAAAAATTTAAACCTGAAATGTTATCGAGGACTCCTAAAATTAAACAGGATCAATAGGGTGCGTGATACCAATCCTTATGGTGGTATCAACCTATAGACATATATTTAATAAGTACAATGTATGTTTGATAGTGAATTTAAGACAAATTTCTAAGTATATTTTTTTTAATAGTGTATATACAATGAGTCACTCATGAATAACAACCAACAATGGAGGAGCACTTGTCACACCCTTCAATGGTTAATCTAAAGTGGAAGTCAGATGACCTCCTTGTACTAGCATAAATATTTAACACATATTCAAGATTAAATTACAAATTAAGCAAGTTTAAATTATTTATTATATTTAAAAAATCAATCAAAATATCTCGAAAGGTGTGTCGATTTGCACAATTGTTGACATGAAACAAAATCTATCGAATTTAAATTTGGATGCATTAGAGGCCATCATCTACACTGAACAATTTGATTGTTACAATATATGTTAAATACTACAATTTTTGATATATATACATTAAAAAATACATTCTTAAAATATATATAATGTTGGAAAATGCACACTCCAATGAGAAATTGTAGGTGATTGAAGGTATTGTCATTGATGGCAACCTTACAATCTTATGACATCGGCAAGCACCGACACCGACAGGAACCGACACTAGCAGACTCTACACCAGTATACAGTTCACCGACAACAAAAAGATTGATTACCGGCACCCTAAGCCGACATGATTTTGTTTATTACTTAATGTATTTAATTGTAATATCTTTTGTAAGCCGACATGGCATATTGTAAATAAGACTCATATAAGTATGAGATCTTGTAGGATATTTTGGTAAGGGAAAAAAAAGGACATGGTAGATAGATATGATGAGCGAATATTGATGTAAAGTTTATGATTATTGAAAGAGCTTAAACCGATACTAAATCTGGCATAGAAGATGTTTTTTGTAGTAGTTTTCTATAATCCACTTTTGTAAGTTAGTGAGACTTCCTTTGTAATTGAGCAGTGAGCCTTCCTGCATGTGCAGGCACCATCTTTTGTAGTAATATTCACTTATTGGCCAGTGAGCAAATATTGTGGGTCACAAATCCCACCAAGGTTTTTCCCACATCGGGTTTCCTCGTTAAAAATATTGTGTTATGGTGTGCTTTCTATGTTGTGTTTACTATTCTTATTTACTGCATTAATTCTTGTTTACTGGTACACTGTTTTGAAATGCAATTCATTTAATAAGTTTAGAAAATCCATTAACTGGTTAGATACTAATTCACCCCCCCTCTTAGTATCTTTGGGAATCCTAACAATCGGTATCAGAACCTGGTCCTCTATTTTCAAAAGCCTAACAGCTTGAGGAAGATTCTGACACCGGTAGAGATGGAAAACTTGAGAAAACAATTGGAAACAACTCTTTCAGATTATCATGCAGAAAAGTTGAAGAATATGAAACTTGAAGATGATCTAAAGACTGCATAGGAAATCATTCAAGGACTTCAGGAAAATCTCACTATTGCTAGAAATAAAAGAAGAGAACTTTATGAGAAGATGCAAAGTGATGATGGTGAAAAAGAAACTCTTAATGATCTTGTGAACAAATTGAGACAAGAAAACAACAATATGAGGAATGAGATGCAAGATATGACTATGAGGTTTTGTAAAGACATTGAAGATAGAAAGAAGAATGAAGATGACTTGGTTAGAAGACTAAATGATGCTGGAAATGAAAACACAAGACTCAGTCATGAAAATGATATGTTGAAGACAAATTTGATGCATACACAAAATGATAGAACTAAACTCACAAGACAGAAAGGAATCTTGGAGAATGAGTTGGCTACTACAAATCAACACAAGGAGAAATTCAAGAAAAATTCACAGGAACTTGATACCATATTGAAAAATCAAAAACCTAATGGAGATACAAATGGACTTGGCTTTGAAGTTGGTGAAATCTCTGGTACTGCAAACAATCATGATCATAGTAAACCGGTAAGACAACCTAATGCTTACAAATTCAATAGAAAATGCTTTAATTGTAACAAGTATGGTCATAGAGCAAATCAGTGTAGATCTAGAAACTATCAGAACACCAATGCACCCATCGGTCAATGTTCTAAATCCAAAAAAATTGGTCATAATTCAGAAAATTGCAAAATGACTGTAAGATGTTATGTTTGTGGAAGATTTGGACACTTATCTAATCAATGCAAAACACATATCGGCATAGGATATGGAAAAGCTATTCAGAAAAACAATGTGACTTGTTATGGTTGTAACAAGATTGGACATATTGCAAAATTTTGTAGAAGTAAGGCATCACCGACAAATAACAAAGGACCCAGTTTGAAAGGCAAAGAGAAGGTTGAAGAGGTAAAACAAGAATTTTCAAAAAAATGGATTAGAAAGTTAGATCAAAATGTTAATGAAGCTATTCCTTCACTGGTAGAACAAAGTATCACTCCACCAACAAGAGATTCTTCATCTTACTGAAAAGAAACCCTTTTGGGGGTATGGAAAAAAATTGAAACACATGCTAATTTACCCTTGGTTGATGGTGAGAAGTTGAATTACTTCTTTACCGGTAGATGTGTTAAGTTTTACTTAACCGACATACATTAAATGTGGTAGTTGAAGGAAATGACATTATAGAGCAAGTGCTTTTGGCTCTTTTTCATTCACCGAGCATTCAAACTTCCTTAGAGTGTGAAAATCTCAAGCGAAGGCATCCACATCGAAAAGTGAAGCAAATCATCCAAGCACTCATACCTAAAGGCAAATTAAGGTATTTATAACAATGGCTTCCTCCTATGCACCTGAATTCATTGCAAACCCTACTGTAATTGAAATTATTAAGCGCCCTAGGCCCGTATTTAAAATTATTCCCGAAAAAGCGAAGAAAGATGATATCCTAGGAGCATTTTCAAAAATATCCAAAGGAGTTGTATATGCTGAGGATCCTAGAATTTACATACATTGTCATATTGAAGAACTAGAAGTTGAAAAGATAATGAACATGTATAGCACAGTAATTTGTGATGTTAATGGAAATGTGAAACCGGAACATAAGATAGTTGAAACCCTAGGTTTTGTGGAGATTCTTAGTATCCCCGATTTTCCAAAGGATGTTATAAGGATTGTGTTAAGCAAAGTTCATGGGGAGTTCTTTTGGTTGGATTCCATTCATAAGATAACAAAAGAAGCAATTAGGGCAGTGACAGGCTTACCTTTCATCGGTAGCAGGCCTGATAAGACTAAAAAGGTTCCAAATGACACTGTAATGACCCTAACCGGTGCAACCTATGATAAAAGATCCTTGAGAGTAAATGATGTAAAGGATATCAATGGAAAATTCATTAGCATGATTCTTGGATACAAGGCTACACATGCCAACAGATTAAACTTTGTTTCTAGCTTATGTATCAAAAGTGCCTATGACATGGTAAACAACAATACAAAGATTGACATATGCGAATGGTTAAAAGATGAGCTTATAGACAGTCTGAAGAAAATCAAAGGGGATAAGAAAGGGACATTCAAATTTGGCAATTTACTTGTATGCTTATTGCTATATATCACCAAGGAAGTTCTCGGTATTGGTAGAAAGGATTTTGGATTTGACATACCGGTAGGAAAACAACTTCTGGATATTCTAAACAACATGGGAGATGATAGAGAGAAGAACATAAATGAACATTTTCAAGCACTAAAGGCTAGGATGAAAACCAAGATAAGGCTATCTCAAGCTATAGTTGACAAATATCAAAAGGAGATATGCTTTGTAATAAAGAAAGACGAAATCTGGATGGAGGCAGTAGTCCCGAGGACAGTTTGGGTTACATAGATGGGATATGAGGCAGATGAAAACATAATTGAAACTTATGCAAAAGCCCTTCTAGAAGCCCCCAAAGAACCAACAAAAAAAGTATTTGGAAATGTGGAAACAATTGAAAGCAAAATTCAATCACAGAAAAGAATAAAGAAAACTGAACAGACAGTTAGAAAGGGAACAAGGCAGGCAAAAGCAATCAAAGAAGATATATTGAATAAAACTGGTATTAAGGAGAGTGACTTGGAAGGATTACAACTGGAAGCACATCTTTCACCGGTTGCTACCTCCTCTGATAGTGAAATACCGACAGAGTTCAAAAGGGTAGAAAGAAAAAGAAAATCCTCACTGGTACCCTCTCCTGCACCCAAGAGAACAAGACAGAAACAATAGGAAGTTAGGCCTCTGACAAAGAACATGACACCAAGGAAGAAGAAAGAAAAACAAGATATCCCTCCACTTGACAATCTTCTACATGAGATAATGGAAGATGGTAACTTATCAAACATTAGCAAGTTGTATAATACATTTTCAAATGAGGAAAAAGAAAGCATAGAAAACAGTGTTATCCTACGCTTGGATATTTACAAGAAATTTTTGATTCAAGTTGTAGATGATTTACCCAATGACTTGTATAGAAGGTTAGAAGCAAGAAGAGTAGCAATTGTTGAATTGGATAAGAAAATGAAGATAGAGAAACTACTTGCAGTTCACCCAGTGAATTCAATAGAACAAATTGATGAGCTAACAAGTGAGGCAAACCAGATAGTATTTTCAATCGGTCACTGACATGTAGCATTAATGGCTGGTAGAGTTAATGAGATATCAGAAGAAACAATAGACAAGTGGGATATAGTCTTTGTTGAGAAGGAGAAACAAGAAGAGTTTAAATGACCAAAGACTTTTAAAGTCTACCAAAAGGACAAGGATAAGGGTAAAGGTAAGGTAGGTGGTCCTCCAAGCATAAAGATAATAGATAACTTGCCCCCACCTCCTTCTAATACTCCATCGGCACAAACTATTGATACAACACTGGTAAAAGAGAGTATGGAGACAACACATGAGGACACAAATCCTGATTCAGAGGTGTTGTATACAATGAATATTGACACACAGGAAGTCAACATTGTGGCGGATAAGGAAACAAGTGAGAAGAGTGATGTAGCAACTAAGCCACCGGTAGAAGACATTATAGTTGAGACAAATGTTGAGGACACAGTTGTTAATATTGAAATTGGGATAGAGCAACAAACTGAACAAGAAACTAACCCCCTGGATACAGGAAAGGTAGATACCACTGGTGTACATACTGATGTATCTACTAAGCAATCGGCAACTGTTGACACTAAAATTTTTGTTGAGATACAAATAGTAGACAATTCAGAGGTAAACATAGAGAAACCGGTAAAAACCTAGAGTCACAATCAGAGAAACCAGAAGTGGAAAGCTCTGAGAAGCAGACAAAGGTACACACTGAGAAATCAGAAGAGAAGAAGGATGAGGTAAAGGATCAGATAGAGACTGTGCCATCGGAATCAAATGAGAAACCAAAACCCTTGCTTGTAGAAATGAAGACTCAAACTGACCTACCAGAGGTCACCATAAGCAAAGAGGTTCCTCACACCGGTGGATTATAAATTGTTAAGGCAATTGGTCAATCATCTAGTTCTTCACTAACAGAATTCCAGCCAACCAATGTAACAGAGGTATTGCTTGATTCAATTAAGAAAATAACTGATTGCAATGCACTTGCATATAAGGCAATAGATGATACCATTCCAATTTTGAAGACGATTGCACCCAAGTGTAATATAGAAAATAAAGATTCTTTAAGCCAATTAGACACAATGTCTAAGTACATAACCGACAACCTACTAACAATTGATCAAATCAATGAGGATACTTTCAGAGATAAAATAAATAAAAAGAAGGAAAAATTGTTTGAGGAGATAGTAAAGAAGAGTAAGGAACATATTGATACATTATTACCAACACTAGGAAAGACAATTTTGGACTTCAAGAAATTGTACAGAGATACATGTAAGACCAACATTTTGACAAAGGATATAGATAAAGAGATCAACAAAGCTCAAAAGGAAATAAATGATATTGCTGATAATTTAATAGGTTCATCAGACTCCATATCGGTATTAGAATAGGAAATTGCAGGATTTGAAGAGAAAATTGAAAAACTTGAAAAAGATAAGGAAAGAATAAAGTTTAAGGCAAAGGAAATGAAATGGAGACTAGGTCCTAAACTAGATATCCTCATCTCTTTGAGAAAAGAGATTTCTGAGGCTCTTGTTCCAGGACTTAAGACACCGGAAGAGAAAATGCACATACTCACCGGTATAATCCAAAGGACTGAAGCAACACTAAAGGATAGTGAGAGGTTCTATAACAGCCTAAATTTTGCATTAGCGGATCTTTATCAGATTGTAACGCACCGGTTACAGGCATCTTGACATGAACTACACTCAATTGACATTAAATGACAGCCTTTGTCATTAATGCCAAAGGGGGAGTAGTAGAGGATGAGAAAAAGGAGTAAGGAGCACACAATTAATGTATGACAGAAGAAATCATCTGCTCAGGGGGAGCACACAATTTTGGAGCAGACAATTTTGGTAACACAGTTTTGGTAAGATTTTTGGACAACACTTTTTGGATACACCTTTTTTTGGATTTTTCTCATGAGAGTTGCCATCAATGCCAAAGGGGGAGATTGTTGGCAAATGCACACTCAAATGAGAAATTGTAGGTGATTGAAGGTATTGTCATTGATGGCAACCTTACAATCTTATGACACTAGCACCGACAGACTCTACACCAGCATACAGTTCACTGGCAGCAAAAAGCTTGATTACCGGCACCCTAAGCCGATAGGATTTTGTTTATTACTTAATGTATTTAATTGTAATATCTTTTGTAAGCCAACATGGCATATTGTAAATAAGGCTCATATAAGTATGAGATCTTGTAGGATCTTTTGGTAAGGGGAAAAAAAGGACATGGTAGATATATATGGTGAGCGAATATTGATGTAAGGTTTATGATTATTGCAAGAGCTTAAATCTGTACTAAATCTGGCATAGCAGATGCTTTTTGTGGCCGTACAACACTTTGGATTTCTATAATCCACTTTTGTAAGTTAGTGAGACTTCCTTTGTAATTGAGCAGTGAGCTCTAGGCAGTGAACCTTCCCGCATGTGTAGGCACCATCTTTTGTAGTAATATTCACTTATTGACTAGTGAGCGAATATTGTGGGTCACAAATCCCACTGAGCTTTTTCCCACACCGGGTTTCCTTGTTAAACATATTGTCTTATGGTGTGCTTTCTATGTTGTATTTACTGTTCTTATTTACTACATTAATTCTTGTTTACCGGTACACTGTTTTGAAATGCAATTCATTTAATAAGTTCAAAAAATCCATTAACCAATTAGATACTGATTCACTCCCCCCCTCATTATCTTTGGGAATCCTAACATATAAATCAACATACATATATAGACCTGTGTAGGATGATTTGTAGGATGATCATTGTTAGAGAATTTTAACAACTAGTTATGCTTTTTTTATTAAGTTCACGTAGTTGTGCTTTTAGTTGTTTAGGTTCTCTTGGTTGTGCATCTACTTTAGCTAGAGTTGAGTATTTTGAGCTTTGCAATCCTGCACTTTAGTTCCCCTAAATTCAACTTATGGCATCTTTGTGCTTTTTTTTATAAGCATGCCATTATGCAATCTTTGCTTTTGAGGAATATAACTTTGTTTTGTTGCTCTCACTTATGGAAGGTGTTCTTGTTTGTTGTTTGACTTGTAGGTGCTTGTGTTAAAAATTCAATATGGTATCATATCATATATTCATCAAACCCCTTCTCAATCTTTGAGGGTTTCTTTTCTCAAAAAAATTGCTTTTGTGTGGTTCTAAACTAGGGAATGTTCATGAAGATGATTTTTGGAGGTCATTAGAAAATATAGTCAGTTTTTAGGTGAATTGGACTTCACCACCGCATCCAAAGTGGCCAAAAAACTAAGGATTGCCTACTATTTTGCAAAAATAGAGTAGTGGAAATTTTGCATGTACTGATTTTTGTATGGATTTATATGGATCATACCAGTCATGCGCAAATCCAGTCAACCAGCCAATTTTTGTACCACCACAACACCACCTTTAGACCACTAGCACTCAACCTATTGGATTTAGCTCCCTGGTCAGCCATACAACTAGGGGCTTATGTTTTTAGCCCTTAGGGTGCATTTAGGGCAGATTGGAGCACTTTAATGAAATTAGTTATATCTTGCACATTTGGAATCCATTTTTTAACTTATATATACCATTGGAAAGCTAGTTCAAAGCACTACCCAACTCTATAGGTTGTTTTGTCTAATTTTTCTCTTGGTAACTTCTACAAGCCATTGAAGTTAGTCTTTGTTTTTTGTTCTTTCAGGGCCATAACTTGGGCAAATGGACTCTATTTTGGGTGAACCACATGTCATCAAAAAGCTCAGAGAGTCATCTATCCATATCTATAGGCATCTTTTAGAAATTTTACTCAGGTACTTAGTACTTTTAGTTGAAGCTCTTTCTTATTTTTAGGCTTCCTCATCATTTTGGTTGCATTAGGGTTTTTGTTTTCTTGTTGTCAGGGGAACCATTTATCTTTTTTAGATCTTCATCACACTTCAACCCTATGATAGATTCTGTTATTCATCTCATGCCTCATAATCATAATGCCTGAAAAGATCACATGACCATATTTCTCATGTCCAGGGGTTTGTGGTCTACTTTGGATGAGATCCAACCCAACTTGACCTGTCAATTTGAGGTTCTTCAACACAAAAACAAGATGGATGAGGTTATGGGATGTTGCAAGGTATATTCCCTTTGTATCCTTGTGTTATGTAGTACAACTCTTAGTTTTATAACATGGCTTAACCACCTCCTGTGGATTCATTAAGTCTTATGGTTGTATCAAGTATTAATAGGGCAATCTTTTGGTGCAACAAAAACTGCGTTTCTAACAAGTGGTATCAAATCTTCGGTCATAGGTTCAAACCCCTCACTTGCATTGGGGGATTGTTCCAAGGTTTTCACCCTTGTTCTCCTTGTGCTATGCAGTGTAGTTATTGACTTTTTGGCATGTCTTAAAACCTCCTATGGATTCATTAAGTCTCACAGTTGTATGAGGCATTAATAGGTTGATCTTCTGGTGCAATGAAAACTATGTTTCTAATATGGGATTGACTGTCATACATGTTTCTAGAAGTCTCATGTATCACCTTGAGTCTTGTAATAACTCTCAGGCCATGTGGACTAAGTTGAAGGACTGTTTTGGGTAAGTTAATGAGTTAAGTGCAATGCAGTTGAAGATGGAGTTGACCACATTCGTACTTGATTCTTTTCCTACTATTGAGGACTTTTTGGAAAAGTTCAAATCACTCAAATCTTTGTTGAAAGGTTGTGGAAAGGAGAAATATTACATACCTAATCTTCAAGGGCCTTTCTAGGTCTTTTCTTTTACATTTTAAGCCTCCATGGATGCTATGAGTACAACCTTCACGTTTCCTTCCTTTGAGGTCTTTTGTGAGCAGTTGACACAAGAGCAGGCTTTGTTGACTTGATGTGATTCACTTTCTAGCTCCTCTTCCTATGCCTTCATTGCATAGTCCTCTAAGGACAAGAAAAAGAAGAAGTTGAAGCCTAAGACATGATCGTTCATCAAGTAGTGAGGGTCCCTCCAAGCCCCCTGAGCAATCAGATCAAAAATCCAAATCTACACCACTACCTACTAATTCTTCTAAATCTATTGAGTCTTCCTCTAAGATGAACAAGAATAAATCGGCTGAGCCTTATAGTTTTTGTGGCAAGGAGGGACATTATGTCACTGGGTGTTGGAAGAGACTAGAGACTTTAGAGGAGGCCATGAAACATCATCATATTTTGGCCCTTAAGTCTTCTTCCTCACACATAGGCAAAGGTCAAGCACTTTTAGTATGAGCCTTGCACTCAATAGCTACTTGGATACTTGTTTCTAGTGCTTCTCACCATATGAAACACTCTTAGGGACTCATTGATTTTATTTCTAATTGAAACACTACACAGATTATAATGGGGGATTCCATTGAACTTTCACTTGTTGGTTTGGGCCTTATTCAACTTATCATTTTCTTCAAGATGTTCTTGTTGTTCCTAACATCTCTAACAACCTTCTCACATTGTATCAAATTAGTCATTCTATAATAAGGAATATAGTTGAGTTCACACCACATAATTTGATTAACAAAGACCTCCATGATCCTGATGTTATTGTATCTATAACTGACGAGAACTCAGTCATTGGTGCTTGGCCTACCTAAGATTTCTTGCACATTTATTGTTTGTTGAGGTTGTGTAATTGGTAAGCACCACCAAGATTGTTTTTCTTTAGGTAGAGTCCACTTTGCTAAGGCACCCTTGGAGTTAGTTCATAGTGAACTCATATCTTTTTCTACTCCATCTTTTCAAGGGCCAAGTATGTGCTTACATTCATTGATGACTTATCTAGGCATACATGGGTGTAATTTCTTAAGTATAAGATTGATGTCTTTCATTCCTTCAGGAGGTATAAGGAATTTGTGGAGAAGAAGTCTAGTCTTTCTTTACAGTGAATAGGCATAAATAATGGGATGGAGTATGTTAATCAAGCATTTCAAGGTTTTTTTGTTGAGCATGGCATCTACACCAGTTTGCGGTTCGTTATAGATAACAAAAAAATGGTGTTTCTGAGAGAAAGAATAGAACACTATGGGAGATGGCTAATTGCATGATTTAGTCTTGGGATATGGATGAGACACTTAATTATGCTAATAACATTCAAAATTATATGCCTCACAATTATATGCCTCACAAGGCATTGTAAAATTTGACTCCTGAGGAGGCTTTGTCCCATATCAAGCCTAACATATCTGTTAGGATTAATAACACTCCCAAAGATACTGAGACGAGGGGGGGGCGGTGAATCAAAATCTAACCGGTTAGCAGAATATTTAAACTAATTAAGAACTTTGCATCCCAAAATAGTGTACTGGTAAATAAGAATTAATGTAGTAAACAGGAACAATAAAGACAACATAGAAAACACACCATAACACAAGATGTTTAACGAGGAAACCTAGTGTGGGAAAAACCTTGGTGGGATTTGTGACCCACAATATTCACTCACTGGCCAATGAATAAATATTACTTACAATGAGGGGCCTGCACATGCAGGAAGGCCAATTGCCTAGAGCTCATTGCTCAATAAGAGTCACACTGATTACAAAAGTGGATTACGAAATCCAATACAATGTACTACTTCAAATCAGCATCAACTATGCCAGGTTTAGTACCAGTTTAAGCTTATTCTATAACCAAAACCTTTGTTGTCAACTATATCTCATTTTACAAAATATCATCTATATATTCTCTCCATATATATATGTTCTACACAAAATGACCTATAAGATCTCATACATATATATGAGTCTTTTACAATATGCCATGTCGACTTTACAAAAGATAATTACAATTAAATATAATAAACAAAAGTTTATTCCTTGTCAGTTGGGGTACTGGTATGCATTGTTGCCACTGTGGGTGAAGTGTCTACCGATGTATGTAGATGTCTATGCCAGTGCTGGTGCCTATCAGTGGCTTTACCAGATGAGTGCCAGAAGGTTGCCAAATGCTTTCCATCAATGACAACACCAACTATTCTCATAAGAGTGTATAATGCCAACAATCTCCCCCTTTGGCATTGATGGCAACACTCATGAGAAAAATCCAAAAACTGTTCCAAAAACCGATGTCCAAAAAGTTACCAAAAATATGTGCTCCCCCTGAGCAGATGATCTCCTGTAAATAATCATTTTTCTCTGTCCACTACTCCCCCTTTGATATCAATGACAAAGGCTGTCAAAACTTGTCAAATGAGTGCAAAAATTTCACCTCAAAATTTGTAACCGATTGGTTACAGTTTGAAATATGTCTGCCAAAACTAAGTTTAAACTCTGAATGAATTTGTTGTTGTCATTCAGAGTTTCCTCAGTCTATTGGATCGTGTCGATGAGATAATGCATGTGCTCTTCCGGTGATCTTTCTCCTTGAAGTAATGCCTTAGAGATCTCATTTCTCAGAGAGATAAGGTTATCCAACTTAGGAACAAGTTTATACTTAAGCTCTCTGGCATTAGCCTTAATCTTTGCCTTCTCTTTCTCAAATTTCTCCAATTTCTCCTCAAAACCTGCTATTTCCTGCTCAATAACTGATATAGGTTGGGATGAACCAATTATGTTATCAGCTATGTCATCTATTTCTTTCTTTACTCTGCTTATTTCCTTTTCTATGTCTTTTGTCAAAAGATGTGGTTTGCATGTTTCTCTGTACAACTCTTTATATTCCAATTGTAGTATTCAGTGCCGGTAATAGTGTATTTATGTGTTCTATGCACTTCTTTATTGTATCCTCAAAGAATTTATCCTTTTCCTTTTCAACTTTCTCTTTGAAGGTGTCCTCATTCATCTTATCAACTGCTGTTACATTGTCAGTAATGAATTTGGACATTGTGTCCAATTTACCTAAAGAATCCTTTACATGATCTATATTACATTTCGGTGCAATCAATTTAAGAATTGGTATTGTGTCATCAATTGCCTTGTAAGCCAATGTATTACAGTCAGTTATCTTCTTGATAGAGTCTAGGAGTACCTCTGTCACATTAGTAGGCTTGAATTCACTTGATGAAGTACTAGATGTCTGACCAACTACCTTAATTAGCGCTGTGCTTCCAACATTTGTAACCATTTTTCTTGTGTTAACCTTCGGTGGATCAGTCTGAGTTTGCATTTCAACCAGTAAAGGTTTGTCTGATAGTTTAGGTATCTCAGTGATTACCGGTTTCACTACCTCAATATGTACCTCTACCTTTGTAGGTTTCTCTATTGGTTTCTCTGTGTGCTCAGCTGCCGGTATCTCTGTCTCAGTAGGTTTCTCTATGTTAGCATCTATACCTTCAGTATTCATTCCAGTATCCAATGGTTTCTCAGTTTGTAATGTTTTCTCTGTTTGCTCTGTTTGGATCCCAACCTCTACAGTCTCTGTCGGTTGCTCAACAATGTTTCCATTGCCAGCAATATCATCCTTAACCTCTGTATTATCTTTATCCATAATAATTTTCACTTCCTGAGTGTCTACATTCATGGTGAAAAGAATTTCAGATTTAGGATTAGTGTTATCATGTGTTATACCTTCACTTTTAGTAACTGGTGGATCATCACTATGTACTGGTGCAATGTCCAAGGGTGGTGGCAAGTTGTCAGTTATCTTGATGTTCGATATTCCACCAACTTTACCTTTCCCTTTGTCCTTATCCTTCTGATAAACTTCGAATGTTTTCTTCGGCCTGTTCAATTCCTCTTGTTTTTCTTTTTCCACAAAAGATATCCCATTTATCAGTAGTCTCCTCTACAATCTAATTTAATCTACCTGCCATTAAACTCACTTGTCGGTGACCACTAGAAAAAATGGATCTGTTAGCCTCACAAATTATGTCATCAATCTCCTCTTTGGAGTTAACTAGATGTACAACTAGAAGTTTTTCAACTTTTAGTTTCTTGTCCAATTCCATCACTGCAATCCTCTTTGCATCTAATCCTCTATATAGTTCATTGGGCAAGTCATCGACAACTTCAATTAAAACTTTCTTGTATATATCTAGATGTAAGATTATACTGTTTTCAATGCTTTCCTTTTTTGAATCTTTGAATGTGTTACACAATTTTCTTACATTAGCCAGATTACCATCATCCGTTATTTCATTTAGCAAATTATCCAATGAGGGTATGACCAGTTTCTGTTTCTTCTTAGAAGTTAGTTTCTTAGCTGGTTGCCTTACTGCCTATTGTTTCTTCCTTAAGGTTCTTGTCCTTTTGGGTGGAGGAGAGGGTACCCGTGAAGGTTTTCTCTTCCTTTCAACTCTTTTGTATTCAACTGGTATCTCACTGTCAAAAGATGTGCCAACTGGTGAAATGTGTACCTCTGGTTGCAGTCCTTCTAGCTCACTAGCCGATATACCAGTAATGTTCATAATATTTTCTTTGATTTCCTTTACCTGCTTTGATGCATCTCTTATGTATTTGTCTCTTTTCTTCCTTTGCTTCATTGTTTTCACATTACTTTCAATTGTTTCTGCACTACCAAAAACTTCTTCTGTTGCTTCTCTATGTGCATCTAACAAAGCTTTTGCATAGGTCTCAATAATGTTGAGATCTACCTCATAACCCATTTTAGTTACCCATATAGTTCTAGGAAGTGCAAATTCCATCCATGTCTCATCCCTTTTAATTACAAAATAGATTTCTTTATCATATTTATCCACTACACTCTACGGCAGTCTTTCTCTAGTTTTCATTTTGGCTTGAAAAGCTTTGAAATATTCAATTATATTGCTATCTTTTGCAGTTCCCATGTCGGTAAAAGCTTCCTATAATTGTTTTCCTACCAGTATGTAATATCCAAAGTCTTTCTGTCCTATACTAAGGATCTCCTTTGTGAAATACAATATTAAGCATACTAAGAGATTACCCAAACGAAATGTCCCTTTCTTATCACCTTTAATCTTTTTAAAATTATCAATGAGTTCATCCCTCAGCCATTCACACACATCTATTTTTGCATTGTTGTTCACCATTTCATAAGCACTATTAATGCAAAGACTAGAAATTGAATTAAGTCTGTTTGCATGAGTAGTCTTGTAACCTAAAACCATACTTATGAATCTCACATTGATGTCCTTGATGTCATTTACTCTTAGTGATCTACTCTCAGATGTTGCTCTGGTTAGGGTCATGACTTTGTTGTTAGGGACTTTCTTTGTCTTATCTGGTCTGTTGCTGGTTGAGGGTAAACCTGTTACTACCCTAATTGCTTGCCAGGTGAATTTGCAGACAGAGTCTAACCATAGAAATTCTCCATGTGCCCTACTTAGGATAATTCTCACTACTTCTTCCATAAATTTAGGGATATTCAATATCTCAACAAAACCTAGAGTCTCCATAATCTTGTGCTTGGGTTTAATAGTGCCATTTTCATCACAAATTACAGTTCTAAACATTTTTAACAATTCCTCATAACCTAATTCTTCAATGTTGCAATGAATATAAATCCTAGGTTCTTCAACATAAGCTACACCTTTAGGAATCTTTGAAAATGCTCCTATGGAATCATCTTGCTTAGCTACTTCAGGAATAATTTTGAACGCGGGCCTAGGGCGTTTTACGTTTTCCACAATAGTAGGGTTTGCAATAAATTTGGGAGCAGAAGAAGAAGCCATTTGAAAAATACCTTTAGCTACCTAATAATGTTTGAATGCTTGAAAGAAATTGCTTCACACCTTTGCCTTGAATTCCTTTGCTCAGATTTCATGCTCTCTGCTAATTTGAATGCTCAGTGAGTCAAAAATGAGGGAAAAATGATGATTTATAATGAAATTTCTTTCAACAACCGCATTAAATGCTTGTCAGTTAAGTGAAAACTTAACACATCTGCCGGTAAAGAAGAAATCTATCTTCTCACCATCAACCGAGGGTAATCTGCATGATATTCAATTTTTTGCATTACCCCCAAAGGGTTACTTCTCAGTTGGATGAAGAATCTCCTACCAGTGGAGTAATACTCTGTTCTACCAGTGAAGAAATAGTTTTTCATTTCCAGCATCATTGAGTCTCCTAGTCAAGTCATCTTCATTCTTCTTTTTATCTTCATTGTCTTTACAAAACCTCATAGTCATATCTTGCATTTCATTTTTGATATTACTGTTTTATTGTCTCAACTTATTCACAAGTTCATTAAGAGTTTCCTTTTCATCATTATCATTCTGCATCTTCTCATGAAGTTCTTTTCTTTTATTTCGAGCTATAGTAAGATTCTCCTAAAGTCCTTGAATGAATTTTTTTTCTTTCCTTACATCATCTTCAAGTTTGATATTCTTCAACTTCTCTGCATCATAGTCTACAAGAGCTCCTTCCAATTGTTTTCTTAAGTTCTCCATCTGTACTGGTGTCAGAATCTTCCTCAAGCTGTTAGGATTTTGAAAATAGAGGACTAGGCTCTGATACCAATTGTTAGGATTAATGACAGTCCCAAAGATACTGAGAGGGGGGGGGGTGAATCAGTATCTAAGCGGTTAGCAAAATATTTAAACTTACTAAGAACTTTGCATCCCCACATAGTGTACTGGTAAATAAGAATTAATGCAGTAAATAGGAACAATAAAGACAACATAGAAAACACACCATAACACAAGATGTTTAACGAGGAAACCCGGTGTGGGAAAAATCTCAGTGGGATTTGTGACCCACAATATTCACTCACTGGCCAATGAATAAATATTACTTACAATGAGGGGCCTGCACATACAGGAAGGCCAACTGCCTAGAGCTCACTGCTCAATAAGAGTCACACTGACTACAAAAGTGGATTATGAAATCCAAGACAATGTACTACTTCAAATCAGCATCAACTATGCCAGGTTCAATACCGGTTAAAGCTCATTCTATAACCAAAACCTTTGTTGTCAAATATATCTCCTTTTACAAAATGTCATCTATATATTCTCTCTCTACATATTTTCTACACAAAATGATCTATAAGATCTCATACATATATATAAGTCTTTTACAATATGCCATGTCGGCTTTACAAAAGATAATTACAATTAAATATAATAAATAAAATTTTATTCCCTATCGACTGGGGTGCTGGTATGCATTGTTTCCACTGCGGGTGAAGTGTCTGTCGATGTATGTAGATGTCTATGCCAGTGCCGGTGCCTGCCGGTGGCTTTACCAGATGAGTGCCAGAAGGTTTCCAGATGGTTTCCATCAATGACAACACTAACTATTCTCATAAGAGTGTAGAATGCCAACAATATCTTCATGTTGAGTTTTTGGGAGTGAGGCTTGGGCATTTATTCTAGATACACAAAGGAAATCCATGTGGAGAAAGATCCAACCATTGATCTTTGTTGGCTATTGTGAGGATTATAAGGCATACAAGTTGTTTGATCCTGTTTCTAGAGAGGTTTTGTTTTAGCGAGATGTCCAGTTTGATGAGTGTTTTCCTCTAATGGATTATCCATCACCAACTTATCTATCACTTCCTACTCCTTATTTACAATGCCAACAAAAGATAATTACAATTAAATATAATAAACACAAGTTTATTACTTGTCGGCTGGCATGCCGATATGCATTGTTGCCGCTGCCGTTGAAGTGTCTATCGGTGTATGTAGATGTCTATGTCGGTGGCTTTACCATATGAGTGCCATAAGGTTTCCAAATGGTTGCCATCAATAACAACACCAACTATTCTCATAAGAGTGTAGAATGCCAACAATATCTTCATGTCGAGTTTTTGGGAGTGAGGCTTGGGCATTTATTCTAGATACACAAAGGAAATCCATGGGGAGAAAGATCCAACCATTGATCTTTGTTGGCTATTGTGAGGATTATAAGGCATACAAGTTGTTTGATCCTATTTCTAGAGAGGTTTTGTTTTAGCGAGATGTCCAGTTTGATGAGTGTTTTCCTCTAATGGATTATCCATCACCAACTTCTCTATCACTTCCTACTCCTTATTTATCTCTTGAATATTATTTGTCTAATGAGGATGAGAAAGTTGTTCTAATTGTTGAGTCCCCACCACCTCCACCATCACTTCCTAGGTGGCTCATCACACAGCTGATTTCGTTGGAGATTGGGGAGATGAACCTTCAGATTCTCATCGCACTCATTCACAAATGAGTATTCTTCACTAATGAATAATCACACCTGGGATCTTGTTCCTCTTCTTAAGGGAAGAAAGTTGGTGTACTGCAAGTGGGTGTATCATACCAAGTATGTTGTAGATAGTTCTATTTGTTAAATTCTGTGAGAAGCAAGAATTGAGCCAGGATCTGATGTCGGTCATAGATCACATGCAACTCCAAGCAACGGATGATCGAAGATCAAAATAGTTGAATGAAGATAAATCTGATATGAGAGAAAAATAGAGATAAAAAAGAGAATTTAGAGAAGACTCTCACCGAGCTATCACTTCACTTGTGAAGGTGAGAGTATATTGCTTATTATATAGAAAAATAATAGCATATACAACCAAGAGGTGCATTAACTCCCACCTCCATAAAAAGTGGGAGGTTTTACCTACTACCCCATAAAAGGTGGGAGGTTTTTACCTACTTGGTAAATGCCAAAACATGTGGCATAACCTCCTTACATGAAAACAAAAAAGGAGTTATAAGAGGTGGCACATAAGGCCAAAAGAGGGTGAGAAACCCAACTACCCCATAACCCACTTAGGAAATGACAAAATAGTGGTTATAAGAGGTGGCACAACAAGCCAAAAGAGGGTGTGTAACTCAACTACCCATGTGAGGTGGAGAGTTACACATGTAGCTAATGTATTCTGCCACGTGTCCTCATATTAACCACACCTAATAACCTAAGCAAGCTTAATAATATATGTGTAGGAAAAATAAATACCCCCTAACATAAGGAAAATAAAAAAACCTACACTAACACCCCCCCTTAAGCGTAGCTTAGGTGGGTGAAAAGATGGGTCCCGACAAATGAGGCCATGTTAGGTACCCATGTACATAAATATCCCCCCCAAAAGAAGAAGCCCCCCATAAGAGGAATAGACCCCCCCTAAATAGAGAGAGAAAGAATGAAGGACTAAGAAGCCCCTCCTGAAGTAGACACCTTTTGCATCCCAAGCAAAGATCGCAAATGAAGGAACTTGCTTTCAGTGAAAGGTTTAGTGAAGATGTCCGCAGTTTGCTCCGATGTAGAACAATACTTAAGATCAATGATGCCTTCCTGAATGAGCTCCCGAATATAGTGCATGTGTATCTCAATGTGTTTCGTCCTCTGATGATGAACTGGATTTTTTGAGATCTGTATAGCACTCTGATTATCACAAAAGATGATGGTAGGCTTTCTGACTGGAATACCAAACTCAGTAAGAATATTTTGAAGCCAAATAGCCTCAGTGGTGGCATTGACTGCCCCCCGATACTCGGCCTCTGTCGATGAAAGAGCAATTGCAGACTGCTTCTTGCTCGACCAACAAACTGGACCAGAACCAAGTGAGAAGCAATACCCAGAAGTAGACTTGCAATCCTAAGAATCACCTGCCCAATCTGAATCTGTATATCCGACCAAGTCAATATCCACACTTGCTACATACTGAATTCCATAATTGTGAGTACCCTGAATGTAGTGGAGGATCCGCTTAGCTGCTTTCCAATGCAACTCATGTGGCTCCTGCATGAATCTAGAGACCATGCCCACAGCATAAGAAATGTCGGGTCTCGTATGAGTCAAATAAATGAGGCTTCCAACAAGCTGTCGATATAAAGTGCCATCAACCAAGGGTGAAGAGCACTTAGCCTCAAGTTTGACCCCTGACAAAAATGGAGTAGGTGCAGGCTTACAATCAGCCATGTGAAATCTGGAGAGCATATCAAGTGCATACTTGGGTTGTCCAAGGAAGATTCCTGAAGATGATTGAGTGATCTCAATTCCCAAGAAGTAATGCAGAAGACCCAAGTCTGACATCAAAAATCTATCATGTAGAGCAATTTTCACTGCTTTGATGGTGGATGAGTGACTCCCTGTGAGTAACAAGTCATCAACATAGAGAACTAGAAATGTGAGAGTTTCATCCTGTTGCAGAATGTATACGTTTGGATCAGAATGGCACCGAGTGAAACCAACTGTCAGAAGAAATGAGTCCATCTTGGCATACCAAGCTCGAGGAGCCTGTTTAAGGCCATAGAGAGACTTTCAAAGTCGACACACAAGTGAAGGATCCTGAACAAACCCCTGTGGTTTCTCCATGTAGATTTCCTCCTGAAGGTCACCATGAAGAAATGCACTCTTCACATCCATCTGATGAACGTCCCAACGATGGGCTGCAGCTATAGCAAGAACAAGACGGATGGAATTCATCTTAGCAACTGGAGCAAAAGTCTCAGAGTAATCAACCCCTGGAACTTGGGAAAAACCTTTTGCTACCAAGCGAGCCTTATACTTATCAACTGACCCATCCGCTGCAAATTTTGTTCGATAGATCCACTTGCATCGAACAAGTTTCCTTCCCTTAGGAAGAGGAACTAAATCCCATGTGTGATTCCTTTCCAAGGAATTGAACTCTTCTTGCATTGCAGTATCCCACTTAGGAACACCTGAAGCTTCTCGAAAGGACTGTGGATCAGAAGCTGAAGCAATGAAGAGATGTGGAGCTTGCTGAAATTGTGACCTTGTTCTTCTAGTATCTAATGGATCACCAAGCCAATCTCCTGCTGACTCAAAAGTTTGTCGAGCCCAAAGAGGCACTGAGGCTGGAGAGTCTGGGGGAGAATCATCAGCCTCTGAATGATGACTATGAGAGGAATGTGAATCCTCATCATCACTGTCACCATCTGAAGTAGAGGAAGAAGACTCCTCATCAAGATTAGGAGGATTAAGATCCTCTGAAGAACTGTCATCATAATGCAATTTCTCCAATGTGATAGTGGATGGAGAAGTGGTATGAGAAGAACTAGAAGAACTCTCCTCAAAACGAACACTCCTCTCAATGAACAACTCATGAGTAGTGGGATGGAGAAGCCTATACCCTTTGACATCATCTGGATATCCAACAAATATGCAAGGCTTACTCTGCGGATCCATAGCATTGCGTTTTTCAGCTAGAATGTGGGCCCATGCAAGAGAACCAAACACTCTAAAGTGTTTAACTGTGGGTTTTCGACCAGTCCAAGCTTGAAAGGGAGTTACCCCCTTCACAGCTTTATGAGGAACTCGATTCTGGATGTAACACGCATAGTTGATGGCCTCTGCCCAATACTGAGGTGCCAAAGACTTGGAGTGAATCATACAATTAGCCATCTCCTTCAAGGACCTATTCTTTCATTCTGCTACACCATTTTGTTGAGGACTGTATGGAACTGTGTGCTGCATGTTGATACCTTCTGAAGCACAAAACTGTTCAAACTGATTATTAACATATTCACCCCCATTATCTGTACGCAGAATCTTGATGAACTTCCCAGATTGTTTCTCTGCAAAAGCTTTGAAATCTAGAAAATTTTCAAAGACTTCAGACTTTTGTTTGAGAAAGTAAACCCATGTATATCTGGAAAAGTCATCAATAAATGTCAAGACATATCTAGCCTTGCTGAAAGATGGTTGTGGAAATGGTCCTGCCAAGTCATTATGTACCAACTCCAATAGTTGTGTAGCTATCCGAGCTTTACCTTTATCATACTTCTCTGGATGCTTACCAAGAATGCACCCCTGGCAAACTCCATCAGAAAATCAAATAGAAGGCAACCCTGAAACCATTTCTTGTTGACTAAGTTGTTGCAAGTAACGGTAGTTCAAGTGGCCAAACCGTTGATGCCACAAACAACTCACCTCATCTGCATGAGTGAGTAAAACTGTCGAAGGAGAGTTAGGAACAAAGTGAGAAAACTGATATAATCTAGAATGATGATCTGCTTTTCCCACAGCAACAGTAGACCCATTATGCATTTCGCTGATTACCACTACATCTGGTGTGAACTCAACTCGCTTGCCAGAACCAGTGTGAGTGATCTGATAAATAGATAGGAGATTAGTTGATAAAGATGGAACACAAAGGACATCTTGAAATGTTCCTTCACCCACATCAACAGACCCTCTCCCATGCACTTCAACAGGAGTGTCATCACCCATTAGGATGGAAGGCATAGAACATGGCTCTAAAGATGTGAAATCATCTTCTGAAGAAGCCATGTGGTGTGAAGCACCTGAGTCAATTATCCAAGAATTTGGTTGTGAAGCAATAGCAACTAGGGCCTTACCCTTTCCTTTCCCCTTACTCTTATCTATGTCCTTAGAAGATCCTTCTGATGAACTCTGTTTGACTGAATCAGGAACCTTGATATTATTCTTTTCAAGAAGATTTGAAAGGTGATCAATTTGTTTCCTTAAACACTTATGTTCATCATGACCAGGCCTCTTACAATAAGAACACTTGACCTTTTCCTTCTTAGGTTGTTCACCTTTTGATAAAGAGGTCTCATTGTCTGCTTTTGAAGTAGGAGATTTCTGATCTTTCTTCTTCTCTCCTTGGTTCTTTTGTTTCTTATCTTGCTTACTAGACCCTTTCTGTTCTTTTATGCCTTGATTTACAACTAAGGCATGTGACTTAGAGGGCTTTATTGTACCCATTTGAACCAATTTGTCCTACTCCCTAGTGAGTTCTGCAGCAAAATCATCTAAAGAAGGCATTTTGAATGTGGTACCTAGGGCACATTTGGTAGCATAGAATGTAGAAACAAACACTGAATAGTTAGGACCAAGCTTAGAAAGAATACTCAAGATCAGTTGCTTATCATCTTTCTTAATTCCACACTGTTCCAACTACAATCTTATAGACTTAAGTTTAGTGAAGAAGTCTTGTATAGTATCAAAATTGGCTGGATTCAACCCTATGAGTTCATTCTCCAATTGATGACCTCTTAGTTCATCCTGCTTACCAAAGAGGTTTCCCAAAGTAGTCCATACTGCATTTGGTGTAGTAGCAGATTTAATGTGAAAAAGAAGGTCAGGAGAGACTGACATGCACAATGTACCAAAAGCTTCATCACATTTATTAAACCATTTAATCTTTTCTGTAGCATCTTGAGGTTCAGTTTCAAGTCCCACAGCAACACGATGATATCCATGTCTTTTCAGATATATTATCATCTTAGATTTCCATTCAAAGTAATTATATGGTGTTAAAAGTGGAACTGTAGATGCATCCATGATAGCAGAAAAGAAGATTGCAAAGAGTCAAGAAGAGTGCAAGAAAGAAGACACAAGAGACACACGCCTTTTCACTAGTCTTTGAAATCACCCCCCCCAAAATATTACAAGGTTGGCACTTTATAATTAGTGCATTTACAAGGATTTTATCAGATTACAATGCTTTCTAAGGCTTTAATGGCCAAAATAGAAAGTTTAAATACATATAAATTTAACACAAAATCTGAAAAAATTAGCCTTATAGCTGCTCAATGTATCTTAATACCTTTCCAACAACTATTCATTTTTGTAAAATAGAGTTGTGAGAAGAAAGATATGATCTATAGAAGGGAAAAAAACATGCAGCTAATTCAACCTGCAATATCTAAAAAAAGAAGGGTAGAATATTTCAATAAGACCTGCAATTATGAAGAGTGCTCATTTCCAGCTTTCTGTCAAGTACTCTGATTTTTTTACTGTGTTCTCCAAACTCTGAATTTGGTGAAATAAAAGTCACTTATGATTTTCACAAGCCTTCTGGACACTCTGGAAATGCTAAAGAAGCCTCCAATATTACCAAAAATGCTGCAATCACCCAGATCTCAAAGAACACATATATAAAACCAGATTTAACTAGAAGCTTATTTTCCTTTAA
This sequence comes from Cryptomeria japonica, assembly GCF_030272615.1. Classification (NCBI taxonomy): domain Eukaryota; kingdom Viridiplantae; phylum Streptophyta; class Pinopsida; order Cupressales; family Cupressaceae; genus Cryptomeria; species Cryptomeria japonica. The sequence goes on from NC_081409.1 coordinate 859,508,843, forward strand.
ACTGTTCTGATTCTCCAGATCACACGAAAATGCAAGAGAAGAGCATACTTGGTTTTTAAGAAAAATATTAGCTATCTAACAATCTCAAATCTCTCAAATAAATCAGAAAAGCAATGAGCTATACCAGACAACACGACTCTGATACCATGCTAAATTCTGTGAGAAGCAAGAATTGAGCCAGGATCTGATGTCGGTCATAGATCACATGCAACTCCAAGCAACGGATGATCGAAGATCAAAATAGCTGAATGAAGATAAATCTGATATGAGAGAAAAATAGAGATAAAGAAGAGAATTTAGAGAAGACTCTCACCGAGCTATCACTTCACTTGTGAAGGTGAGAGTATATTGCTTATTATATAGTAAAATAATAGCATATACAACCAAGAGGTGCATTAACTCCCACCTCCATAAAAAGTGGGAGGTTTTACCTACTACCCCATAAAAGGTGGGAGGTTTTTACCTACTTGGTAAATGCCAAAACATGTGGCATAACCTCCTTACATGAAAACAAAAAAGGAGTTATAAGAGGTGGCACATAAGGCCAAAAGAGGGTGAGAAACCCAACTACCCCATAACCCACTTAGGAAATGACAAAATAGTGGTTATGAGAGGTGGCACAACAAGCCAAAAGAGGGTGTGTAACTCAACTACCCATGTGAGGTGGAGAGTTACACATGTAGCTAATGTATTCCGCCACGTGTCCTCATATTAACCACACCTAATAACCTAAGCAAGCTTAATAATATATGTGTAGGAAAAATAAATACCCCCTAACATAAGGAAAATAAAAAAACCTACACTAACACTATTGATAAGTATAAGGATCATCTTGTTGCTAAGGGGTTTTCACAAGTTCAGGGCATTGATTTTTTAAGAGATTTTTTTTATGTTACAAAGATGGATTCTATTTTCCTTGTACTTTCTCTTGCTACTTCATAGGGATGGTTAGTATATTAGATATATGTGAAGAGTGCCTTCTTGTATGGTGATTTTCATGAGGATATCTATATCGAGCAACCACAAGGCTTTATGTAGGACTCTTCACTTGTTTGTAGGATTTGATGCTCATTTTATGGTCTCAAACAAGCCCCTTGGGCTTGGTATGAGAAGATGGATATATTTCTCCTATCTACTATTTTTCACATTTCCATTTTGATTCCATAGTTTACACTCAATGACAAGAGGGAGATATTTTGATATTGGTCTTGTATGTGGATGATTTGATTCTTACAAGTATTTATTCTTCCATGATTAAGAATATTTAGAGAGAATTGATGGAGAAATTCAACATGAAAGATCTTGGTCTTTTGCATTATTTCCTTAGTCTTCAGATGGGATTTCCATTTGTTAGGTGAAGTATGCTCTTTATATTCTTAAAATATTTTGGATGCTTGATTACAAGCCTACCTCTACACCATTTCAATTAGGTGGTGTGTTGTCTTCCAGTAGTTCTACTCATTTAGTTGATGTTACAATGTGCAGGTAGTTGGTTGGAAATCTTTTGTACATAACACACACTCATCCTAATATTTCCTTTAGGGTTGGTCTAGTCTCTTGTTTCTCTCAGACTCCACATGAGAGTCACTAGAGGGCTGCTAGATATATGTTGAGTTTTATTCAATGCACATTGTACTTTGGAGTTTATTATGCATCAAAAGACTCTAGGATTGTTAGCTTCACTCACTTAGATTGGCTTGGTAATGTTAATGATCAAAAGTCTAATTATATTTTTGTATGTTGTCTAGGTTATTGGACCATTGCATGGTCTTGCAAGAAGCAATCTATAATTGCATTATCATCTATTGAGGCTAAGTATCGAGCAATTTTTCTTGCTATCCAGGAGATTTTGTGGCTTCGTCAATTGTTGACAGAGTTTGGTTTTCCTCCTAATGTCCCCATTATTCTTTGGTGTGACAATTAGAGTGCCATTCACATTTCTCACTCTACCTGGTGGAGTATCATAGGACTAAGCACATTGAGATCCACATTTACTTCATTTGGAAATTGATTTAGGATGGTCTTCTCACCTTGGATTACATACCTACAAAGGTACAGGTTGTAGACATCTTCACTAAGCCCTTGGCATTCCTATGTTACCTTTAGTTGCAGTCAATGCTTAGGGTTAAGGAATTTCCTCGGGGGTCTTTCTGAGGTCTTCCTTCATCCTATTAGTTCATATTTTTTCATGTATTGCATCTCTTGCTTTTGGAGAGGGGTTTCACAAGGTTTTTCTCCTTTTCCTTGTTTAAGGGGTCTTCTTTTTTTGTACATGGATGCCCAATCAGGTCGTTTGTTGTCAAGACCCATTTTTGCATTAATACATTTAAAGGTTTTTTAACTCCACCCTAAGTTTCACTTAAGGGGTGGGGGAGGGGGGGTGCTAGATAATTTTAACAACTAGTTATTCTTTTTTTCGTACATTCACTTAGTTGTGCTTCTAGTTGCTTAAGTTCTCTTAGCTATGCATCTAGTTTAGCAAGAGTTGAGATTTGTTTTTATCTCATCATTTTTGCACTTTAGTTCTCCTAAATTTAGCTTAGGGAATATTTGTGCTTTCTTTATAAGCACATCATTATGCATTATAATTTTATTTTGCAATCTTTTCTTTTGAGGAATAGAGCTTTGTTTGTTGTGCTCATTTATGAAAGTTTTTCTTGTTCGAAGTTTGATCATGTAGATGCTTGTGTTGAGAAATTAAACAATCATCAACACATAGATAATCTACATATGAAGTGATCTCATTAGATGCTCCACATGCACTTGCAGTTGATGCACCATGACCAAAGCCATAACAAAATCAATTACAATTGGTACAAAAATGACGCATCAACATCCATTGAGTGTTAGGACCAACTCCACCTAATGCTACTCCATGGTCATGACCACTAACCTTAGTTGCCATCTTAGTACTTTTATCACTAAGATAGAAAACAACACACTCAATGATCCTATTGTTGATAGCACTGCATGATGTTGAATGGTTGAAGTAATAGCAATAGAAGGAGGATCCATGAGAGGTTTAGTAGGCATAGGTTGATCAAAATCAACTCATTCCCCCAACCTCTATTATGGAATTCCACCACCAACACCCTACAATGATCTCATATCAAAATAATTCAGTTTTAAACCCATCACAAACTCGACATATTTTTTTTTCAAAAAATAAAGGGGAACTTGATAATTAGCGTGTGGGGGATGATCATATATAATCTACCACCACTCCCATAATTTTTTGACCATATGAGGATGCGTACACCACCTAATTGATATTCTTTTTTCTATTTGGTGGAATTGGATGAGGTCAATGAAATGTGGAGCTAAATGGGCTTTGGTGATTTATAAGTCAAGTATTTACTTGTAGGAGAGTCCATTTGAATAAAATCATCTCCTCTCCTCTCTCCAAAATTTGTAAATATCTAATTCCATATCAATAGACCTAACTACATATACAACATTTTGCATTGAAGATGCAAAACACACTAGATTAGGGGGAGGCATAATTAATTGGTCTAGGATTACATTCATTTTTCTTGAATAGAGTTTATTTTTTCATTGATCCTAGCTCACAAGAGAGCCTCATTAGATCCTAGGCATGGAGGTGGAGGGTGTTGAGGTCGAGATACTGTAGGTGGAAATTATTGAGGTGGAGGGGGCCGAGGTGGAGGGACTAGAGGTGGAAATTCTCGAGATGGAGGGGGTCGAGGTGGGGGATTACGATTTAGCGACTCTTTGATGTCAAAATTATCCATGGTAAAGGTGAAATTTCATATATATATATATATATAAATATACAAACTTACAAAATTAACTTTCAATAATTTATATAAACTATAAACATATTAAAATCAAATATTATACATATTGAAAAATTACAAAAAATATAAATTAAACATATGACATTTAAAACAAAATTAGGATATATGCATGTACATCATTCAACAAGCATTTACACATTTCAAAATTTAAGATCAAACTACAATTTTAATACATGTATATTAAAAAACAAAACCTTAAAGGTATATAAAAAGGTAATTTCTATGTAAAAACATACACTATAGCCATCACATATTTTTTTCTAGGGTTGAGGTACTTGCATTTATTAGGTAGATCCTTAAACTATCACAAATAATTTTCCCTTAAGCTATCATCTAAATCCTAGGTCCTTAAACCATCTTTTAATCCCCTTAAGACACTCTCTTAAGAATCCCATTAATGCATGATGTAAATGACCTAATGATACAAATATAAAAATATCTAAGGCTAATTTATCCCTAAGGAATGTAAAATTTTATGGCTTGATGTTCTTTAAAGTGTTCACAAGGAATAGTGAAGTCTCCTTCTTTTTCTTATGGAGGCCCTTACATATATGTTAACTATTATTAGTTGCTTAAGGAGATTAATGACTTGATTTCCTTCTACCATCTTTATCCTCTAGGGATGAGCCTTAATCCATTTTCTTAAATCCCCTTAAGACATTCCATCTTTCTTAGGTCCTTAAACCATCCTAATGAAATGATTTTGTCCCAAGTTGTTTAATATAGATCTTTAATAAGTTTGTAAAAATCTTGAGAAACTAACATTATACAAATAGATAAAATGTGAATGATCAATTTGACTATTATTAATGGGTTAAGGGTATTAATGACTAGATTTCCTTCTACTATTTTCATCCTCTTAGGATGGGCCTTAATCCATTTTCTTAAATCTCCTTAAGTCATGACATCTTTCCTATGTCCTTAAACCATCCTAATGGAGTGATTTTGTCCTAAGTTGTTTAGCATAGATATTTAATGAGTTTGTTAAAACTTTGAGCTTCTAACATTATACAAATTAATCAAATGTGAATGATCAATTTGACTATTATTAGTGGCTTAAGTGGATTTATGAATAGATTTTTGTGTACCAAATACATCATGTTAGGACGAGCCTTAAGCCATTTACTTAAATACCCTTAAACCATGTCATCTTTTCTTCACCCTTAAATCGTTCTAATAGAATGATTTTGTCCTAAGTTGTTTAATATATATCTTCTATAAGTTTTTAAAAACTTCGAGCATCTAACATTATACAAATTGATCAAATGTGAATGATCAATTTAACTATCATTAGTTTCTTAAGGGGATTAATGACTAGAATTCCTTGTACCATCTACATCCTCTTAAGACAATGCTTAAGCCATTTTCTTAAATCCCCTTAAGCCACGCCATCATTTCTAGGTCCTTAAACCATCCCAATGGAATGATTTTGTCCTAAGTTGTTTAATATAGATCTTTAATAAGCATCTAAAATTATACAAATTAATTAAATGTGAATGATCAATTTGACTATTATCAGTGGTTGAAGGGGATTAATGACTAGATTTCCTTGTACCATATGCATCCTCTTAGGATAGACCTTAAGTCATTTTCTTAAAACCCCTAAGTCATGACATCTTTACTAGGTCCATAAACCATCCTAATAAAATGATTTTACCCTAAGTTGTTTAATATAGATTTTTAATAATTTTGTAAAAAAATTTAAGCATCTAATATTATACAAATTGATCAAATGTGAATGATGAATTTGACTGATATTAGTGTCTTAAGTGGAATAATTACTAGATTTTCATGTACCATTTGCATCCTCTTAGGATAGATCTTAATCAATTTTATTAAATCTCATTAAGCCATGTCATCTTTCCTAGGTCCTTCAACCATCTTAATGGAATGATTTTGATCTAAGCTGTTTAACATAGATCCTTAATGAGTGGCTTAAGGGGAATATTGACTATTTTCTTGTACCATATCTATCCATCCTATTAGGACCCCTTAAGATATTCTCTTAAATCCCATCAAGCCATATCTTTCCTAAGTTCTAAAACCATCCTTTAATATAACTTGTGGAGGTGTGTATTTATCCTAGATCCTTAAATCATCCTTGTGGATGTAGGTGATACTGAGTATTTTTTGTATGGAAGTGAATCAAGTTTCAAATGTACTTAGTGAGGGTGAATTAAAATTCATGTTGCATGATAATTTAAATTGTTACCTTGGAGGAATTTTTTAGGTGGGATGGTTTATATACAAGAACTTGTGATCAAGATTTACATTGGATTAGATAATTTAGTGACAAGCTCTACCCATCATAATGAGTATACATTGGCTTTGACCTATAGCAAGTTAGATGTGTTAGATATTAGCTGTAATTATTATTCTTGTTATGGGGGTTAGTTATTGGTAGCTACTTAGGCCTATTTATTACCATTGCATTTGGTTTTTCACTTGGATATCTATATAACAATTAGTGTTTCAAACATTTTGGGTAGGGTCTTAAATTTTGTACATTAGCATTATGGAGGATGAGAGGGTTCATGTTTGAGATTATGGTCACCTTCATCATCATTTTAGTTATCTTGATGAAGTACATCAAGTACTTACATGCTTTGATAGTAAGTGTTAAATATAGGGGTAATTTCCTTAATGTTTGAGTTTAATTTTGACCCATTATGAAATGTATACAAGTAGGAGAGTTCTAGGAAAAGGTGTATTAATCACCTTGTATAATACTTGTGATTTAAATATTAGTATTTAATTATGATTCACCTAGGGAATACAGTGACACATGTATTGCATAATTCAGATATTCTTGAGGCCACTTTGTATGTTGCATGTAACATTAGGATAAAATATTTAATATAGGCTATGTAAAATCATGGATTAGAGGTGCACAATTAACGTAATGACGCTTGGTAGTTTTCTACAATCTCATTTATATAAAAAATAGCTTCATGAGTACTTGTTGAGGTTGACTTGTGTAATTACTGGCTTGTTTCTAAGTCTGGATTGAGAATATCTTGTATATTTCATATGTGATGAGTGATAGTGTGGATTAGATTATTGTAAAGTGGAAAATTTGGGGACCCTTAGCCAATTCACCACGTGGAAGAAGAGGGAATTCACTAGGTTCCAAATTTTCACTTGAGGGGGACTTTACATTCAAAAGAGGGGGATGAATCTACTAGATCCAATCCCAACAGATGCAAGGGTTTAATACTAAGTAGATTGGAATGAAATGAAATTCAATTGAAACTCTTTTGTAAATTGATTGATTCAATTAAAAAAAAAGTACTAAAAATGGAGATAAAGTATGCAAAAACATTAAGCTATAGATTCGGGATTCAGCTGTGCATTTGGATTTGAGGAGTTTGAGATGATTTAGAGTTGCTCTGCAAAATCTAGGAAAAGTTGCAGGGACCATGTGTTTAGACAAGGGCACCCTCATATTGGTCCTCCGAAATTTCAACACGTCGAAGACAGTTTTTCCGTATCTACAAATAAAGCTTAATTCCAAAAGTACAGCTGTGCACCTATTTCCTGCACACATAAAGAAAGGGAAATGTGTTGGGAATAGGGGTTGGTCTTCAGATCAAACCCCAATTTTAGAATTAACCAAGTGGTTGAAATAATGTAAATGAAAGGACTGAAAGTAGAAATCCTTCTCTTTGAGGGGATGTTGAATTGACTGAAATTGAAATGCTTATACCTCCTTGTGAAGTTTTGTTTGCCTCCACATGGAATTAGGGTTTCATGAAGTAGAATGTTGATCTCCTCTTCAATGCTTCAAATCTTGTCTCTATTGCTGCTCCAAATATTGAAGGAAGACTGAAAATGCTCAATTGCTCTTGAATGCTTGAATTCTTGATCTCTTGAACTCTCAGATGCTTGATTGAATTTTTGATAGATGTCAAATGAGAGGGGAAATCATTCTTATAAACTTCCCAGTGGGGTCTAATTGACTAATTTTGTGACTTGAGCCAACATAGGAGAGGATTCCTGCTTCAAACTTGAACTAGGTCTAAGGGGGGGATCAAGAGAAGTCCTAAATAGGGGGATCCTAGGGCGCCACGCCCTAGTCCTAGTGAGGAATAGGGTGCCACACCCCAATCTTGCCCTATTTTGGGATAGGATCAAGGTGTGGGCATAACACAAGGTTAAATTACAATGTGTTTTTGATGCGCATGAGCATATTCAAGTCTCCGATCAGGCCAAGGGGCACAAACACTAAGGAGAAGACCCAAATGTAGTCAAAAATTTCAAGGGGTGCAATTTTAGGAGGTTACATTTAACCCTCACTTTAGCGCGAGTATGAGCTTACACAAATACTATCAGTAAATTACAAGGAATCCAGACTGAGAGACTTTCACCATATCAAGGAGGCAAGATTCACCAAGCCCTCAGTAGAATTTAGGATCTCACGACTTCAATGATAAGGTAAAAGGGAAGATCACAAGAGAGAGAGAGAGAACCATGACTACAACTAGTAAGGTTCTCTTACTATGAGTCATGAAAGGAATACCAAAAATTACAAAGCAAAGACAAAGTTCACTAAGTAACTTTAAGTATCAAAAGAGAGAATCATGAGTGGAATGTATGCCCCCATATTAAAGTGATTGTTTACACCTCACCGGGAGAAATTATTTTAAGGTAGGATACACCCAAAGAAGATAAGCACATTATCACAATAATTTAGCCCGCAAGAGAGGATAAATCAAATGATAATGAACACAAAACACAAAGCACAAGGTGGTTTCACCTAACTTTGAAGTCAGTATGCTTTTTATGATAACTCATGTATATCATATATATGTATATGCATTGAATAGTCCTCATCCCCCAAAGAGAGGAAACTGCCATGGAAGAAGGGAACACACGTGTCTTTTGAGTCAACATGGGAGAGACCAAAAGAGATCTCAATGCTTTGCATCATCCTCAAGTAGACACCATTAGGGACAACAAATAGAAGAATAGGGAGAACAAATTGAAGAATGTCACAAACAAGCTAGAGAGGTGATAGGGAGGCTACCTAGTTTGCCATCAATTAGATTTCTTGATGGTCTGCTTCTATCACTTCCTGGGTTCCAAGTCTACCCCTCTAGACTTCTAAGTGCTTCCCTACCAGTATTTTCTTACCACACTCGATACAAGCTCATAAAGAAGTTTGTTCTCCATGCTCTTAGATTCTGACACTATGAGTTGAAGAGGTGTAGGACTACCCTTTCTTACTCGCAGTCTGTAAAGTCATCTTCCTGTCTAATTTTACAATTAGGCTTCTACACCAATCCTCCCCTGCACTTACTCCTTTATGATCACCGAAACCTAGCTGGACTTCTTCCAAGCTCGCTTAGGCTCAGTATGCAGAAATGACGATTTCCATTTCCTGGTTTCCTCCTACTGCTACTCTACATTTTCAGCTCTTCCTGAAGAACTCCAATGGCCATGTGGATCCCATGGAAGAGGTTCAAGACAAAGCCATATTTACACTATGAATTCAAAACAAAGAAATGAAAAATAGAAAGGAAACTTTAATTACAGAACTGTAATGAAAACTTAACAAAAATAAGACAGTACAACACTCAGTGATAGAAAACCAGAAAACAGACTTGTATGTATTTCTCTTGTGTTTCTTGTAGTATCCAACCAATCCAATGCCTTACAATTAGACTTTTATAGCTCATCCATCCATTGTGAAACACAGATAGTTACAAACTAGAGAAAATGGTTCATAATGGGTCATTGGCGTAGCCTTAGAACCTGGCTTTCGATGCCCATTGGTGACTTGCAAAGTTTGCACTTTTCCATCGGGTGATCGGGGTAACCAAAAGACACCTTCACCGATGGCTGATAGCCATGTCTACCACTCACACTTTTCCATCAGGCATCAAGATAATAAGAAATCCCTTTGTTTGATGGCCGATGCTTTCCTCGGCTTCCTAGGCATTTCCATCGGGTCATCGACAAGACAACCAAATAGTTATCCCGATCATCCGATCTTACTCAATCTCTCTTTTGCACTCCACTGCGTGGCACCCCCTGATTGGCTTCGGGGTCCCTGCCCTGCCACCTTAGCACGACCTCACTAACCACCCGAAATGAAGATCTTCTTTATCACTGGGTCCCACCATGGTCACCAAGTCGCGGGGTATAAACTTTGTGCATCTCACCATAGCGGTATAGCGACAATTGTCTGATCATCCCAAACTTTCTCACTCGTTAACTTGCCTGAACTTCTCTCTTTCCAGGCCGCACCTTGGTTGCCAAGTCGCGGGAGATAACTTTAAAGCATCTTTATCATGCGGTATAGCAACCGCCATTGATCCACCTTCAACCTGCACGATCGTTAACTCACCTCTTTTTTGCACATACTTTGTCACCAAGATGTGAGGATTATCTGGCGATCATCTTCCCATCATAGTATAGCGACAACCATAGGATCATCCGTGATCACCGTCCAAATACAGGTCAAGTTAATCATTGGGGTATCTTGAAACCACTCCTTCTGATACCCGATACAACCACTCCAAACTCTGGCGAACTCATCGGGGTAAGACTTGCCGATCGGGGTAGGTCTTTCTGATAAGAGAAATTTAAAAAACTGCAATTAAACAACCATACAAATGGACTAGAGCCAGTCCTTATGTATTTACATGACCATTGGAAGGTCTCACAAGCCAAAATTAGTTAAGGGCATTTCAATCCTTAGGTGCTCCTACACCAAGAGAGAGAGAGAGAGAGAGAGAGAGAGAGAGAGAGAGAGAGAGAGAGAGAGAGAGAGAGAGTCTACAGTGCTAATGAAGCTAATCAAGCACATTGTCCTCCCTCTAATGTTGTTGATCATTATTTTGGGAAGGTGAACAACATGCAAGAGGAGCCACATTGAGCACAACAGATGGAGCTATCACAAGTTCCAAACAAGGACCATTCTCTAATGATACGTCACTTTGTTTGTTATTAGGAAATAGGATTAATGCTTTTGAAAATTTTACAGATAAGTCATTGTCAACATCAATATATTTATATTCATCATTAGAAATATTAGGATAAACATTTTCATCATTAAGAACATTTTCACCTACTTCTTCATCAAGATTAATAAGAATAGGAGCTCTAATAGGAATAGAAATTAAGAATGAAATATAGAATTAACATGATGCAACCATACCACATAACACCATGATTTGTATGTGGAAAACTTGGTAAAGGGAAAAACCATGGTGGGAAGCCTACCCACAGTCAAATAACACTTTTGTAGAAAGTATGTGATACAATAAGGGACCTGCACATGCAGGAAGGCAGACTGTCTAGAGCATACTACTCATTACAAAGGAGTCTCACTGACTACAAAGAGGTTATAACCACTTCAATATAATTAGACAACAATCTATAAGAATGAACTACCAATGATAGCATCTACCATGCCTGATTACAGTCCTGATTAAACTCAATACCCAAGGCCTTTGACCTCTTACATAAACCCAATTTGATCACCTATGATTGACCAAATCTCCTTCGCATATGATATTTCATTATTCATACATTTTATTCCATGACCATTACCACCACAATCTACAATGAGATCTTACATCAATTTATACAAACCCTAAGGCCTAAACCAATTAGGTCAGCCACCTAAAAGATATTACAATAAGATCATTGCATACATCCACATTACAATGATATGCCATGTAGGCTTTAGACCAAAACAACATTAACCAATCCATAAATCATCCCAGTAATGTGTAGAGAACATGTAACATGATATCGGTCCATAACATGGACCCCAATAGATTCACCATGCCAAAGCGATGTCTCCAATCAGTCGAGGCACAAAAAAAGGTCACCTTCTGCATCCTGAATTGCATCTAGAAGCTGCACCAACACCACTTATGCATCCTGTCAAAGATTCTTAGTAAAAGATCTGTCGGTAAAACCTTAAACCCTTACCAGTATAGGCTTACTAGAGTGTAAGATAGCATCTAATCATCAAGTCAATACCAACTGACCAAAACATACACCAAAAACATGCAACACATTAAACCAAACATATTCCATTGATCCAAACATGTCAGTAGTATCCAATTGATAGTCCCTTCTGTCGGTAACACTAGCTCTTCTACTGGTAACCAAAATCTGTTTGCCAGTAACCAATCATAATAGCTAGTGTTGACATCAATGACAAAATATCAATGCAACACATAATCAATTCCTTCATATTGACAACAATCTCCCCCTTTGGCATTGATGGCAACACTAGATGTGAAAAAGAAAACATCTAAGTGCCAAGAAATGCCAAAAATTTCTCATAGAAGATATAACAATGAAAAACTGAAAAATCCCAGCAACTCCCCCTGAGGAGTCCAATCGAATATAAAACTGATTTGAATCTCTCCCATATGACATATTATGACTTTATTTTTCACATATAACTCTCCCCCTTTGACATCAATGCCAATGATATGACATAGATATCAAAATCTTGTGAATCTCAAAGTTGACTACTCCCCCTGAGTAGTAGCACCACTACATCAATCCAGAGAAAAGGATAAAGTTGATGATGCATATTGAACTAATACACTGCTCCATCAATTAAGTTTCTGCCGGAGGGGTAGATACCCCTAACCTATCTCTCAAATTTTCAAATGATTCCTTAGACAACGCTTTAGTGAATATATCTGCAATCTTCTCTTTAGTGTTCACATAAACCAATTTGACTTCCTTTTTCTCCACTTTTTCCTTCAAAAATTTATATTTTATTGAAATGTGCTTAGTCTTAGAGTGAAATACTGGATTCTTAGATATGTCAATAGCTGCAGAGTTATCACAATAGATAACTACCAGTTCACTATAATTTACCTTGATATCCTTTAACATTTGCTTCATCCACAAGACTTGAATGCAATTAATTGTTGTTGCAACATATTCAGCTTCTCCAGTAGATAAAGAAATGCATGACAGTTTTTTGCTGATCCATGAAACCAATTTATTTCCAAGAAAGAAAGCTCCACCATAAGTGCTCTTCACAGTTGAATCATCCCTTTTGATATAACATTTACTTCCAGAAATTCTGAAATATTTATGAGTAGGTGTATGTCTAAACCATAATTCATAAGGAGTCTTACCGGTTTCACCTTTGATATGAACTTTGTTGAATGTGTAGAAATTTGGCTTCCATCATCATGGTTCTTGTTGCATCCAAAATGGTTCTATTCTTCCTTTCCACTACTCTATTCTGCTGAGGAGTCTGGGGTGCAGATAGCTGTCTCCTAATTCCATTTATCTCACAATAACTGTTAAATTCATGAGATGTGAACTCACCGCCTTGATCTGATCTTAGACATTTGATTTTCAATCTAGTTTATGTTTCCACCTTTTCTTTAAAGATCCTGAATTTCTCAAAAGCTTCATACTTCTCCCTTAGAAAAGTCACCCACATCATTATTCATCAATTATTAGCATGAAGTACCTATCACCTTGAAAGCTTCTGGTCCTTGCTAGACCACATAAGTCAGTATGAATCAAATCAAGCACATCATTAGATTTATCATGTATGTTCTTAAAAGAAGTTCTAACTTGGTTTCCCAATTGACATTCCTTACATATCGGATTATGCGGATTTATAATCTTAGGTATATCTCTAACTGCCTTTGTTGAACTGATCTTAACAATACAATCAAAATTAACATGACACAACCTCTTATGCCATAACCAACTCTCATCAATATGAGAAATCAAACATTTCTTATCACTGGTGTTCAAGTGAAAGATATTACCTCCAGTCTGAGTACCAGTTGCAATCTCCAAACCAATTTTGTTAATGATTTTGCATTTTCTATCTTTGAACTGAAGTTAGAATCCCTTATCCACCAATTGACCAACACTTAAAAGATTGTGCTTTAAAACTTCTACATAGTAGACATTATCAGTATTATGCTTACCATCCAGAGAAATAATACCTCTACCTTTGATTATACATGCTTTGTCATCCCCAAATCTGACTTGACTGCCATTATATTCTTCAAGGGACAAAAATTTTATTTTATCTCTAGTCATATGATGTGAGCATCCACTATCAATTACCCATTCATCCTTGTCTTCAACTTTTTCTGCTAGGGCCTTTTCTTTATTCTTGATAATCAGTTCTGGTTCATCTTCCTATATAGCATAAAACACCCATTCCTTTCCACTGTTGGATCCACTAGTAGAGTCTCCTGCCGGTTCATCCTCTGAGTCATCACTTACTCCTTCCTCATCCATTATGTAGCATAGTTTGTTTTTCTTGAATCTATATTTGTTTTGATTACGCTTAAATGATTTTTTAACTCTTTCTTCAAATCTTGCATTCCTTTCAGGACATCTAGATGCAAAATGACCAATCTTATTACATGCAAAACATTTAAAAGGTGCTTTTCCTTCATACTTACTTCCTGTCAGTCCTTTAGGTACTCTTCTAGTAAATAAGGCTTCAAGTTGCTCAAATTATTCATCCTCTTTCCTCATATCTTCCAATTCTTTTGCATATAGGGCTTTCCAATCACTTATTCCAGTAGATGATGATGCATGAAAAGTAGGTCCTGACTTTGCAGCTCTAGAGGGTCCAAATCCTTCAATCTTAAAAGCGGATAATTTCCCAATTAGAATGTCTTTGTTAACTTAAGTGTTTGCCATTATTCTAAATTCATTAATTGCAGTAGCCTTCATCTTGTAAGTCGATGGTAGGGATCTCAAAAATTTAGAAATTATTTCATGTTCACTCAGAGATCCTCCACAACATTGAATTCCCATGGCAATCTCATTTACTCTTTCCATAAATGTAGCAATTCTTTCATTATCTTCCATCTCCAAGTTCTCATATCTTACCCGGTAACCATCAAGTTTAGCAATTTTGATAGTAGGGTCATCTTCATTCAGAGTTTGTAATTTATCCCACATAACCTTTGTAGATGATTTATTAGTCAATCCCATGATTTGTTGATCAATGAGTGCACACAAGAGGGCTTCTCTAGCTCTGCAATCATTTTCAATATTTTTGTCCAAGTCTGGAGGAGCAGGATTGTCAGATGATAGATCATAAGGTGTATATCCTTTCTTAGTGATCTCCCAAATATCCTTTCCAAGACATCTAAGATGACTCTCCATTTTGATTTTCCATATCCCATAGTTTGTTCCATCAAGCTTAGGGATTTCTCTTCTGAAAATAGCTGCCGGTGGATTTGAAGTATTAGTTGCCATAGGATCTACCTCAAGCAGTTAAGCTTATGCAAAAGAGGACCAAAGCTCTGATACCAATTGTTATAATAACCAGTGGACAATTGAGAGGGGTGGGGGGTGAATAAACTGTCAACAGATTATATTAATCAGACCACTTTATAACCTTTAACCGGCGCACGTAAATATTGAATACTAGAATAGCAGAAACAGATATCGGTAAGCAATAAAACTTAAGAATAAAACAAAGAATTAACACAATGCAACCATAAAACATAACACCATGATTTGTACGTGGAAAACCCAGTAAACAGAAAAACCACAATGGGAAGCCTACCCACAGCCAGATAATACTTCTGTAGAAAGTATGTGATACAATAAGGGGCCTACACATGCAGGAAGGCACATTGCCTAGAGCATACTGCTCATTATAAATGAGTGTCACTGACTACACAAAGGTTATAACCACTTCAATATAATTGGACAACAATCCAGAATAATGAACTGCCAATGATAGCATCTACCATGCCTGATTATAGTCCTAGTTAAGCTCAATATCAGAGGCCTTTGACCTCTTACATAAACCCAATTCGATCACTTATGATCGACCAAATATCCTTCGCATTTGATATTTCATTATTCACACATTTTATTCCTTGACCATTACCACCACAATCTACAATGAGATCTTACATCAATTTATACAAACCCTAAGGCCTAAACCAATTAGGTCGGCCACCTAAAAGATATTGCAATAAGATCATTACATACATCCACATTACAATGATATGCCATGTCGGCTTTATATGAAAACTGTAGACACCTAAAATTGTCATGTCTAATTAAATAAATATTTTATTTATTTAATTATCTAAGCCTAATTCTTCTATTAATTAAATAAATCTTTTTTTAATTTAATTAATTCATTTATCCTCTTCTAGCCTTATTTCTCATTTAAATAAATACATTTATTTATTTAAATTATCATTTTCCTAAATTAAATAAATATTCTTATTTATTTAATTATCCTACTTCTTCTATTAATTAAATAAATCTTTATTTATTTAATTAATTCATTATCCTTTTCTACACATGACACATGTCATTCATCTCTTAATTCATACACTACCTACCTTTTCATTATTTTACTATTTCTTTTACCTACCCTCTAATCATAGCCGACCTCCTTTTACACCTCTCAATCTTATCCCTCCATTTCATATTGTGTCTTCTATTTAAGGAGATGCCTTCTTCATTATCAAACCCTAATGAATCATCTTAAGGACTTGACTACACTACGATCCTACTTGCAACCACATTCCGTTCTTTGTTGAGCTCTTGTGCATATAAAATCTGAGAGCAAATATATCAACCAAGATCAATGGAGGTAGGAAGAATGGAGATCAAAACCCTATTGGACATATGATGGTATAATCTTTGAGATTTCATGTGATTTGCATTGTCTTAGGTAATCTTCATATGTTATGGTGGATCTTTGTTGATTGTTAGGCTAGGGTTTTGTGGTTGAATCTATTTAGCCTTTCAATATTGTTATTATTGTTATCCATTATAAATGAGTGTCACTGACTACACAAAGGTTATAACCACTTCAATATAATTGGACAACAATCCAGAATAATGAACTGCCAATGATAGAATCTACCATGCGTGATTATAGTCCTAGTTAAGCTCAATATCGGAGGCCTTTGACCTCTTACATAAACCCAATTCGATCACTTATGATCGACCAAATATCCTTCACATTTGATATTTCATTATTCACACATTTTATTCCTTGACCATTACCACCACAATCTACAATGAGATCTTACATCAATTTATACAAACCCTAAGGCCTAAACCAATTAGGTCAGCCACCTAAAAGATATTGCAATAATATCATTACATACATCCACATTACAATGATATGCCATGTCAGCTTTATATGAAAACAACATTAACCAATCCATAAATTTTCCCAGTAACGTGTAGAGAACACGTAACATGATATCGGTCCATAACCTAGACCCAAATAGATTCACCATGCCAAAGTGATATCTCCAATCAGTCAAGGCATGAACAAAGATCACCTTCTACATCCTGAATTCCATGTAGAAGCTGCACCAACACCACTTATGCATCCTATCAAAGATTCTTAGTAAATGCTCTGCCGGTAAAACCTTAAACCCTTACCGGTATAGGTTTACTAGAGTGTATGATAGCATTCGATCATCAAGTCAATACCAACTGACCAAAACATACTCCAGAAACATGCAACACATTAAACCAAACATATTCCATTGATCCAAACATGTCAGTAGTATCCAACTGATAGTCCCTTCTATCGGTAACACTAGTTCTTCTACCGGTAACCAAAATCTATCTGTCGGTAACCAATCATAACAACTAGTATTGACATCAATGAAAAAACATCAATGCAACACATAATCAATTCTTTCATATTGCCAATAGGTTGAACATCATGTTTAGGAGAAAATTGGATCATGTCAACTGTTGGTGTTTTGGGAGAAGAAATATTTTGGGAAGAAACCTTGCGAGCCTAGAACGACATCTCCGTTGACTTTCTGGCACATAACGGTTTTGTCTAGTCTTGGATGAAAGTTGGGGTAGGCTAGGCTCATTAGGTATAGGATTTGTTTCTTCTTTTAAGGAATGATGAGTGGATTGAGGTCTTTTAGGTTGGACAATGGGAGAGGTCGGTCGCTTCTCTCTATAAGATGAAGGAGGGGGAACCACACCATATAGAGGAGGAATGGGAGGTGTAGGAAGGAGACTGGGTCCATCACTAGAAGGAGGGATAGGTCTCACCTTAGGAGGGATTTTTTTTTTTGAGGAGGAAGAGGAGACTCATCCATAGGAGGAGGAATAGGTTCTTTATTAGGAAGATGAATATCTCTTTTCTTGGGAGAAAGGATACTCTTCTCTTTAGGAGAAGGAATAGATGTCTCCTTGGGAAGAAGATTGTTTCTTTCCTTAGGAGGAAGAACAATATTATCCTCAAGAAGGGGTATATGATCATCAATATTAATGCTAAGTGTTTGATTTCTAGGTTGACTCAAGGATAAAATCATTTAATTTTTCCATTTTTGATATGATTTATAAAGAGCATCGCTTCTAGGTTCAAGAGGCTTGAATTGTTCAGACCAAAAATAATCAAGACAAACATCTCCATGCCTCATTGTAGGTTGAAATATTCTATGATTAATAGTTATGATTTTATCATTATGAGGAAATTTCAAACACTTATGAACAGTAGAAGCAATCACTTTCATGGAAGAGAGCCAAGGATGTCCCAACTTCACATGAAATTGATCAGATGTAGGAATGATAGAAAAATGAACATCTAAGTATTTAGTGCCAACATCAATAGGAAGTATTATAGAACCAATAGTAGGAAAAGAGAAGCCATCAAAAACTTTAATTATCACATCAATATCATCATATATCACTTGATGTAGTTGCAAAGTATAAAGAAATCCTACAGCTATCACATTAACCATGCAAGCAGGATCAATAAGGACTCTTTTAACAAGTATACCTTTGATTTTTGTACTTATGTATAATGGGCCATCGTGTGCCTTAATGGTCTCATTAGGATCAAATATTATGCACAAATATTTAGGAGGCTCTTGTTGGTCTACAAGGTTCACCATGTTATTAGTTTGAAGGATCACATCATTGGGAGAGAAAGCAATATGTTTAGTCTCAATCACATTAGTGGAATGGGATGGTAAAGGATTAGTGAAAATTTGAAGGTTCTAATTAGGAGAAGCTACAAATTTTTTTCCTTTATCATTCACACCTGCCACAGATATAGTGTTGTTATCAATCAATTCTTGAATCTTACTTCTCAATGAAAAACACCTCTTAGTATCATGACCAGGTTGGCGATGATATTGACAAAAAGATTTAGCATCAAAGTAAGGGGAAGTTGTTTTAGATGGATCAATTGGTTTGATTTGGGGAAGTTTCAACACATTCTTTTGTATTATTCAAGACATAATGCTATGCAAAGATTCATTCAAAGGAGTAAACTCTGTTTCTCTTTTATTGAATTTAGACAAAGGAGGCACACCTGTAGCACCTACAAATTGATTGATTGTTATTGTTATCATTGAATTTGATGAATCCTTTGTTTGGTTTGAACTTCGTAAATGGTTGTTGAGCACTATCACCCTTATCACTTAGAGCCATGTAAGGAGATGATTGTTCCAATTGAATCACATTCAGATGATAATTGTGAAGTACTGTGCACAACTACAAAAAGGAAGTAAACTCAGCTAAAATAAGTTTATCCCTAATGTCTTTTTGTAAATTAGAAATGAAAATACTTTGAATATCTTGATCAAGCACACAAAAATAAATATGAGAACACAAATGCTTATATCTACCAATAAAATCAGTCACTTTTTCTTTAGCACATTGTTTACAATGCATTAAATCAGTCAAAGTTACTTTAGGACAAATGTTATTGTGAAATTGTTGAATAAAAGCATTAGCTAGTTGTTGAAAAGAAGTAATAGAATAAGGAGGCAAAGAACAATACCATTTCAAACCTATATCCCTTAATGTTCTAGTAAAAATTTTTGCTAACAACCTTTGATCATGAGTAAAGTCACTACACAAAGTTTGGAAAGTTTTAACATGAGTTAAAGGATCACCTTTTCCATTATAAAGTTTTCAAATGAGGGACTTCTACATGTTTAGGAGGGATAGCTCTAACAATGTCATGAGACAATGGACTCACTACATCAAATGTGGGCACATTATACTTTGATTGATTCATAGAAGCTATTTGTTGTTGTAAGGAAGACACTATTCGGGGAAGGCTATTAATTGTAGCTTCGGTAGAAGGATTGGAATTAGACATGTTTTATTGAGAGGGAGGAGTGAAATTGTTGAATGAAGGAAGAGTTTGAGAATAAGGAGGTGGAAGATTGGGTAGCACATGGAAGACTCATGGGAGGAATGAAGGAATTGTGATTAAAGGAGTTCCCCCTTGACTAACATTTATAGGTGGTGAATGTGATTGGGTAACAAGGGGAACACTCATGGTAGGAGGAATGAAAGAAGAGGTATTTCCCCCATGACTAACATTTATAGGTGTAAAATTTTGTGTAGAGGTAGCCATGATGTTTGATGTGAAGGTAGGAACACTAGTCATGGAAATTGTCAAAGGAATAAAATGATTAACTTGACTAGGGGGTTGTGTATAACCTAGGTTTTCAGCACAACTCTTCATAGGCATGATATTAGAATTAACAATATGAACAATACCACACAAGATATCAACACCATGCTTATCACTTAGAATCATTCTTTTCAATCCTTCAATCAATGGGAGAGACTCACTTTTCAGGTATTCTTGACTCATCCATTGTTGAAGATTGTCAAATTGATTATCCATCTTCGCCAATTGATCAACGAATACTCTAGTTAGTGATTCTTCCCATTTTGAGAATTATCAAGAGGATAAATAGGAATATCTGAAGGATGGAAAGAACCAACAATATCCTCATTGAAAAAGCTAGCCAAATTAGGCTCCATTTCCTTGATAATTAAACCTTGGGCAGCCTTGATTCTACAACTTCTTCTAATGGGGATACTGTAGGTAGGACTAATAGTAGTAAAATTCATGCACTAGGGAAAATAAATTGAAAATTAGGATTTTAACTTTGAAAATTTGAAAGGAGGGAAAGTTAAAATTAAAATTAGGGTTATCCAAATTTAACCTCTTAATTAAAATTTTGAGATTTTGGAAATGTTGAAATATTGAAGAAATCAATTTAATTTTGAAAATTAGGATACACGTGTTAGTCCCAACTAGTGCTAACAGGGGAGGGGTGAATCAACACTTTATCAATCTTTCACAATTAAAAATTTTAACTCAAATCTACACTAACTTAATATTCATCAATATACATAATTACTACAGAAGAATATGCGTACATGAAAAGATTTACAGTGACACCAAGATTTATCACGTGGAAACCCAATTGGAAGAAAACCACAGTGTGAATAATAACTCAAAAAATTTGTACTCTTCTGGAGTATGCCCGGTGAGGAGCCATCCATGTTAGGAGATTACAAAGACACTGTTAGATGCCACACAGTTAAGGGATTTTGTTTAAGGCCTGCTAGTGCCTTTACCCTGTTAAAGGTAGCCTGGTTAAAGGAATTAAGAACATCAATTAAGATGTCACCTGGTTAAGGGATTTTACAAAGGGACCTGTTAAAGTCCACTCGGTTAAGGGATTTAAGTTGCAATGGTTAGAAAGCAATAGAAGGATGATCTACTGAATTAGCTACTGATAGCTTGATTAGATCACAATGAGAATCATACTCTATCTACATCGGTTGTATCTGCTCTACACAATAATAGTTTTCTGCTTATACCTTCGGCTCTACACTCTACCGATCCTCTGACCTTCAGCCCTGCACTCTGTTAGTCCTCTGTCCCTCATCTCTTCACTCTACCAATCCTCTATCCCTTGGCTCTGCACTCTGCCAGTATACCTCATACACTCTCCGCTCTACTAAATCTTTTTAGCACTTCCTCTCACTCTACTCTTCACTTTGGATCGCCTTCTACAAGATCTGCTTTTTGCAAATTTCACGATCAAGAATTTTTGAATGAACTCAAAAATACTTTATACATTTTCTGTCGTCACCTTCAGGTGTTTCCTCAATCAAAGTAATCACAGATTTTGAAGGATTTCAAATTCAAAATCTCCCACTCCTTCTCTATGCGCCCTGCAACAATTCCGCCAACTGTTCAACTAATTCTGCCACCACATCCCCCAAAAATAGTGACTTCTGGGTTGAGTTCATTTATTTAAATGTGAGCCCGAAAATCGACAAGTAATCATGGCTTGACTACATGATAAATGAAATTGATTTCACCAACTTTTAGTTTGGTGTAGACACAAGCTCACCAACTCAGCTTTTTCCACCACAACTGAATAACCAATCACCATTCTGAGATTTATGGTGATCACTTATCTTCCTTCTGCTTAATCGGTGTATCGGTATACCACTACGCTCTATATTACCAGTTCATCCTTTGATTGTTGGTTTGTTGTGCTAGCATCAAGGTGTAAAGCTGTGATGCCAATAGTAAACAAGATGAGAGGGGGGGGGGTGAATCATACAAACTTAATCTTCAATATACTCAACAAATTCAACCTCGGTAGCTTATACTTCAGAATACATAACCAAAACTATAAAACATTCAAACTCATGAACAGATAACATCACAACACATATAACACCAGATTTAACGTGGAAACCCAAATAGGGAAAAACCACTGTGGGATTTCAGACCCACTAAGAAATATACCCTTCTAGAGTATGCTCGGTTAAAAGAAAATCCTGTTAAAGATTACAAACACATTGCTAGATGTGACCCGGTTAAGGGATTTCCCTCAGACTTGTTAGAGTCTTGCACTTTGTTAGAAGTGACCTTGTCAAAGGATTTCAAACACTCATTTAGAATGTTACCTTGCTAGAGGGTTTACAAATAAGACTGTTAGGTCCACTCAGTTAAGAGATTTCCTGTCACTTAAAAAATAAACAACAGTAATAAAATATATCTGCAACTTCACATCTGAAATGCTAAAGCAGATTCTTATTTGCTCAAAACAATCTTGTCATAAGACTTATCTAATCCCTTGATGGGCTTTCTAGGCTTCTCAATTCATTCTTCAATCAGATCTTCAAGCTTCTAAGCTCAGTAAACATTCCTGTAGCATCACTGTGCATACATTTGCCCGCATGTAGTGTTTATCAACAATTTCTTATTTATAAACAATTTATGACCACTTAATCTCCTTGATCACATTTCCCATGATCAATCTTAGCCATCGGATCATCAAACTTGACTAGGTTCAATGTATCCTTCGATCTGAAAATGTTTTATCTCGCCTTGGAACTTGCATTCCTTCCTAGGAACTTGTGCTAGGTTATTGCGGTTCAATCTGTGCTATAGATCTTCCTCTTGTATTTTCATTGCCGTAGATTCTTAACAAACTTCTTGCATGACATACCAATCATTTATTCATCTCTAGCTCATTAGCATCCTTCATTAAATAACGCTTTTATCCATCCAATGTGATCTATTATAACTCAGTTGTTACTCGGTTAATACTGAACTTTGCTCGGTAGACATTCTGCCTTTGTTAACCGATATCGATAACCTTAGGGTTTACCGACTAGGTACCTTAGGGTTTACCAACTAGGTTGCTTGCTCGGTGGCATAATATAGTATTAAACTTATAATCAACAACATGTGTAGGATATCAAAATAATCAAAAAAACATGATCTCATCATTGTCTAATTCGGTAATAGTTGCCCATTGAATAACTTATTTCTCCCCTTTATTATCACATTCTTTCTGTGTCACTTACCGACCTCCTAATACTCATCAAAACATACTTCTCAAGATATGGCAACATCATACTGAATCAGAAAATCAATTTCTTGACATCAATGACAAAATAATATTATTAAGACAGTAATCATCCTTCTTTAGTTATATCAACAATCTCCAATAACCTTCTCAATATCCTTATTGAAATGCCAACAATCTCCTTTCTATTGTAATGCCAACAATCTCCCCCTTTGGCATTGATGGCAAAACCAAGAATTAAATGGTAATACCAACTTGATTTGTTCCAACTGATTCAGATTCAGATTGCTGTTTAGTCTTCTCCTATTATCCTTGAGCTGATCAAGCCTTCTCCTGAAGTCTTCTCCCCTTGGCATTGGTTTTCTGTTATCTTCTCCATTTAGTCTAACTTCTCCATTTAGTCTTCTCCCCCTTTGACAACAATGCCAAAAAGAAAAAGAGCTAATTCATGGTTTCTTCCTTTGTGAAGTGCTTTGCCTTGCTGTGTTACACATGTATCATCTCAATCTCAGTTAGAGCAACTTGTCTCCAATCACTATTTCCTGCACACCTTTAGAAAAACCTCCTAAAGTGTGCAAATCAACATCAATCCACAAATAATATTCGATAGAGTCATCAAATTGATGCTTTCACTGAACTTTGTTAGTGAGTAGAAGATAGGGGTAGGACCCCTAACTTGCTTCTGAGATACTCAAAAGTGTCCCTTGGCAGTGGCTTTGTGAAGATGTCTGCTATTTGCTCCTCTGAACTGATATATTCCAGCACAACTTTCTTCTCTTGAACTTCTTCTTTGAGATAATGATACTTTATAGAGATATGTTTTGTCTTAGAGTGCATTACCAGATTCTTTGAAATGTTAATGGCACTAGTATTATCACAGAATATAGTTACTGGCTCAGTAACTTTCTCATTTATACCTTCCAATAGTTGCTTGATCCATGTTATATTTGTACAATTCAATGCTGTAGCAACATATTTAGCTTCTATTGTTGACTGTGAAATGCATCCTTGTTTCTTGCTAAGACAACTTACTAGTCTATCTCCCAAAAAGAAAGCTCCACCACTTGTGCTTTTCCTGTCATCAATGTTTCCTCCCCAATCAACATCAGTATAAACTTTTAAATCAAAATCATTCCTCTTTTCATATACTAAGCCATAGTCTTCAGTGCCTCTCAGGTATCTGAAAATTCTCTTGATTGCTATCATATGGGTTTCTTTGGGATCTGCAGAAAATCTTGCAACTATTCCTACTGCATGTGCTATATCTGGCCTGCTGTGAACAACATATTGTAGCTTTCCAATCATAGATTGGTAAAGTGTCTCATCAATAGATGCAGATTTATTATTCTTTGATAGTTTACAGTTAGTAGTCATAGGAGTACTTACAGGTTTAGAATCCTCCATTCCAAATTTCTTCAAGATTTCCTTTATGTACTTGGATTGAGTAATGAAAATCTCATCTTTCATTTGCAGTATTTGTAAACCTATAAAATACTTTATCTCACCGATTAATGACATCTCAAATTCTTTGCACATTTCATTTTCAAAGTTCTTGCATAGAGAACCATTTACACAAAAAATAATATCATCAACAAATATGGTTGAGATCAATATTCCATTGTTCTCATCATTCTTCATGTACATATTGCTATTTTCACTTGTCCTTAAAAATCCAATCTTGATTAAGTAAGAGTGCAATCTTTCATACCAAGCTCTAGGTGCTTGTTTCAGACCATATAAAGCTTTGTCTAATTTACATACCTGATCTTTACTCTTGTCTTCAACAAATCCTTCAGGCTATTCAATATAAACTTCTTCTTCTAGTATACCATTTAAAAATGCAGACTTAACATCCATTTGATATACCTTGAAAATTTTGAAAGCAACATATGCCAACAATGTTCTTACTCCCTCAATTCTAGCCACAGATGCAAAAGTCTCCCCATAATCTATTCCTTCTTCTTGAGCATAACCTTTGCAAACTAGTCTTGCTTTGTTCCGAATGACCTCACCTTTTTCATTTAGCTTGTTTCTGAAAATCCACTTTGTACCGATTACATTTTTGTCCTTCGGTCTTGGGACCAATGTCCATGTGTCATTCTTCTTGATTTGATCAATCTCTTCTGTCATAGCATTTACCCAATCTTCATTGTTAAATGCCTCTTTTACTATTCTCGGTTCAAATTCAGATATCAGACATGTGTTCTGTCTCAGTTTGTTCCTTGTCATCACGGGATCATCCTTATCTCCTATAATTTGACTTGATGCATGATTCCTTCTGACATATTTGGCTAATACAGGCTCAGTAGGCTCTGTATGATCTTCTTCATCACTCGGTAACTGGATATTATCTTCATTTCCTTCAGTAACTTTCTCGGTAGGACTTCTCGGTTGAACATAAACAAATTCTTCATAATTTTCTGGTTCTTTGGAATTTCCTTCATCATTTCTTTCTGCAAATTCATCAATTTTCACATTTGCACTTTCTACTATTTTGTTAGATGATTTGATCAGAAATTTAAATGCTTTACTTCTAGAAGAATAATCAAGAAATGTTCCTTCCTCACTTTTCTGATCAAATTTTCCATTTCTGTCATCTTTGTGAACATAACATCTACTTCCAAAGATTTTAAAATAACTTACATTTGGTTTCTTGTCATACCAGATTTCATATGGAGTCTTCATAGTTCCTTTCTTCAGTTGTGCTCGGTTCAGGGTGTAAACAACAGTGCTGATTGCTTCTCTCCAAAATGTTTGAGGTACCCTCTTTTCTATCATCAGGGTTCTAGCACAATCTACAATTGATCTATTTCTTCTCTCAGCTATCCCATTTTGCTGAGGTGTTCTCGGTGCAGACACTTGCCTTTTTATACCATGATCATTGTAGAATAAGTTAAATTCATCAGAAGTGAATTCTCCTCCTCTATTAGATTTAAGACATTTCAGCTGTCTTCCTGTTTCATTTTTAACTCTTGCCTTGTACCATTTAAACATTTGAAAAGCTTCTGATTTTTCTTTTGAAAACATAATTGACATCATCCTTGAGTAATCATCCACAAATAATATGAAGTATTTGTCACCATAATAACTTTGAACTTTCATGGGACCACAAAGATCAGTGTGTACTAGATCTAAAATTCCTTTAGAAGTGTAGGACTTACTTGTAAAGCTTGATCTTGTCATCTTACCCATCTGGCATCCTTGGCACATAGCATTCTCAGGTTTTTCCAGGCTCGATAGACCTCTTACTTGGTGCTTCTTACTTATTTTGATCAGATTATCAAAATTTACATGACAAAACCTTTTATGCCATAACCAGGTATCTTCTATTTTTGCATATAGACATTTGTTCTGAGTTGAGTCAAGAGGAAATGTATTACCTTTTGTTTGTGTCCTGGTAGCAGCTAGCTTTCCATGTTTGTCATGAACTTTGACACATCCCTTCCAGAATTCTATTCGGTATCTTGTATTGTTTAGCTGTGCTACACTCAACAAATTGTATTTCAAAACTTCCACCCAGTATACATCATCACATTTAGCATTGTCAAGAAGTGTTATAGATCCTTTACCTTTTACCGGACATGGTGCATTATTACCAAATCTTACATATCCTCCATCATAGTCTTCTAATTTAACAAACTTGTGTTTATCACCTGTCATGTGATGTGAGCATCCACTGTCTATGATCCAAGAATCATTATTATTTATGTGAGATATTAGGGATTTTTCTTCATACCTTTCTTCATCCAATCCATCTTTAATAGCCACATAAACAACTTCCTTTGTATTAGTTTCATCAGATTTATCATCGTTGGATTCCTCATCAGCTACTAGGCATGTCTTTCTGTCTCTCCTTCTGAAGTCTCGGTGTCCTCTGTAGTGATTGTCTTTATGTCTGTCTTCTTGGTATTCTCTCTTCTCACTAGATTCTTTGTCAGGGCAGTTAGAAGCCATATGTCCTATTTTATCACAATTGAAACATTTTAAAGGTAGCTTTCCTTTATACTTACCTTTGTCTCTTGGTAACCTTCTAGCCAATAGTGCTTCAAACTCTTCTTGCTTTCTGATCTCCTCATATAGTTTGTGTACTTCTTCCATGTTTTTATGAAATCTCTCACTTGCTCCATTGTGATTTCCTTCAGAATACTTATTCATTCTATCATTATAGTCATCAGATTCACCAATATGAAAAGAACTGAATGCAGATTCTACTTTATTTACCGAAGACCCACTGTTATCAAAATTACTTAGCTCAAATGCATGTAGCTTACCGATAGTGGCATCCAAAGAGATTGGCATGTTTGGTATAGATCTTAATTCATTGATTGCAGAGACTCGAATGGCATAAGTAGGTAGAAGGGTTCTCAACAACTTACTTGTTACATCCTTTTCTTCAATAGTTCCTCCTGCTCCTTTAATTTGATTGACAATTTCCTTTAACCTTTTACTGTATTGGGTTATGTTCTCACCTTCATTCATTCTCGTGGATTCAAGTTGTCCTCTTAGACTATCTACTTTTCCTCTTTGAACATATTCATCACTGCCATACATAGATATGAGCTTGGTCCACATTGCTTTTGCATCATTACAACCTTCTAGATCATTAAACTCTGAGTCGGTCAATGCTAATGTTATTTCAATCATAGCTTGAATATGTTCTTGCTTTGCCTTTATCTCTTCCAAGGTCACCGGGTTGGTTCTAGGTGCTATGTAATCATTCTCCAAATAATATGTTGCATATTCTCCAACATTGATAAGTGCAGCTTCATCCTTTTCTGCCATGTGGAGAAACTTGACTTGTTCAGCTTTGGTGCATCCCTTTTATACATCTTCAGATATTTGCCTCAAGTACCTTTAAACTTTTCTTCCAGAGTCCATAGCTCTGATACCAATTGTAAAGCTCTGATGCTAATAGTAAAAAAGATGAGGGGGGGGGGGTGAATGATACAAACTTAATCTTCAATATATTCAATAGATTCAACCTCGGTAGCTTATACTTCAGAATATATAACCAAAACTGTAAAACATTCAAACTCACGAGCATATAATATCACAACACATATAACACTAGAATTAACGTGGAAACCCAAATAGGGAAAAACCACTGTGGGATTTCGGACCCACTAAGAAATATACCCTTCTAGAGTATGCTTGGTTATAAGCAAATCTTGTTAAAGATTACAAACACATTGCTAGATATGACCCGGTTAAGGGATTTCCCTCAGACTTGTTAGAGTCTTGCACTTTGTTATAAGTGACCTTGTCAAAGGATTTCAAACACTCATTTAGAATGTTACCTTGCTAGAGGGTTTACAAATAAGACTATTAGGTCCACTCAGTTAAGAGATTTCCTATCACTTACAAAATAAACAATAGTAATAAAATATATCTGCAACTTCACATCTGAAATGCTAAAGCATATTCTTATTTGCTCAAAACAATCTTGTCATAAGACTTATCTAATCCCTTGATGGGCTTGCTGGGCTTCTCAATCTATTCTTCAATCAGATCTTCAAGCTTCTGAGCTCGGTAAACATTCCTATAGCATCACTGTGCATACATTTTCCTGCATGTAGTGTTTATCAACAATTCCTTATTTATAAACAATTTCTGACTGCTTAATCTCCTTGATCATATTTCTCATGATCAATCTTAGCCATCAGATCATCAAACTTGACTAGGTTCAATGTATCCTTCAATCTGAAAATGTTTTACCTGGCCTTGGAACTTGCATTCCTTCCTAGGAACTTGTGCTAGGTTATTTCGGTTCAATCTGTGCTGTAGATCTTCCTCCTGTATTTTTATTGCCGTAGATTCTTAACAACCTTCTTGCACGACATACCAATCATTTATTCATCTCCAGCTCATCAACATCCTTCATTAAATAATGCTTTTATCCATCCAATGCGATCTATTATAACTCAGTTGTTACTCGGTTAATACTGAACTTCACTTAGTAGACATTCTGCCTTGATTAACTGATATCGATAACCTTAGGGTTTACCAACTAGGTACCTTAGGGTTTACCGACTAGGTTCCTTGTTCGGTGACATAATACAGTATAGAACTTATAATCAACAACATGTGTAGGATATCAAAACAATCAAAACAATATGATCTCATCATTATCTAACTCGGTAATAGTTGCGCATTGAATAAATTATGTCTCCCCTTTATTATCACATTCTTTCTGTGTCACTTACAGACCTCCTAATACTCATCAAAACATACTTCTCAAGATATGGCAACATCATACTGAATCAGAAAATCAATTTCTTGACATCAATGACAAAATAGTATTATTAAGACAGTAATCATCCTTCTTTAGTTATATCAACAATCTCCAACAACCTTCTTAATATCCTTATTGAAATGCCAACAATCTCCTTTCTATTGTAATGCCAACACAAGGCTCTTTCCCTGTTTGTCAATGAGGTTCCAGTTTGCATACAACCTCAAGTCTTCTTGCCTAAGTCACCTTTGTGACTTCATCATCATCAGAATGACCAACTTGAAGATTTGATCTCAACACCGATCTTCTTGAGTGATAGAGCGATTGGCTTAGTTTGTCTTCCCTTAAGCTGATTGAATTTTGGTCATTTGTTTCTAATGTTGTTTCCATGTGTTTACAAATCATCGCCTTTTCTATTGAGATACACCACTCTATTGATACCACTTCACCGGTCAGTGTTAGACATCAATGACAAATCTTAGCTCATATACTGGTTCTCTGGATTGACTAGTTTTGTCAATGCCAATAATGCGTAGTGAACCACTTAATTTTAAAATTCAAATTGACAATGGAAATGTTGAAATTTAGATTTGTTTTCTACCTTAGGGTGACCTAAAATCAATAAAATTTTACAAATCTCTGGAATTGTGAAGTAAAATACAGTAAAAAAAAAGCTCCCAAAATTTGATTAGAAAAAGTTGGGACCAAGTAGGTAGCGACTTTGTCCGAACACACGGTTTGACAAAAAAATTTCCAAATTTTTAGGGAAGCAAGATTTTATGATTTTAATGTGAATTCCAGAAGGATGTGGAAATTGGAGATGTCGGGATATGCAAAATTAAGCCTTGAAGGTTGAAATAGGACACACTTAGCATGTTTGATAAAATGATTAAATTGAAAGGACAACAAAAAGGGCACACCTAAGGGCCAACTTTTATGATGTCTAGAGGGACAAAAAGAGATTTTAGATTTAATTGATCCAATTTAATGTTTAAAGGAAGATTTAAAATTAGACAAGATTAATTTAAATTTAAAAATTAGGGTTTGTTGTATAAACCACTTAATTTTAGAAAAAAATAAATTTGAAAAGTTGAATTTTGCAAGGAGGGAAAATGAATTTTGAAAGTAAAGCCAAGACTCAAATCTAAAAATTAATTCTAGATTTACATAATCCACAATGTGAATTTGAAAAATTAAAAATTAGGGTTTTATGATTTAACCACTTAAATTTTAAATTTTTTGAAAATTGAAAGTGTAAATGAAAAATTGAATTGCAAAATTGAAAATTTCTCAGATTTGAAACAATCAATCCAATTTAGACAAATGACAAGCTCAATTTTGAATCTAAAAATTAGGGTTTTTGTGATTTTAACCTCTATTTTTTTTAAAATTGCAAAGAAATTAAGCTTGTAATTGAAAATTTGAATTTTAAATTGCATGCACTCAAATCTAAAATCAAAAGCAAGCATAAGACATGTTGTGTTCACCAAAATGTAAAGTGGAAAATTTGGGGGACCTTAGCCAATTTCCCACCTGGAAGAAGAGGGAATTCACTAGGTTCCAAATTTTCACTTGAGGGGGAATTTACATTCAAAAGAGGGGGATGAATCTACTAGATCCAATCCCAACTGATGCAAGGGATGAATACTATGTAGATTGGAATGAAATGAAATGCAATTGACCCTCTTTTGTAAGTTGATTGATTGAATTAAGACAAAGTGCTGAAAATGGAGACAAAGTATGCAAAAACAGTGAGCTATAGATTTAGAATTCAGCCGTGCACCTAGATCGAAGAAGTTTGAGATGATTTGGAGTTTCTCTACAAAATACAGTAAAAGTTGCAGGGACCGTATGTCCAGATAGGGGCGCCCTCTTATCGGTCCTTCGAACTTTCTGCACGTTGAAAAGGGTTTTTCCATATCTACGAATAACACTTAATTCTAGAAGTACAGGTGGGCACCTATTTCTTGCACACAGAAAGAAAGGGAAATGTGTTGGGAATAGGGGTCTATCTTTAGATCAAACCCCAGTTTTAGAATTAACCAAGTGGTTGAAATAATGTAAATGAAAGGACTCAAAGTAGAAATCCTCCTCTTTGAGGGGATGTTGAATTGATTGAAATTGAAATGCTTATACCTCCTTGTGAAGTTTTGTTTGCCTCCACATGGAATTAGGGTTTCATGAAGTATAATATTGATCTCCTCTTCAATGATTGAAATCTTGTCTCTATTGCTTCTCCAAATCTTGAAGGAAGACAAAAAATACACAATTTCTCTTGAATGCTTGATCTCTTGAATGCTTGATATCTTGAATGCTCAGATGCTTGATTGAATTTTTGTTAGATGCCAAATGAGAGGGGAAATCCCTCTTATATACTTGCTAGTGGGGTCTAATTAACTAATGTTCCGACTTGAGCTGACATGGGAGAGGATTCCCGTTTCAAATTTGAATTAGGTCCAAGGGGAGAGGATCAAGGGAGATCCCAAATAGGGGGATCCCAAGGCGTCACGCTCTAGTCCTACCCTATTTTGGGGTGGGATCAAGGTGTGGGCATAGCACAAGGTTGAATTGAAATGTGTTTTTTATGCACATGAGCATATTCAGGTCTCTGATTAGGCCGAGGGGCGTAAAAACTAAGGCAAAGACCGAAGTGTAGTTGAAAATTTCAAGGGGTGCAATTTTAGGATGTTACAATTGTGTAGTTACATGATTCTTATTTTATTCTTCAATTGGAGTGTGGTTACAGAGCTTGATGTCTTTTAGAGAAATGTTTATACAATTTATAACTTTAAAGCAGTTTCTTACAACACCTTGATAAAATTTATGAGCTTGATTTAAGGCTTTAGAGAAATGTTTGAAATTTATAAATTGTATAAAAATGCTTGATAATTATAAATTTATTGTATTAAACCCCTTAATCAAAATATTGAACAAGTAAACTAAAACTCTATTTTTTTAATTAAAAAAAATGTAACATAAAAAAAGAGAACTGTAAAAAAATAGAAAAATCACTAACTTGGAGGTAGTTGGTGGCTAGATTTGGGTTGTAGAGAACAAGATCTCGTTTCTTGTGAGGTTGTTGTTGCTAAAAAAATGACCTAGCAAGTATTTTTTTAAATAATATTTTTAAGGAATGGGATTCAGTTTAGTAATAAATGGGAAGTGGGATCCCAAGCCAAAAATCATGAAATGAGATCTCATTCAACTTAGTAATAAATGGGGTCTCATTTATTACTAAACTAAATGAGATCTCATTTCATGATTTTTGGCTTGGGATCCTGCTACGAAATGGGATCCCATTTCATAAAAAGTGAGATCATGTTTCTTTTTCCCCACTTTCATATTTTCGACTAAGTTTGAAGCTTCCATGGGAATCAGACTTATATTTATGCAATGACCCACTTTCTACCATTAATTGTTTCACCAAAGGTCTATCCATTTTTTTTATTCTACCCCAAAAATAATTTAAATTAAATTGCCCTAGCTTTGTATCTCCATTTTTACAGAGTAATTGTTAAAACCAAATAAATTCTCATAACCCAAATACTTGTATTTTATGATGAGTGAAATTGAGTGACAACAAAGATAATTACTGCCTAGGGAAAGATTTTAGAGAAATTCTCAAAGTACATAAATTTGTACCATGTTCTCATCTTTGAACAAATTAAATACCTTTTAAATTATCTTCTAATACACACTGAGCTAAGAGAGTGTGAAAATACTACACCTTTCAACAAATTGAGTCTTTTATTGCAATTTTACTTTGTGTGTTCCCCACAACCTTGCTCCTTCATTTTGCAGTGAATTTTTTTTGAATGCTTGTTGAAATAAGCTTCTATTGGAAATTTAATTCCTTATATGCACTTGCATTCAATGGTTTCATTTTGCAGGGGAGAATTAACACTAAGCATTAACTGTAGGTGTGTGTAAGCTTTCCTTTTAATGACATTTTCCACCTCCAACTTTAAAAATAATAGCTTAATATAGTTGGTCAAAGATTTCATATGTTTTGAAAACCTCATTGAGCTCCAAAAGGGAATTTGAAACCTCCTTACATAGTGAAGTGTTATCTTGTCGGAAGGAAGTTCTTAAGTCTTCCCTTCCTTGACCCCGGAACTTCAGAATCCATAGGTTCCTAACTTCCTAACTCCTCAACCCTGGAACTCCAGAACCCCCAGGTTCCCAAGTTCCTAAGTCTTCTCTTTGTGGACAAATGCACACTCCAATGAGAAATTGTAGGTTATTGAAGGTATTGTCATTGATGGCAACCTTACAATCCTATGACACTAGCAGGCACTGGCACCCTAGTCAACAAGATTTTGTTTATTACTTAATTCGTTTAATAAGTTCAGAAAATCCACTAAACTGTTAGATACTGATTCACCCCCCTCTCTCAGTATCTTTGGGAATCCTAACAATTGGTATCAGAGCCTGGTCCTCTATTTTAAAAAGCCTAACAGCTTGAGGAAGATTTTGACACTAGTAGAGATGGAAAACTTGAGAAAGCAATTGGAAACAACTTTTTCAGATTATGATACAGAAAAGTTGAAGAATATGAATCTTGAAGATGAACTAAAGACTGCATAGGAAATTATTCAAGGACTTCAAGAAAATCTCACTATTCCTAGGAACAAAAGAAGAGAACTTTCTAAGAAGATGCAAAGTGATGATAGTGAAAAGGAAACTCTTAATGACCTTGTGAACAAATTAAGACATGAAAACAACAATATGAGGAATGAGATGCAAGAGATGACTATGAGGTTTTGTAAAGACATTGAAGACTGAAAGAAGAATGAAGATGACTTGGTTAGAAGACTAAATGATGCCGAAAATGAAAACACAAGACTCAGTCATGAAAATTATATGTTGAAGACAGATTTAATGCATACACAAAATGATAGAACTGAACTCATGAGACAGAAAGGAATCTTGGAGAATGAGTTGGCTGCTGTAAATCAACACAAAGAGAAATTCAAGAAAAGTTTTGAGGAACTTGATAACATGCTGAAAAATCAAAAACCTGATGGAGATACAAATGGCCTTGGCTTTGAAGTTGGTGAAAGCTCCGGTACTGCAAACAATCATGATCATAGTAAACCGGTAAGACAACCTAATGCTTACAAATTCAATGGAAAATGCTTTAACTGTAACAAGTATGGTCATAGAGAAAATTAGTGTAGATCTAGAAACTATTAGAACACCAATGCACCCGTCGGTCAATGTTCCAAATGCAACAAAATTGGTCATAATTCAGAAAATTGCAGAATGAATGTAATATGTATGTTTGTGGAAGATTTGGACACTTATCTAATCAATGCAGAACACATACCGGCATAGGATATGGAAAAGCTATTCAGAAAAACAATATGACTTGTTATGCTTGTAACAAGATTGGACATATTGCAAAATTTTGTGGAAGTAAGGCATCACTGACAAATAACAAAGGACCCAATTTGAAAGGTAAAGAGAAGGTTGAAGAGGTAAAACAAGAATTTTCAAAACAATGGATTAGAAAGTCAGATCAGAATGTTAATGAAGCTATTCCTTCATCGGTATAACAAAGTATCACTCTACCGATAGGAGATTCTTCATGTAACTAAAAAGAAACCTTTTGAGGGTATGGCAACAAATTGAAAAACATGCTAATTTACCCTTGGTTGATGGTGAGAAGTTGAATTACTTCTTTACCGGCAGATGTGTTAAGTTTCACTTACCGATAGGCATTTAATGTGGTAGTTGAAGGAAATGACATTATAAAGCAAGTGTTTTGGCTCTTTTTTATTCACCGAGCACTCAAATTTCCTTAGAGTGCAAAAAACCCAAGCGAAGGCATCCATAGCGAGAAGTGAAGCAAATCATTCAAGCACTCATACCTAAAGGAAGATTAAGGTATTTATACAATGGCTTCCTCCTCTGCACCTTAATTCTTTGCAAATCCTACTATAATTGAAGTTGTTAAGCACCCTAGACCCGTATTTAAAATTATTCCCGAAATTGCGAAGAAAGATGATACCCTAGGAGCATTTTCAAAAATACCCAAAGGAATTGTATATGGTGAGGATCCTAGAATTTACATACATTGTCATATTGAAGAACTAGGTGTTGAAGAGATAATGAACATGTATAGAACAACAATTTGTGATGTTAATGGAAATGTGAAATCGGAACATAAGATAGTTGAAACCCTAGGTTTTGTGGAGATTCTTAGTATCCCTGATTTTCCAAAGGATGTTATAAGGATTGTGTTAAGAAGAGTACATGGGGAGTTCTTTTGTTTGGATTCCATTCACAAGATAACAAAAGAGGTAGTTAGGGTAGTGATAGGCTTACCTTCCACTGGTAGCATGCCTGAAAAAACTAAAAAGGTTCCAAATGACACTATAATGACCATAACCGGTGCAACCTATGACAAGAGATCCTTGAGAGTCAACGATGTAAAGGATATTAATGTAAGATTCATTAGCATGATTCTTGGATACAAGGCTACACATGCCACTAGATTAAACTCTGTTTCTAGCTTATGTATCAAAAGTGCTTATGACATGGTAAACAACAATGCAAAGATTGACATATGCGAATGGTTAAAAGATGAGCTAATAGAAAATTTGAAGAAAATCAAAGGGGACAAGAAAGAGACATACAGATTTGGCAACTTACTTGTATGCTTATTGCTATATATCACCAAGGAAGTTCCCAGTATTGGTAGAAAGGATTTTGGATTTGACATACCGGTAGGAAAACAAGTTCTGGATATTCTAAACAACATGGGAGATGATAGGTAGAAGAACATAAATGAACATTTTCAGGCACTAAAGGCTAGGATGAAAACGAGGACAAGGCTATCTCAATCCATAGTTGATAAATATCAAAATGAGATATGTTTTGTTATAAAGAAGGATGGAATCTAGATGGAGGCAGTGGTTCCGAGGACAGTTTGGGTTACATAAATGGGATATGAGGTAGATGAGAACATAATAGAAACTTATGCAAAAGACCTTCTAGAAGCCCCTAAAGAACCAACAGAAAAAGTATTTGGAAATGCAGAAACAATTGAAAGAAAAATTCAATCACAGAAAAGAGTAAAGAAAACTGAACAAACAGTTAGAAAAGGAACAAGGCAGACAAAAGCAATCAAGGAAGACATATTGAATAAAACTGGTATTAAGGAGAGCGACTTGGAAGGATTACAACCGGAAGCAAATCTTTCACTAGTTGCTACCTCCTCTAACAATGAAATACTGGCAGAGTTTAAAAGGGTAGAAAGAAAAATAAAACCCTCACTGGTACCCTCTCTCGCACCCAAGAGAACAAGACAAAAACAACAAGCAGTTAGGCCTCCAACAAAGAAGATGACTCCAAGAAAGAAGAAAGAAAAACAAGTTGTTCCTCCATTTGGCAATCTTCTACATGAAATAACTAAAGATGGTAACTTATCAAACATTAGCAAATTGTATAACACATTTTAAAATGAAGAAAAAGAAAGCATAGAAAACAATGTTATCCTACACTTGGATATCTAAAAGAAATTTTTGATTGAGGTTGTAAATGATTTACCCAATGACTTGTATAGAAAAAGAAAAGCAAGAAGAGCTGAAACAACCAAAGACTTTCAAAGTCTACCAAAAGGACAAGGATAAGGGTAAAGGTAAGGTAGGTGGTCCTCCAAGCATAAAGGTAACAAATAACTTGCCCCCACCTCCTTCTGACACTCCACCAGTTATAAATGTAAATATTGATACACCACCGGCAACAAAAAGTATGGAGACAGCACATGAGGACACAAATCCTGATTTAGAGGTGTTATATACAATGAATATTGACACATAGGAAGTCAAAATTGTGGTTGATAAGGAGACAAGTGAGAAGAGAGATGTGGCAACTGAGCCATCGGTAGAAGACATTACAGTTGAGAAAAATGTTGAGACATAGTTGGCAATATTGAAATTGGGGCTTAGCAACAAACTGAACAATCAACTAACCCCCTAGATATAGGAAAGGCAGATACCACTGGTGTACATACTGATGTATCTACTGAGCAACTGACAACTGTTGACACTAAAAAATCTATTGAGATACCAACAGTAGACAATTCAGAGGTAAACACAGAGAAATCAGTAGAAAACCCAGAGTCACAATTAGAGAAACCGACAGTGGAAAGCTCTAAGAAATAGACTGAGGTACACACAGGGAAATCAGAAGAGAAGAAGGATGAGGTAAAGGTTCAGAAAGAGACTGTGCCACTGGCATCAGCTGAGAAACCAAAACCCTTGCTACTAGAAATGCAGACTCAAAGTGACCTACTAGAGGTCACCACAAGCAAAGAGGTTCCTCACACCAGTGGCTTATGGATCGTTAAGGCAGTTGGTCAATCATTTGGTTCTTCACTGACATAATTCCGGCCAACCAATGTAATAGAGGTATTGCTTGATTCAATTAACAAAATAACTGATTGCAATGGACTTGCATATAAGGCAATTGATGTCACCATACCAATTTTGAAGATGATTGCACCCAAGTGTAACATAGAAAACAAAGATTCTTTAAGCCAATTAAACACATTGTCTAAGTACATAACGGAAAACCTACTAACAATTAATCAGATCAATGAGGAGACTTTTAGAGAGAAAATAAATAAAGAGAAGGAAAAATTGTTTGAGGAGATAGTAAAGAAGAGTAAGGAACATATTGATACATTATTTTCAGCACTAGGAAAGTCAATTTTGGACTTCAAGAAATTGTACAAAGATATTTGTAAGACCAACATTTTGACAGAGGATATAGATATAGAGATCAACAAAGCATAGAAGGAAATCAATAATATTGCTGATAATTTAATAGGTTCATCAGACTCCATATCGGTAGTTCAAAAGGAAATAGCAGGTTTTGAAGAAAAACTTAAGAAATTGGAGAAGGAAAAGGAAAGGATAAAATACAAGGCAAAGGAACTGAAATGTAGACTAGGTCCTAAACTAGACATCCTCATCTCTTTGAGAAAAGAGATTTCAGAGGTTCTTGTTCTTGGACTTAAGACACTGGAAGAGAAAATGCACATACTCACCGATACCATCCAAAGGATAGAAGCAACACTAAAGGAAAGTGAGAGGTTCAGTAACAACTTAAATTTTGCATTAGCGGATCTATATCAGATTGTAACCCACCAGTTACAGACATCTTGACAAGAACTACACTTAATTGACATTGAATGACAACCTTTGTCATTGATGCCAAAGGGGGAGTAGTAGAGGATGAGAAAAAGGAGTAAGGAGCACACAATTAATGTATGATAGAAGATTTCATCTGCTCATGGGGAGCTCACGGTTTTTGTAAGACAGTTTTGGAGTAGGCAGTTTTTTGGACAACACTTTTTGGACAAAACAATTTTGGCTTTTTCTCATGAGTGTTGCCATCAATGCCAAAGGGGGATATTGTTGGAAAATGCACACTCCAATGAGAAATTGTAGGTGATTGAAGGTATTGTCATTGATGGCAACCTTACAATCCTATGACACCGGCAGGCACCGACACCCTGGTCGACATGATTTTGTTTATTACTTAATGCATTTAATAAGTTTAGAAAATCCATTAACTGGTTAGATACTGATTCACCCCCCCTCTTAGTATCTTTGGGAATCCTAACAATCAGTATTAGAGCCTGGTCCTCTATTTTCAAAATCCTAATCGCTTGAGGAAGATTCCGCAAGTTACCAAGTTCCTAAGTCCTCAACTCCAGAACTCCGAAACCCCCAAGATTTTGAAGTTCCTTTCCTTTGCCTTCTTCTCTTTCCTGGATCTCTAGAACCCTAAGGTTACGAAGTTCATTTCCTTTTCCTTCTTCTCTTCCTTAGAACTATAGAACCTCAAGGCTCCAAAGTTCCTTTCCTTTGCCTTCTTCTCTTTCCCAGAACTCTGGAACCCCAAGGTTCCGAAGTTCCTTTCCTTTACCTTCTTCTCTTCCCTGGAACTCCGGAACCCCGAGGTTCCAAAGTTCCTTTCCTTTGCCTTCTTCTCCTTCACGGAACTCAAGAACCCCAAGGTTTCAAAGTTCCTTTCCTTTGCCTTCTTCTCTTCCCTAGAAATTTAGAACCCCGAGGTTCTGAAGTTCCTTCCTTAGTCTTACCAACTTCAACAACTTGTGCTTCTGAAGTCTTCCCAACTTCCTTTCGGCTTGCAACACTTCTAGATGGTGTGATCAACACTCAAGGTTTTTAATGCTCCAACAACTCTTGCAACTAATTTTCTATATAAGGTTGTTAGGCCTCATTGTAAAGGGTTCTTTCCCTGTTGGCTTGAGCTATTCTATGCTCTTTTACTTCTCTTGAAGACTTGTATTTATCTTGCATCTCTGCAATTGTAAGTTTGGCCATTGGCCTTATAATGAATTGAAATCATCATTTTTGCTTTACTTCAACTTCTGTATGTTGTGTATGTGTTCTTACCTTCATTGTAAGTGTATGTTTGTGGCTTTCTTTCACATATATGTTGTGTTAACTTGTTTTTGGGTGTGACTTGTGGAAAACCTTCTCTCCTCCTGACATTCAACAAGTTTTAACCTCCATACGTGTGTTCAAGTCATTCATGCAACTAAAGTTTGTGCATCTCCTGGGTATTTCAGTTTATTCTTTGTGCCATTTTGGGTGGGGAGAGAGAAATATCTTATCTTGGTGCATCATGTCCTTTCATTTTTAGCATTTCTCTCTTCCCCTTTCCTCTGCGGGCTGTTAGGATAGGTTTAGAAGTAAGATTTGAAGTGTTGATTTGGTTCAACACCTGCACTTGGATTGAGAAGGAATTAGGCCTTCTCCAGAGATTCAATCCCCTTGTGCAAGGTCCCACACTTTGAGGTTTTTTCCATATTTCATGAGGTTGTTGAGTTGATAGCTCATCAAGGGTGTAAGCTTTTGTGATAATAGTGTTTGGCATGCCCGGTGGGACTCATCCTTCATCAAGCTGAATATTTGTTGTGTTCTTCAATGTATTCAACCTTGGAGGCAACATTTCACACACTTGGCGACTCTAAGAGGAAATCTACTGGTCACGTAGTCCTAAGCCCAAGCCAACTGAAGATTCAGTGTGTTCTTTAGTTCATTAAACCTTTGGAGGCAACATCTTTCAAGCACCTACCGACTCTGCAATCATTTGGTGAATCTATGGTATATTATTAGTCTTTGGTTGAGAGGTTTCATCTGCCCTTTTAAGCAATTTGTTAAACAAGCTCCATCTTTTTTGAATGCTTTAAAATGAGTTCATATCATGGGTATAAATTCTATTCACCCCCATTATATGAGAATACTAGCCATTTTTCCCTAGCTTCCCAACAAGACCGAACTGGGACTGCTCCTAGTTTCAACCCAAATAACTTCACTTTAGTAGCTATTGGATACTTTCCTAATGCTTACCACCCACCCACCCCTACTCAGCCTTCTTGGCAGCCCAACCAGCCCCAAGATGATAGAAAAATGAAAATTGCAGAACTCAAAAGTGTGTTGCTTGATTTCACCAAGCAGTTGGAGGAGTTCAAGAGGCAACAAGAGTGGGATTTGTAGTAGGGTCAACTTTCTTATTAGGCTTAGCTTCAACAAAAACATATGAGAGCCCACAGATAACATGAGGAGTTCCTTCCAAGGCAACTTGCCTTTGATAGGAAGAAAGAAATTAAGTAACTAGCAGCCATAGAGATACAACTCATACAGGAGGAGGTTTTTGCCCCTAGGGTTCCTAAGTTTGAAATCCCAAGCTTCAGGTAGGGGAGACCTCCCAAGCCTTCAATTAACCCCCCTAGTTTTAAAATTCCAAGTTTCAAGGGAGCTCCAGCTATTGTTATACAAGAGCCTTCTCCTTAGTGCCTTTTGCAAAATGACCCACCACCTAGGCCCTTTCCTGATGCTATCTCCCTTTTTAAGGGCATACCCGTTGTATGGAGGATGGATGGTTACCATCCTCATCATGAAGAGGGGGTTCGATCAACCATTGGTGAGTCTTCATATGCTCTAAAGGGGGAAGAAGTGGTGATGCTATAGGAGGATATTGAGAATAATTAGTTGCAACAACAGGTCATTGAACAAAAGGAGTGTGAAGGTAGAGAGGAGGACACTGTCCTCTCATTTGATAGTCTTCCTTTCTTTATTGATCATGAGAAGAAGGATATGTCTACACCTCCCCCGGTGGTAGCTCTGGAACAACAAGCTAATTGTGAGGAGGGTATAGGGGGTAATGGTTTTTTTTCAAATTGCATGATGAATGGATCATGCCATGAACCTGAGGTTGTTGCTTTATGCTACTAGGAGGAGGAAACAAAAACAAAGAGACAATTTGTAGATTTTAGATCTTCTCGTGAAGTGTCTCATAAACCTGAGATTTGTGTTGATGAGTTGGATATCAACACATGTGATTATGATGTATGCTAGTTCTCCCTTGTCCCTAAAAGTGATGATGTTGAATATGAAATCTTCATTCAAGGTGAAAATGTTTCTTTTGGCATTTGGGATGATGTGCCTGAGATTGAATGTTTCACTTAGGACCAACATACCAAGTTTGATGACGTTGAGCAGCAACATGTTGGTCATGCCAAAAGTCTTTTGGTTGCTCAACTTGACAATATTCCCAAGATTCAAAGTTTCCAATTTTATGTGTCTAAAGAGCCCCCTTGTGCTGGCCAAGATAGAGATATGGTATATGTTTCATGACCATGTGAGTTCGAGGCCTTTTCCTTTGGTTTCAACTCATGCCAAGAAGAGGTCGTCTATTGTGAAAAAAATAATGCCATGTTGTATAAAAGAGATGCCTTCTCTTTTGCAAGGAGTAGTTCTTTTGATGCTAGACGACTCCTAAAAAACTCCCCCCTTGCTACTATGTGTATGCTTCATGCATCCCTAGATATCTCAAGTGGTTATTTTCTATGGCTTCCCTATGGTGGCAAGGTGAATGGTGAAGTGTTCTTTCACCACATGAGTAGTATGTGTGATCTAATGCATGCATACAAGATATTTCAACCATTGCATCTAGATGGTGAATGTAACAATGGTACAAGGGGGATTAGCTCCTTCAAAAGGTTCCTCTTTGACAGAGGCAAAAGCATCAGTTGCCTCTTATTATAACAATGTAAATATTAGTTAGGTTTCTTGTTTTCCGAGAAGTGCACGAGCATAGGATGTTCCCCTTCAAAATGGTTGATCTTGATCCTTTGCAGGTTACAGAGGAGAGAGTTTTCTTTTTTCTTGTAGTTGTGACTATGCGTCCAATGGATTACATAGGCTATTGATCTATATTCTTAACAGGCAAGCATCTCATAGAGGTCGCCAAAGATATTA
This sequence comes from Cryptomeria japonica, assembly GCF_030272615.1. Lineage (NCBI taxonomy): Eukaryota > Viridiplantae > Streptophyta > Pinopsida > Cupressales > Cupressaceae > Cryptomeria > Cryptomeria japonica. The sequence goes on from NC_081409.1 coordinate 859,551,834, forward strand.
TCATTTTATGACACCCTTGGTGCATCAGTGAGAACCGACCAGAGATATGTTGCATGGACCAGCACTGCCCCAGTTTGATCAAAGAGGAAACAATAGAATCATGAAGTGTGAAGTGTTGTCTTGTTGGAAGGAAGTTCCTAAGTCTTCCCTTCCTTGACCCCATAAATCCAGAACCCATAGGTTCCCAAGTTCTTAAGTCCTCAACCCCAGAACTCCAAAAGCCTCAGGTTCCCAAGTTCCTAAGTCCTCAACCTTGGAACTCCTCAACCCCTGAGGTTCCAAAGTTCCTTTCCTTTGCTTCTTCTCTTTCCTAGAACTCCAGAACCCCATGGTTCTAAAGTTCCTTTCCTTTGCCTTCTTCTCTTCCCTAGAACTCTGGAACCTCGAGGTTCTGAAGTTCCTTTCCTTTGTCTTCTTCTCTTTCCTGGAACTCTAGAACCCTGAGGTTCCTTTCCTTTTCCTTCTTCTCTTCATCGGAACTCTGGAACCCCAAAGTTCTGAAGTTCCTTTCCTTTGCCTTTTTCTCTATTCTGGAACTTGGGAACCTTGAGGTTCTAAAGTTCCATTCCTTTTCCTTCTTCTCTTCCCCAAAACTTCGGAACCTCGAGGTTCTGAAGTTCCTTCCTTAGTCTTCCCAACTCTGGCAACCTGTGCTTCTAAAGTCTTCCCAACTTCCTTTTGGCTTGCAACACTTCTAGATGGTGTGATCAACACTCAAGGTTTTTAATGCTCCAACAACTCTTGCAACCAATTTTCTATATAAGGTTGTTAGGCCTCATTGTAAAGGGTTCTTTCCCTGCTGGCTTGAGCTATTCTATGCTCTTTCACTTCTCTTGAAGACTTGTATTTATCTTGCATCTTTGCAACTGTAAGATTGGTCATTGGCCTTACAATGAATTGAAATCATCATTCTTTCCTTACTTCAACTTATGTATGTTGTGTATGTGTTCTTACCTTCATTGTAAGTGTATGTTAGTAGCTTTCTTTCACATATATGTTGTGTTAACCTATTTCTAGGTGTGAATTGTGGGAAACCTTCTCCCCTCTTGACATTCAACAAGTCCTAACCTCCATACATGTGTTCAAGTCATTCATGCAACTGAAGTTTGTGCATCTCCTGGGTATTTCAGTTGATTCTTTGTGCCATTTCGGGTGGGGAGAGAAACATCTCTTATCTTGGTGCATCACCTCCTTTCATTTTTAGCATTTCTCTCTTCTCTTTTCCTCTGCAAGCTGTTAGGATAGGTTTAGAAGTAAGATTTGAAGTGTTGAGTTGGTTCAACACCTACACTTGGATTGAGAAGGAATATGGCCTTCTCCGAAGATTCAACCCCCTTGCGCAAGGTCCCACACTTCGGGGTTGTTTCCATGTTTCATGAGGTTGTTGAGTTGATATCTCAATAAGTTTGAAAACTTTTGTGATAATAGAAACCTCACATCATTTTTCCTATTTTCTATCATTTTCTCAAGTTTGGATCATTTTGTGTAAACTCTACTTATATCCTTTATCAATATTGCCACACAATTATCATTTTCATGTGTTCTTGTTCATAGTATTATGCACCTAAACCTAAGTATGGATTTCTCTACTAGTGGCACCTATTCATATTCATTTAGCGTACCTTTTCATCTATCCCATCCATCCTAATTAACCAATAGCTTGTGCCACCTTATTTTCTATTTAAAAAAAAAATTATATTTTGGTCATGAAGAAGCCTTAGATGTTGCTAATCCAAAATAAATAGATTGTATAGATTGTCATTTCTCTCTTTTCTACACCCACCTATCAGATAGTGATAGCATTACCAAGACCAACCCTCTTATGGATTCCTTATGACACTTATAATCTAAACCATCTTAAGGGACTATGATTTTTACAACCTATTTGTCACATTTTCCACCCCATTCCCTTCTGCATTTGATATCTCATCCTTTCATTTCTACCATTGAGACTCATTAAGTATCACATACTCAAATACTAATGGTTATTCCTTCCTCTCCCACCCATCTAAACCATCTTGAGGGACTATAATTCTCACAACCTATTTATCACATTTTCCAACCCATTGCCCTCTGCATTTGACATCTCATCCTTTCATTTCTACCACTAAGACTCATCAAGTATCACATACTCAAATACCAATGGTTATTCCTTTCCCTCCCACCTATTTTTGTTACTCAACCACATCCATTACCAATTTAATTCCACCTCTTGGATCTACTCATCACCCCTCTAACCCTTTGTCTTCATATAGTTATGTCCTCCATTCGTAGTCCCTTCCATTCACCTATCGTACCCATCTACTCCTCAATATCAATCTCTTGATATACCCCCAACAATCCATCCTATGCCCACTCTTTCTTAGCTTTTGACCACATCGATCACCCCCACCATCACTCTTTTGACACTTCTTATTGATACCATCTTTAAAAAAATGGTCAATAATGTGGGATTATTATAGAAGCAATTAGCTACACTCCCTTCTATTTCTCATTTAGTGGCCACTCCAAACTTTAGATATAACTCTTTATCCATGGACAATCTTTACCATCCTTTCCCCCATAATTTGTATCCCAACACTTTGATAAATATGATAAAAATGGTGATCCCAAGAACCACTTTTCTTCTTTCACAAACATATGCAACAACTTCTTTCATGACTTCGTGTTGGCTAAAATTTTCATCATTATCTCAAGGAAAGTACTTAGAATGGTTTTCTTCCCTTCTTGACCATTTCATCACTTCTTTTGATAAACTTGTGTACATTTTTCTAGAGAAAATCTAAGTTGTTATTTTACTACAACTTCACTAACATTGTCCATTGCCAACATCTCATTGGGTATCCCAATGCACACAAGATATGCCCAAACATGTGGTTGATTGGGAATATTGTTAGAACATAATGTTATTAGGGGTCATGCCCTTATTATATTTTTATATTGTCCTACTATAAGGCTATAAAACCTTATATATTATATGCTTTATTAAGCATATCCCATTTGAAATAATTATAATCTAATACTATTGGATCATTAATTATTTGTGAATGGGGATTATTGAAAAGGTGTGACTAGTGAGACCACCCTTCCTCCTATATTTAATAAGGTTCACTCTCATTTGAGAGTATGCACATGGCTCCAAGCTGACAATGCTCCAAAAAGACCCTTTTCAATCTCCACCCTTCATTAAATTTGATAAAACCTCATTCCTCTATCTTTTCCCAATATTTTCTCTAATCAGGTGCACCAATAACACAAATCCAGTTGTCAACTTCTCACTCTTCCTTGCATATGGATCAACCATATCCATCCATTTCACAAGATCTAATCTCATTTATCCATCACTCTTATCCAAAATTTATAAATTTATCAATCCACAAGTCATTTTTAGGAGGAATTGGATGCAACAAGGTTATTTTTTCGGATTGAGAGATAAAAACGCATCTTAAGTAATCAACTAATGATATCCAACACAATATTTAGGTCAATAAGGTTTCTATACTAATAATTTTGTTGCTTTTTTTCCATTTATTTTCATCCCTTTGATCCATTTATTTAGGTCAATAAGGTTTCTATACTAAGATTAGGAATATGATTTTAGACAAGTTTCTTATTGTTTTCCTCCATAATTTAGTGTTCACAATTACTTTACTAATAAAAGGAAACATACATCTAAATTTATGGAAGCTATACATATCTAGTTATCTCCTTTGTTGAATGGCCCTCCTCACAAGTTGAGGTGGATCTTCTCTCTGTTATAAACATCCTCATGAGGTTCATCAGGAACATCTATCTCATCATTTAGTGCATTCATATATTAGTGTTTGGTTGTAGCTACATAATTGAATTCATGCTCTCCTTTGGCTACTCGACTATAAGGGAAGATGTGATCCCCATAAAGATCACATTTTAATTGTATAAATTTTTCTTAGAAAAATGATACTAAATATTGTACCCTCAACCATTGACACTATAGCCGATCTGAATTATAACTTCTAAGTACAAGACCTGGTGTATAACCTGTGGTATTGACAATTCTGATTACAAGAACGAAATTCAACTAGAATTATTGCAAGCCAAAAAGTGATCTCATTCCATTCGTAAATCTTGTATATAGAAAGTTCACGAGATCCCAACGGTCACCAAAATCCCCTCAGAATAAAAAATGAACAGTTTGAAATATTTATTGCAGAATAAAATCCAAAAACTAACAAAAATATCAAAAAACTATATAAAAACTTAAGCCAACTTCGAAAAGTCATAACTTGTTACTCAAGGCTCAAAACTGCGAACTGTTTCCACCATTGGAAAGATCTCCAAGAGCTCTAGTTTCAGTCCTTTATGGATGTGCCTATGATGAAATCCGTAAAGGACCATCCAAAGTTTAAAACTCTAAAAATGCTCCAAACACCACCAAAAATGCCATTTACTAAAATATAGAAAATACCAAAAAAATATTATTTTGATATTTCCCATTACTGCTTGTTCCCACACCATCTGGAAACTCCTAGATTATTTTCTGATCATTCCTACCCCCTTGAAAGACAATGGGCCCCATTGCATCAACACTCTGTAACAAGTGAGGGGAATGAAGATGAATTTGATCTTGGGTAAGCCACTTACCCTGATGAGCGAACTAACCTGCTTGAACCACTTTATACAAATGAAAGGTCTATTGTTTCAAATTTTCACAGTGGCCTCCATAACTTGATCACTTCATAATAGAGCTGCAACGTCCAGGTTCAATTCTGTATTACTAAGTCTTAGCAACATCAACAACATCCAACAATGGAGGAAAATAAGGCTTTAACAACTCTACATTCAAGACTTGATAAATACCCCAAAATAGGAGTAAATTGAGCTCAAATGCATTGTCACCAATTTGCTTGATGATCTTATATGGGCCATGAAGAAGAGGAAAAATCTTCCTGTTGGGACCTTGCAATCTTTCTTTCTGAATATGCAACCACACCTTATCCCCGATTTAAAAATTATGGGGGGTTCAATGCTCATCATGCCTCTCCTTATATTTCTTATTGGTGTGTTCCAAAACTTCATGAACCTGTTGTTGCAAGTGGTGGATTCTATCAATAAACCTTATTGCCTTGTCTTCCTTCTTATCTACACATGGAGCCAAATCAAGTTGAATGTTTGGTATGGCAACATTCATGGGTGCTAATGGTTGATAATCAAGACAAACTTCAAATGTACTGTGACCTGTCAAACTATGATTTGCCCTGTTGTAGCTATGTTGAACATATGGAAGGCTTTCATCCCATTTGCAAGGATGCTTTGAATGATACATTCATAAAATTTGAATGATCATTCAATTTACTACCTCTGTTTGACCATCAGTTTGAGGGTGGAAGGCAGTAGACTTTGTTAATTTTGTGTCCATCTTTTCCCATAGTGAAGATCAGAACTTGCTGAGAAATCTATTATCCCTATCTGAAATAATTCTATTTGGAAGACCAAAATGAACCCAAACATGCTCAAACAAGATTTTTGTAGTGTCCTCTACAAAAATTACCTTTTTAAAAGCCATTATTATTGCCATTTTTGAATATCTATCTACCACAACATACACACAATCATGCCCTCGCTTGGTGGTAGGAAGACCAAACATAAAATCCATAGAAACTGAGTGCCAAGGTTTTTTTGGAATAGGAAGTGGTGAATATAAACCTAACCTATGATCGACAGGCTTTGCAATAACACATGTTGTACAAGCTTGAATGTATGAAATTACATCATTCTTCATTTTTTACCAATAAAGATATCTCTAGAGTATAAAAGTGGTCTTACCTATTCCAAAATGACCTGCAACCTTGTTGTAGTGAGCTTCCAATATAAAATTCTTGCGCTTTTGTTTGGGTACATAGATTTGGCCAAGGTGGCAAAGCATTCCATCCTGCAAATAGAAATAATTCACATGTTTACCCTCCTCAAGCTGATTGTAAATATCATCAAATTCATTATCATGCCAATAAAAATGAGCCCAAGTTTCAGTTTGGTGACCACATGATTCTAACACCATAATTATAGCTTCAATTGGAGGCCTTCTCAAACAATCTACTACTTTATTAATGCTTCCTTTCTTATGGTGAATATTAAGATGAAATTATTGAAGATAGGCTGACCATATTTGGTGTCTATCATTCTTCAAATTTCCCTGTGTTTGCAAAAATTGAAGAGTCTTGTGATTTGTGTGGACGCCAGTTTCCTTTCCCAAAATATAGTGCTTCAATTGCTTACAAGCTTGAACAATGGTATATAGCTCCTTGTCATAGGTGGGATATCTACCCACTACATCAAAAAAGGTCTCACTATGGTATGCAATTGGATGGCAATGTTGCATGAGGACCACTCCTGGAGCATACTCTGCTACATCAATTTATATTTCAAATGATTGTTGTAAGTCCGGAAGAGATAAAACTAGTGCAGAACATAACCTTTGTTTTAACTCATCGAATGCTTGTTTGTGAGAACCTGTTCACTTGAATTTTTCTTGCACTCCTCACAATGACTAATTTAAAGGCCAAGACATATGTGAAAATCCAAACACAAATCTGTGATAAAAAATTGCCAACCCAAGGAAGCTACGTAACTATGTGAGATTAATAGGAGAAGCCCAATCCTTAATCAGTTGTGTAGACACCTAAAAATGGTCAACGCTTGCGGAGTCATATTTTAACATTTGCGCATTGCCTCATTTTAGGTTTTTGCATTGAATTGACATTTCTCCTATGTCATGCACTTGGTCTTTATCATTTGCAAGCATCAAGTCATTCTTCTACATTCTTCATTTATCTTGCTCTCGAATTTGGTCTTGTCGACAATACTATCCAGTCATGATTTTCATCGATTTTATCCTATCGCATCAATGTGTGTAGTCATTTGTCATTATTTTGGACATCGTCAATCCTAATTAGGGTTTTGTCCTCCTGTCAATCTTGCGATCGATTTGTCATCAATAGTTGTCCTCTTTTCAATCTTGTTGTTTAACGATCGATTTGTCGTTGGTCGTTGTCATGTTTGATCTTGTCATTTTGCGATCGATTCATCATTGATCATGGTCATTTTCAATATTGTCATTTTGCAATCTATTTTGTCATTGATTCTTGTCATTTTGCGATCGATTCATCATTGATCATGGTCATTTTCAATATTGTCATTTTGCAATCTATTTTGTCATTGATTCTTGTCATTTTGCGATCAATTTGCCATCAACCGTTGTTTATCTCAATTATGTCAATTTGGATCAATTAGTCATTGTTCCTCGTCAATTGGCACATTTATTAATCAAATCATTTATCACATTGGTCTTTTGTTAAATCAGAATCAAATTGAATTAATTATCTTTTGTCAAGACCTAATTGTCATTCTTGCATGGCTAATTCATCTTCTAGGGTTTCATGATTTAATCATTTAACCTTGTTTATCATTTCTTCCTTTAGGATTAATAAATTATTTATTTATCCTAAGTCTTCGTGTCGCAATTAAATGTTTCATTTAGTTGGCTAACTAATTATTCCTCTTTTTGTGAATTAATTAATAAATGACAATTTATTAATTAATTTACCTAATTTCCTAAAATTCCCTCTTTGTGAATTATTAATAAATGAGAAATTATTAATTAATTCACTAAATTCCTAATTTCATCATTTCTAATTCTTAATTTCCTAATTTCTAATTTTCTAAATTTCCTAATTCCTAATTTCCACCTATTTTCTAATTTCCTAATTTTAATTTCCACCTAATTAATTTCTCTCTAGTTCTCCCTATTTTTGTGCTTTGGTGGAAGCATGACTTTCTCATGTGTCATACTTTTGGCATAGCAAGATGTCATAAGCCTCTAGTCTTCTGACATTTGCATTGACAATATGTCATAATTCATGACATAGAAGGTGTTATAACCTTCTTCTTTCCACTCAATTTTCCCATTTTGAAATCAATTGCCTCTTATGTCAATTTAATGCTAATCTTGTCATCTCTCCAATTTATCTATAAATTGGACGAGTTTCTTCAATCAAGACCCCCAATTGATCGCATTTTGAACCCCTAATCAGACTATTGAATTGGTAATCACTTTTGCAATCACATAATCATAGAATCAGATAATGAGAAATAATCACTTCTTCTAGTACTCTTGTGCCAATATCAATCTTGCTTTCACATTAGGTTTGTGCACTTGAAGGTGAGATCCACAAAAAAAGGCTATTTGGAGAAGAAAGAAGGACAATGGAGCCACATGAAGAAGCATTCAAATCTACCATTGGTTTGCATATGTCTTTAATTTTGAATGTTTTGATTTCATGTCTCTATTGAGTGTGTTTAGGATAGATCATTACATTCTAGCTTTTTGTGATTAGGCTAATGGTTAATGTTTATATCACTTGTGATGATTCCCTATTTCCTAACATACATTAATTGGTGAACCCAATGTGAACACTAACCATCTAACCTCTTTATGGTGTTTTTGAGTGCTTTCAAGTTGATTTGCAGGCCAAAAACCCAAAAACAGGGTCGTGCAGGGTTTTCTAGAGACTTCTGCGCCTGTGTGAAGCAACTTGCACCTGTGTTATGCATTTTGCACCTGTGTTGAAGACATTCTATGCCTGTGTCATGCATTCTACGCCTGTGTCCTGAGTTATGCGCCTGTGTAAAGTCCAGAACAGAGGTAAAAATGCAGTGTTTTACTTGAAATTTGTTTTGTTTTTGCATTCTGTTTTCTGTGTTTTGGTTTTTGGTACTAATTATCTATGCAGAATCTTGGCATATGCATGGAAAAGACAACAAATGAAACTACTAACATGTTTTATGCATAATCAATAGTCAAAGACAACAAATCAAACTTCTAACTCCGGTTTTGCAGGTTGCCTTGGAGAAACAACTAAACTTGGTGTTTGTCATTAATGTTTTAGGCACCTAGTGATTTTTAAATAGGTTGGAATGAACATGTTTTTGCTTTGATTGTTGAGTGTGACATTGGAGTAGGAGAGTATGCTCTCATCCTTCTTAGGGTGATCAGAAATCCAGATCTTTGATACCATGCTCGTGTCTTGGATTGAGTGTCACCTTTAGAGGGTCTGCCTTCCCGACCACTTTTCTTTTGCAAGCAAGTGATAATCGTGAGAAGGGAATGACCCAAAGTGAGTACGGCTAGAATACCTTAGCATTCTAACTCACTATAAAAAAATACCTGATGAGCGAAAGCTTTGAAGGAAGGGTTACGTGGGAATTGCAGTTACTTGGGAAGTGATGACCCTTGGACTCTTTCTCATATCAACATCTAAGTAGGGCCTCTTGGTCTAAATCATGCTTGCATGACTACATTTGTTTGGTATCTTGATGGGCTTAATGTCTCAATCACGCTTGCGTGACATCAAGGAGTAACGCTTAATAGAAATCCTTACTACACACCTTGTTTTAGAGGCCAAAAACCCTTCTAGTTGCTTGAGAAGGACAAGTTCGGATACTTGGAAGAGATACTAAGTTCACCATGGGGAGATTTCCATGGGGACTGATGCTTGGCTGCCCTGAGAAGTGAGTGCCATGGAGGGGAGCCCGTGGGGTCAAGCATCTATGTATTCTCCTTGAATCCCATAACAAGTCTACCTCTCAAGTACCTAATGTCCTTGCCTACCATAAGAAATCTGGGAATGAGCATGATTGTCTTGAGTCTAAGTTGAAATATCTTGTATTCTTTGATTGTCAAAAGTTGAATTTTATCTCATTTCAAGAATAAGGCAAATTGATTCAAAACAAGGCTAAACATAACAACATTTCATTCAACAAAGTTCAAAAACACCTTCAAACATGGTTATCAAACATTGTTCAAAATCTTGTCTTAACATTCATGTCACTTACATTTAGGTTCATCCTAGGTTGCATTTTGCAAAGTTCATTGTCAAGTACCAAGGTTAAGTTTCATCTAGGTCATACTCCTTTTCAATAAGGGTCATCCATTTACATGTGTCCTCTTGCATTAAAGTCATACCATTATCATACATGCATATTTGCATACCTTAGGTCTCTTCATTAAGCTTAAGTCATTATCATATCATATTAGGGTCACTTGCATATTAATTGTCCCTTTGCATATAGTCTCAAAAACTAGGTTTTGTCATACTTGAGTAATCCAAATCTTTGATAAACCCTAAGTCATTGTTAAGAAGTCTAGACCTTGTCAAACCTTTTCTCTTTATGTCATTATTGTCATTTGGTCAAACCTAGCTTAGTATCCAAGCATATAGGGGAGACATTGTCATTTTGTCCTTTTTTCACTTGGTCCTTTTGTCCTTTGTGGTCTAGACATCATTTCAATTTCCTAAGGGTCTCTTTTAGATTTGCATTCATAGGTTTGTCAAAATCTTCAAAAACAACCAAAAACATAGATTGCATTTTCATCTATCTAGTTTGCATTTAGTTGCATATCATACATTATCCTTGAAAAATTCCAAAAATATTGCGTTTGCATAGTGACATGTCTATTGAAACAAGGTTCCAAGCACCAATGATGCAACAAAGTTTGACATATCAACCGACAATGCAATCACAATTCTATCCAACCCAACAACAACGCAACATTGATCAAACTTTTTATGATGAAACAAATCTCCAAATACAAAAACTAGAGGAGAAACTAGCTCAAGAAGAGGAGATATTGGAACAAAGAGTGAAAAACATTGAGAAGAATAGATCACAAATGTCCAAAATGTTTCAAAAATTTCCAGGTCGAAATCTAAAGATTGAGCCAATTGATGTAAGATCTCTTCTTGAACGATCAGACATACCAGCTCTCCTCTCCCAAATAGAGATGATGAAACAATTTCAAGAAAAGAGACAACATCAATTTCAACATTATGTGCCTCCACAACAAGAACAAGAAGGAGTTTACTATCAATCAAATTTTCAACCAATACAACCAATGGTTCAACCAATTGTCCAACATATACAACCAATACAACCAATGGTCCAATTTCAACAATATGTCCAACCAACTATACAATGTCAACAAATAGTTCAACCAATGGTGGAATATCAACAAGTTCAATCAACATATCAATGTCAACAACTGCAACCAAACATTCAAAAACAAAGGTTGCAGCACACACCAAGCCAAATTTTGAACATGTCAAACCAATTTGATCAACATCTAGTTCGAAATCAAAACATGACATCAGATCAGAACCAACTCTTTGCCAAACAAGTTCAAATTCTAGATACAACCATGTCAAAACCTCGAAAGAAAGGTGGCTTTATTGCAATGATCTTAAGAAAATTACCAAGTGAGTTTTTTGAGGAAGATCAAGATAATACACTTATGTCTAGCAATGCCTCATCCCCCCATGAACAAATTGACTCTCCAGTGGCATCTATCCCTACACCTTTAGAAGTTTTACAAGAACCTTCTATATTGTCCTCATCAAACAATACACCCAAGGATTCAATTATCCAAGAGCTATCCATAATTGATTGCCAAGATAGTCCAATTCATGATGCACATCCTTGTCATGTTTCAGAAATACAAGACCCAATGCCACCATGCACTTTATTGCCATTACCTATTTTAGAGGACCCCATTCGAAGTCCCTCTTCCTCATGTTCAAGCATTGATTCCTTGTCAGAATCCATCACAAATGTTCAAAGTGCATCCCCTTCATGCCAAAACATTGATCCCTTGTCAGAATCCCCCATTCATATCCAAAGTCTAACCCCATGTCAAGAGGATAGTTTAGAGCATGAAGAAATGTGTCCTAAGGAAAATCAAGATCAAGATCCCGAAACCTTATCATCCCATCCAATTGTTGACTAGGACCCCATGTTCCCAGACACTCACAATGATTCCCCTATTCTTGTCCATCCTATCCAAAGTCATATTGACACTCCATTCCCCGGGCAAGATCAAGATATCCCAGTCCATCCAATCCCAAACGATCCCCTTCCATTTCATGAAAACAATGTCCTTTCAAATCCCATTGACATTCCACTTCCTAAGAAAGATCAAGATATCCTTTCCATCCTTTCCAATGATCCCATTAAAAGTCAAGAGCAAAGCACCTTTAAAGAGGATTCCAATGATCTTCCTCCTTGTCAAGATCAAATTATTCCTTCAGATCCTCCACAAGATCCACTTGTTCCTCCATCTCCACATCCTAATCCAGCATATCCACTCCAAGATTGCATTCCTTTTGATGATCCCATTCTTTCTCCCATTCCATCTCTTGAAGAGCTTGTCATTGAACCATGTCCACAACACAATCCTAGTCCCCCTCATGAGCCTAATCCCCCTCATGATTCTAACGTGTCAGTGCAAGATGTTCATGAACCCTCGACATGCATAATGGGTTCTTCCACTTTGGTGCAATCTAATCCACTTCAAGATCTCATTATTTCTCTCATATCATATCCACCTCATGATGGACTCACGTCTTCTTCCCAAAGAAAAGAGTATCCTACAAGTCAAGATATTCATAAAGGCAAAGGAGTAGACCTTCATGAGAAAGAACCCTTTCATATCAAAGAAGATCCCAAGGGTCATGTCTACACAACTCACTCTCAAGACGTTGGTATCCCTCCATCACAATCTAAACATATCCCTTCCCCATCATCCCTTTCATCCATCCTAGGTCCTTATATCCCTTCGTCCTCTATGCAAGGTCAGCAAAGGCACACATCCTTGAGTAAATTGCATCCATCCAAAAGAACTCCATTTCATTCATATCCATCCATGCATTCCTTTCCCCCTCCAAGCAATTTGGATGCCAAGTATAAAAGTCATAAGTCTAGAAATCCACATGTATTCAAGGATCAACATGTCCAATATAATCGACATGTCAAAACAAAGAATAAATGGATCTATAAAGAAAAAGAAATATCCAAAAGGTCACAAAGGCCCACTGAGCAAAATAAAGAAAAGTCAAAATATATATGGGTTCCTAAATCCCTTATGCAAGCAATGCACTCCAAGGAACTACAAAAGCATGAAAAATAAAAAACCATGTGGATCCCTAAGCAGCTCCTTGAAGCACAAAAGCCTAAAGAAAAATCCAACTTGGCATCCAAAGTAGTTATTCCTCCATCCAACCCTCTCAAATTTGTTCCTCCACTGCCTTCTTTATCCATTTTGGGCCCTTATGTCCCAAAATCCATAGCCTTTCCTTCGTCAAAATCTCAATATCCAAATTACGTCTTTCCTCCATCAGTCCATCACCCCTCAAGGTGTGTGCCAATGTCGATCTTGCCAACATTTTCGTCCATTGAAGCCCAATTCTTCCAATACCCTATCCATTATCCAATGCATATTTTCCGTCCTTCCATCCCTTTGATCCAATCCTTTGCATAAATCCTCGCCTTAGTTTCATCTTATTTTCCATGTCCTTATCCTACCAACATCTTTGAGCATGCTTTAAAAGGTCATGGTCCATTTATTTCAAGGCTACTATCCAAAAAAAAAAGATCTTCCATCCCCTATCATGTGTCCATCTTCTATTGAAAAAGTCAAAATACAAAAAAAAAAAAGTGAAAAAAAAAAGACAAAAAAAAAAAGTAAAGCAAAAATAATTCGTCCACTGGTGAAAACCTGGCAAACAGGTGCCTTGGGCAAGTACCGTGATGAAAACCTGGCAAACAGGCGTCATGTGTAATGCATCAACTTCTTGCATACCACACTTGGGGGTAGGTTTTATCCTATCATATCCTTTTATACTTCATTGTTCCATTATCCTATCGAACCCCTGTCATTACCCCTCCATTATCCTATTGTCCCTCATGCACATATCCCCTTTTCCACATTTGATCTTGACAAGGCTGATGATCATCATGAGCATCATGCATCTTGTTTGCAGCTTTTAGTCTATCATAGCTTTTGGTCTTTATCCATTTGCTTATTATAACCTTTCATCCATATTACCTATCTTATTGCAACTTTCTGCCACTATCCCTTAGCCTACCCCGACTTTCAGTCCATGTCCATTATCCATTCTTGGTCTTGCTTATCCTATCCATATCTTATCACTATCCATACACTCTTTTTCATTCCTTGATCTTGTTCTGTAATAAGGACGCAAAATTTAAACATGGTTTCAAAAAACCTCTTGATATGTCCGTCATGCCATGTTCCTGTTGTACATTGTCATATCCAGTCTATCATCCCATCACGCAATAGCCCTTGAAAATTGCATCCGCATTGTCTCCATGATAAAAGGCCTTTGTCTTCCCTCTATCCACCATCATTTCAACAAGCCTATTTATTCACTTGTCATATTCCTTGCCTTGCTAGACACTAGGGGCAAAATCATAAAAAATTCAAAAATGTCCTGAAAAAATCTCTTAAAAATTGAAAAATGTCCTAAAAAAAATATCTTAAAAAATTGAATAACGTCCTGAAATAATCCAAAAAAAATCAAATAATGTCCTGAAATAATACAAAAAAAATTGAAAAATGTCCTGAAATAAAAATCTAAAAAATGAAAAATGTCCTAAGATAAAATCATAAAAATTGAAAAATGTCTTGAAATAAAAATCAAAAAAATTAAATAATGTCCTGAAATAATCCAAAAAAAATCAAATAAAGTCCTAAAAAACACACAAAAAAACTGTAAAAACTCGAAAGGCAAAGCAAAAAACATGAATAACCCCTCTGTGCATAGACAACTCACCGAGTATACATCCAACGACTCGCAATCCAACGCTACGCTTTACTGAAATCATGCGTTAACAGATGAACTTTTTCAATCAAACCAGACATTCAAACTGATCAAAATTGTCATAACAATCGAACATCAACCTCAAAATCAATTTGTCCTTGTCTCTATTATCATGGGTCTTATACAGGGTGTGGTATACGCGAAACCAGACTATGTCTTGTCTTAGACGGGGTACCGCATTCCCTGAAACCAGATAGCATGATCGTCCTATCAACGCTTTCAACTTTTGACAATGAAGATCAAGATGTTTGTTTGATTTGTTGGAATTTGTGCATCTTATCTTTTTATTGATTTATCTTTGGCTTCGATCATGTTCCTATGTTGCTCGATGATGTCACTGAGTGATTTAGAGTGACCGGGATGGATCTTGATCCTTTTCTTTTTTGATTGTGATTGTTGTTTGTCTATGATATGTCTATCTTTTGCAAAAAGGGTTGCATTTCAGCTCTAGCCTTCAATGCCATGATGCTCCGCATCCATTTTGCTACCTAAAAATAAAGGTTCTCACCTACAAAGTGCATTACTGAAAGCAAGTTTTTCTTCGTCTCTAACTGTCCTCTATTTTTCTTACTAACACTTCTTCCGTTCGGTCGGATAGTCAGTTCGGTCTAGTGCTCCGATTTCCAAAAATGCATGTTGCATGTTGCATCCATTTGGTTAGTACATTTGCATTATATCAAGCCTCATATCAAGCATTTTATCCATTTCATGTTATAAATGCATCAAAAATACATAAAAATCCATCCATACATGTTCCACAATGGTACATAAACAATGCATAAGTCATCCATACATGAAAAATAACCATAAGTCATAACACATTGCATTCCATCATATCGATTCATATCATATCATATATCAACATAATATTGGAGTACAAAATTGGACTGTCTGTCCTAAGTATGGCCCGCAGGCTGACTACAAAATGTCAAACTACATATGCATAATGTCCACTATCTGTCCTAAGGAGCACGTGCCTCTGTCACTGGGTGCTCCCTCTGTCCTCCTCATCCCTGCCATGTCTCGCAGATGATGTCCCTCCTGGTCTTGGCTGTGGTGGTCTCATAGGTCCACTCACTCCCATGCTGCTCAATGACCTCCGTGAGCGTGCCCTGCTCTCTATCCCCGATCGTGCCTGATATGAAGGTGCTCTCTACTCTGGTGGAACTGCACTCTCATATAGTGTCCTCCAATGGCGTATCTCCTCTCCGGTCTCTACCAACATTTGTCCTAGCTCCCATACACTGGCATCCCTAATCGACCCAATATACTTAGTGACTCTTTGTTCCTCTCGCTGTGCCTGAGCAATCGCTGCATCTCGAGCTACTGTGAGTCTGGCTATCTTTGCACTGAACTGATCCTGCTGTCTCTCCAAAGTCGCAATGTGATCCTGCTGACTCGCTATGATAGCCCTGCACGTCTCTATCTCCTCTGTCCTAGCTGTCTCTGGCTCTATGGGTATGTCCTATAATGCCTCATGCTCGCCTGAATTTGGCTCATCCTCATCCTCATCTCTGTCCTCGTCATCCCCATCATCCTCATCCCCGTCCTCCTCATCCTCATCCTCGTCATCTCCCTCCTCCTCTCCTGTGAGTGGGAAGTCCTCCTGTCGCCTCGGTATTGGAATGTCCAGATCTGTCAATGGCACTGACTGCTATCATGCAAACCATCTCTCATACTCCTCTATTGTCCTGGCGTCTACCACATCTAATCTCCAATCCCATGGTCTCTGTTGTAGCTGTGAGAAGTCAGCATATGCTGTGTGTGGCTGAATCATACTCCCCCACTGACTCGTCTCTCTATGAGATCGGGCAAAGTGTGCAGTCCTCCTAGGTACATCCTGCCTCTCCCCAAACTGTCGTCTGACTCTCTCTGGCAGGTACATCTCAATCACTCTCTGCCGATTCACCGGTCGCCCTATCAAGTACCTCTCCTATCTACAATACAGTAGCTCCTCACTGTCATTTGACCATCCAGGGCAATCACGATATGGTTTCCATGTGAACTCTCTCAGTCTGTCTAGCTCATGTCGCCAGTACAATATGTATCCAAAAGGACCCTGTCTTAGTGCTCCTCCATAGCAATACACATATGGTCGATGTGGTACTACCTGTCTATCTGTAATCGGTCGGCATATGGCTATGTGCTCAAATGCCCATACCTACAGCAGTGTGACTCCATAGCTCAAAGTCTGAACTCCCTGATATGCTATCTGATGCAACTGAAAATACAGCATAGCCAGTACACATGGTCCCCATGCGTACACTGTCCCCTCTGTCGCCATCCGCTCTAGTACTCTTCCCCATCCAATAGGGAACCCATGTCCTCATCTATCTCCTGCTAGTAAGCATGCTATCACCACAGCTATCACCACATATCATCGATCATACTCTGATGCCATGGTCTCCCAGCCAATCTCCCTCTCGACAATATCCAAATCATCTACATCGCACTCAAACAATCTGCACAATGCATCTTTCCCTATCACTGGGTCATACTCTATCATCTCTCCATGAATCGGAATGCGGAGGAAACGCCATACATCCTCCAGTGTCACCGTCGCCTCTCCAGTCGCCAGATGGAATGAGGAAGTCTCTGAATGCCATCGCTCTGCTAATGCGGTAAGCAGTCCTGTGTTTGCCCTAATCTCGGGCATGAATGTGACATAGTATATCCCAAGTCCTGCTAATGTATCTCTCTCTGTACTCCTGAGTCTATGTCGTAGTATGAAGCAATCTGGTCGGTTCTCCCGTGTGATCAGCGGATACTGTCGACTCTGCAAAACAATTGGGGCAAATTTTGTCAGTTTTAGGGTTTGCTCCTACGGGTTGCATTTCCTCATTTTCATGTCTAATCAGGGTGTTTTTCATCTAATCTGACCTATCCTACCCTTATCCCCCCTTTCCAGATCATTTGCATGCAGTTTCGAACCAAAATTTGAGTAATAAATGTACAATTGCGCCTGTGTCTTAACTCCTGCGCCTGTGTCACATAAACTGCGCTTGTGTACCCTTACACAAGCATAGAAGACTTAACACAAGCGCAAGATGCACCCTACACAGGCACAAAAGTCAATTTTTGCAGTTTCTGTGGGCCCCACAATGTCCCGCATGCAATTAAAATTGAATAAATTGAAAACATGGGTATTTGAGATCCATACCACTGCTCCTGCGTCGTCTGATCGTCTGAATGTGCATATGCATTCCCTGAGGTGATCTGCCATTGGAATGTTTGCCATCTCTCTGCAAGTGTTCTTGTCCAGAGCAACAAATCCTCCTCTTTGTCTAGTGCAAATGAGCAATTTTTCCTCTCTTGGTCTCATTTATAGATCTTTGTCAGTGCATAGATGGATGTGCACCCTCTCCATCTTATGTTGGTCGCGGTCTTTTGCGTCTTCAATTGCTTGTCCTTCATGCATCCGATCTCTGATTGTCAGTCCGTTCGATCCTATCATTTTTATTGATCAATTGGCCTCTTTTCTACATGTTTCCGGCCAATTTCTCGAGGGGGCATGCATATGTTATTGTCATTGTCTGGGGCATTTTCATTATTGTTCTTTGAAACAACGCTTAAAATCGCATTGTCTCAAAGAGGGGCAAAATGTAGACACCTAAAAATGGTCAACGCTTGCGGAGTCATATTTTAACATTTGCGCATTGCCTCATTTTAGGTTTTTGCGTTGCATTAACATTTCTCCTATGTCATGCACATGGTCTTTATCATTTGCAAGCATCGAGTCATTCTTCTACATTCTTCATTTATCTTGCTCTCGAATTTGGTCTTGTCGACAATACTATCCAGTCATGATTTTCATCGATTTTATCTTGTCACATCAATGTGTGTAGTCATTTGTCATTATTTTGGACATCGTCAATCCTAATTAGGGTTTTGGCATCTTGTGATCAATTTGTCATCGATCGTTGTCCTCTTTTCAATCTTATCGTTTAACGATCGATTTGTCATTGGTCGTTGTCATGTTCGATCTTGTCATTTTGCGATTGATTCGTCATTGATCGTGGTCATTTTCAATATTGTCGTTTTGCAATCTATTTTGTCATCGATTCTTGTCATTTTGCGATCAATTTGCCATCAACCGTTGTTTATCTCAATTATGTCAATTTGGATCAATTAGTCATTGTTCCTCGTCAATTGGCACATTTATTAATCAAATCATTTATCACATTGGTCTTTTGTTAAATCAGAATCAAATTGAATTAATTATCTTTTGTCAAGACCTAATTGTCATTCTTGCATGGCTAATTCATCTTCTAGGGTTTCATGATTTAATCATTTAACCTTGTTTATCATTTCTTCCTTTAGGATTAATAAATTATTTATTTATCCTAAGTCTTCGTGTCGCAATTAAATGTTTCATTTAATTGGCTAACTAATTATTCCTCTTTTTGTGAATTAATTAATAAATGACAATTTATTAATTAATTTACCTAATTTCCTAAAATTCCCTCTTTGTGAATTATTAATAAATGAGAAATTATTAATTAATTCACTAAATTCCTAATTTCATCATTTCTAATTCTTAATTTCCTAATTTCTAATTTTCTAAATTTCCTAATTCCTAATTTCCACCTATTTTCTAATTTCCTAATTTTAATTTCCACCTAATTAATTTCTCTCTAGTTCTCCCTATTTTTGTGCTTTGGTGGAAGCATGACTTTCTCATGTGTCATACTTTTGGCATAGCAAGATGTCATAAGCCTCTAGTCTTCTGACCTTTGCATTGGCAATATGTCATAATTCATGACATAGAAGGTGTCATAACCTTCTTCTTTCCACTCAATTTTCCCATTTTGAAATCAATTGCCTCTTATGTCAATTTAATGCTAATCTCGTCATCTCTCCAATTTATCTATAAATTGGATGAGTTTCTTCAATCAAGACCCCCAATTGATCGCATTTTGAACCCTTAATCAGACTATTGAATTGGTAATCACTTTTGCAATCACATAATCATAGAATCGGATAATGAGAAATAATCACTTCTTCTAGTACTCTTGTGCCAATATCAATCTTGCTTTCACATTAGGTTTGTGCACTTGAAGGTGAGATCCACAAACAAAGGCTATTTGGAGAAGAAAGAAGGACAATGGAGCCACATGAAGAAGCATTCAAATCTACCATTGGTTTGCATATGTCTTTAATTTTGAATGTTTTGATTTCATGTCTCTATTGAGTGTGTTTAGGATAGATCATTACATTCTAGCTTTTTGTGATTAGGCTAATGGTTAATGTTTATATCGCTTGTGATGATTCCCTATTTCCTAACGTACAAGCTGTATTTTCTCAAGATCAACATGAACACCCTCATTATCAATGATGTATCCCAAATATTTAATGCTCTGCATACCAAAGGAGAATTTTTCATTATTTTCATAAAGTCTATGATCTTGCGAAGTTGAAAGGACTTGTTCCACATGTTGAGGATGTGCCTCCCAAGTTTTGTTGAAATTGAGTATGTCATCTAGGTATACCACTACAAAAGAATCAGTGAATGGTCTAATTACATCATTCATCATCCTCATGAATGTGGCTAGGGTATTTGTTAGGCCAAAAGGCATCACTAACCATTCAAACAAACCCTCCTTAGATTTAAAAGCAATCTTCCACACATCTATTGGTACTTGATGGTACCCAAATTTTGAATCAACTTTAGTGAAGAATTTGGCCCCTCTAAGCTGGTCCAAAAGATCATCCATCTGAGGGATTGGATATCTATTTTTCATTGTGATTTTATTTAATGTCTGACAGTCAATACAAAGTCTCCATGTTCCATCCTTTTTCTTTTCCAAAACAATTGGGCTACCACAAGGTGATGCACTTGGATGAATATGTCCTTTCTGAATCAATTCTTGTATTTTCCTTTTGATTTCATCATTTTCTAGTGTCGATCTCTGGTACACTGGTTCATTAGGCAATGGAGTTCCTAGTATCAAATAAATAGAGTGTCTAACTTGGCAGTGTGAGGGTACCCTAGTTGGCAACTTAAATAAATTCTGATATTTGTTGTTGTATTGTGGTGTACATAGTGGCATCAAAATTATATACTGGTTTTCTTTCTTCCTTAGAATGAAAATTCAATAATACAAATGTTCCAGTTTGGGCAATCAATCTTCTACATTGCTTAGCACTAATAAAAGATGTGGAATGTGCAGGACTTACCTCTGGTATCTGATACTTTTGTCCACCCAATTTGATTTTCACACTGCGTGGTCTAGACTCATATACACCATGATGCTGATACATGTATGGCTGTCCTTGTAAAACATCACAAACATCAAGAGGGTCTACAACACAAATCACCTCATCTTTGAAAGGCTTGATAAAATATGGAAGATGATATTGCCAGTTCACTTGAATATCTTACCCTTGACTCACCCATCTCATGGAGTAGGGTTGCGGGCATGTTGTTGTTTTTAAATTCAACCATTTTACAGTCTGAACCGATATCAAGTTATTTTAGTTTCCACTATCAACAATAAAGTGTAGGGCCTTTCCTCCAACCCACATTTGTGAATGGAACAATCTTTCCTCATCCTCCTGAGGCAATATTTTTGTAGTAGCTACTATAGCATATGGGTTAGCTTCAATGACCTATTCATTATCTTTTTCCTTGCAAGAATTTGGCAGCTCAGTTTTCATATTGTCTTCATGTGTTTCCATCATTAAATTTTTATAGTTCTACAATCTATTGTATTATGAGAAGTACTTTTATGGACTTTGCACCACATACCTGTATCTTGTTGTGTTTTTTTCATACCCCATGTTTTCTTTATTGGTGAACTAGAAAATGACTCTTTGGTTGTTTGTTTCCCTACGGGTTTGCTACTTTTGCCTTTCCATTTGTTGTTCATAAAATTATCCCTCCTTCCTTTTTTCTTGAATTTCTCCTCAATCTTTGAAGAAAACTTGAAGGCACTAGATAAAGTCTCTGTGTTCAGAAATTCCATCTCAGTTGCCCGCTTTGATATTTCAAAACTTGGTGTTTCTCAGAATCCTTGATGCCAAGCTTTGCTGATAGGGATTGAAACGTGTTAGTATATTCCTGAATTGTTTGGTCCTTTTTATGTTGAAGTAATTGCCACTTTATATACTTCTATTCATAGGTATCTTCAGGAAAATATTCTTCCTTTATGTGCTCCACAAATTCCCCCCATGTAGGTTTTTTATCAAAATTCATGCCACATTCATCCTCGACTTGTACACCCTTGGATGATGTTTTAGCTTCCCATGAATGTTTCACATGACTCTCAGATTTGAGGAGAGAAAAAGTAAAATTTTCAGCGTTTGAGAATTGATTAAAAGAAAAATACCGCTCCAATTTTGATATCCAAACATCAACAACTTCTACATCAATCTTTCCTTGAAAAGTAGGAATATCAAAGTTTACCTGCACCTTGAATTGAGTATATCCGTTGAATAGTGGGTTTGCTTGTGACCCATGATTTTCTAGCATGTGTTTGAATCATTCCATCATTTCTTCATGTTGTTTCTTTAATGCATCTTCAACCAATGTTTTAATTGTGTCATTTGAACCATCACTTTGAAATTTAGACATCTGTGATCGTGTGCATCTTAAAGGAAGGTAATCTGAGGGATCTTTTGTTTCCAACCCAAGCCTTTGATATGCTAACCATGTACGATGTGACATGCATGAGTGAACAAGCTCTGATACCTCCGAATTATAACTCCAGAGTACAACAATGAGTGTATAACCTGCGATATTGACAATTATGACTACAAGAACAAAATTCAACCAAAATTATTGCAAGCCAAAAAGTGATCTCATTCCATTCGGAAATATTGTATATACAAAGTTCATAAGATCCCAAGGATCACCAAAATCCCCTTGGAATTGAAAATGAATAGTTTGAAATATTTATTGTAGAATAAAATCCAAAAACTAACAAAAATATTAAAAAAATTATATAAAAACTTAGTCCAACTTCGACAAGTCATAACTTTTTACTCAAGGCTCAAAACTGCGAATCGTTTTCACCGTTGGAAAGATCTCCAAGAGCTCTAGTTTCATCCTTTTATGGATGTGCCTGTTAGAATATTTAATCTTTACTTAGCTTAGGTTTATCTGTATTTAGTTTAGGATATTCCTTTGGAATTCCTACATGTAATTTGTCCTCTAGTACATGTGTGAGGACAAGTCATTTCTTTTATTTTCCTTTATTAAGGAATATTAGATTTCCTCCATAAGAGGATGTGGACACATGGCACACACATTTTATGAATGGTGGCATTCATAGATTTGGGAGTTACTTTGTAACTCCTCTCCTCATCTCTATTTAAGAGATGTCTCCTCTCTCATTTCTTCTTAATGACAATATTGTAAAGAGCTTCTTGCTCTCTCTCTCTCTCTCTCTCTCATTTTAGGCATTGCCTCATTCATAATATCACAAGGGGTTTTTCTTTGCTTTTCCCCTTTCAAAAGTTCTTGTGCCTCCTTCTTCACATTTGGGTGATGCTCCAAGGTTTTGCTTTTCTCTTGGTAACAATTACGTCATCATAAACTTTCTTGGATTTTATTTTCCTTTCCTTGCTCTTGTATTTCCTTTCAGTGCCTATGACAAAATCCATAAAAGACCATCCAAAGTTTCAAGGGATAAAAATGCTCTGAAGACCTCCAAAAATGCCATTTACTAAAATATAGAAAATACCCAAAAATTATATTTTTGATATTTCCCATTTCTGCTTGTGCCAGCACCATCTGGACACTCCTGGATCATTTTTTCATCAATAGCTAATGAAGATACATTAAACAACCTTTTTTATCCAATTTTGATTTCTTTTCCTAGTCACATGAGCATACAACTCACAACAAAAAAATCAAGGATTTAGAATTGAGCTTATCTTTTCACTCATCTAAGTAACATATAGAGCTAAGTACATTTGCCCATAATTTGAATTCTAATCCAAACCAACTAATCATACTCCTAGCTCTCTTTATCAATATCTTATAAACTTAATCTGTAACTTTATTATGTTAAGGGAAGTATGGAGTTATCTATGCATTTCTATGCCATTCTCTTCATAAAATTTGTTAATATCTACCAAACAAACTTATCCAGTATTATAAGTCCTCAACACCTTAAAATATTTTAATTTCTTATCAACAAGAGCCATAAAATATTTGAACTAGCCAAAGACCTTTGATTTAATCATGGGAAAATAAACTTGCGTCCTTCAGTAAAATCATGAATTTATAATACATAATATAGGAATTTTGATTAAAAAAAGGAACATCTATAGGACCAAATACATCAAAATGATTAAGAAATAAAATATTAGGGTATTTATAAGAAATATAGTCAAATGGAATGTGGTTCTACTTTCAATGAATCCAATGCCCAACAAAATCAAGGTCGGGAGAACAATCATCAAGCTTGTCAATGTTCCATAACATTGCCTTCTTAGTGAGTATTTTTTTTCTCTTAGGTACGAGAATTCTTAGATACCTAAAATGCATGACCATTATAATTAAAAAAAAAACACTCTTTGTTGTAGGTTCTAATAGAAAAGGTGTATACTCAACAAATCTCTTTACCATAGGTATTTAAGAACTATTGCATTGTCTATAAGTGCTAACATCAAGTCAAATCAGAGTACCAAATTGAACCCCCTTCAAAAGCACCATAGGTCCTCTAAATGTCTTACACCATCTATTATCAAATTATATAACTTGAACTTGAACTTGCATCATTTATTTTATTAGTAGATAACATGTTTTGTGCCAAACTAGGGATGTACAAAACTTTAGTAACACCCATAATCCTTCATTCAAAGTATTATAAATTGACTATCCTACAACTAATAATGTTGAGGTAATATTTTTCAATGAGGTACACCTTCCCATCATCATAACTATCATAGTCTAAAACCACTTCCAATGGGCATTCATGAAAAAATATTCTCCAAATTCAATCATCTATGCATCCTCAAATGAATAAGTAGCCAAGGCTATAACAAAGATATTTCCTACACCCTTTTGAGAAGATTTAGAATCAAAATAGTCATAAAATTTGGAATTTTTTTGCTTCTTCTCAAATCTTCCTTGTAATCTTTTATAAAATGTTTTATATTTTCATAATTCTCAAATTTAGCCTTGGACTTATCAAGAGACCTAGATTTCCCATGAGACTTGGATTTAATTTAATTTTTTTATTATTGTCTTTCTTCTTGTCCATTTCTTTTAATTCTAGTAGAAATATCTAAAGGTTTTTAGAGTGGATTCAATAGTCTTTTGCTTCATCTCCTCTAAGAGAAGAGAAACTATAACATTTGTAAACAAGAGTAAGCTTTGAAGTAGTGCCTCTAATATCCATTTCAGGGTTGTCCCATAATTTGAGTAGACAATATAGAAAGGTTAGACATCAATATTATTTTATTTTTACACCTATTGGGTGTAACTGGCTTATGCCCATGTTTTTTATATTAAAGAGTAGCAAAAAAAGGGTGTTGTCTTTATTACCTCCACAACCAAGAACTAAAATATCACCACAATCATGATAAAATAATACCAAAAATAACTAGTTAAGCAACAGTTTGTAAGCAATAATAAACCACCAATCAAAATGAATAAACCATAGTCCAACAACGAAACAATGACTAACAAAAGACATATTGTAACTAACCAGAGTGTTCAACATAAGAGAAAAGCCCTGTAAAACATAAACAACATAAACCATTAAACCAAAAGAAAACCCTAAAAAGACTCTACACATGACCAAAATATTTACCACCACAACCCGCTTGTTGCAACACATTATTCCAATCTTCCGTCAGGAACTTGAAGAGTTACTTGTGAGTGCCTTCCTCCTCAGCCATCTTGCCCAAAATATTTTTAGGCACTAGACATGGGGAGATCATAGAACTATGCATCCCCTGAAAATTGAACTTGGAGATGCTTCCCATCTTCTTTTCGAAGTTGAGAATCTTAGTATTCAACATCCGTAGTTTAGTTTTTATTGCCTTCAACTCCTTATCCATGATTTGACAATCTATGTAGCTACCTCTGGTATTGGTCACCTTAAAATCATCCTCTTTCATTTTGACTTCATTAATTGGGTTCACATGCTCAACCCACATGCCATCAAAAGCATGGGTGGAGCTGAGTTAATTAATTTCTCAAATTATCTTCCAAGTCTCCCCCGCCACCTTCCATATTTTCCTCCTCATCCTTCTGCTCATTTCTCTTCCCCTTTTCCTCCTCATCCTCCTCCAGATCATAGTAAACCAATTTTAACTTTTTACCTTTACCAGTGCTATGTGAGGCCAACTTGTTAGTGTTGGTATTATGTGAACCGGTATGAGGACATAATGACATTGTATGTTGTCATTGATGTCAATATGCTGAAGAGGTGAGAACCGACAAATGAGAGAACCAGCATAACATTGTGAACCAACATTTGTGCCAAAGTGAAGCGGTGTGCTTGTTCAAGGTTAACCGGCATATGGTTATGGGAACCGGCACATGGAAGCATTGTATGACTACCGGTTGGTAGTCTCAACTTTAGGGTTTCCGGTTGAAGTGCTTCAAGCCTGTGTGTCTCAACCGATGATATTGTGTGATGAGTTAGCATTGTAACGAAGAACAGATCATGTTTCCATATCAGCCTTGTGTGCGTGAAGGATCTTGCATGAAGGAGATTGTTCCTATCTACCTCGGGAATGTGCGAAGTCTGTAAATGGTGATAATGTGTGATGGGTTATCAGCCGCCATGAAATCGGTGAAAATGGACGATGGAGAATGTCTTGAGATTGGACCAAGATTGTTGTATTTAATGGAGTGTTCTCAACGGTCAGGATTGAACTGTTTGAATTCCTTAACCTAACAGGTTTTAGGGTTTAGGGTTTATGCTACCGACCTATCCGTTTTGCTATAAGGTCGATGTTGTGTCTCTTTTTGAGTTTGTTGGCAAAAGTTGTGTGTGTATCCAAGAGAAGGGATGCGTGAATCTTGCCGGACCAAAATGAGAGAAGTGATACCTGTAGAGTGTAAGTGCAAAAGGTGAAGAGGAGCTTAAGCGGATCTGCATTGACATTGAGTGTTGTTACCAGATCATTGTAATACCTGTTGATCTCTAACCACCTCAACAGTTAGAAAATCCCTTAATAGGGTAGCCTTAACCGACTTGCTGTAAATCCTTTAACAGGGTAATTCAAAGCTATTGAGTTCAAAATCCTTTAGCTATTGAGTTCTTGAAATCCTCTAACAAGATAACCTTTAACAGGGATTAACCCTTAACCGGGTATTGTAGCCATCCCTTAACCGGGTGATCTCTAACAGGATCGGTTCCTAGTAGAACCTATTGTAATGTCTCTAACCGGACAAGGCTCCTAACAGAGCGGACTTCTAAAGAGTTCAAAAATAGCTTGTGGGTATTCATCCCCATCGTGGTTTTTCCCAGTTGGGTTTCCACATGAAAAATATGTGTGTCATGTGTGATGCTTTTATCTTGTGATGCTTTGCTATTGTCTGTCAAGCATATGATGGTTCTGTGTTTTATGCCTATCAATAAAACATGTTGAACTAGCTGTTATTATGATCTGATGATAGATTACCTATTTATGCATAAGGGAGAAATGGTAGGATAGTCTTGAGTTGAGTGAAAAGCTAAGTGAGTAACCGGTTAATGCTTGTCTCAGTCATTCTTAGTTTTACCGATTGCACTCTGTTTCAAACCGGTGTCACTGTTTGCCAGTCATTTGAAGTGTTTGCTATTAGACCGGTTTAGGACTGTATTTTTGTCTATACTGATTCACCCCCCCTCTTAGTACTAGGTTAGTAATATCAGTTCATCATTGAGTTATCAATTGGTATCAGAGCGTCCTCCAGGTCCTCTGTGCTATAAGCTTAACCGCTTGAGGTAAAGATCCCAGTCTAATGATGAAAAGGGAAGGTCCAAATTTTAACAGAGAAAATTTCAGTATATGGAAAGACAGAATGAAGATATACATCAGAAGCATGGGTGCTCAACACTGGAGCTATGTTGAGACTGCCTATGTTGCTCCTATCGGTACCCTTACCGATGACCAAAAGAGAGAGATGCAGGAGAATGGGAAAGTCATGGAAGCCCTAATTAGTAGTTTATCTGACATTGAGTTTATTGATGTTCAGGATAAGGTAAATCCCAAAGAGGTATGGGATACTCTTGAAAATATCTACTGCGGTGATGAGCATGTAAAACAGGCTAAGGAAGAAAGCCTTAGAGGGAAGTTTGAAGATATGCGGATGGTTGAAGGTGAGACCATTCAACAGTATGGAATAAGAATCAAAACTGTTGTTGGAGATATCAAGAGTGCAAGTGGTAAAATAGAAGATGCCATTGTGGTAAGCAAAATCCTAAGATCCCTATTGCCGGTCTATGCAATAAGGGTTGCTGCTATTCAGGAGTTGAGATCAATAGACAAGACTAAGGTATCCCTGGACTCCATCATAGAAAAGTTGATAGCCTATGAGCTAAATAGTTTCGATGGCAGTGTTCAAAAGACTAAATCAGCTTTTAAAGCTTCTGCAGTACCATCTAGAAAAGGAAAAGAAGCTAGCACTAGTGGTGAACCAAGACAGGGCAGAGAAATGGATGATGAGGAGATTCTGATGGCATTTGAAGCTCTCCTTTCCAGGAAACTTCCTAAAGGAACCGACAAATACAAAGGTAAGCTACCTTTGAAATGCTTTTCTTGTAACCAGATAGGACATATTGCTGTAAACTATCCTAATGGCAACAACAAGGACAATCCAGAAAGTTTCAATAAATTCAAAGGAGGAAACCGAAGAAACTACTTTATGGCAGTTGATGAAGGTGTCACAGATGAAGAATCAGAGGATGAAGAAAATGAAGATATTGTGTTTGTTGTTGTCAAGGAAGATGTGTCAGACAAGAAGGTTCTTGTCTCCCGGTTTGATAATTCCAATGAGTGGATCATTGATAGTGGCTGTTCTCACCATATGACTGGTGACCAGAGCAAGTTTCTATCCTTGGAGGAGTATGATGGTGGTGTGGTTCGCTTTGGCAATGATGCACCATGCATGGTCAAAGGCAAAGGGTCCATCTCTCTGAATGGAAAGAGTAGTGCTGACAATGTGTATTGGGTTGATGGTCTTAGACACAACCTTCTGAGTGTTGCCCAACTGAATGATAGTAGCCTCACTCTGGAATTCAAGAATGGAGTTTGCAGAATCAAAGGAAAGGATGGTGAATTGGTGGCCACTGGCATGTAGACCAAAGGTAACCTATTTCATCTGAATGCAAATATAAGTACATGTCTTATGGCTAAATTTGATGATAACTAGATATGGCATAGGAGACTCTGCCATGTAAACTTTGATAACATTGTGAAGGCTAGTAAGATCAAGGCAGTTAGAGGGTTGCCAGTGCTAAGCAAATCGGATAATACCTTGTGTAGAGAGTGTCAATTAGGGAAAATTTCTTCCTCAACCTTTAAAGGTAAATCTTTCACTGCTGACAACTTGCTTGATCTTGTGCATACTGATTTGTGTGGTCCTATGAAAACTAGAAGTGTGCAGGGTGATAGGTACTTCATGATTCTCACTGATGACTGCTCAAGAATGATGTGGGTCACATTCTTGAAAGACAAGTCTGAAGCCTTTATAAGGTTCAAAGCTTTCAAAGCATTAGTGAAGAAGGAAACCGGTAAAAGGATCAAGTGCCTGAGAACTGATCAAGGAGGGGAATTCACTTCTGGTGAATTCAACAAGTACTATGAAGAACATGGCATCAAGAGGCAATTGTCTGCCCCCCGGACTCCAAAATAGAATGGCCTAGCAGAGAGGAATAACCGGACTGTGGTTGAAGCAGCTAGAACCATGTTGATTCAAGGAAAAGTAGCTCACACCTTTTGGAGAGAAGCGGTAAGCACTGGAGTCTACACAATGAACCGGGTACTCATCAAGAAAGGTAAGGATAAAACTCCTTATGAGTATTGGACCGGTAAAACACATGTGGTCAGCTACTTTAGAGTGTTTGGTAGAAAATGTTACATCAAGAGGAGTGAACACCAGAGCAAATTTGATGCGAAATGTGATGAGGGAATATTCCTAGGATATTCCACCAAGAGAAAAGCTCTCAAGTGTTTCAACAATAGGACTCAGAGAATTATGGAAAGCATCAATGTAAGAGTTGATGAAACCTTTGAGAAAACTGAGGAAACCGGCAGTGAGCAAGCGGTGAATGAACTGGTTGCAACTTTCTGGGAACCGGTTGATAGCCAACTGAGTACCAGTAACAATGTTCCTACACCGACAAATGCTGATCTTGATACTAATGGAGATGAGGATGAAGAAGAAAAGCAAGAGGAATCTATCAAGACCATTCCTCGGTATGTCAAGTTGAATCATGATCCTAAGCAGATCACAAGAGATAAGGATGCAAGAATCCTTACAAGAAGAAAGGTCAGAGAAAACTCATGTATGATCTCTGAATTTGAGCCTAAAATATTCAAAGAGGCACATAAAGATGAAGATTGGATCAAGGCAATAGAAGAGGAACTTGACCAGATAGAGAAAAATGGTACATGGTCTTTGGTACCTAGATTGGAGCATAAAAATGTCATTGGTACCAAAAGGGTCTTTAAAAATAAGCTGAATGAGGATGGCACAGTGATTAGAAACAAAGCCAGATTGATATGCAAAGGATATGCTCAAGAAGAAGGAGAAGACTATGGAGAAACCTTTGCTCTTGTAGCCAGATAGGAAGGCGTCCGTATGCTTCTTGTATATGTAGCTTTTAAAGGTTTCAAAGTATATCAAGTGGATGTAAAATCTACATTCCTAAATGGTGTACTTGAAGAGGAGGTGTACATTGAGCAACCAGATGGGTTTTCACTATCTGAAGACAGTGACATGGTATGTGGGCTACATAAACCCTTATATGGACTAAAGCAAACACCTATTGCACGGTATGAACATCTGCATTCTCATCTTGTGAAGATTGGATTTGAGAGAACAAGTGAAGATAGCAATATCCACTTGAAGTCTGAAGGAGATCAGATCCTGATCTATGAGGTATTTGTTGATGACATTATCTTTGGTGGAGATGACAAGATGAGTCATGAGTTTGCAGATGAGATGAAGAAAGAGTTTGAAATGTCACTCATAGGAGAGATTAAATTCTTCATTGGACTGTAGATCCAGTAGATGAAGGATGGAATCTTTATCACTCAGTCCAAGTATGTCAAAGAGGTGTTGAAGACCTTTGGCATGGAAGATAGAAAACCGGTTGGTACTCCGATGGTGACCGGTTGTAAACTATCTAAAGAAGATGACTCAGAATTGGTTGATGAGAAGGAATACCAATCAATGATTGGTAAGTTGCATTATGTAGTGCATAGTAGACTGGATATTGCACATGTAGTTGGCATTACTGCAAGATTCCAGAAAAGCCTAAGAGAATCTCACTTGGTTGCAGTCAAGCAGATTCTTAGGTATCTGAAGAGAATTGTTGACTATGGATTGTGGTATCCATATAGCAAGGATTTCAACTTGAAAGTATTCACAGATGTTGATTGGGCTAGTAATGTAGATGACCGGAAGAGCACAACTGGTGGTGCATTCTTCCTCGGTGGTAGACTGGTCTCATGGATGAGTAAGAAGCAAAGTTGTATCTCTCAGTCTACAATGGAAGCAAAGTATGTTGCAACTTTCATGAACTGCACTCAGACAATTTGGATGAAGCATGTATTGAATGGCTTCAAAGTTCCTGTATCTGAACTGGTAAGTATATTTTGTGACAAT
The DNA here is from genome assembly GCF_030272615.1 of Cryptomeria japonica. Lineage (NCBI taxonomy): Eukaryota > Viridiplantae > Streptophyta > Pinopsida > Cupressales > Cupressaceae > Cryptomeria > Cryptomeria japonica. The sequence goes on from NC_081409.1 coordinate 859,583,325, forward strand.
AATAGTGCAATTAATATCTCCAAGAATCCGATTTTACATTCTAGAACCAAGCACTTTGAGCTTAAGTATCATTTCTTAAGGGAAAAGGTTTAGAACAAAGAGATTGCACTGGAGCATGTTTCCAGTAGGAAGCAATTAGCAGACATATTCACCAAGCCTCTCCCAAAGACTACATTTATGTACTTAAGAGGTGAATTAGGGGTACTGTCCCTTCAGGAGGTGAACTAAATGTATATGCTCCACATCAGTCAGGTATAACATAGTCAAATTTTTCTTTAGGATTGATGTGTTGAAGGATGCTACTCCACAGGGGGAGCAACATAATGGAACAGGGTAGCTTGTGCCTCCACTTTGGCATTGTTGTCAAGGGGGGAGAAGATGTGAAACAGAGAAGATATCTGCAGAAATTGGGGGAGAAGATGTGAAGTGGAGAGATATCTTTGTATATTGCGATCAATGCCAAAGGGGGAGATTGTTGGCATTATGTGAACTGGTATGAGGACATAATGACATTGTATGTTGTCATTGATGTCAATATGCTGAAGAGGTGAGAACCAGCAAATGAGAGAACCGACATAACACCGTGAACCGACATTTGTACCAAAGTGAAGCAGTGTGCTTGTTCAAGGTGAACCGGCATATGGTTATGGGAAACAACACATGGAAGCATTGTATGACTATCGGTTGGTAGTCTCAACTTCAGGGTTTTCGGTTGAAGTGCTTCAAGCCTGTGTGGCTCAACTGATGACATTGTGTGATGAGTTAGCATTGTAATGAAGAATAGATCATGTTGCCATGTCAGCCTTGTGCGCGTGAAGGATCTTACATGAAGGAGATTGTTCCTATCTACCTCGGCAATGTGTGAAATCTGTAAAATGATGATAACATGTGATGGGTTATCAACCACCATGAAATCAGTGAAAATGGATGATGGAGAATGTCTTGAGATTGGATCAAGACTGTTGCAATTAATGGAGTGTTCTCAATGGTTAGGATTGAACCGTTTGAATTCCTTAACCTAACAGGTTTTAGGGTTTAGGGTTTGTGCTACCGACCTATCTGTTTTCCTATAAGGTCGATGTTGTGTCTCTTTCTGAGTTTGTTGGCAAAAGTTGTGTGTGTGTATCCAAGAGAAGGGATACGTGAATCTTGCCAGACCAAAATGAGAGAAGTGATACCTGCAGAGTGTAAGTGTAGAAGGTGAAGAGGAGCTTAAGCGGATCTGCATTGGCATTGAGTGTTGTTACCAGATCATTGTAATACCTATTGATCTCTAACCACCTCAACAGTTAGAAAATCCCTTAACAGGGTAGCCTTAACCGGCTTGTTGTAAATCCTTTAATAGGGTAATTCAAAGCTATTAAGTTCAAAATCCTTTAGCTATTGAGTTCTTGAAATCCTCTAACAAGGTAACCTTTAACAGGGTTTAACCCTTAACCGAGTATTGTAGCCATCCCTTAACCGGGTGATCTCTAACAGGATTGGTTCCTAGCAGAACCTATTGTAATGTCTCTAACCGGACAAGGCTCCTAACAAAGTGGACTTCTAAAGAGTTCAAAAACAGCTTGTGGGTATTCATCCCCACCGTGGTTTTTCCCAGTTAGGTTTCCATGTGAAAAATATGTGTGTCATGTGTGATGTTTTTATCTTGTGATGCTTTGCTATTGTCTGTCAAGCATATGATGGTTCTATGTTTTATGCCTGTCAATAAAACATGTTGAACTAGCTATTATTATGATCTAATGATAGATTACCTGTTTATGCATAAGGGAGAAATGGTAGGATAGTCTTGAGTTGAGTGAAAAGTTAAGTGAGTAATCGGTTAATGCTTGTCTCAGTCATTCTTAGTTTTACCGGTTGCACTCTGTTTCAAACCGGTGTCACTATTTGCCAGTCATTTGAAGTGTCTGCTGTCAGACCAGTTTAGGACTGTATTTTTGTCTATACTGATTCACCCCCCCTCTCAGTACCGGGTTAGTACTATCAGTTCATCATTGAGTTATCAGTTAGACCTTTGTCTCCCCTCATTCTTACTATTACTCTCCCCCATCTCATCCTCCTCCTTGTTCAACTCTTCCAGAATGGTAATCCTTTTACAGTGGCTGATACTTTTGTCTTTCCTCTTACTAGAAGTATTTTGATCCTTTGATGCACATAGCTCTTTCATCACCACCGAGGCTGAGGGGGGTTTAGGAGAAGTGACAATTGCAGCCCCAGGGTGATGAATACACTTCTTTTTACTAGAGCCATGAGTATCTATAATGGTAGTAAGAGGGGTGGCTCAAAATTGGGGTTTCCAACACCATTATGTTTCTAGGCGGACACAAAGCCAAATGAAAGTAATAGAGCCTATAGAAAAGTCCTTGGTGCAAGGGCATAAGTTTTTGCCCTGATTTTTTATGGGATCAATGACTTCCTTAATAGAATGCTCTAGGGAATGTAATAGATAGAATGGAAAGGAAATGAGGTCATGGTTTCTAAAATGGTTTAAAAGCAGCATGTGATTAAAAAATATAGACTTTAAAACAACCCTCTAAAGTAAAGTATTTCATGATCATCAAACATACTTGTTTTCATGAGTCAGGCAACTCCTCTCTAGCATACCTGTTGACGGGTATTTTGACACATTCACCAATAGTCAGGTAGTTTGTGTGACCACTCACCACCTCTCCTGAAAAATAATAAGTTTCGAGAAACTAACTAGTCCAAGGTCACTATAGTTGGGTCTCGATGGCGATGGGAAACTCAATGGTTGATGCGGCTATACCTGTTAAGGGGTCTATTGGTTAAACGAATCCCAATAACTTCCAATAACTTCACTCTTTTTTTTGTATTTTATTATTAAAAACTCTTTTAAAATAAACTGCAAAGGATAGATCAAGGAAACAAGAAAATAACAATAAAACTTATGCAAATACAACTTAATGAACTACTCAATTAGTACCCTCCAATCCAAAAATCATCAATATTATTTAAACCAGCATTCAATAATGGACCTCCAAACCTACAAAGTCAACAAACTCACAAATTCATGGCAAGAATATCACCACAATATTGTCTATCCCAATAATTCTCATACACCACTTACGTGCCCAATATGATTCATAAAGCAATAAACATAAGACCAGAACAAGTTGTTGATTTCAAACAATAGACATAAGTAGACTGCAAAAAACAAATTAATAGAACATATTCATAGATCAGGCAATCTATATGTTGTTTCTTGTATTAACTTCAAAAAATGTATTACAAAAATATTCTAATTCATAAAAATCTGCATAAAATAATCTAAAATCTCTAAGTGGGCCTCAGATCATCAATTTGTGGACCCTTACAAATGAATCAAACTCTCCAATTTATAGAGTTTCTTGTCCTACCTTCTAGGAAATAAATCCACCTAAATTAAGAACTAAAAAGCAAGGAGTCGCAGCTGGCATGCAAGTCTCTGCCTTAGATTCCAGTTAACTATTATGAAACTGGGACTAAGAGAGCACTACGAAAAAATGGTGCTACATGAGCCAAGCTTTTGTAGTCATGCAAAATTCTCTCAAAACTAAAGTCTAAGTTGGAGGTGCAGTTGAAGTCCCATTGTAGTGTCATGCAAAATTCCTTCAAAAAGTCATGCTATCATTAGAAACCATATGTTTATCTTTCACTTATTTTTATAGGTCTTGTAGTTGCTAATGATACATGCAATCACTTTAGTAGGAGGGTCAGCAACATGTTTGATTCTGAACTTGTACTTCCTCAAAATCTCCTCCGCATTCGTTCTTCCACCTTCCAACTCTTCTACTATTTCTGTGGCCTGTTGACACTAAGTTATCAAATACATATACCTATCCATTAACGCAACATCAAACTGAGTAGGAGCTGCAAAGTAATGTGCCTCATATGCATCCCATTGGCGGAGTACCTTGTCCTCCTCCATATGTCCATCATTGGTTATATCAAGCCCAAAAACTCCTAACAACTATCCTACAAACTTCTCATGCTTCTCTACTACACTGAGAAGGGGAGGCCGAATACCTATTATATCCTTCCCATACTATTGAAGCATTTCAATCTTCAACTCCAAAATGTATATGTAGGATTGCAAATTTTTACAACTATCTCCACCTAAGAGGTCTTCTCTTACTATAACCTCTTCCCCAAGATTCAAAACTTTATTTAAAACTTGAAATAATTTACCAAAAATATTGAGCTTCCACTCCCACTACTGAGAACAAGAAGTAATGCTCCTCCAACTTGCATGGCCTTTTCATATTCTCTCATGGTGTTTTGCAAGAATAATATAATTTTAGAGGCATTTGTTCGTTCCCATGCCTTTTTTGTAGCTGCCACCTATCTTACTTCAACTAGTGCTTTTATATCTCCTTCTGGGAGTGATGAGGTTGGAGGTAGGTTGTCATCTATACATGTATCTAGGGGCTTACCCATCTCTACCAATAGCTTCTTATATTGTTCCAGTTGTGCCTTGAACTCTGAATGGGAGATGTGCTCCTTTTCTATTTGATCCTTGATGACACTAGTAGCAAGTTCCAATGTATCTAGCTCTCCCCACTTGATCTGTTTACCCAATTTAACCTGTGACACTTGGTATTTTGAGGAATCTTGACCTTCAACTTGTGTTGGAACTGCTACATCAGCAATCACTTAACCAAAACCTGTCCTTGACAAATGGTGCACTATCTTTGCCTTCTTGGTTTTTTGTGGTTCTTCAGTGATGGCCTGTTGTAGTGTAACCTTTGGTAGCACAAATTTCTTCTTCTTCTCGAAGGTGAAGTTTAGCCATTGTGGCACATCCCTATCCTTTCCACCTTCATGTGGCACGATGTCGACAGTCACCACGTGTATGTTTGACCGCTCTTCTGCCTCATCTTTCTCCTCTCCTTCTTGCTCCTGGGTTTGAATATCTCGGGTTGATGTAGTCGGTGGAATTTGGGTGGTTCAGAGAGTGACATCAATATTCAACTGTTGTTGCTTATGCAACTCTCCTAATCTATCACTCATCTCTTCTTCAAACTCCCTACCACCTTTATCTGTTTCCTCCATACCTTGCTTGGCAACTATCTCTTTTAGTAGATCTTCTTGGTCTTTTGAAGTTAAGACCAATATTTCATCCTATGAATCCTCAGGCTCATTTTGTTCCCTCTCTTCTCCAAGTGGCTACTCAGCTACTAGACCCTCTTCATCAATGCTCATGGGGTCAAATGGTGCCTGTTTCTTGAGCTTGGTAAACTTCTTTTCTTTCTTCTCCTCAGTCCTTCTGTGTACCAATTGTACCACATGTTGCTTATCTTCTTGGTCAGAATCTGACTCAATGTTATGAATGCTTACATTTTCTAAAATAGGAGACAATACTATGGTGACTTGAGGTAATGTTGCTGATGTTGTTACAAAAATATCAGATGGTGTTGGTAGAGGGGTTGTAGTGGTTGACATCAAAATTGGAGCCTATGTGGTTGTTGTTGGCAGGGGCTGAGTAGATGTACTTTTCATATCAAGAGGAGGTTGTGTACTTTCATTAGTTTTTCGTTGTTCATCTTCTTCCTAAGTGCCCTCTCTTGGCATTTGCCCAATTGTTGTCCTAGTGGGATGTACCTTTGCCAATGGCACAACTCCTAACCCTTCTCTAACTCCAAAATTAGCAGCCTTTTCAAAATTTTGGCCTTCCTCATATGCTCCTTGACTTGCTTCAGGAGTTCCTTAGTACTTTCTTCAGGTTGGGCAACCTCTTCTGGGTCTATAGATGTATTCTTTTTGGAGATGGACCTTGTCCTACAGACATACTCTTTATGAGCCCTTGATTAAGGAACACCTAAGGTTGATTCCTTTTGCTTCCCCTTTGAAGCACTCGACCTAACTCTCAAACTTAGCCATTGCCTAGTTCTATTTATAATAGTTTGAGTTATTATATCTATATCCACCTCTTCATGTGCTGACCATTTGATTGGAGAGAGAGGCTTCTTATCAATTTCATGTTCCTTATATGTAGGGTCTAACAAATCACCATCATCCCTTAATTCTCTAGGGAGATTGGTCTCTATTTCAAAATTCCTTATTTGTGGCACCAAGACTCTAGAATACTTTTTCTCTTTGACTTCAAAACTATCTTGGAGGTTGGCCGAAAAATCCTCCAATCTTGGCCTATGCCCATCATATGCCTTTGGCATTATTTGCTTCAGTTTTCCGTTTGGGTCATAGTACTCTCAAGCATAATTGAATTATTTTAAATTTAAATCTTGTAACTCCTACTCCACTGTCTTGGCCACCTAAATCTTGGAATAGGAAAAGTAACCAATAGAACTGACAAATCCACACTTGCCTTATGTTTTGAAGACAACAGTGATTGTAACCCAAGTATCTGCCTGACATATTCTACTAGTATAATGTGGTCATTGCAGTATCTTGGTAGCAACATGGGGCTCCCTGTGAATCCACTAACCCTAATATATGTGGAACGTTGGTTCTGAATGAACCAACATGCCCATTCCCTGATTATGGCCATTTCTTCTAGGCTTATTCTATAACCTATATCACCTGTGAGTTTGATGATGATAGGGAAAATAAAGGCATCATTTATTCTTTTGTAATGTGCCTTTGTGTTGCCTAGAGGGAGTTGGGTGTAATAATCCCACACCTTCTTTTGTCCTTCCTCATCTCTGAGTTGGCCCTCTATTTGCAACCCTGGAAATTTGTCTGCTCGGGTAGCTACCTAGACAATATATAAGGTGAAGAGGAATTTATTTTTTCTATGCACATCAACCAATTGCTTATGTATATTGTCTGATATGATCTGAGCCGAATCAAAATATTTCTTTCTAATCAGAACAATAGTCATGTAGTGAAACATCCATGGGTGTCCAAATGTCACCAATCTGTCTTGTCAAAGGCCTTGCTCAGCATAACAATCAGGTCATGTTGTGGCTCCTTGAAATCCGCCCTTAGAATGTCATTGGCTTTCAATCCTATTTTCGTCTCCTCCTCGAGCCAATTTTCATTCATATGCCTTTTTCTCGAAGCAATATCCCCATCCCATACTTCGACGACTTCTCCCTCAGTTGTAAACATCTCTTCCTCTCTTGAAGGAATACCAAACACAAATGCCATCATATCAGCAGATAAATCTATTACTGTCCTTCCTTGGGCATCGGTGCACTTCCTAGTGTCTTCATTGTAGAATTGTGCCATGGTCATAATGAATTCGGGGGCTTGGATAGGTTGAGGAAAAATAATTGCTTCTACTAGCCCTGGTCTCTTGATTCTCCTATAAGGAGCCTCTAGCCGTGGTTTATCCAATTGTGTTCCAATATCCTCTAATTCAATATGTCCCACCTTTGTGTCAGTTACCCATTTGATTTGATCATCCATTTTTAAAACATAAACCCGCCCCTGATAATGGTACTTCATGGTTACGGGGAGTTTATACAATTCCTTGCCTCTCTTGCTGGAGGTTGGGTCCATCTAATTTCTTTGATTTGCAAGAAAGAACCACAAATTATCCTATCACATCATCAAATATATCAATTATATCACCTACCTTGGGACTCCGGGGTTTTGGGGTGGAAAAATCTTTCTCAAACAACTAACCTCGGAACTCTGGGGTTCTAAGGTAAGGATGGGCTAAAATAATATGGCCTAGAACTTAAGGGTCCTGGGGTGGACCAAAACAATGGAGCCCAGAAATCCGTGGTTCCGAGGTAGGACAAGATTAAAACAATAAACTCAGAACTTTGGGGTTCCGGGGTGGAATAAGCTCAAAACAATAAACCCGAAACTTTTGGGTTCTCGGGTGGACTAAGTTAGCACAACTCATTCGAGGTTTCGAAGTCTCGGGGTAGTTCGAATGATGGCCCAAAAGATGTCTTGGAACTTCGGGACTCCGAGGTGAGTAGTTCATTCGACGGGTCAAAAGGGATGGTCTAGAACTCCAGGGTTCCAAGTTAAAAGCATCACCCAAAAAAAGATCAACCTCAGGACTTCGGGGTTTCAGGGTTGATTAGAACTACAAAGCCCAGAAATCTGGGGTTTTGGGGTTTGAAAACCCTAAGGGACGCAGGAAGAACTAAAACACGCAAAATGAGAAAAACTGAAAAAAGAAAATCTAAACTAAAAACTAGAAGATCTAAACAAGAAAACACAAAGAGGGCAAAAAAATCTACCAACCTGGCAGAAGAAAACTCTCAAAAACTGGGTGATACGGAGGCGCGAAGTCGGGAGGCAGACCTAGGAAGTTGAAAAACTAGAATGCAAAAAATAACTAAAAAAAGTTCATTTCCTCTATTTATACCCCCGATATTTCATCCATACAGTTTCCTTAAACATGACCTCGGAAGTTTGGGGTTCCAGACATCCGAGATAGAAAACACAAAAAGGCAAAAACACACCTCGGAACTCCAAGACTCCGAGGTTCCGAAGTGAAAAACAGGAAAACCACAAACAAACCTCAGAACTCTGGGGTTCCTGGGTCAAAAACAAGCAAGGCACCTCGGTACTCTAGGGTTCTGAGGTGGAAAAAGAAAAACAAGAAAAACAAATTCGGGACTCCGGGGTTCTGAAATTAAAAAAAACACAACACAACTTTGGGATTCCAGGGATCCGGGGTTCCAAAGTGACTAACAACAAAACAAGAAGAAATTGGAATTTTAGGACTCCGACATTCCGAGGCTTCAATGAAAAAAAGACAAGGCACGACTCCGGGGTTCTTGGGTTGTGACAAACACAAGAAGAAAAAGCCTACCTCGGAACTCCGGGGTTCCGAAGTGTTAAGGCAAAAACTAATAAAAACAAAGCTACAAAAAGCAAAAAAAAGGGGACCCATATTTTCAAGACAAGAAAACTAACGGGGCTAGGTATGCAGGGCATAACAATACCCACCTTGTAATTTAATCGGGGCTTCCTTCCCTTTAAATAATCTATTGAGAATCTCATTTTTCACCACATGAATGGTCCTTTTCTACTTTCTACCTTCTATAGAAAGACCAATGGCTTGCCTAACCACCTCCTCGCTAATTTTAAAGTAGATTCCATTCACTGTGAATCTTCCGTTGTTCCAAGAGGTTGCAAATTGTATAGATGACTCCTCGTCGAACCCATTCATATGTTTGATGTACTCATCGACCCCTTCCTCCTTATAGATATCTCACATAGTGTCACCATTTTAAAAGTCATCTCGTTTATCAAGCTTATATCAAGCTCGATCCTCGCTCAGTTTTGAGAATAGTCGTAGGTATTGTAGATAGGCTTCTCTACAAACCAGGATAGTATTTTAAATTTTTTTACTGAAAACTGCCACAAGAAACTAAATGTTAATGAGAAAACCAAAATTGTGTGAGCCAACTGGGTTATAATTGCACTTCCATCCTCTCTCAACTCACCACTTGTGTTGATGGAACAATGCGCAATGTGATGAGATGGTTGGGTTGGTTTTTATAGTCTTTCTTTTATTAGGGATTAAATTATCATTATTACTTAGGTTTCCACACGTCTCATTGGAATAATGTCAATACATCATAATGGGGCTATCCATAATGATCACGTGACACCCGCGATCCACCCCTTGCCTAGTCAATGATAGAAAATTGTTAGTTTCCTCACAACCATTCAAAACCCATCGAAGAGTCAGCATCACTTGACTTTGGGTCCACATCAGCTAAAGTCCACTCAGCCCCTTATTCAAAACTTCCTGCCACTGACTTTTAAACTTGTAGGCCCATAACCACAACAAGTTATGTGTTACAGAATCAAATTCTAGTAGAGGAAAAGATCACCCATGGGAATTAGTCATGGAACACTCTCCTCTCAGGAGTAATTGAACATTACTTGGGAGGGAATTCTTTTTCCTCCAGCATCTCAACCCTTCCATTTGAAGGCCTAACACCGCCATAGCATCAACCACCATGTTGCCTTCTCTGTAGACATGTTTGATTTTAAAGAACTTTAGGCTCACCATGTTGAATGTATTCAGATGCTTAAAAATAAAATCTCCCCTCAACCATTCTTAATATGTATAAATTTTATTAAAAAAATGTTACTAGGGATTTTTCTCGGTACAATTGCCCAACATTTTTTAGAGCCTTTTAATGGTGGAATCTTATAAACATTCAAAAATATTAGAATCGGGTAATAAAACACATATAAATATTCTAGTGTCATAGATTGGTGGTTTATTCTTAATATTGTAACCCAATTATCTTGATTTAAGAGTAAATATTCTATCTTGAGCTTCACAAATTGAAATTAGTGCTACTAAATATTTTTGTATCTAATCTAGTTGTGCTTTCTATGTTCCCTAAAATAAAAATTTACTTTACAAACAATCTCACTCAAATATAGATTATTTTAAAAAACTATTTTTTTATCACCTACAAAATGAAACCTAAAGTCGAGATTGCAAAAATATGCCTTACACTAAGCTATAAGAGACATGTACATAAAATATGATCTAAATAAACTATTTTTTTAATCCTTGTGTGAACATAAATTGAGGGACTATGTAGTCCTCTATTTCTCTTCAATCCTATACACTTCCAACTCAGAGTTTGAACCCCCTCGAGTTAAATCATTGTTAACCCAATTATCTTGATTTAAGAGTAAATATTCTATCTTGAGCTTCACAAATTGAAATTAGTGTTGCTAAATATTTTTGTATCTAATCTAGTTGTGCTTTCTATGTTCCCTAAAATAAAAATTTACTTTACAAACAATCTCACTCAAATCAAGATTAGTTTAAAAAACTATTTTTTTATCACCTACAAAATGAAACCTAAAGTCCTTGTCAAACACTCTTTATTTCTCTTCTTCATCTCCACCTCTCTTTATCGTCCACTCCTTGTAAATCAACCTTACAAAAATAATTGAATGAGTTATGATGACATTTCTACATTGATTATGACGAGCATTATAATCTTATCATTATTATTACTTTCCCTATCAAACTTAAATTTAAATATTATGAACCTAACAAATTGTTAATCAATTTCTATTAAAAATAGAAATTGACTTAATCCTACATTACAAGTTCCTATCAGCATGCACAATTGGATCATTTATTTAATTTAATAATAATTCATTTATCCTTGTGTGAACATAAATTGAGGGACTATGTAGTCCTCTATTGCTCTTCAATCCTATACACTTCCAGCTCAAAGTTCGAACCCCCTTGAGTTAAATCATGGTTAACCCAATTATCTTGATTTAAGAGTAAATATTCTATCTTGAGCTTCACAAATTGAAATTAGTGCTACTAAATATTTTTGTATCTAATATAGTTGTGCTTTCTATGTTCCCTAAAATAAAAATTTACTTTACAAACAATCTCACTCAAATCAAGATTAGTTTAAAAAACTATTTTTTTATCACTTACAAAATGAAACCTAAAGTCAAGATTGCAAAAATATGCCTTACACTAAGCTATAAGATACATGTACATAAAATATGATCTAAATAATTTACATGAAATAATATGACAAAGAATAACAATAAAATATTGATACACCCTATAGAACACTTGTAGAAAAATCCCAACGTCTAAACTTGAACAACTTGTATTTAGAAATTGTTATAACTTATAGAATTAAAAATTCATAGGATACATCACTAACATAATTTGAAGATCTTTTGCTAGGAAAATTTACTTTCATATACACTATAAAATATCCTTCTCTTGAACCCTATTTATAGGAGAACTAATACATAAAACCAAAAAATGGTAATTAGGAAATCATGAGCTAAAATCACCCAAAATGTGCTTCCCAATTTCTATTTAAAATTCCAATACCTAAATCCTAAGGAAATTTGACAAGATAATAATAATATATTCTTCCTACCTATTAGAAGTTGCCATAAGTTTATCATACTCCACTTTCCAACTTGGGTGATCTATTTTGGCTTCATCATCTCCATTGAAATATAATTTATGATACATGAATGCACACATCATAACTTGGTTAGCAAGTCAAGTAGCCATTGCAACTCCCTTCTTACATACTCTTACATGTCTTATATAATTATCATAGATCTCTTATACATCTTAAAATGTCATTCGATGCTCTTACACATCTTTGTGACATTAAATACCCTTACAAACTTTTACATGTGTTGTACAATACACTATATATGGCAAAGAGTCAAATCACAATGAAAGACCCTCTTCCATGAAGGATCATGAAGAATTGATAAATTATAAATAAGTCCAATGTTATCACTTACAAGGTGTATGGAATGCCTATCCTAACACAAAATTCATATGAATTTATGATACTTCAAATAAAAATTCACCATAATTTTACTTCCATTTATATAATAGTCACAAAAATCAAGATCAAGGGAACAATCAATTAACATCTTTATATGATTTTTATTTTTAAAGGTTTTACAATATTTCTCTTACGAATGTAGTCAGTATGTTAATGTCATGCCACAATATTATTGATAGGTAGCTTAGACCATGAGGCAAACTCATGCTTAGGAACCCGCTCTCCATGTTCTAGTAGTTTAGGGTTAGACAATATAGGTTCTAATGTCAAAGGTATCAAAATTGAAGTTGTTAAGTAGGTATCCAAATTATTACATGGAATATAGATATTAATATCAAGGTGGAAATGAGTTTCAAGATGAAATCTCTTTGCAAGCACCATAATTCTGCAAACAATCTCCCACAGTTTCTTTTTTAAGACTACTTACACACTTGCATCATCATCTTACTAACATATAAAATGCTTATGTCGAACTTAGGGTGTGCAAAACTCTTAAAGTTTTTTTGATTCTCCCATAAAATAATTGCTTCAATCATAATCTGACAAATCAAAATCATTGTCAATTTCTTATTCTCTATATATCATTTCTATATGTGGCTTTTCTTGCCATAAATCTAGCATTTTACTTTAGACCTAGTAGAGGACTTAGATTTGCCTCTAGAGTTTAACTTATCTTCTTTTTTTTCTCGACCTTTTATCTTTATTTGATCTTTTCCTCATATTTGAAAAAAAAAAAGTTTTATTTCAACTCCTTTGAGAGAAGAGAATTTGCTACTTCTTCAAGCATAAGTATTGGTGGTTGTACTAGCAATTTTGTCACAAGGTTGTCAAAACAATATAGCAAAGAATACAAAAATGTGATGCTTCAATCATTATCATCCATTTGCACACATGGATTTCAAATTTGTTAGAATGTTGTTGAAAATATTTAGATGCTCAAAGTAAGAGTTACTATCAATCATCTTCAAGGGATACAACTTCTTCATTATAAAATATGATTTATTGAGGATTTAGTTTGGTATGAATTATCTAGCCTTTTAGAGGCCTTCCATGGTAGCATCTCCTATACTATTTAGGAGCACTAAATGTGCTAATTAAATCCCAATCAAGCTTCTATCTTTTCAATTAAAAATCACTACTCCTTCATCCTTCACATATGTAGGTTTTGTTTTAGAGGCCACAATGTTTGGATCTTAATCTAAGAGAAATTCCTCCATTTTAAGCTTTAACAACTCAAACTTCATGCCATTAAATTTATCAATCTTTAATTGTGATGTAGTCTCCCTCTTTCTCGAAACAAGATTACATCTATGAATATGCTCCCATTCAAACCAAGATTAATATTTTTTCATCATACCAAGGAAACAAAGTTGGCTTTTAATATTAAATGAAGGGGACCCAAATAACTTAATTGCTTTCTACATTAATCTATAAGGAAAGAAATAAAACAAGTCTATGATCAAAATAATTAAAAAATAGAATAACTCACAAACATATAATCACATGGACAACATATATCCTAGGAAAATTATTTTGAGAAAAAACCAACAACAAAAGGAATCCTAATGTATTATTTACTAAGCCAACATGAACACAATACACTCTTCAAGGTTTCACTCCTTTGTACATGTAAAATTTTCTATGATGGATCATTCTTATAGGGTATAAGTTGGTCAAAAATGATAGTCTACTATATTCTATATTTTAAGAAATTAAAATTTGAAGATTTAAGTTGAATTGATATGTAAATATGTAAATATATAAATAAAAACGACCAAACAACTCCAAAGTACACATCAAGGACTTCTAAATCTTGTTGACCCTATAAATTCTCAATGGATATTTACTTTTTTATTCATTGAAGTTGCTCTTCCCTACAAACTCCTATCAAACTTAAATTTAAATATTGTTGACCCAACAAATTCTCAATCTATTTCTATTTTTAACACATTGACTTAATAAGTCTACTTGTTCCTTGTCAAACACTCTTTATTTCTCTTCTTCCTCTCCACCTCTCTTTATCATCCACTCCTTGTGAATCAACCTTACAAAAAGAATTGAATGAATTATGATGACATTTCTACATTGATTTTGACGAGCATTATAATCTTATCATTATTATTATTTTCCCTATCAAACTTAAATTTAAATATTATGAACCTAACAAATTGTCAATCAATTTCTATTAAAAATAGAAATTGAATTAATCCTACATTACAAGTTCCTATCAGCATGCACAATTGAATCATTTATTTAATTTAATAATAATTCATTTATCCTTGTGTGAACATAAATTGAGGGACTATGTAGTCCTCTATTGCTCTTCAATCCTATACACTTCCAACTCAGAGTTCGAACCCCCTTGAGTTAAATCATGGTTAACCTATATTCTACGTTCTGAAAGTCAAATAAAGCAAGTGCAACTGCCGGCACAACTTATGGAAATATAATTGTTTTTGATTTATTATATTATAATAATAATATAATATTATTATAAGTAGGACACCCGGATTGGGCGGCCAAGAATCCATGCACTCACTGTATTGCTTGGCCGAATTTCGCGGAGTCAGAAGAGCTGGCGGTACCCGATTTTAGTTCTTTTTCTCCTTACTGGTCAAAGGGAAAATATAGCTATCTTTTCATTTAATTTAATTTTACTTTATTTAAAGTGTCATTTTGTCTTTAGGGTTTTTTTTGTTTTTTTTGGTTGGCTTCTCATTCCGAATCCAAGAGAATAGGTCACTAGATTGAGTTTAAAGAACTCATTTGTTATTTATTTGCATTTGTCTCTTCCTTTTAGGTTCTCTTAAACGTTAGTGAAGAGAGATTGGTTTTTAAGATTAACTATGAATTGTCTTATTGTTTCTCATATCAATATAAGCTATTGAATAATAGAGTTAAAAAGTAAAAATAATAATTTATATTGACGATTATAAACGTTAATTTTATCAAATTTCCACAATCCATAATGGAATCATTAAGTTGCTTCTCAATTTGACTGTGTCTATTTTTTTTGCATAAACGTATTCTTATGTTCAAAGATTTCTTCAAAATGCATCTCGATTTTCTTAAATTCTCTTTAGTCCAAATTGATGACTAGGAGGAATACCAAGACAATCTGTATGTGGCAACCAAAGGACTGGAATTTTTGCTGGATTGGACACGGATTAAGACAAATGAAGACCCCTAGTGAGTTAAATCTTATGTTCCACTAGAGGGGCTCGAATGGGAAATGTAGGTTGATGTCATTCATCCAGGCAATGTGGCGAAGATGACAAGTGGATAACTTCAAGATTATTTCTGAGGTGAGGAATTTTTGTTAGAAGTTGTTAGGTTTGCGGTTTAGTTGTAAGTGTTTCATTTGTGTATGTCTAGGTAGGCTTAGGGTGGTATTAGATCCATTTTTGTATAACTGGGATCTCTTTTAGGTTTTGCAAAACATATGTTTTTTCAAGTTAATATAATGGGAGTTGACCCTTCCAACAATTTAACTCCAATGTCTCAATAGAATATTTGTCCAAAGAAATTCTGCATTAAGTATCCTGCTGCAGGGAAACAACTATGTTGAATTCAGGTTAAAAAACAGATTTGTCCTCTATTTCCATTCAATGAAGAATATGTGTGATGAATTCTATATATTGTCTCTGCCTAATAGCTCCTGAGAATGGTGTGTGCATGGTTGTGGAGGTCAGACATGCAAATGCATCAAAACATTTTGGCTTCTCTATCTTGTGGCCATGTGATCTCCCATGTTACATCCATCAACCTTATGAATATGACTAAACTCATATAGATGAGAAACAATTCAACAAAGAAGAATACTCGCTGATAAAAATGTGCAATGAGAGTGAACAAATTACTAAAATGGAAGTCTGATATAATATTAGGCCTGCAGATAAAGACCATTCAAATACATATATGACTTAAATATATAAGGAAACCATTTCAGTAAGATCCGGTTACCTAAGGATCAGTTCAACTTGGATAATTTATCCAAAAATATAGTAGTGATAAAGCAAATTAAGAGTCTCAACTATTGTTTGTCATCCACCGTATACGTTGATTGGTCGGATCCTTGCATTTCAAAGGACATTGAAATTGTTTTGGAATCTTGGACCGATCAGCTTTTAAAAGTTAAAAATAAAGTGTCAGTCACAAAGCAAGGACGTGTTAAACAGCAAGTTTCCATCCGAACATCAATTAGATTTTACTAGCCTTTAGCAGTTGTATCGACACCATGCTCTGCTTTTAAATTTTAGTAAATGTGGATGGCTTTTGATCCAGTGCATGTTAAAAGACTCGTCATCTAGCACTTCTGAAGAAACGGTTGAAAGGGTTCAATAGTTATCTTGTTTGAAGTATTGCTGCTTGCATACTTCAATGATTCAATCACAATGACATAAATAGAACAATAGCATAGCAAACCCTAGACTTTTTTTTGAAAAAATTGTATACATGTATTTATAATTTTTTCTAAAAAAAATCTAGGGTTTGCTGATTTTTCTGAATTGTTAATTTCTTTCTTTGAAATTTGAAAATTTTCAAGAAAAAACACAATGCACAAATAGGTCTTTGCTGATTTTTTTTAATTAGTTTAAAATTTTAAATTTAAAACTTTGTCAAACACAATTATATGTATTTTTTAGTGACTAAATAAAATATATATAAATTTATGGTTAAATAATATAAAATTATATTGTATATATTAAAATTATTAAAAAAATTATGATTTCCAAAATTATTAATAAAAAATAGAATGATTTAAAAAAAAAATGTACAAAATTATAATTATAAAAGATACATACTTGATTTTTTTTAATAGAAATATTTGTTGTGTAATGCTTGTAATGAAAAAGTTTAATTATTTATTTAAATTTTTATTTTATTTTATTTAAATGGTGTGAATGGAATCGTGTACAATAATTATTTGACTTTATTATCTATATTAAAAAAAACAACCATATATATATATATATATAGAAAAATCACTTTATTTACAAAATTATCAATAAAAAATGAAATAAGTTATTTAAAATAGAAATAAGTTTTTAACATATAAAGAAATCTAAAAAAATGCTTATAAAATCTATCATTCCTATAATTAATTATAATTTTGTATAATTTTTTTTCAAATCATTTTATTTTTTAATAATACTTTTTGAAAATCATAATTTTATTTTTAATCATTTAAAAAAAAGAAGGTAAGCTTCTACCATTATGGGGGTAGATCCCTATCTCTTAAAATAAAAAGAAAGTCAATTATACATCTAGCGAGAAATTACAATACATTGATCCTCTCCATTTGAGGTGGAGAACAAATCTTCGTTCATAGCCACAAAATTAGCAAAGGGTGTGAGAGAGAACTCCTCCAAACCTTTCCTGTAGAGGGATATAGCTTCAACCATCTTCTTCTTGTCAACCACTGCCACAACATCAAAAATATCTCTTATGTAACCATTGTTGCGATTTGGTTGAACCGGTCAAGTGCTGCTATGACCCCCTCCTTGTAGTGCTCTTGCAGAATTCTATGCATCAACCTAAACATCTTATACTTCCTCCTCGTGGCCTCCACGAATAGCTTAGAGAAGTGTTGCAACAACACCCCATCATGCTTATGGCCACCGTCAAAGAAGTTCGGGCCTAGAATATTTTTAATGGATGGGATTAAGAACTCATCATCAATTACAAAGATTCTTTTGAGTTGCCATTCAATCTTCTCCTCTAGACAAAGGTATGCCACACCAAAGAAAACATTGTTCGCAAATGCACACTCCAATGAGAAATTGTAGGTGATTGTAGGTTTTGTCATTGATGACAACCTTGCAATCATATGATACCGACACCGACACTGATAGACAGACTCTACACCGACACACAGGACACTGACAATGAAAGGAAGGATACCAACACCTTGGCCGACTTCAATTTTGTTTAAAATGAATTTTGTAATTAATTGTAAAATCATTGTAAGCCGACATGGCAAGTTGTAATAAGACTCATATATGTATGAGATCATTTTGTAATAGGAAATATGTGAAATAGGATGCGAGATAAGCAGACCTAATATGCGAAATATTGGTTAAGGATTTATGTTGTAGTAGAGCTTAAACCAGTACTGAATCTGGCATAACAGATGCTGTTCTGAAGCAGTACAAGACATTGGATTAGTATAATCCATTTTTGTAAGTCAGTGTGACTTCTTTTGTAATTGAGCAGTGAGCTCTAGGCACTTGGCCTTCCTGCATGTGCAGGCCCCTATTGTAAGAGTAATATTCGCTTATTGACCAGTAAGGAATATTGTGGGTCACAAATCCCACCGAGGTTTTTCCCACACCGAGTTTCCTCATTAAAATACTGTGTTATGGTGTGCTTCTCATGTGGTTACTATTATTCTTGTTCACTGCATTATTTCTGGTTTACTGGTACACTGTTTTAATATGTTTTTCATGTTTTAAGTCAAGTAAATTTATATACCGGTTAGATATTGATTCACCCCCCCCTCTCAGTATCTTTGGGATTCCTAATAATTGGTATCAGAGCCTGGTCCTCTATTTTCTGAAGCCTAATAGCTTGAGGAAGATCTTATCACCGGTAGAGATGGAAAACTTGAGAAAGCAATTGGAAACAACTCTTACAGACTATGATGCAAAAAAAGTGAAGAATATCAAACTTGAAGATGATCTAAAGGCTGGTCAGGATATTATTCAAGCACTTCAAGAGAATTTTACTATTGCAAGGAACAAGAGGAGAGAACTTTGTGAAAAGATGCAGAATGAGGAAAATGAAAAGGAAACTCTTAATGATTTGGTAAACAAACTAAGACAAGAAATCAGTACAACAAAGAATGAGATGCAAGATATGGCTATGAGATTCTGTAAAGAAATTGAAGATAGAAAGAAGAATGAAGAAGACTTGGTTAGAAGACTAAATGATGCTGGAAATGAAAACACAAGACTTAGTCATGAAAATGATATGTTGAAGACAGATCTTATGCACACACAAAATGACAAAACTCGACTCATAAGACAAAAAGGAATCTTGGAGAGTGAACTGACTGCTGCAAATCAACACAAGGAGAAATTCAAGGAAAGTTCAGAAGAACTTGGTGACATGCTGAAGAATTAGAAACCTAATAGTGATACAAATGGCCTTGGCTTTGAAGTTGGTGAAAGCTCCGGTACTACAAACAATCATGATCATATCAAACCGGTAAGACAACCTACTGCTTACAAATTTAATGGCAAATGCTTTAACTGTAACAAGTATGGTCATAGAGTAAATCAGTGTAGATCTAGAAATTATCAGAATACTAATACACCCACCAGTCAATGTTCTAAATGCAACAAAGTTGGTCATAACTCAGAGATTTGTAGAATGAATGTAAGATGTTATATTTGTGGAAGATTTGGACACTTATCTAATCAATGCAGAACACATACTGGCATAGGATATGGGAAAGCTATTCAGAAGAACAATGTGACTTGTTATGCCTATAACAAAATTGGACATATTGCAAAATTTTGTAGAAGTAAGGCATCACTGGCAAATAACAAAGGTCCTAGTTTGAAAGGTAAAGAAAAGGTTGAAGAGGTAAAGCAAGAATTCTCAAAACAATGGATCAAAAAGTCAGATCTGAATGTTGATGGGAATACTCCTCCACTAGTAGAACAAAGTAACACTCCACCGGTAGGAGACTCTTCATCTAATTGAAGAAAAATCCTTTGGGGGTTTAGCAACAAAATGAAAAACTTGCTATTATTCCCTCGGTTAATGGTGAGAGGTTGAAATTGCTTCTATACCGGCAGATGACTTAAGTTGTGACTTAACTGGCAAACATTAAATGTGGTAGTTGGCAAAAATAACATTATAAAGTAAGTGTTTTGGCTCCTTTTTCATTCACCAAGCATTCAAATCATCGAGAGCATGAAAATTCCTGAGCGAAGGTATTCTAAGAAAAGAAGTGAAGCAATCCATCAAAGCATTCATCCCTAAGGAAGATTGAGGTATTTATAGCTATGACATCTTCATCCACTCCTGAATTTATTGCAAATCCTACTGTTGTTGAGGTTATTAAGCGCCCTAGACCTATTTTCAAATTGGTTCCCGAAATTGCAAAGAAAGATGATAGCATAGGTGCATTTTCTCAAATCCCTAAAGGAGTAGTATATGCTAAAGACCCTAGGATGTATATACATTGTCATATTGATGAATTAGGTGATGATGAGATTAAGAACATGTTTAAAACTGTGATTTGTGATGAATTTGGAAATGTCAAATCAGAACACAAAATAGTGGAAACCCTAGGTTTTACTGAAATTCTTAGTATCTCGGATTTTCCCAAGGATATCATAAGGATTGTGTTAAGTAGAGTACATGGTGAATTTTTCTGGTTAGACTCTATTCATAAAATCACAAAAGAAGCAGTAAAAGTTGTAACAGGGTTACCCTCCACCGGTAACAGACCGGACAAAACAAAGAAGGTGTCAAATGACATAGTGATAAACCTAACTGGTGCAACATTTGATAAAAGATCTCTAAGGGTAAATGATGTGAAGGATATAAATGTCAGATTTATCAGTATGATCTTAGGTTATAAGGTTACACATGCAAATAGGTTAAATTCAGTTTCTAGCCTATGTATCAAGAGTGCCTATGATATGGTCAATGATAATGCAAGAATAGATATATGTGAATGGCTTAAAGATGAGATGATAGACAATTTGGGAAAGATTAAAGGAGATAAGAAAGGAACATTCAGATTCAGAAACTTACTTGTTTGTCTGATGTTGTACATAACCAAACAAGTACCCGGTATTGGTGCTAGAGATTTTGGCTTTGACATATTGGTAGGAAAACAACTATCAGATCTATTGAACAATATGGGAGAGAACAGGGAGAAAAACATAAATGAGCATTTTTCAAGCATTGAAGGCTCGAATGAAGACTAGAGTAAGATTGTCACAAGCTATTGTGGATAAGTATAAAAAAGAAATATGTTTTGTGATCAAGAAAGATGAAATCTGGATGGAGGCAGTTATCCCTAGAACTATTTGGGTAACTAAAATGGGCTATGAAATAGATGACAACATCATAGAAACTTATGCAAAAGCCCTCCTTGAAGCTCCAAAGGAATCGAAAGAGAAAGTTTTTGGTAGTGCTGAAACAATAGAAAGTACTATTCAATCTAGGAAAAGGGTTAAGAAAGTTGAAGAAATTGTAAGAAAAGGAACTTGACAGACAAAGGCAATCAAGGAAGATGTTTTGAGACAAACTGGTATAAGTGAAAGTGAGTTGGAAGCACCTCAACCGGAAAATCATCTTTCACCAGTTGGAACTTCTTTTGAGAGTGATATACCTGTTGTATTTAAAAGGGTTGAAAGGAAAAGAAAACCCTCACCGACACCTTCTCCTACACCAAAAAGGACAAGACAAAAGCAATAGGTAGTAAGGCCTCTGACGAAGAAAATGACTCCTAAGAAGAAGGAGGTGAAACAAACTATTTCTCCTCTAGACAAACTTCTTAGCAAAATTACAGAGGATGGTAAGTTGAAGAACATCAATAAAATGTACAATACACTATCAGCTAATGATAAGGAAAGTATAGAAAATAGTGTAATTCTACACTTAGATATATACACAAAATTTTTGATGCAAATTGTTGATGAAATTCCAAATGACTTGTATAGGGGATTAGAAGCTAGAAGATTAGCCACTGTTGAACTGGATAAAAAGATTAAGATTGAAAAATTACTGGCAGTGCGTCTAGTTAACTCACCTGATGAAATAGACAAATTAATCAGTGAGGCTAACTGGATAGTATTCTCTACTACTCATCGGCATGTAGCACTAATGGCTGGCAGAGTAACTGAAGTATCTGAGGAAACAATAGATGGATGGGATATATTCTTTGTGGAAAAAGAAAAAGAGGAAGAATTACTTAGGCCAAAAACTATCAAAATATATCAAAAGGACAAAGATAAGGGGAAAGGTAAGGTAGGTGGACCACCAAGCCTGAAAATAACTGACAATGTGCCCCCACCTCTTTCAGATACTCCACCGGTAGACACTACTGAAAATCAACCAGCCATTGAGAGTATGGAGACGCTGGTAGAAGATATAAACCCTGAATCAGAAATTTTGTATACAGTAAATGTAGACACTCAGGAAGTTAATGTTGTGGTTGACAGAGAAACCACTAAGGATAAGGAGAAAAATATGACTACTGAGTCATCGACTGCAGAGGTTGAGATGAACACATAAAAACCTACATAGACAGAGCAATCGACAGAGGATACCACTGAGAAACTGGTAGAAACAACAGATAAATCATCTGAAGAATCGGCTAAAGAGAGTTCAGAGGTACAAACTAAGATTACATCTGAGAAACCGATAGTTAAAAGCTCAGAGAAACCCTCTGAGATACAGTTAGAGAAACCAAAACCAGTACAGGTTGAAGCACAGGTTTAGACAGACACAGTACCACCGGCCCAAACTAAAAAGCATAAACCTTTGTTTGTAGAAATGCAAACACAAATAGACCTACCAGAGGTCAAATCAAGAAAGGTAATAACCACAACCGGTAGCATAGCTATTATAAAGACTGTTGGACAAACATCTTGTACAGCTATGACAAAATTCAGACCTACTAATGTAACAGAGGTCCTGTTAGATTCAATAAAGAAGACCACCAAATGCAATGCACAAACCTATAAGGCTATTGATGATACAATACCAATTCTTAAATTGATAGCACCAAAGTGTAGTGTTGAGAATAAAGATTCTTTAGGTCAACTAGACACATTGTCTAAGTTCATTACCGACAACCTACTAACTAATGATCAAATAAATGAGAATACATTTAAAGAGAGAATGATAAAAGAAAAAGAGAAATTATTTGAGGATATTGTAAAGGAGAACAAGGAAGAAATGGACACCCTTTTACTGGAACTTGGAGAAATAATCTATGACTTCAAGAAACTGTACAGGGATACTTGCAAAACGAATGTCCTAATAGAGGATCTTGACAAGGAGATCAGCAAAGCACAAGATAAGATAAATAATATTGTTGACAATTGGATTGGAACATCAAATTCATTTTTGGAGTTAGAAAAGAAGATTCTAGAACAGGAAGAGAAAATCAAGAAGTTAGAAAATGACAAACAGGGAATAAAGGATAAGGCAAAGGACTTAAAATGCAGACTTAGTCCAAGACTTGAATACCTTACTTCTTTGAGAAAAGAAATATCTGAAGCTTTGGTTCCCAGACTAAAGACACTAGAAGAGAAAATGCACATACTCACGGGTACAGTGCAGAGAACACAAGAGGCAATAAAAGATAGCAAAACTTTCAGCAATGGTATAAACTTAATTTTGACAGATATCTTTCAGATTGTAACCCACCGGTTACAAGAATCCCGATAGGACTCCACTGACAGCGAATGACAACCTTTGTCATTGATGTCAAAGGGGGAGTAGCGGGATGAGAAAAATGGCCAGAAGGAAGGGGCTTCATCTGCTCAGGGGGAGCATACAGTTTTGAGCCAATTTTGGAAAGACAATTTTTTGGCAAACTATTTTTGTTGACAGTTTTGATTTTTCTCATGAGTGTTGCCATCAATGCCAAAGGGGGAGATTGTTGGAAAATGCATGCTCCAATGAGAAATTGTAGGTGATTGTAGGTTTTGTCATTGATGGCAACCTTGCAATCATATGATGCCGGCACCGGCACCGACAGACAGACTCTACACTGACACATAGGACACCAACAGTGAAAGGAAGGATACTGACACCTTGGCCGACTTCAATTTTGTTTAAAATGAATCTTGTAATTAATTGTAAAATCATTGTAAGATGACATGGCGAGTTGTAATATGAATCATATATGTATGAGATCATTTTGTAATAGGAAATATGTGAAATAGGATGCGAGATAAGCAGACCTAATATGTGAAATATTGGTTAAGGATTTATGTTGTAGC
Source organism: Cryptomeria japonica (assembly GCF_030272615.1). Classification (NCBI taxonomy): domain Eukaryota; kingdom Viridiplantae; phylum Streptophyta; class Pinopsida; order Cupressales; family Cupressaceae; genus Cryptomeria; species Cryptomeria japonica. Next base: position 859,607,560 of record NC_081409.1, read on the forward strand.
AGAGCTTAAAACGGTACTGAATATGGCATAGCAGATGCTTATCTGAAGTAGTACAAGACATTGGATTAGTATAATCCATTTTTGTAAGTCAATGTGACTTCTTTTGTAATTGAGCAGTGAGCTCTAGCTTCCTGCATGTGCAGGCCCCTATTGTAAGAGTAATATTCCCTTATTGGCCAGTAAGCGAATATTGTGGGTCACAAATCCCACCGAGGTTTTTCCCACACCTGGTTTCCTCGTTAAAATACTATGTTATGGTGTGCTTCTCATATGGTTACTGTTATTCTTGTTCACTACATTATTTCTGGTTTACCGGTACACTATTTTAATATGTCTTTCATGTTTTAAGTCAAGTAAATTTATATACCGGTTAGAAACCGATTCACCCCCCCCCCCCCCTCTCAGTATCTTTGGGAATCCTAACAAACATGACCAACTATCTCTTATGTTGTTCCCCTTTCGAAAGCCCTTTCATCTATTCCTAAAAGATCTTGAGGTTTCTCTTCTATCACCTTGTTTAAATAAAGCAAGAGAAGATTCTCGAAATCCTGCTTTAAATGCACTCTTCAATAAACAAGACCCTTCCATCATCTGTCTAGTGAAGGAATCTACAATTGTTACATCACAATCTAAATCATGTTTTTCTGCTCGATAGCCTCTAAGATTTTCTGAACATAGTAACATTCCTCGAATAGAGAAAATTGCCTTAGGATATATTATGGATTCCCATGAATCATCTATCCATCCATTCTAATTTCAAAAGATATTAAATTTGCTACCTCAATATCCAACTCTATCCCTAACCATGTTTTTTCCTTTTGTATAAGCAACACACCCAAATTTGCCAACTTGTCAACCACTTGATTGCCTTATCTATATATGTGTGAAATAGTAACATCAGGTAAAGCTTCCAGTTGTTTATGAATAATTTTCAACCATCCTTATAACTTCCAATTCGGAATTTTGTTTTTATTAATTGCATTAATACATAATAGCAAGTCTCCTTCTATATCCACTTTTTTAAAACCTTTTAGAAAGCACAATTGTAGACCACATGAAAGTGCTTCAAATTTCCCTTCATTGTTGATGGCTATACCCAATCTTTTGACCAAAGCCCAAATATAATTCCCATTCTCGTCCCTAATAATACATCTTGCACTCGTCTTGCCTAGATTAACTCAAGCATGCCCATCAAAGTTTAATTTAATCCTACCCTACTATGGGCTTTTCCACCTAACATCCTTCCTCATGATTCCCTTATTTAGACTAAGAGAAACTATCATTTTGAGATTATTCCATCTCTTTTGAATTTTTGCATCTTAGGAAGTGAAATAAATGTTCTTTTTGAAAAGATTTGAATTAGCCACCTCAGAAATGCCTGCTTCAATCTTCCCCTAAACTTCCTCCACCAACATACTTTTATCTTGAAAAACTCATCTATTTCTTTCTTTCCAAAGCTTCCAAACCAACATAGAAGGGGCTAAAATCCAAATATCGCTCCATGCATTTATTTTGTCCTTGCTCGACCAACCTTTTAAAAAGTTCATTAAGGATTTTTGTCTAGCACAGGATCATCCTAACAACGCCTAGTATATGAGCAGTTTAATGGGATATGGTCGGTTGAATCACCATAATTCATACACAAAGGACATATACTTGGTCCTTGAATCCCAATCTTTTGGAGACGACCCCCCATTAAAATATTTCCATAAAGCGCCACCCAAAGGAATGCTCCCGCTTTCAGGAGGACAAAGGAATGCCAAAACAAGTTTCCCAACCAGTCTGAATTTATGTTGATTTCATGTTGAATTTGGTATCTTGGCTTCAGTGAATACTTGCAGAAGAGGCTACACACCAAAAGAAATCACCTTCTTCCTCTGTGATTCTGATCCTCCTATTATCAAGGATACTCTTTAGTAAGTTTGACACATGTTCCGAGATTCCCAACATCCCAATGTCCTTCCATATAACATCCACATTAAGTTGATTTAGTATTCTATGGATGCAGTTTGCTACCTCCTCTCCATCTCTATCAATCACATCTTGAATCTAGTTTGGAAAACCCAATTTTCCAATTCCCAATTTTCCATCGTCGTTCTCCCATTCCCAATTTTCCATGAAATGTGACTATTTATAATGTGTCTGCAATCCCACATGAATATATACTATTAATATAACAATTAACATTACATAAATATAATTAAAATAATATATAATCTTAAACTAATAATTAATAATTAAGTTTAAGATTAATTTTATTATTATAATGTAATTATATACATTTTTTTGGTTAAATTAAGATTATATTCTTAAGAAAAATGTATAGTTTCACTATAATATTTATATTATATTATAATTATTAATATTATATTATAATTAGTAATTTTGACTATTCACAGTCGCTATCGGTTGAGCAAAGTCCCAGTATCAAATTAGATGTGTTTAGAACTCCTAAAAAGAGAGGTAGAAAACTGAACTCAATTAAGATTCAAGAAGAAATAGAGGTAGGTGTTCAGAGTACTTTAGACGGAAAATTTAAAGTATCAAAAAGAGTTACAAGGAGTGAGAAAGGCACTCCTTGTTCGCAATGAAAATTATTTCATGGAATATTAGGGGCATTAATGCTCCTGAAAAAAGAGGTAGAATCAAGTCTTATCTGGATTCTACAAAGGCTGACATCTACATACTTCAAGAAATGAAGTTATCAGAGGAAATGTATCACAAAACAGTGGCTAAATGGACACAATTTGGATCTGCTCATATGCAAGGTGCTGGGGCCTCGGGAGGATTACTCACATTATGGAATCCTAAAAAAGTTCAAGTTCACCTATTAGATCAAGATCATAATTGGCAAATGTTGAAAGTAGTATGTTATGACATGACCTTTATGTTATTCAATGTGTATGGTCCTACCCTCTCTCAGGAAAAGAAAGATTTATGGGATAAACTGACTCAATTGCTCCAACAAGACGAAGCACAGAATTTTATCATAGGGGGAGATTTTAATGCAATTTTGTCTCACAAGGAGAAGCAAGGAGGAATCTGCCCACCCCCATGAACTATGTGAGATTTTATAAACTTTACCACTGAAAACAACTTATTGGATGTAATTCCCAATAATGGTCTCTTCACTTGGACTAACAGGAGGTCAGGCTTTCTTCAGATTGCGGAGAGACTTGATAGGTTTTTTATACCTTTGGAATGGCGACTCAATCAGTTCAGTTATTGCTCAGAAGTTCTTCCTATTTTAGAATCAGACCATTTTCCAATTCAAATTACACTTGAATGGCAAAATTAGAATCTGATGTCGTGTTTTAGTTCTTTTAAATTCAAGCATATGTGGTTTAGACATCCACACTTTTAGGCTTTATTAAGGCCGTGGTGGGTATCTGCCCCTGCATGTAGTGGAACAAAGATGCACCAATTCTTTAAGAAACTTTAGTTTATTAAGGTTAAGGTAAAAGAATGGAATGGAAAGGTCTTCAAGAACATATTTGCACAAAAAAAAATCATTGAACAACAATTGGAAGAAGTCAACAAAAATATAATTTCCAAGGGATTGGATCAACTTCTGCACTCTACACAGAAGGGTCTTCAAAGTGAGTGGGAAGAGGTTTGTAAGAGAGAAGAAGAATATTGGAGACAAAATTCAAGAGAGCTTTGGCTGAAGCAAGGAGATAAGAACACAAATTTTTTTCATGCATCCACAAAACAAAGAAAAGCATCAAATGTTATATTCTCAATCAAGCATGTAGACACAAGGGTATTGCTTAAAAATTTGGCAGACATTCAAAATGAAGGAGTAATATTTTTTAAGAATCGTTTAGCCCCTGTACCTTCTATTGTAGAGCCTTCTTGGAATGATAAAGTTGAGCTCTTATTGCAGTCTATCCCTCCTCTAATCACTGATCATGATAATAGAGTCTTACTGGCCCCTTTCACTTTAGAGGAAGTCCACAAGGTGGTATTCTCTCTTTCCCCAGATAAATCTCCAGGTCCTTATGGGTTCACTACTCTCTTTTTCCAAAAGTGTTGGGATGTGATAGGGATTGATCTTTTGGTGGTAATGGAAGAATCAAGGAAAAGGGGCACAATGCTAAAAAGTTTCAATGCAACAAATATTGCTCGTATCCCAAAAATATCCTCTCCATCATCATTTGCAGAGTTTAGACCTATTTCACTCTGTAACACGATCTATAAGATAGTAACTAAGGCCATTTACCTCATACTACATTATCTCATACCTAAGATAATCTCGCAAGAACAAGGGGGTTTTGTTCCAGGAAGGGAGACTACGGAAGGAGCTTTAGTAACACATGAGGTTTTACATTCTATCCATGAAAATTAGCAAGAAAATTTTGTTGTTAAACTTGATATGATGAAAGCATATGACAGGGTTAAGTGAATTTTCTCTTCAAGGTATTATCTAAATTTGGCTTCTCAGACAAGTGGTGCAAATGGATCAAAATTTGTGTCTCAGGTGCACACTTTTCGATTCTAATAAATTGGCATCCTTCAGGAATTTTTCAGGGTACACAGGGAGTAAGACAAGGTGACCCTTTATCACCTTTTCTTTTCATTCTTATGGTAGATGCTTTTAGCAGAAGCATCAATCTTTAGTCATCAAAAGGGATTTGGCATGGAGCTAGTCTACCAGGTACTTTAATAGCAGTAACTCATTCTCTTTTTGCTGATGACACATTGTTATTTGGTAAGTCTTCTTTAAAAGAGTCTAGGCATATTAAGCAAACCTTGGAAGTCTATTCATCAGCTTTGGGTCAGAAAATTAATGCTGCTAAGTCCAAGCTTTTCATTTTTAACACAACTCCAATCTTGTCACTAAAAATATCTAAGATTTTGGACTTCCCAATGGATCAATTGCCATCTTCTTACCTTGGCATTCCTTTCTTTATGGGGACAAAAAAATCTTCTTACTGGTCTGTTGTTATTGGAAGAATCAAGGCTCAAATCTCAGCATGGAAAGTAAGGTGGCTTTCATTATCAAGTAGAATTTTTCTTATAAAGATAGTGTTAACAACAATACCGAACTATTACATGTCTGTTCTCAAAGCACCTTCATCTGTCATTCAACAATTAGAGAAACTTGTAAGAGACATTCTATGGAATAGTAATATGACAAATGAAAGAAAAATCCCCTTAGTCTCTCCGAAAAATATGTCATGTCAAAAATCACAAGGAGGAGTAGGTCTTCATAATCTAAAACATCACGACAAGGCTTTTGGAGGAAAACTAATTTGGAAATTGTATACTAATCCTACCTCCAAATGGTGCCAGATTATGCAAGCTAAATATTTGGACTTTAATAAACAATCTAGAGTTTTGACTAATTTGGATCCTCCAAAAGGGTCAGCTATTTGGAATTTTATGATGGATTCAAGAAATCTAGTAACTAAGTGTGTTTCATGGGATGTCAATAATGGTTTCAGTGCTAAATTTTGGATAGACTCATGGTGTGGGCATCCTCCAATTGCTCAAATGGATAATATGAAATATATTATGAATATAGCTATAGCTCATTGGGCTACAAAATTGAGTGACTATGTGTCCGCTGTAGAAATATTTTCAGGTAAAATAATTTGGAAAGACCTAGCTCTTCTCCCAATATGCCCTCAACAATCTTCTTCCTTGGCAGATATCTTATTGAATAGGACAGTTCTCATGTCTAATAGGGAAGATGTGTTAATTTGAGCAGCTTCTAAATTAGGGCAATATTCAATTAAAGAAGGTTACAAAGCCATACAGTAGGGTTGTAGCAGTAAGGTGAGTAGCCAGGCATACTCATTTTGTTGGAATGATATTGTTCTGCCAAAAGCAGGTTGTTTTGCATGGTTAACGTTGAACAAAAGAATCCTAACAGTAGATAGACTAGTAAAATTGGGCATTTCACAAGCTTTTAATTGTGTTCTTTGTGGCTTAGAGGAAGAATCAGTTGATCACTTATTTTTACATTGCACTTTTGCCTCCCAATGCTGGTTCTTCATCATGAATAAACTCCAAGTTATGATGCCCTTCCCGAAATCACTTTGGGATATGTTTAACTCTTGGCCTCTTTTATTTTTATCATCAACTTTCAAAGGCATTTGGAAATGTGCTCCTGCTCTCATCATTTGGGCCATCTGGTGGGAGAGGAATAAAAGAATTTTCAGAAAAGCATCCTCTTCTCTGGATCGAGTTCTGGCCAAGTTGGAAAATTCAATCGCAGAAATTATAAATTCTTCTCTCACTAATTCCAAGGACATTCAATCATTCACCTAGTGGGACAAGGTAATTGTAAAATCATGGAATGGTATTATTATACCAATAGGGATTCCTCTGAATTGGTCTTCAGCTCATGTTAGAGATAGGTCTTCCATAAAATGGTTACCCCCTGCACCTAATTTCTTTAAGATCAACTTTGATGGCTCTTCCCGTGGAAACCCAGGGAAGTCGGGAATTGGAGTTTGCATTCAAGATCATTTTGACAAAATGTGTGCTTTCCAAGCATCTCCTATCCCTTCGAGTACCAGTAACTTGGCAGAGGCAAACACTTTACTAGCTGGCCTGGTGTTAGCAAGGAAATATGGTCTCTCCAACATACATTTACAAGGGGATTCATTAGTTCTCATCAACGCAATTACTTTGAAAAGATCTAAGGCTTGGCACCTATCGTATGTTTTGAAGCATATTTGGGATTTACTTGATACATTTTCAGATTACAGTGTCAGCCACACATTAAGGGAAGGCAATTTCATAGCTGACAAATTAGCAGATATGGGTTGTGATGGCATTTCAGTTGAGTCTGTTGCATCTACCATCAAACTATCTTCATACCCCAAATTGCTTGAATTGGTACAAAAGGAAAGTACAACATTTTAATTGCAAATTATATCTCAATAAATACTCGCATGTATGCACTTAACCTGAAGCCTGTGGATAGGATGACTGACAGGAAACTCACATATATGCATTTAAATGTAGCTTGCGGATGGTATGAATGAAAGATAAGTGCGAGTACTTTGAGATTTGGATGATGTCATTTCACACGGGGTAAGCAGATTTTGGTCCTCTCACACATCCTCTTGGTTGCATTACTGTCACATTTTAATGCAAGAAATCGTGAGCTTGATTTTTAAAGATCGACTAATTATTGCATTACGAAGATTGCCTTAATGCAATCCTTGTGGAACCTATTTTTGCATGGCAAGCTAGGTTTTGTTTATAAAAGGAAACTTGTCTGCTTTAATTCACAATTTTTCAATGGAAGTTTTTGAAGTTTGAAGCATCTCAGTGTGTAGCAAAATGGAGAATGGCTCTTGCGAAGGGTGCAGACAAATGCATTGGGAGTACATGCCATGGAAAAACTAAGTTACAGTGCATATTACAGAGCCCTCGACAGCATTCCATGGGCACATTGTTGATGGGGACCTTGATCAACTGTTCCATCTACAAAACCCACAACTAAGGAGAGCAGTCAAAGATTTCATTGGTGAGGAGATTTTGTCCCCTCAAGACAAAAGAATTTTATTTCCCTATCAACTTCTCAGTTCTTTTTTGTCTAATGCTCTTGATCTGTTGCAATCTATCCCTTTGCTTGAAATAGTGTTTTTTAAGTTGGTAAGGTAGAATGTGCTTGAACCTGCCACGTTCCATGAAGCTCTGGCCAATTATAATCTGTGGCAGGGTCGACTCTCTTAGGCGGTTTTGTTTCCATGACATTTTATCCAATCCAGTCATGCATACATGGTGCTTTATGATCGAATCAAGCATGGCCTCGAAAGGCAAAAATTCTGTCATATGAAGAATGGTCTGCAACAATTTGGTAGACAATTGTATGAGCATATTATGCACAGAGTCAGGATCAAAGTTGGGGCTCTCATGGTGATTTTGGAACTAGAAAATGTTGATCCCAGACTGGCAATTTTGCAACCGGAGGAAAGGTGATGGACTTCAGATAGGGTGACAGACCTTAATGCACCTATGCAAGATGGGGCCTCGGGATGGACTAATAGCTTCTCATAGCCCGAAGTGGCAAAGGAGTGGGAAAATATAGTATCGACTCCTTCGAGGGAAGTAAGACCGCGACAACCCACAAAGGTCAATATCTAGGAGGTTATTCGTTGCCCTCAAGAAGAAGCAAATCTGGTGCGATGGGAGGAAGATATTTCAGCCTTCAACACCCCCAAAAATTAAATCCTGGATGATGCAGCCATGGAAGAGTAAAAATATAGCTCCAGCTCTCTGTTTTCTACTGCTTAGAATATGTTCTAGTTTCGATGTATAAGGAAATCCGCTGGCAGTCAATATGGCTTATAATTTTTTACTGTTTTTTGATAATTCCTTTATGTTGATATACTATATCAAATTCTACACATCATAAAAATGTATATTTTGATGAATCCTTTTTTGTAAGATTGGGTGATTTATCCCCATATAGCGTAGATTTAGTTTTTTGTAATTGAGACAAGATTTATAGTTTTCTTCCTAGTTCTTTCTCTAATGAGCTCTTGAACTAGGTCTTTTTATTATTAATATATCAAGTGCTCGTCACTTTTTGCTTAAAAAAAAAAAAAAAATTTATTTATTGAAGTGAGATTTATAGTTAATATTACAAAAATATAATTAAAATAATATAATTTTGAAATAACAATAATTCAAAATTATAATAATTAAGAATTACAACAAATATTTTAATTACAATACTATAAGACAAGTACTCGTCACTATGTGGTACTTGTTTAAGAAGAGCTTTCATGAATTGTAATCATTTATTGAAATAATTGTTCAACTATAGCAACTCTATCATATAGTTTTACAGACAATTATTAATTTAATACTTATTTAGTTTATAATATTATCTAAAAAATAATAATAATATTGTAATTGTAATTTTAAATTTATGCAAATATTAATCATATCAATCTTAAATAGCCATTCATAAATAAAATAACTTTTTATTTGTAGACACCTAAAATTGTCATGTCTAATTAAATAAACATCTTTATTTATTTAATTATTTAAGCCTAATTCTTCTATTAATTAAATAAATCTATTTATTTAATTCATTCATTTATCCTCTTCTAGCCTTATTTCTCATTTAAATAAATACTTTTATTTATTTAAATTATACTTTTCCTAAATTAAATAAATATCTTATTTATTTAATTGATCCCACTTCTTCTATTAATTAAATAAATCTTCTTTTATTTAATTAATTCATTAGCCTTTTCTACCCATGACACATGTCATTCATCTCTTAATTCATACACTACCTACCCTCTCATTATTTTATTATTTCCTCTACCTACCCTCTAATCATAGCCGACCATTTATCTTTTACACCTCTTAATCTTATCCCTCCATTTCTTAGGGTGTCTTCTATATAAGGAGATGCTTCCTTCATTATCAAACCTCGGCTGACTGGTTATTCGACTACTCTACGCTTTCGAACTTTTATATGCGATCAAGCCTATTTACAACCACATTTCCATTCTTTGTTGAGCTCTTGTGCATATAAAATCTGAGAGCAAATATATCAAGCAAGATCAATGGAGATAGGAAGAATGGAGATCAAAACCCTATTGGACATGTGATGGTATAATCTTTGTGATTTCATTTGATTTGCATTGTCTTAGGTAATCATCATATGTTATGGTGGATCTTTGTTGTTGTTAGGCTAGGGTTTTGTGGTTGAATTCATTTAGTCTTTCAACATTGTTGTTATCCATTTTCATCGTATACATTTTGGCACACCCGGTGGGGCTCTTGTCCCTTTTGCATTTAACATCTTTTGTTGCAGATTTTGTGTTTTTAAGTTGCAGATCTGACATTTACTACAACATTTTGATATTTTCGCGTCTGTGTGCATTCGGATTGCTTTTTTGATTTTCTGTCGCGTCTGTGACATTTGGAATCGTGTTTGCGCCCTCGACAGTATTTTTTTCGTTGCAGATTCTGAGAAACGCATATGTGTTCCCTATTCATGTCTATGAGGTCTCGAGACGCATCTGTGTCAGATCTAATCGCGTCTGTGAATTTATATAGCGTTTGTGTTACTTATAACCACGTCTGTGTTCAGTTGTTGCATATTGACTTCTTTGATTCGGTTTTTGGACATTCGGATTTCAGATTTGGTTTATATTGAGCTAACATTTTCAGATCTAGCTAACAAAAGTGGTGCAGCTTGTCTTGAAAGCAAAATCATTTTGTCGAAGACCCCTATTTCACAAAGTCTTTTGGATCTAAAAATTTACCTAACTTGTGTGTTTGCAGGAAGGGGTGATCATTTGAAACAAATCCAAACTACTAACGAATCTTTGTTGCAGGATCTTAGCAAGGGGTTTTTGATCCTTATTGTGTGCCATATTTTCATAGACTAGCAAACACTTCAATTGGTGCACTAAAATTGAACCAGTGTCTTTTGTGTCTTGGGCAATAGGCTCTTTTTGTTTCATCTTTAGAGGGCATGTCTCCCCGTGTGGTCATTAGGACTACTAGTGAGGAGAGAATGACCCAAGTGGTAGCGAGGAAAACCCACCTCTTTTGAACCACTATAAACAACTGTATTCATGGTCAAAACTATGGATAACATGTGCTGATTAGTTCATACCGACACTATGTCTCCCCATAAACCCGTTTGATCAAATTTATTTGATCAGTTGTAGGGCGTAACCCCTATCGACTGGGAGCGTTCTGTATTTATAGAGCTGAAAGTGCCGCATGTATGGCCACACGAGCGGATGCCCTTACTGGCACCTTTTTGTTTTAGAAGCCAAAATCCTTCTAGTTGTTGGGGCAGGAGGTTAGACCTTTGGAGTGGCCCACACACATATGGTTCTTAGTAGAGATACAGAGTTCACCACGAGGAGTTTTCGTGGGGACTGATGCTTGGCTGGCCCGAGAAGTGAGTGCCGAGGGTGGAGCCAATGGGGTCAAGCATCTAAGTATCCGCTCTGAATAGCGTAGCCTCATGTGGGAATCAACAACTATTGTCTTGGCCAACCATAAGAATTGTGCTTGTCTTATTTTGAACAATCAATCATTCAAGACCAAACATTAAAACATTGTTTCTTTTGTGTCTTCAAGTGTATGCAAAACAATTTTACATCAAACAATACACTTTTCTTTGAGTCATTTTGAGTCTAAACACTTGCAAACATTGAGTCCTCATCAACATTGTGTCCTCTTGTCACGAAAAATAGTCAAAAATTCAGATTTGGTCACAACAAGTCACTTTGCAGATTGGAAAAATTGCACAAAGTTTTCAGAAATGCATCTGTGTCTAACAGAACTGCGTCTGTGTCATCTAAACACGTCTATGAAGGGTAAAAACACGTCCGTGTCCTTTTGAGAAACATTGCATTTACAAAATCTCAGAAACATGTTTGTGTCTGACAGAACCACGCCTATGTCATTTAAGCGCGTCTGTGAAGTATACAGGCACGTCTGTGTTCAGAATTGAAAAACTTTTACAATCCAGCAAACAAGAATAGTTAGTTTCAGAATTCTTGAGCTTCCTAAGCTATCTCTTCAGGTTTTCATCTAGCATTCAACCTGTCTTTGAGTCTCACAAAGTCCGTCATTGCTTTACACCTTACATTACATTCACATTGGTCTAAACTTGAGTCAAAAGGTCACTTGCTTGTCCTCATTATACTTTGTCAACACACTACATACAACAACATTTTGCTAAGTGGTCCCTCATCAAGGTCTATCACCTTTGGGTCTCACTTGGTCTTAGAGTCAAGGTCAACTTACCTCATCAAGAGAAACTATCATCTCTTTGGAAGCCACACCTACTCTACTACATACATACTTGGTCTTACACTTTGGACATTGCAAGTACACCTCAGATTCATTTACATTACATCCAACTCTTGGTCTTTCATATCTTTCCATTTTCATCTAGTCTCTCACATCTTTGTCAATACCTAGTTCATGGTTGAAACCCATTCCCAAAAATCTAGGAGAGAAACTAAAGAGGCTCAAGAGTCCACAAACATGAGTTCCTATGAGTATGACAATGATATCTTTTTCAATTCTGATCATACTACATTACCTGACATGGATGCTTATAGAAACATTCCAAATGTTGAGAACATGGACACTACAAACAACAATGATACCCACAATGACAATATGGACAACATTTCTGTACATTCAGTAGAAGTGGAAGACACCATTATGGATCCCCGTTTCAATAGATTGGTTGAGGAAATAATGAGGAGAGATAGACAATATTTCTTACAAGTGATGGCACAAAGTGGAGCCAAGATCCCTCATGATTTTGACATGTCTCAAATAATGGAAAATTGACCTTTGCAACAACCTCACCTCAATATGGATCAAAGGAGGCCTAATAGTGGAGGCAATAGAGGACCACATCTTGTTCCTGAATCACCATCATCTTTGTTTCAAAAACCCGAGGTCCCATACACACATGGTCAAGCATGTGATACTCACCTTCGCAGACCATTATGGAAGTCTTATACAAAAAAATATACTCAATCGCATACCAATGCTAAGGACCAACCACCAAAGCAATTGGATATCCAAAGGAATGTTCAAAATTTGGACACAAGGAAACCCCGTGTCAAAATTGGGGGCAACACACTAGAACAAACTCATGACATTCCTATAGAGTATGGTATACATGGACAAAGTAGATATTCTGTTCCTCATCATGACTCTATACCAAGTGGTCCATATACGCAACATCATTATAGACCTCCTCCATATGAACATGTGTATGACCAATATCATCCATATATGCAACATGCTCCTCCTCCACCCAATGGTTTAGGCATGGAGTATGGTCCAAGAAGTCTATCTCCACCCAAGAACAATTTGGAACAGCAAATCAAGGATTTACAAAAGAAAATGGAGGACATAAATACATCAAAGCCAACTTACACAATGAGAGACATATGTCCCTATCCATTTGACAAAAGCATTCCAATGCGTCCATTTCCTACATACTTTGTGACACCTAAGTTTGATAAGTATAGAGGAAAAGGGGATCCTGAGGCACACATAAGACAATTTTTCACAGCTTGCATTGAGGTAGTAGCAAAAGAGACATATTTGATGAGATTATTCCCACAAATCTTAGGTGATCAAGCTATGGAATGGTTCTCCCAACTTCCACCTAGAATTAAGTCATGGGGTGACTTAGCTGAGGCATTTATACAACATGTCTCATACAACATAGAGACAAACATATCAGTCACTACCTTGTGCAACACCAAGAAAAAGGATGGAGAATCTTTTTCATCATTTTTACAAAGATGGAGAAATCTAGCCAGCAAATGCTCTTGTGAAATTCCACAAAAACAAATGGTAGAGATGTTCACTCAGAATGTTAACAAAGACATTGGTTATGACTTGAGGAAAGCTTGTTTGTCCACCTTCAAGGACATCATTGAAAAAGGCTTAGCAACAAAGAAGGTCCTAATTGAACAAGGAGTCATCAAGATATTCAAGGAAAACAAAGATGACTTTAAAGGAAAAGATAAGCCAAGATTTTGGAATAAAAACAAGAACACAGTCAATGATGGTGTTGTGGATGCCAATATAGTAAGACCCAAAATCATTTTTTCTGGATCAAGCTCTACAAACAATCAAGTGAATACTCAAACAACTTCGAAATCATGAAGGAAGTACATCCCATTGGGAGAACCACTTGAGTCCATTTTCAAAAAGCTAGTGGCAAACAAGATAATCACAATTCTAGATTTGCCTCCATATGAGCCAAAGGTTAAACCAAATTGGTGGAATGATGATGAGTATTGTGAATTTTATAAAAGCAAGGGACATAAAACAGGAAATTGTCACCAACTAAAGAACATCATACAAGATCTCATTGATAGAGGTGACATTGAGATTGAAGGGCATTCATCCAACCAAGAACATGAAATGTTTAAAGAACCATTCCCAAAACATGATAAGGGAAAAGCTAAAGCCACAGATGACCAAACCAACTATACCAAAGCATCCTATAACTATGATTCAACTATCAATCACATTTCAATGGACAATTATGTCTCTACCATTATCATCAAGGACAAAACGCTTGAGAATTCTACCCATAGACCTAAGATTGTCCTAAAAGGCATTATATCTTCTTCCAAACCTACCTTTGAATGTAATGTTACAACTTGTCGAGGTAAATTCACTTTGCAAGGTTCTCTAGCTAAAAACACTACTTCCTCATCAACCAAACCCAAGTATGACCTTGTAGAATAGTTGGGGAAGACACCCACGCTCATCTCCATCCTTGAGCACTTATGTATATCCCCTGCACATAAAGCCATTCTCGACAAAACTTTGAGAGACACTTCCATCCCCACTGATCTGAACATGGACCAGTTTCAAGCCATGGTGGGATACCTTTCCATTCCACACTCCCTTACATTCACAGAAGCTGATGATGCCTCTGTAAGTCAGCCACATAATGCACCTTTACACATTGAAGCCTTCCTACACAAACATCGAATAAAATGAGTCTTGATAGATGGAGGAGTTGGTCTAAACATTTTTACTTTGAGCACTATTAAACAATTGGGATATTCACATAAAGCTGTGAATTCTACAAACAAAATTACCATCAAGGCATATGATGATGAAGAGTGTTCATCAAAAGGCACAGTCACCTTACCTCTCAGAGTTGGGCCAGTTACAAAAGATGTGGTTTGTCAAGTCCTAGACCTCGATCTCACATACAACATATTGCTAGGACGCCCATGGATTCATGAGATGAGTGCAGTCCCATCTACATACCATCAATGCATTAAGTTTCCACACAATGGAGTTGAAGTGACCATCAAATCTGACCCAAATCCACTCATATATTGCAACAATCTGTGACCTCGATTAGAAATAACAATCCCAGTCAATCGAGAAGCATTTCCATCATCAGCATATGTGGATCCAGAATCCTTGAAATCTTCTACATCAAAACAAATAGAGCTAAAAGAAAAATTCAAGATTAAAGACATGGGATGTGGTGAGTATATCTTTCACGTTGGTCAACTCCCACTATCTCTTAAGACATTCAGTTGACAGGAACAACCTACAAACAATTTGCAATATCAAGGAACTGGGTATGAACCACCTAGTGTTGTGGTTACTAAGTCCGAATGCAAATCTCCTCTAGTGGTGCAAGCAACTCTTGGTATCAATAATCCTAAGAGTGGTTCCAGCAAAGAATCTATTGAGCGTATCACCAGCCCTCTTGAGAAATCACATAGCCTTACCATTTCATCCACTCATTCAATTTCCAGTCCTCTCCTAGACTTGGATCAACAAGAATCATAAAAGCCCTTACTAATTGGGGATGAAAAATCAAGCTATGAAAAGAAAAATCTAAAAGTTGAAAATAAAGAAAAGTCCTTTAGTACAAATCAAAATCAAAAGCTACTGGAATTTGTAAAAATCAAAGTCAAGGATAAAAATCCTATGAAAGAAAAAGAGCAAGAGTTGATCTCCCCTAATATAAAAATAACTGGGGGCAAAATTTCTAAAATTTCAAGTAAAAAAGAATACTTGTTGATCCAAAGTCTCCATCATGCTATCCTACTTTCACTTCTTTTCACAATCATAAGCCTTCATAACTCATCCACTTGTTCCACACATCCTTTCCCTTCTGGCGATACATCATGGACCTTTAATGGAGCTTCCTCGAAGGATTTGTTATCAGGGATGCCCAAACTTCTTTAGGTGACATGCATATGGGCCTATATAGTTCACACACTAGTAATTCTATCTCAGTTCCTTTATCAAGGAAGATAGTCACTTGAGCTACATATCATTCAGTCTAGGAATGATGCATCTATAATCATAAGGTTAAGCCTCACACATTTGAAGTGGGTGACTTAGTTCTCAGAGAAAATCCTAAGAATCAGTAAGACAGAGAGAAGAAGGGCAAGTTCGAACCAAACTGGCTTGGTCCTTACATCATCACAGTAGCATATGGATTTGGTGCATATCACCTCTCAATCACAGAGGGTGAACCTTTGGAGGATCCTATCAACAATATGCACCTTCGCAGGTTTTACACATAGATCTTCAGAGTATCCTAATTTAAAAATACAAAAAAATAAAAAAATACAAAAATACAAAAATACAAAAAAATCAAAAAATTCAAAAATACAAAAAAATCAAAAAATCAAAAAAATAGAAAAAACATTTCGTCCAATGGTGAAAACCACTTCGGTGGCGCCCTGGGCAAGTACCATGGTGCAAACCGGGTCATCGACACCATGTGTAGAGACATTGCTCCTCCCTCCTTCAGGATTCCATTTCATCCTTTCACTCTGCACATACTTACATCATATCCATCCATAATAAACTTACCCATTCCCATCATGGTTTGTTATTGATCTACCTAAGATTGGTTAGCCATTCATAATAAACCTCCCTTTTCACCCCTTTCCATCCATAATAAATCGGCTCTTATCTGTGGCTAAGGCAAATCCTACGTCTAGTAATGAGTGTGAAACTGAGCGCATCACACGTTTTGAGGAGCACAGTTTCTTCCAGTTTTCTTCAGTCTATCCGCGCACAATCCACAATAAAGTAGCACTTGCATCACCAGTCCACAATAGTTCTGTCTTCTCTGCAATAAAATATTAGTTTCATGGATTCAGTCAGTTTTAGATGAGACACATCAGCAAAAATGGGCTTCAAAAAATCAAACTCTTTCAACAGACTCAGACAACATTATGGTTTAGTGCTATCTATCCGTTTGTGAAAGTAAACATTGTGACCACAATCAAATAGACTTATACAAGTGACAAGAGACACTAAACTTGAGGACTACAGTGGATGTTGGTGTCGAGTCTTAGTTTTCTTTTGATTTTATCTTTTGGTGACATGTCTTTTAGCTTTTCCAGGATGTCTTTGACTAGAGATTCTATCTCCAGGATGTCTTTGACTAGAAAGGCTAGGATGGGGTATCATCACCTATTTTTATTTGTTGTCTGTGGATTGTCTCTTAGTAATGCTATGACTTGTCCAAGGATATGAGGACATTGTGAGTCTAGTGTGAACTAGGGCATTCCGTGTTTGAGACTGTCTGATCTCCATGCAAACGGGTACAATGACTTTCTGGGTCGAACATATGCCTCGATTGTCATAACCTATTTTTCCATAATAAAGCTCAATGATGATAACACACAAGAAGCTCTTTCACTTTCATATCTTCTATCTGCCATCCCCCTTTCTTGATTTAATTCCATCGTCCTTCTTGAGTTCGTGTAGCCCGCTATCACATGACTGAGTATAATGACATGCCAAAAACATTTGCATTTCATGTAGTTGCGCCTGCATTACCACATATTAAGCATTTCATACATACATGTAGATATCACAATCGCATCACATCCTGCACACAACACATATTAGCACATTTTACATTGGCATTATCATATTCATCTGCATTTCATACATTCACAATCGCATATGCATAACATATTAAAAACAAAAAAAATAAAAAATATTGCATTTCCTCATGTACATATTTGCATCCATATCATAATCATCACATAGAAACATACATCATGAAACATCTCATCACATAGGTACACATGCATATAGCTGCCACAACAATGAATCGTCTCATATATATATCTCAAAAAATCATGTGTCATGATACAATGATGTCAAAATCATATGGCTACAAAATCACCTGAAGGTGTCTACATCATAATACAGAATGGTACAAAACTGATACATAGGGAGCCCTCTAAGGCTATGATGAACTCCCTCCCTCGGAGCCGCCTAGCCTCGACAGAGTCTGAGCCTTCGAAGGACCTGCCCCAGGATCATCTCTCTTGTCCCCTCTGTCTAGTGGTGGTGGAGGACCCATAACCCCGCCGCTGGACGCCTGTCTTCTATCCCTCCCTCCAGTGGTCGTCGTTGTCCATGACGGTCTACGGAAGCTCCTAGCCCACTTCTCTAGTGGCACAACTCCATAGTATAGGTCTCTCTGGTAGCCTATCTCCTCCTCGGCTCGCAGAACATAAGTATATCCAGCTCCTGTGTCCTTTGTCGCCTACCTCCCTGCCCTCAGTGCTGTCTCAACCTCTGTATAGCGCCAGATAGCCTGATCTCGTTCCCGCTCAGTATCCTTCAATTATCTCTAGAGTCTATCCCTCACCCACTCGAGATCTTGGATCTCATTTGCCTATCCCTGGAAAATCTCCCTCAACTCTGATAGCTCATCCTCCTCCTCTCCCCCCTGTACTTGTGGCTGCCCCTGCCCCTGTCCTCGTCCCTGTCTCGGACCCTGTGCTACTGGCACCTGTAAAGGCAATCCACCTCTGCCTCTCACCACACGAGTCTATCTCTCCTCTCCACCCTCTCTCCATGGAGCCACTCTCCTCTCCCCTATCACACCCCACCTCCTCTGCCAACCTCTACCCCCACCATCTCCATCATCATCCTCATCCCCCCCGCCATCTCCATCTATCTACTCCCCTGAATCTGTTAGTCGAGGAAATGGATGCTCAACCCAATATGCAGTATACTCTGCATCCATCCCTGCATCCTCTATCTCTAGCCACATATCCCAAGGCAAGGGAATCATCTCTACTAGCTGCATCACTGCCTGATCATATGATAATAACGGCCCGAAGTGTGCTTGATCCCTGACTGTCCGAGCATACATCCCGGAACCCCGTGGCATCCGTTGTATCCTGCCGAATTGCCTGCAAACCCTGTTAACCAACTAACTCTCTAGTACATAGGGCATCCGCCCAATCAGATACCTACTCTGGAAGGTGTATGGCAGCTCCACTGCATCATCCTCCCACTCCTCACACTCTCAGTATGGCCTCCATACCACAGTGTCAATCTCATCGATGACCCTATGCCAGTGCTCCAGTCTCCCGATCCACAACTGTGAGGTAATCATGTCATATAAGTGAACAAAACTGCGCCCATGGCCCCTGCCTCTGAAATGTATCGGTCGGGTCACTGGCAGATGCTCATAAGCCCATACCTACAATAATGTCACTCTGCAGCTCAATCCTACGAATCCATGGTATACAAACTGATGAAGCTCATAATACAAGTGTGCCAGCACACATGGTCCCCAGGCATATCTGGTATGCTGTGTCACCAGTGTCTCTAATGTGCTCCCCCAGCCCACAGCCAACCCTCGTGTCGCCCTATCCAGACATAGGAACCCACTGATCACTCCTACTAGTACTACTGGTAATGCTAATCCAGTCCATGTCATGGTATCCCAAGCCACGTGTCCAACCCTCATCTCCAATCCCGAATCCTAAAACACTCATCTCAGTGCATCCCTATCTCCGTCTCGATCGTAGGGAATCAACTCCCCATCGATCGGTATCCTCAATATCATGTATACATCCTCTAAGGTGACTGTCATCTCACCCATCGGCAAATGGAATGTGCATGTCTTAGAGTGCCATCTCTCAGCTAGCGTAGTCATCAACCCCATGTTCACCCAAAACTTAGGCACATACAGAATGAATCGCAAACCCATAACCTCAATGGCTGCTCTGTCCTCAAATGTTAGCTCCGGTCATAGAATCCAAGTCGATGGGAATCTCTCCCGTGACTCCAACATAGGTAAGTACTCCTACAGTTAAGAAAATCAATTGTGTCAGTCAAAGTGGCATTCATTGTTCATCACAAAATGTTGCTTATTATCCTAAGTGCTTATGGTATTCAGTCCTAGTGACACTCCATGTTCATCACAAAGTGTTGTTGTTTATCATAGTGGTACTCACTGTTCATCACAAAGTACTACGTTTTTTGCACTCCCTGTTCATCACAAAGTGCTACTCATATTAGTACTCCTTGTTCATCACAAAGTACTATGTCTTGGTACTCATTGTTCATCACAAAGTGCCTTGATCTATCCTATCCTAGGGCCTCTGCTTGAGTGTATCCTCTTGAGTAGTTTCCTAATTGGCAACGTATGTTCTATCACATAATTATCAATCCTAGCCCTATCTGCTATTCTAGTCTTCCCTAGAGGACCTTCTTGAGTGTATCCTCTCAGCAGCTTATCCAATCAACAACATATGTTCATCACAGAACTACCGATTCGGCCTTGAAGACATAAATGCAATTACATATTGCACAAATGCGCCTGCTCTGCACAGACACGTCTGAAATACACAGACGTGCCTACTTTGCACAGACGTGCCCACACAACACAAACACACCTACATAACACAAACGCGCTCACATTGGACATAGACGCCTTTTCCTACACAGACGCACCTAGCACAAACACAGACGCGCCTAGCACTAGCACAGATGCACCTCGATGTTTTTTGACCTTGTTTGACATACCTAAACATGCATTTATTGCTCTACCTGGAATGCATTAATGACAACATTTATTGCACCAATGTACAAGGAGGTTTTGTGGTACTTACCAACTCTCTTGCATTTGCTGGCCTCTGAAATCGACGAACGTGATCGAATCTATGCACCAATGCCATTGCTGCTGACTGCTACTGCTCTATTCTCTCTCTGCACTATGATCTCTTGGATGTGTGGATGACAATGAGGATGTATTCCCCTCATGGTCTATTTTATAGACTGCCCTAGCCCTAGCCCTAGCCCTAGTTTCCTAAGTCAGTCTTCATTATCCCGTGACTCTGTCACTCTATCCTATCTAGCCAGTCCATTCTAGCCTTTCTTTCTTATCGGGAGATTGTCTACGATCTTTCCAGACATTTTCATCCAATCTCTTGAGGGGGCATATCATTCCCATCTTGGGGCAACTTTGTATCAGTTCATCTTATCTTCTTTGAAACAACGCGACAAGCTACATTGTCTCAAAGAGGGGCAAAATGTAGACACCTAAAATTGTCATGTCTAATTAAATAAATATCTTTATTTATTTAATTATTTAAGCCTAATTCTTCTATTAATTAAATAAATCTTTATTTATTTAATTAATTCATTTATCCTCTTCTAGCCTTATTTCTCATTTAAATAAATACTTTTATTTATTTAAATTATCCTTTTCCTAAATTAAATAAATATCTTATTTATTTAATTGATCCCACTTCTTCTATTAATTAAATAAATCTTCTTTTATTTAATTAATTCATTAGCCTTTTCTACCCATGACACATGTCATTCATCTCTTAATTCATACACTACCTACCCTCTTATTATTTTCTTATTTCCTCTACCTACCCTCTAATCATAGCCGACCATTTATCTTTTACACCTCTTAATCTTATCCCTCCATTTCTTAGGGTGTCTTCTATATAAGGAGATGCTTCCTTCATTATCAAACGCCGGTTTATTGGTTATTCGACTACTCTACGCTTTCGAACTTTCATATGCGATCAAGCCTATTTACAACCACATTTCCATTCTTTGTTGAGCTCTTGTGCATATAAAATCTGAGAGCAAATATATCAAGCAAGATCAATGGAGATAGGAAGAATGGAGATTCAAACCCTATTGGACATGTGATGGTATATTCTTTGTGATTTCATTTGATTTGCATTGTCTTAGGTAATCTTCATATGTTATAGTGGATCTTTGTTGTTGTTAGGCTAGGGTTTCGTGGTTGAATTCATTTAGTCTTTCAACATTGTTGTTATCCATTTTCACCATATACATTATTATTATTTACAATTAAAAATTGTAATTTTTAAAATAAATAATTATTTGTCCAAAGTTGATTGTTATTTATCGTTCACATCATATGTTTGTTATGTGAGGGGTATTTAAGCATAGGCATTAGTAAAGGTACTAGGACTGAGTGTTGGAGGAGTTGAGAATGAAAATTCACGTGTTGTGTTTCCTTCTCCAATCTTGTCAAAAAATGCCATATAATACTTTTTTCTAAATCAAAGATTCTAATAAAATTCTGATCACAAAAGAATCAAAGATGCAGGAAGAAGCAGTTCGGTTCTTTGCTAATCTTTTATCCTCTAAGTCAACTATTTACAATGATGTGGAAATGGAAAATGAATTCTTGGTTGCATTCCAAAACTAGTTTCAGAGGCAAATAATCAGAAGCTTTTCAAACCTTTCTCTATTAAGGAATTTAGAGCAATAGTTTTCTCTCTTCATGCAAATAAAGCTTGGGAGCTAGATGGCTTCATAGCTTTATTTTTTCAGAAATGTTGGGATTTCATGGAAATAGATGTTTGGAAAGCTCTCAAGGAATCTAGAAGGAATGGGGTCATTCTCAAGTAGGTTAACATAAATTTCATTGCTCTTATTCTAAAAGGTAACAATTTTCTTATGCAATATAATATATAAGTTTTTGACTAAAGCTATTTCAATTAGACTTGTTTCTATTATTCAAAATATTATTTCTGAGGAACAAGGATGTTTTGTTCTAGGTAAGGAAACCACTGAGTGGGCCCTCATTTCCCATGAAATGCTTCATGCTATTCACTCTAATAATATCTTTGCTATGATTATAAAACTAGATAAGTTAAAGGCATGTGATAGAGTGGATCGAGATTTCATGCATAAGGTTCTTCTAGGTTTTGGTTTCTCAAAAATTTGGTGCAAATGGGTTCTATCTTGTATCTCGAGAACAAAATTTTAAGTTCTACTTAATGGTCAACCTTGTGGCTTCTTCTCATCTTCCCAAGGAGTACGCCAAGGAGACCCTTTATCTCCTTTCCTTTTCATTATTTTGGTTGAAGGACATAGTAGACTCATTCAACACCAACATGTGTCTTTAAAATGGAAAGGTATATCAGTTCATAACTTTTAGTTGTCCACTACACACATCCTTTTTGCAAATGATACAAAGTTATTTGGGGAGGCTAATATGACAAAAGCAAAGATAATTAAATCAACACTTGACAAATATTGTTCATCTCAAGACAAAGGGTAAATCGGTTTCTGAATCTAAAGTGTTCTTCTTGAATACACAAGCCCTAATTGCATCAAACTTCCAATGTTTCCTAGTTTTTACGTAGGACTCAATACCTTGGATGTATCTTGGTATTCCCTTTTTTGTTGGTGCAAACAAGAGTTCTTATTGCACAACAATAACATCTTTAATCCAAAATAAAGTCTCTTCCTAGAAAGGAAGAGGGTTATCTTTTGCAAATAGAATTTTAATGATAAAATGAGTTCTCTCTTCCATCCCAAATTATATTATTTTAGTTCTCCAAATTCCTAAGGGAATCCTTTTGACATTAGAGCAAAAGCTTAGGAATTTTCTATAGAAAGGAAATTTAGATAATAAACAAAAAATCCCATTGTTTTCGGGGGAAGTCCTTTGCAAATCAAATTCATTAGGTGGAACATGCATTCACAATATAGAGGCAAGAAACTTGGCTTTATGAGCCAAATAAGTATGGAATCTATACACTAAATGATCCTCCAAATGGTCAAAAATTGTTCAAGCTAAGTATCTAGATTATAATGAACCAACAAGAATTTTCATAGTGGCTAATCCCCCACAAGGATTTTTTTTTGATTAAATGTAGAGAAGTGATCCTACCCGACCTCTCTTGGGCCATTCAAGATGGAAGCAAGGCTTTGTTCTCGGAATATTCTTGAAATGGTTTACCTCCATTAGCCTAACAATTAAGAATTGAATCAAGCTAAAGAAGTTCTTAAATCTCATAGGTCAAGTGGAGAGAGATTCTACCATTTCCCTAATCTTAAAAATATCTTCTCCTCAACCTAATCAAACAAAGAGATTTGCATCTTCCCTCAAAAGAAGTGTTTTTGGTGTCGGCTACTTCACATACTAGGTCATATAGTGTGAAAAGGGGCTATACTAGTGATCGCCTTGCCCAACCGGAGATAAATATTAACTTCAATTGTGTACTTTGTAACTCTACACCTAAAACACTGAATCATGTTTTACTACAATGTGATTTTTCTCAAACATGTTGGGCCTGGTTGTTATATAAGCTTCATTGGTCAGCTCCATTGCCTAACACTTTAAGAGGATTTTTTGTATGTTTGGTCAACTCTTCATCATGAATCCTTTTTTGCATCAATATGGTAGTTATCACCTCTAGTTCTTATATGAAGCTTAAGGTGGGAAAGAAACAAGAGAATCTTCAAGGGCAAGTCTCAAACAATAAGAAATATGATTGAGAGAGAGGATATAAACTTCCATTTCAGAAAATGTTAAAGCTTTTACCTCTAAGTATGAATACCTCTCATCAGTTTTTACATCTTGGGGTTTAGATATTCTAAATGATTGGAAGCAAATTTCTATCTCTTTCAAACAGAGTCTATTACTCAATATGAGGTAACTCAGGTCCTTTAGGCTTAGGCATATCTCTAACTAGAGGCTGGAATATATATTTTCAAAATCTTGGTAAATTTTAAATTCTTTTCAAATCTTCTAAATCTCCCATTGCTACAGGGAAGGAAACAAAATGGTAGATATCTTGGCTAATATTGGAGTTAGAGCTCTCTAAGGGTTTAAAAGTCCTCTCTCATGAAGATTTTCTCAGATATTCTTTGATTGTTATAGAATTAGATTTCAAGAGATGATGTTTTCTAACCTTTTGTTTTCTGCAGGTGTTTCCCATGTTTTATGTCAACATGTTTTTGCCAGCCCAAGTTTTGCTTCCTATTGAGCTCACTTCGTTAGTGGAGAACTTCCTAAAAAAATCCTTAGGTTGAGGAATCAATTAGAGACGTTATTGGGGAGCACATTTTGAATGCTTCTTCTCCTTGAATGATATACCCATCCTAGCTACTCTCTAATTTTTAGTCTAATTTCCTAGACCTCTGTCAATACTATGGAACACTTGTACCTATCGCTTGTGAATTTTTCCATGATGAATATATAGCTAACCATGTTTTTGATATAAAGTGGCGAATAAATATAATTTTCAGAAGGGAAAGGAAGATATTGGGGGTTTATTCCATAGGAAAGATTTACAGAATAACCTGTCTGTAGCATCTATTAATTATGATGGGTTTAAAATTGTAGTTGAGTATTAGCAAGAAAACATCAACTACAATTCTTGGGAAGGGCACTCTTTCCCTCTGGGGAAATTATTGTCCCAACTCTCAAGTAGCTGAGCAAGGCTCCCTTCTTAATCTTTAGTGGGTTCTTTTTGTGAAATATGGCTCCTTTTTGTAACTATCAATATATAAATTCTATTGTATTAATAGAATTACGCACTTACTACATTTTGCCTAAAAAAAAGATAAGTTAATTACCTCACTTTTAAATTATTTTTACTTGGGTGAAAAGGATATTCACAATATAAGTGAAATTTCTCTAACACTAGTTCCTCATCGCCCTCTTCTATTGCTTATGATTAATGATACTAAAATTTAGCTTGCATTTTTTTTTTTTTTTTACTCATGAGATTAAAGTTGGTCATTTTATACTTTCCCCCTATTTTATGTCCTTGTGGAGTACATAGACTAGAGGATGGACTTACATGATGACATTCAACAAGGTCCATTACTATACATGGACCCAAAATATACTTTTATGTCTAAATATTAATATTATGACCACTACATGCTTCAAGATACATGATCATTATAGAATTCACAACACATAAAAGTCAGGGAAAATTTTGATGGTGAAATTTATAATGCCCATGCCATTTTCCATTTAGTTTTATGCAAAGTTGGGATCATTCCCTTAGCCATCACCTATCCCTCCACACACATCCATATACCTTTACCCATATATTATTCATATATGCACATTTATTCACACATACCACATTTATTTCACCATATATGATTAAAAAATCATTATATGCACAAAATTCACTATTTCATCATTTCAAGTCATTTCTTTATGTATTGGGGTTAATTTTTGTTTATGGATCTAACCATATATTTTTAAGATTCAAACTTAAATTTTCCTACCTCATGCCCATTCTATCAAACATTGTAAGCCTAAACACACATTTTTGTGAATCATTCCTATGCCTTGGTATATAAATATATTCATTTGCATTAATATCATATCTTCTCCCATTAAAACATCCTCTCTCATCACTAGGAGCAATCGTTGGAAGAACATTTGGATTTGGTGCATAAAAAGAATCAAATTTTGAATATTCATCCTAGGAACATTTTTTAAATATTTGAATGACCATAAAAGTTGGTTATTTTTCAAGGGTTGACCTTAGAGAAGACAAACCCAAGTGGTTTCAAAAATCCTAAAAAATATATTCATAAATATCATGGTAGAGAAAGGTCAATTAAATAAATCAAAGAGCGAGAGCATACTGTAACAAACTATTGTTCATTAAAACATAAACCATCAAATTAACGTAATTTTTTTTAAATAATAACATGAATAAAGACATATTCAAATAAAATACTTAAATACATGTCATTAAGTAAGCACCATTGTAAATAAGTAATATACTTATTTCATATTTGAATTTAGGTGTAATTCATTGACATGTACATAGATTTCTCTATTAATAAAGCATGCACCTTTAAACAATTATTTTTTTGTATATATATAAATTCAAGGAGTTTTCTTCATGATCAACTCTTTGGTAAATTTTAGCTGTAGGAAGGATAAATCATTTGAGTGCATTACCTTCAACCATAAACTAATAGTTCCCCACACAAACTTTGAAATAAAAGTGGCCCTACCCTTAATAAGGGTAGTAGATGAAACAATATGTAACCAAATCATGCCATCCAAGAACTAGCGTATTACATTGACTCTATCACATGCAAATTTCTATACAACCATAAATACCCTTTAGCTAAGCATGTCAACTTTAATTGCAATGCAACCTATCAAACACAATTAACTAACAATACAAATAGCATTTGCATTACTTTCGCTAAAGTATTTAAATATAAAATCGCACTCCTATATGGATCTGTGCATTATTGTTTACACACTTCTTTCTCAAGCAATTCATTAGAAGACCTTTGTATTTTCACATGGATAAGTTATTATAATAAAAAAATATGGTCTCAAAGGAAACAATTCTACTAGATCAAGGAACATTCTAAAATAAATTATGTAGTCACATAAATCCGTCGAGTTTAGTTAAATGAATATTTTCTATTTATTTGATTAAAAACCCACTAGGCATCAGTTAATTAAATTAACATTTAATTAATTCATCTTCAAACATTCTCTTATTAATTAAATAAATTATTCAATTTATTTTAATTAACTCATTAAACCAAATTCACAATCAATTAAATGAATAAATCCTATTTATTCAATTTAATCCCCTTTCCTCTTTTAAATAAATTAAATAAAACATTTATTTAAATCATTAAATCCCCCCCACTTGCATTCTCCTAAAAATGCAACTTGCACCTATTTGTTGAGATAAATAAATTTTATTTTAATAAAAATCCTATTTTCTCTCACCCATCAAACCCACTTGCAATCTTAATCCCCTTCTACATTCTTCTAAACCCCTTTCTAATTAGCCTAATCCATCCCCTAAATATTGTCACATTCCTAAGCAACTTGGAGTCACTTCTCAAAGACTTCAAAGTCTTTGAAAAGCATTAAATGCTTTGTGTGTTCAACAATTTAACCTCTAAAGTCTTCCAAACCACTAATGGCTCTTACATGACCATTAATGGCTCTTACATAACCATTTATGGTTAAATCCACTTGCACCCATGGTTAAAGACTTTAACCCCTAACTCAACCCTCATGTGACCCATGTGTCTTCTCAAGCATTTATTGCTTTGACCATGGTTATCCTCACTAACTCTTGCACAAGAGTTTATCCATTGGATAAAAGCATTATTCTTTGGATAATGAATTTATTCACTCAACCCAACCTTAACCTTAACTCCCAAGTTAACTCTCGGGTCATGTCAAGCATTTAATGCTTATTCCCTCTCCTCTCAACTCATCTCATGTTGACACTTGTCATCCTGGGATTGGGTTGAAAGCCCTCTCATGGATTGAATATCATTCAATCCTGACCCTTGTTGAGATTACTCAATCTCAACCATCTATTGCTCCATTTTTCCTATAAATAGAGCTCATTTCTTCATAGTCCAGATCCTGAAAAACTTGTATGCATTTACATTATAGTGAATTTTAGAGAAAGAGCATTTAGCATAAATAACATATATTGTCATTTTGGACTAAAATAAATCTTAGTTCATTTCATAGTATATCTAATTAGTTTATTTTACATTTGCATATCATAGCTAAAGCATTTCAATCTTGAATCTCCATAAGGCATCCATAGTGCAAAAAGTTGTTGAGAGCTACACTAATTTGGAACTTGGAGAGGAGAGGAACAAGGGAGAAGGAGCTACAAGCATGGTGGAAGGCATTTGGAGATGCCTTGTGTTTTCTTTCATAGTTAAATACTTCATTATGTTTTAGTGTCTCTCTTGGTATGCCTGCTTAGACTAGTTTTTGGTTGATTAACACTAACTCTTCTTTGTTTCTTGTGTTTCCTATGTGTTATACGACCACAGGTTCTTGTCTAAACATTAACCCCTTTTTGCAGAGCATCATTTGGTGAACCTGACGTTAAAAACACACAAAAAAAGAAAAATCAAAATCATGCATGCAAACGGTGAACAACCACTCCGGTGGCACCTTGGGTAAGTATGATGGTGAAAACCTGGCAAACATGCACCACTCGTAAAGGCTATTGCTCCCTTATTTTTTAGACTTTTTGCGATCACATTCATTACATGCACACATCCATCCGTCCAAACCACGGCTTGTTATTGATCTACAATCAAGGATAGTACTTCATGTGTCTTGCATCCCACTTTTTCATAGCGACATCTAACTGGGGGCAATGCCCTTAACTTATCGATGGAAGTGGATTCTACATTACTTGTGATTCATTGAGTTCTTCATTCAAAATTGTCTCACAAAATCCAAAAACATTCAAAACAATCATCACAATACCAAAAACATTGGAAAATTATCTCACAAAATCCAAAAACACAATAAAACATCAAAAATCAATCAAAAACATGGCAATGCATTGTACATATGCATCTAAGTAGATACCAAACACACATTCTGAAATACTCAAACGATGACCACTTCTCACATCGACCAAACAATCAACATAAAAATGCAAAATTGTCTTCACAAGGATGCATCCTTCCTTAACAAAACAAAGACAAGATGACATTTTCTTTGACAAGAAAATTTTGTTTAAGCTATCAAATAATTGATTGATTTGTAGGTTATTTATTTATTTATATCAGTTTCTTATGCTACTCCGGGATATCCACAAGTGATTAGAGTGGCCGGGATGGTTCCTAAGCATTGTTTGTATGTCTTCTGCGAATTATTCCAATGAAGGTCTGGGGTATGTACTAATGGTGTCTACGTGGGAAGTTCACTAAGCTATGTGATCATATGCAAAATACAGTCATGGATCACTATGGCTTGCTGACTACAACGTATACCTCAACCATATGAGCATGAACCATTATGGAGGGTCCATATTCTTTATTCTTTATTGATGTTGTTTGTTTGCAGGTGCAATGCTCCATCCTTGGTTCCTTCTGCCTCATCCAAGATTGATACTACCATGCTCAATGATGAAAATAAAGCACTATGGATTGTCATTCCATTTTATCTATATATATTGCATTCTGTTGCATTCCATCCATCCATACATTCATAAATAGTTGCATATCATTCATACATAGTAATGACAATGGGTGCATACTCTATTTCACTCTTCTTCCATAGGAATAGGTCCTCCGTATCTTCTATCTAACATTGAATCCCCCCCCTCACCCTCCTTATCTTGGTCATCATCATAATCCCTTCATCATTTTCCTTCAACCCAATCAAGCCATGTTCATCACCATCCATCTCTAAACAGGAGGGGTTGCGCTTCCCATCCTTAGTCATCCACACAATCAAGCCAGTTACTCTGTCTACACAGGCACATCGACTCACACACACCTAGACTATCAACATATACTCTAATCAAGTATATTCGGTTCTCAACAGGTAATCGATCATGGCAAACCTAGACTGCAACAGGCATTTATCATAATGACCTAGTCTCAACGGGGCTGCCATGATTCCCCATAACCATCCATCACGCGCACACACTATCAATTGATCAACCAATCAAACACAATCATAACGGACAATTACATTAATTGTCTAAGTCTCAACGAGTATTTTGCTTCAAATACCTTGACTTCATCAGGCAATTACATCAATTGTCTAAGTCACCATTAGGTCACTTTGATTCACTTACCCAAACTTTATCCTGTCCAAGCGAACAACTGACATCAACTGTCATGCTTTGACTCGACCGGGGCAATTAAACCAATTGCACCAGATTGTTCAACCAATTTTAATCAATTGTATAGCATCAATCAAAAATGCACACCACATTTGCACTGTATATTTTGCCTGACCTAAAGGTACTCACTGGTTTGTTGTTTCTCCATTTTCTCCCATTCTTGCCTCGTTATTGCTAATTTCTTCTATCATACCTCCCCTCCACTTCTTGTTCTTTTTCGAGAGATCGCCCAATTTTTCAAAAATTTTGGCCCATCTCTCGAGAGGGCATACCACCCATTAAATTAACATTTTATGGGGCATATTTCTTCACACCTATTCTTCTTTCTTTGAAACAACGCGATAAACTGCAGCGTCTCAAAGAGGGGCAAATATAGTCACATAAATCTGTCCAATTTAATTAAATGAATATTTTCTATTTATTTGATTAAAAACCCACTAGCCATCAGTTAATTAAATTAACATTTAATTAATTCATCTTCAAACATTCTCTTATTAATTAAATAAATTATTCAATTTATTTTAATTAATTCATTAAACCAAATTCACAATCAATTAAATGAATAAATCCTATTTATTCAATTTAATCCCCTTTCCTCTTTTAAATAAATTAAATAAAACATTTATTTAAATCATTAAATCCCCCCCACTTGCATTCTCCTAAAAATGCAACTTGCACCTATTTGTTGAAATAAATGAATTTTATTTTAATAACAATCCTATTTTATCTCACCCATCAAACCCACTTGCAATCCCAATCCCCTTCTAGATTCTTCTAAACCCCTTTCTAATTATCCTAATCCATCCCCTAAATATTGTCACATTCCTAAGCAACTTGGAGTCACTTCTCAAAGACTTCAAAGCCTTTGAAAAACATTAAATGCTTTGTGTGTTCAACAATTTAACCTCTAAAGTCTTCCAAACCACTAATGGCTCTTACATAACCATTTATGGTTAAATCCACTTGCACCCATGGTTAAAGACTTTAACCCCTAACTCACCCTCATGTGACCCATGTGTCTTCTCAAGCATTTATTGCTTTGACCATGGTTATCCTCACTAACTCTTGCACAAGAGTTTATCCATTGGATAAAAGCATTATTCTTTGGATAATGAATTTATTCACTCAACCCAACCTTAACCTTAACTCCCAAGTTAACTCTCAGGGCATGTCAAGCATTTAATGCGTATTCCCTCTCCTCTCAACTCATCTCATGTTGACACTTGTCATCCTGGGATTGGGTTGAAAGCCCTCTCATGGATTGAATATCATTCAATCCTGACCCTTGTTGAGATTACTCAATCTCAACCATCCATTGCTCCATTTTTCCTATAAATAGAGCTCATTTCTTCATAATCCAGATCCTGAAAACTTTTATGCATTTACATTATAGTGAATCTTAGAGAAAGAGCATTTATCATAAATAACATATATTGTCATTTTGGACTAAAATAAATCTTAGTTCATTTTATAGTATATCTAATTAGTTTATTTTACATTTGCATATCATAGCTAAAGCATTTCAATCTTGAATCTCCATAAGGCATCCATAATGCAAAAAGCTACTGAGAGCTACACTAATTTGGAACTTGGAGAGGAGAGGAACAAGGGAGAAGGAGCTACAAGCATGGTGGAAGGCATTTGGAGATGCCTTGTTGTGTTTGCTTTCATAGATACATAATTCATTATGTTTTTAGTGTCTCTCTTGGTATGCCTGCTTAGACTAGTTTTTGGTTGATTAACACTAACTCTTCTTTGTTTCTTCTGTTTCTTATGTGTTATACAACCACAGGTTCTTGTCTAAACATTAACCCCTTTTTGCAGAGCATCAAATTATACTTTCTCGAGAGATACTAGGGTATGATCAACTTATAAGGCACTGAGAGGGGGGGTGAATCAATGCAAGTAAAAAAAACACAAATCTGATTATCAATTTCACCAGCTTAAAAATCAATAGGTATATAAGAAATAACACCAAGTATGCAATCACCACATAAAGCATAAAGCACATGACACAAGAGTTTATATGTGCAAAACCCAAATGCGAAAAACCATGGTGGGAGTTAGTAACCATAAAGATCCACTATATGTAGTATAGAGATATGACTGATTAAGGTCTACAACACCCGGTTAGGGGCATACCCTATTAGAAGTGTCTAAGCCTGGTTAACAGCTTTACAATAAGGCCTGTGAGGACTAGCCTTGTTAGGACCTACCCAAGTTACTAGGATTTGTAAACACGAGTTAATGTGTCACCTGGTTAGAGGATTTAATGATCAGACCTGTTAGGATTTGACTGCACCCTGTTAGGAGTGACCTTGTAAGAGATTTTCTTGCTACAACTGTTAGGGAGACAACATGTACAAATGATCTCAGTATAACACCTTCAATGTCTGACAAGATCCATTTCAGAACATTACAACATCACATAAAATTCATCTCTCAACTCCTCTGATCACTGCACTATCAGAAATATGAAATTCGCTAATGATGTCTCACACATTCAAGCTCATACTCATATATCCCTTCATACCTCATCACACATCTTAAAAACATTATTAGGCCAGCTAGAACCTTGTTACAATTCCCTAGGTTCAATGCATCTAAACACTTTTTCATTACACGCTTTAGTTATGTCGGCCACCGAAATAACAAAACAAATTATTTGTTTTTTTACTGATCTGAGTGATTTTCATCACTACTGGTTAAGTCTCAGTCAAAATACCTGCTCTGTCAATCAAATCATGTTCACCTAATCGAATCAGCATGCACAATCACGAACATAACTTCATCTACTAGTCTTCATTGTTGTTGTAAAACCACATCATCTCATTCTTCATATATTTCATGTATCGGTTATCGTAATAAAGTAGT
The DNA here is from genome assembly GCF_030272615.1 of Cryptomeria japonica. NCBI lineage: Eukaryota > Viridiplantae > Streptophyta > Pinopsida > Cupressales > Cupressaceae > Cryptomeria > Cryptomeria japonica. The sequence continues at coordinate 859,640,649 of NC_081409.1, forward strand.
GTTTTTTTTTACTAGTTCTGATAAAATTGTCTCTTCTTACCGGTTAAGCCTTGTCCCTTGACCTATAGGACTTAGATGACTGTAAAAACATAGTTGCCATCAATGAAAAAATAGTCATCATACAACAATCTAATCAAAACATGTACCTGTTGCATCAAGCAAACAAACAATTACCGGTTAAGATCAAATGATCAAATGCCAACAATCTTCCCCTTTGGCATTGATGGCAACAGTTAGAAAAAAAAATTGTCAACTAAGTGTGCAATACAAAAATTGACTATATGACATGTACTCCCATTTAGCAAATACTCCTATTACTCCCTCTTTACATTGCGTACAAAATTTTGATTGACTCTTAACTATTACTCCCCCTTTGACAACAATGCTAATAAATAAGTAAAATAGATGAAAGATATATACATTTTACATCAAATTTTGCATTAGAGCATATATAAATATAAGAGTTATAAAGTTTTTACAAAGCAATTTTAGAAAAAGCGTCACTGAAATGAAACTTCAACTATTTTAAGTCATTATCCCATGTCTCTAACAATGTTTTGGTAATCTCAACATGTGTCTTTATCTGCCCAGCTAATTCCTCCATTGCATCAACTATGCTCATCTCAGGTGTAGCCACAATAGCCTCCAACTCCTTGTATGCTCGCTGTAAAATTTCCACTTTAGGAATCAGTTGAGTCTGCAGCTCCTTCAATGATCTTACCTGTTTGACTTGCTCATGCTCATACATCTCTAGTTTGTGATGTAAGTCTACAGTGGTTCTACCAAAATGAATAGCTGATTGATTCAGGGGTCTAAAAGTTCCACTCAAGATATCAAGTTCTTTCTCAGCATCTTACCTTTTCTCCTTCAAGTCAACACAAAACAGTGAGAACTTTGAAACAGTAGCCAGAATCTTTCCTCTGGTTTCTAGTGCATTCTTCAACAAGTCTTTATTAACCATGAGTGCTACCTTACCTTTATCTATCTCAGACATCAGGAGTTCTATTATTTTCTTCTTGTAGTCCTTTTCAATTGATATGTATGCAACATCTTCAAAAGTCTTGAGTTGATCTCTGATATTGGTAACCAACTATCCAAGTTTGTCAATGGGAGTGACAAAACTTTCAGTATTAGTCTTTGGTAGGAGACTAGACAAAATATCAACTATTGTCTTGATTATCTCTTCCTCTCTATGCTATTCTTTCATTCTCTTCTTTTGAGCTCTATATTGCATCGTTGTTGCAATCTCCATCAATTGAGAAGAACTCAGATTGTCCATATCAATAGGTCATTTAATGCTCACTGAGTCATCATCATCATTATCAATTATTTTCTTCTCCTTTGTCTCCTTTTTCTCTACCTTTTCTTTATTTGTTTTCTCTTTCTCGGTCTTATCTTCTTTTGTCTTCTCTTCCTTAGTGGTGTCCTTGACCGGTGGTGGTTGTGTTTCCACATTTTGTTCATTCACCAGTACTTCCTCTTCAGTCTTTTTCTTTTGACTATCATCAATATTTACACTTACCGATGAAATTTGACTATCAGTAGGTTGTGTGTTCATCGGTGGCTCATCAGAGCTCTTTTCATCAGTTTGCTTCTCCACTTGTTCCTCTTGTTGCTCATGTTGTTCAAACATTTGAACATCAACATCAAATACATCTATGTTACCAATAGTATTATCAACATTGTCTTGGGTGTTATCATCAGGAATGAATATCAATTCAGTATCAATTAGATCACCTTGCATATACTTGTTATCTGGTTCAAAATTTGTGATCTTAACACCTTTAGAAAGGTCTTCTGATTTGAGCTTTACAAAACTATCTTCCTCAACTTGTTCATCTTCTTCTTCATCTGGGATGAGACCTAAAGCCTTCTTGATCAAAATCTCAGTCTCCTTCTGGACTGATTCGTTCTCTCCTATTAACATTCTTGTTAATCTCTTTTTGGATCTGAATGATGCCTTTGCATTAACCTTTATCTATTCAATTTCTTCTTCACTTGCTTCCGGTTGCAGGTGCTTAAAGATATAATCAACGAATTCTTTGTCTTGTCTAATGATAGCCTACCACCTTGCATCAATAAGATTATACAAAGAATTTGGAATCTACCCTTGTAGCTCAATGAGGGCTTTGCTAAATTTATTCATACTGAAGATGACCGCATCTTCAATCTTTCTTTGTTGACTTTCAGATAAATGAACAAGCAATGTATTCAAACCTTTGTATATCCCATAATCCTTGATTATTTGAACTATTTTATTGAAAGAGTCTTCTAATGTAAATGGTTTCTTAGGTGACTTGCCCTTACCGGTTGCCTTAAGCTTCTTAACACTTGTTCTAAGTGCTATTTTCTCCTCATCTGATTCAGTAGCCTCTTCATCATTTGCCGGTTTGTGGGCTTGTTTCTCCTTCCTCTTTCTGGTTTGAGCTAGTGCAGCAGGTAGATCAACAACTTTCTGCTTTCTCTGGAACTAAATTTTAGAAGGTTTACCTCTTTGTGATTCAATCAGTTTGTCTTCTCCCATCTTTTCTGTTGTCTTGGCTTTTGCAGCTCTAGTCTTACCGGAAGGGGTACTGGCAAGGGTACTGGTAGGTACACTTGATGCTTCACCTTTCTCTGCTACATACTTTTCCCTTGCTGCTGCTATCTGTTCTTTTGTAAATCTTGCCTTCTTAGCAAATGCTTCTACGTCCTTCCTTATTTTCTTAGCAATCACTGGTCTTTGCAGCTTAGAGTGGACTTGTAGAGATTTTTCTTTGTAAGTCCCAAATCTCTCTGTAGTGGTATCCGCCGGTTTCTCTAATAGATGATTAGCATAAGCAAGGATCCTTGTCTACCTCATATCCCATATGTAATACCTATGTGTTTCTAGGGATAACTGCTTCCATCATACAGGTGTCAGTATCCACCATAAAATAATTTGTCTTCTCATACCGGTTGACTACTTCTGCCGGTATACGCTCTCTAGCATGCATTTTATTTTGAAATTCCTTGAAGTAACCCCATAAAATATTATCAAACTTGTCCTTCAACATCCCGATGTTGTTCTTCATCTGTAGTAGTGCAGGGGTACCTTCAATCCATTGAACATCTCCAATACCGGGGAAATGGTTTTGGAAATAGAAAAACAATCCCGAAATCAATTGTCCAAATTTGAATCTCAGCTTCTTGTCTTTCTTCATAGCTTCTAGATTCACCATCAGTTGACCTCTTAGTGCTTTAGCCAAATCATAATCAACATTCTCTTTTACCATCCGGTAGGCAATATGAATAATTGTTTCTCGGTATACTGTTCATTCTACTTGAATAGTAAATTCTATACCCGATCACCATAGAGGCATATTTCACAACTGGATCATTGATGTTGTCCACTGTCATGGCTCTACCATCACATCTTGATCCTATCAACTTCTCAACATCATTCTTGGGTACTGATCTTATTAAGGGTACTTCACCGGTTGAGTAGAATCTGGTTATTGCATGAAAGACTTCCTTGGTTATTTTATGTGGTCGATCCAACCACATAAATTGATCATGAATCTGACTTAAAACAAATCTAACTAAATCATTATCAAAATCATTAATGAATTTGACTACATGATGAAACCATTTCTCGATGACACTCTTAAACTATTCTTTTGGTGTACCCTTGTTATCATACAATGATCTATACTATTGGGTGAACTCACAATAGTGGTTCCCACTTTTTTGCCACTTTTGACACTGAGATGAACATTTTTAAAATAATCTTCGACTTCTGAGAACTATAACTTTTAAACTATTAAAATTATGAAGATGATGTAAATTAGTGATTTGTAGAATTTTGTTTGTAGATTCTATATACATTTTTTTCAAATTTTTTTGAAGGATTTTAAAAAAAAATTTCCATCTCCCTTGAAAAGTAGTATTTTACAACAAACTACATTTTTTAAGAGTGAAGTGCCTCCCGAAATGCATAACTTTTTTTCTATAAATGATAAAAACTCAATTCTTTCGAATTTTGGTTTGTAACATCAATATCCAGGGCTTGAAATTGGTTTGATAGTGATATGTTCAATATTTTTCATTTTATAAAGTTTTGAAGTCTGACTAGTCATAATTCAGACATAGGTTTAAGTTTGAACACATAACTTGTTCTATATATATCAAAATTCAATTTTATTTTTTTTGTTAGAAAGAAGACATCAACACCTGGGGCTTACATATTTTTCAATTTTTTTTTGAATTAGTTTCCTATTTTTCCCAATGCGTTGAACAAAGAAGTTCATGTTCGGTGAAAAACCAATATTCCATAAAATTAAAAAAACAAGAACATACTAAATTTAAAATATAACAAAATTATACTCATTGGAAAGCTTTCTCCAAGTACTACCATCTAATATTTTTTGGTTATCAAGATTATTTCATTCGTGCTTTGAACCAGAGCTCTGAAGTCATAAAGTCTTCAAAACTCTGAAATTTTTTGGGAGAAACCTCTAACAACACGGTTTGAATGAACACTGGTTCGAGCGAATTGGGTTCGCTTGAACCATAAGGGGTTCAAGCGAAACCCCATTCGCTCGAACCCCTACACTTAATTGTGGCCCTTACTTTTTGGTAACGGTCAGGTTCGAACTAACCTGACCATTTTTAACTGTCGGGTTTCGTTCGAACACAGGCCGATGCAAAAAAAAAAAAAAAATCATTTAAGGTGGAGTCGTATAAATGTCCACAATTTTTTTCATTTTTTATCACACAAATGATTAAAATAATTCGCATTTTTGGATGAGAGAAGACATTTGAAAATTATTTTGAGGGCAATAATTTGAAGATATGTGAAGATTTTTTTAAAAGCATGGGGAACAAGAAGAGAAGGCAAAATAAGACTTCAAGGAATTATTCTCCCGAAATGGAAGAAAGATATCGAGAACAAAGAAGACAAAGATATTATGATGCAAGTATGTATTTTATTTTTATTTCTATTTAATTTTATATGTATTACGTACCAAAAATAGTGTTTATTTGTTAGTATTAATTAGTTCGATATTTTTTATCTAATATTTTTAATTAAAATTAATTTAAAAATCTTAAATAAATTAATTGGAAATAGTCTAGGATTAAAAATAATCTCGTTTTAATTGGAAAGCATAATTAATTTGAGATAATATGTGTATTTGCAAATTTCAAATTCCTTTAACTTGCTTGTTGTGTAATTGCATTTTTATCCTACTATATAATTAAGTCCATTTATAATAGATAAGACCTATTAAGTAATAAAATTAATAAAACCTATTATGTCATAATTTAGGTTCTAACTTAAATATATATTGAATATTTAAGACATGTACTTAATTTCATGTGATAGGAAGTTAATATCACATAATATATTTGTCTTAAGGGGAGTCGAGTATATTACTGTGAAATGTTTTTGCATACGTGGTCATATTAATTTTAATAATAAGGCCTATTATGTGATAAATTAGGACTATTACATTGATTATAGGTCTGAAATGTGACATAAATTTAGAACCTATTACATGTCATAATTTAGGTTCTATTTATATGACTTCACGTATGCAAAAAACATTTTAGATTAGGAGGTCTATTATGCAATAATAGGTCTTAAATACACATGTGACAAATTATAGTCCACCTGTTATGACATAACAAATTAATATGAGGTCACCTTTATTGTATGCATGCATCAAAATATTTGTACTTTTAATTTTTAAAATTGGAATTTCTAATTTATATCAAAATTTCATTTTATGTGTTATTAGTGAGAGATTGAGGTTTTCAAAATAACTCATCAATATTTATTTCCACTTTATATGTTTATGTTTATTTGTTATATTAGCGCAAAATAAAATTTAACCTTAACACTATACGTAAGGAATAACATAAATTAAACGATAATAATTTAAACTAATTACAATTCTTCATGTGTAAATCTAGAATTAAACATCAGAAAAAAATTTATTAAAATAATTATCATCTTCTTGAAATATGAATTACTGAACAAAATTTAACTCTAACTCTAAACCTACTCAAGCACACTAAATAAATTTGAGCCCTAATCCTAACCTGAGAACAAATTGAACTTTAAACCTAAACCTAATTTAATTAGAGTTATAACACTAAGGTCATGAAAGTAATTAAATTTAATAAACCCAACTGAACCCTAATTTTAACACAAAGCTTTAAGACAAATTCACCCCTATCCTTAAACCTAATTGAATAATCTATTAATTTGAACCTTACAACTCTTAAATTATGTGCAGAACGGGCTCGAGAAGAAGGGAGTTCTGAAGTGGGAGTCGAGGCAAATGAACTTGTTGAAGAACATGATATAGTTGATGAACATAGGGAGGAGATTGTCCAAGTTGAACCAATGGAGGTTGAAGGAGAGGGGCCAGGCTCCTTACCTCCTACCACTGATATGGATGGGGATATTGTGGATCTAGCTAAACAGGTGAAGAGAAATATTTATTATAAAAATCTAGAACATTTACTTGAAATGGATGTGGATGAGTTGAAATGTCTCAGTGAAGAACCTAGACATACTAAAAGGAGGTCAATGAATAAAAGAGCAAAAGAAGTAATGTCTCATTTCAACAATCTTGATACTACACTAGAAAAAGCTCAATTGTTATCAATTGTACTTACTCGTAAAGACTTAATAGATCCACTGAAATTGTTGGGTATAGATACAACAAGTCAAAACAGGAAAACTTCTTAGCTACAAAAATCTATTGTTGATAATGTTAAGAAAGGTTTGGTGAACATTGGTAAAAAATCTCGAACAGTAGATAAGACCATTTCAAGAAGAGTGATGTTGACATCTTTAGTAAATGAAAGATTACCTCAAAAAAGACAAATCTCTTCACTGTCATTTGAGTTTGGTTTTAGTAGAAGGACAATATCTAAATATGTTAAAAGGAGAAAGAGTTTGGATGATACTACCTTGGAAGGGAATTGGACAATTATGTGTAGAGCTCCTCGTTCTGATAGAATTGAAAATGTTGTTAGGAACTTTGTGACAAGTTTTTGGAATGATAATTCTCGTCCTTCATCAAACAATAGAGATGTTATCAAGCAAAGGATTGGTCCTGATCGTTATGATCTCCATGTAAAAAATTGGATAGACACAACAAAACATGAATTGTATGTGTTGTTTACTAAAACAAACCCTCATATAAAGATTGGACAAACCATGTTTGAATGGTTAAGGCCATATTATGTGAAGTTAAATAAAGTTTTCAAAACTTGTTGTTGTCCTTATCACATCAAATTTGACTTGTACTACTAGGTGTTTCGAAAGATTAGAGAAGATAGTGATGGTTATGAAAATGCTCCTCCTAAATGAACAAGTCAATTCATAGCATCCATCTTATGTGATAAATTAGATGATAATGCAACCGGTCAAATAAATTGCATAAGAGGAATTTGTGGAACATGTGGGGACTTGGCTAAATTGCCTTTGAGAGATGAAGATACTAACATGAGGAAGATGGTAAATTGCAAGAGTTACAAGTACAAAAAATTTGAAACAAAATTTGGAAAGGAATCTACAAGGCTAGATTATGTAGAGGAGGAAATACCTATTGGAACATTTATAGAAAATTTTCATAAGTTGATAAAACCATACATATGCCATGGTTTTTTTTGCCAAGTGGCAAGCAGAACAATTTAAAAGATTAAGAGACACTTTCCCACTTGGAACTATTCTATCTATAGTGGACTTCGCAGAGAATTACTCTTTTGCACATCACAAAGAGATTCAATCAAAGTATTACTTTTCAAAGCAAATCACTATTTTGGTGCATGTGTGTTATCGACATGCATAGATGAATTTGGATGGTGTTGATAGTACATTTGAAAATCATGTCATTAACAAAGAGTACCACTTCTATATCAGTGATGATAAGGAGCATGACACACTTTTTGTACAACATTGCTTTAAGAAGTTTTTTGAATATTTGAAAGATAGAGGCATAACAATAGTTAAACATTTTGTTTGGTCTGATGGATGTGTGGCACAATTCAAATCTTCGAGGCCATTTTATGCACTATGTAGATATCATCGAAATGACAAAATACCACATGTTTGGAGTTTTTTTGAGAGTGGTCATGGAAAGGGTGAACATGATGGTGTAGGAGCTTGTATCAAACATGCTCTAAGAAAGCATCAAATAAAGTACACAGGAGAACGTATAGAAGATGCACATGATGTTGTTGAATGGTGTAAGAAACACTTTGAGCAACCTAATTATCCTGGGGAATCATCATCGAGAACATAAAGACCCATTCCATATAGAGTGTTTTGGGAGATAACCGGTACGTGTTCTCTTTTAGTATTTTATTTAAATTTTTTAAATTTTTTAAAAAATGTTCCTAGTTCAAATGTTTCAATTTAACAACTTGATCTACATGTACATGTTCTTGTACACATGTACATTTTGCAGATGTGGATAGAAGATCAATGCATGGATGCAAGAGCATGGAGAGGACAAGATCTTTGCATTGTGTCATGAGTACAGATAATCGCCCATGGACATTATACACTAGGGATTATTCATGTTTTTGTTCTAAATTCATTTTCGAAAACTATGTTCATTGCAAGAACCAAGAGCTTGGATATGTTAGTGAATGGAAATTGGAGCCACTAGATGTTTTTGACACATACGAGGATTCAAATGAGGACGAAAACTTTGAAGACATTCCTTTGATTTCTGGTGATTATGATCATATTTCAGGATTGATTAAAAAAGGTACATATGATGTACACATGTATATATTTCCTTAAAAAATGTTGCGTACATGTATATATTTCCTTAAAAATGACATGTACAACATAGAATTTATTTAACTTGTGTCAAATTGCAGGAGCTATTTTTGCAGTCATAGCAGAAGATGGAAATATAGAAGGTGTTAGTTATTATTTATTGCATTGCATAGAAGAGAGAAAGAAGTTATTGAAATATGAAATTAGTGATGGAATGTCATTTCCCACAGGTTTGAACTGATTTGAATATGTATGTACAAATCACTTACGTGCAAATTTTTAATTTCTCACATTTCTTATATACATGTACATGCAGGCTCAGTTGTAGTGCAAGGGACATATTTCAAACAAGTTAAAATTGTTCAACATGGGATTCATTTCATTGAATACCAAATTGACAACAAGGTATATCAGTATAGTCACTTGGTCATTGTTGTTGGCCTAATTCTTCAAACAGTTCCACATCGAGGGCGGTCTCAAAAGTGGAGACTAGATAGTGAAGATCATGACAAAATATTAAGTATTATTGAAGAGCGTTCTAAACCACTTGATGTGGTATGAACTATATATATTTAGTAATCCAAATTACACATGTGGTTCAACCCACATGAATTGAATTAATACTTGATAAATTTTAGATCTCTTAACTTGTTTTGAAACTTGGCTAAATATTTTTTAAGTTTAAATTCATGAAATTTTTAATTATATCAAATTAGGATGTATGAAGTTAATTCATGTATGTACATGTTTAATTTGTATGTATATATAGTACTGTGTGGGGGAAAAAGCGAGACTCGGCTAACATGCCCTAATCCTACCTTTTGACACACATTGTGGAATACGAAAGAGCCTAGAGGTATCACACAATTGGCTACTTCTTTTTGTGGAAGAGAGAGCCACCGGCTACCTATTAGGATTTCTATTCCTTTGTTGTAATTGAAAGATAAAATGATGCAAGTTCAATTCCTAACCCCAAAGTGCAAGTATGAACTAATAACAAGATTGCAGAATTAAGATTAAACAATGGAAAGCTGTAAACACAAGGACAAGACAAGAATGCAGATGCGTACCTAGAGTTAAAATTTGAGTGAAAATGTTCGGGATGGGGGCGCAGGCGCCACTGTCCTGATTTTGCTCTTGAAACTGCTATTTTGCAACCTGAAAAGCTGTCAGAAAATGCTGAAACTTGATGTCTGACAGAAGGACCAGGGCACCCAGCGCCCCTGTCCCAGGGACCAGGGTGCCCAGCACCCCTGTCCCAGGGACCAGGGCACCCCACGCCCCTGTCCTGGTCTTTTGCCCTGAAATTTAGTGTGTAGCTCAGTTTCTGTCTACTTCTGTCGGATCTGCAACTTGCGGCGTCGTCCGAATCTCGAAATCTGCACTTATATCTAAAAAGGTATGGTGGGAGGCTATATAGGGTTTTGCCTTATTCAAACCCCCGCTTTGGTGATTTCCACCTCCACGAATAGCCAAGTTGTATTGTAAAAGTAGTGTGTGTGCAGACCTTGTGTGTGTGCAAGATCCTAAAATGCAAGTAAGCAAACTAGAGCAACCTAGAAAGTAAACCCTAATTGCTTGTAAATGATAATGTAAATGCTCCAAATCAAGATGCAAAGTGATCTAAAGCATGAATACAAATGATATAATGAGGCTTATGCAAAGACATGAAAACAACATGAAATCATACGCAACCCCAAGGGAGGGGTACAAACCAATCTTCAGTCGGTGATCCCCTATTGCTCTTCAATGTCTTCGAAGCCCTAAATGGATGAATGAAATTGATGAATGCTTGATGGATAGATGTTGAATGTTGTTGAAGTCTTCAAAGATCTGCTCTTTCGCTGCATAGAAGGCCTTTGAAACCAAAATTTGGATCCTTTCAAATGAAGAAAGAGAGCTCTTATATATGAAACCCTAGGTCTTAATTTCAACTTTAGGCCAACTTAAAGATTGAATCTCCTGCCAATTTCTTGGGGTTAAGCTTTATTTTATGATTGGATCGTGCTCCTAAAATTTCAGGAAAAATGTTCGGGACCATGTGCACTCCGGGCGCCATGGTCCCGACAACTTTTCACCAAATTTTCAGGGCCGTCAGATATGATGATTTTAGAGAGAAGCCTGAAGTTACAACTGATTTCAAGATGTTTTGACCCCCGAAATCAGGCCTTAAAGTTCAAAATAGGACCTAATTAGGGTTTTAGATTAAATGATGTATTGGAAGAATAAAATGAAAGGGGCACACTTTAATGAAAAGGGTCCAACTTTATGATATGGGAGATGATAAAATAGAACCTTAGACCTAATTAATTTAATTAATTAAGTGCTAAAGGGAAAATGCAATGCAAAATGCAAAATGCGCCAAGGCGGGTGCTAAACTAGGTGTGAAATTGTACCACCCTAGCAAGTGCGTACAATTTACGACGCTATAAGTACTGTATCTAATTCTAAATGCACATGTAATTTGTAAGGACCACTAGTTAAAATAATTTAATTAAAAATATATATTTAAATTAGAATGTAATATGTACATGTGTAAAATTGATATATGGAATTAGGACATGTACATGTTGTGAACTATTTAACTTGTATACATACCTAGAAGCACATACCATGTGAACTATTTAGTACATGACCTATTAAGTTTAGTTTGTTCATTTCATATTAATTAGTTTGAAAGTGTGATTTTTATAAATTGTTCAATGGAGTGGATATACTCTTTTCTTTGAACATTTTCTTTTAATTTTTAATGCATATCTATTGTATGTACATACGTGTTACATGTAGTTTAAAATTTAATGTTTTAGCTTGAACATGTGCATTCTTAATCATATATATATATATATATATATATATATATATATATATATATATATATATATATATATATATATATATATATATATATATATATATATGTATAAAATCCAGTCCAGTCCATCGAACATAAAGTACATATATAATCTAACATGTACATGTGCATGAAATATATAATCTCCAGTCTAAACTTCATACATGATGCATGAAATATATATAATTTCTTATCAAACACAAACCACCTTTATAAAGTATAATCTAGAGTCTAAACTGCATACATGCATGAAATATATTTATAATATGATCAAACACAAACCACCTGTATAAAGTATAATCTAGTCTAAACTGCATGTATGCATGAAATATATATAATCTGATCAAACACAAACAAGGTATAAAGTATAATCTAGTCTAAACTCCATGTACATGCTTGAAATATATATAATCTGATCAAACACAAACCAGGTATAAAGTATAATCTAGTCTAAACTTCATGTGCGTGCATGAATATATATATAATATGAAAGTCTATAAAAAGATAAATGTAAATGAGCTATAAAGTCTGGAGCAAATCAACAGGGATCATGTCGGCCATGAACTGAGCGACCATCTAAGGGAGACTCTTGGTGAGAGTCTAGTCCAATAGACCCCTACAAAATTAGAATTTATTTATTTATATTAAATATAATATATCTATCTCTATAGACACATGTACATCAAATCCAAGTAGAGTTAAATAAAAATTTAAATATAAATTGTAACGTGCATGTATACATAAATGTACATATATGTACCAAAAACCATAACTAACCTGTCCACTAACAACATCTAAAGAATCTCTCTTACGCACACGCTCAGAGCTCAAGGAAGGAGTGACATGAGCTAACTGTTATACATACAAATGATTAGTCCACGATCAATTTAAATGATCAATAAATTAAAATTTAGAACTAGATTATTTATTAAACATGATCTATATATATATTTATCCTACATTACAACATGTATACATATCTTCTGAAAATTTAAATGCACATGTACATGTACATACCTGTGTATCAAGAGTAGGCTGTATAGTCTGATCCTGTCCTATGATCATATCAACAACATCACTCGTGCCTGCATATCTCTCTCTGGTTGTACGTATCACTGAGGAGTGCAAGGGGCTAACTAGATGACTAGGCATCGTGGATGAAGTTTCTGACTGTAGTAGCATGTCCATAAACCCAGTATGGCTCAAATCTCGCAACTGCTCATCAAATGAGTCCAAACCCTCATCTGTGATATTGACTTGATCAGCTCGTATCTCCTCCTCAAATGAATCCAAGTGGCCCTCATCTGTGATATGGACCTGACCAGCTCGTAGCTCCTCCTATGTAGCAATAGAGTGATCTATAGGTGGGTCAGTGCCTAGAGCATGTGTAGAGTGATGAGAATGTTGTGATTGCCTCAGGGTATCTTTGAGAATCTCCTCTCTAACATCAGCCAATGGTATCCCAAGTCAAGATGAAATAAAACTGTAAGCATGTAGTAGGCCCTCGACTAAATACTATGACATCTGTACATGTCTACTACCTTTGACTATAGCTGCTACCTCATCTGGGGAGGGGATGCCAGCAGTAATATACCGATCATTTGAATCTGAAGCCCCCCGTGACTAGAAGATGCATGATCTGTGGATGATCACGAACATGGTCAACTCATCATATATCTACCTAGCCTATCAGATGATATGGTGGTTGTTGCTGATGCAATATGTCCAATCCTATCAATTTCTTCTCCTTGAGAAGAAATCACAATGTGATCCGCTATGGGGGCCATGGCTGGGACTACTGTAGGAAATCTCTAGCCAACAAGGTCCCTGTGTCTAGGTGGAGCTCTATCATGCCTACGATATGCATCTCTATCAGCAATCCTACCCCTCCCCTATCCATAATAGCCTAGAATATCAAGGTAGTTTGGTTTCATCTGACAATGAACCTCAGCAAATACCTGTTGTGCAAAGTATAATGGTATCTGGTTGTTATTAGGATAACGACCATGGGCAGCTAAGAAGCATGGGTAAATCAATGATGCAACCTGTGGGTCCATACATCTCATGACATGATATCCCCTCACCTTACTCTTCTCCTGGTAATGTGGAAAGCATCTCTCCTTGATGGTCTCCTTCAAGACCATCCTCACCACATCAGCAAAAGAATGAGGACCCCTCACCTCACTCCTCAACTATCTATATATATCCTCTATAACCTCAGGTGAGAATGAAGTGTGAGAAACTAAGCGGTCCCTCAATGTCCACAAACTATCAAAAATGGATGTGCATGTACTCTTGTACATGCCATCAATACGGGGGTCAGCTAATATGACCCTCAACCTATGCAACTTATGATCACTATACTGGAAAATAGTAGCAATGTCGGGCAAGGGGGGATCCTGATGTGGAGGATCAACATCATCAATGTGTGGCTCCTGATCAGGAGCCTATGAAGGTATATCCTGGGATGCCATCTATCTAGGTACATGTCATAAAGGTAAAATAAATATGTAAGCACATACACACATGAAGTGCATTCAATTTAAAACATTAAAAATTAAAATCAGTTAAATTGCAGAGAGAGAGAGATCATTTTCATGAGAGAGAGAGAGAGAGATCGTTTTCATTTTAAAAAATTTAAATCTTCAAGAATACATAAAAAAATTCAAATATTTCAGAGAGAGAGAGATAACATATATTTCAGATCTAGAGATAACATATATATTATTTCAAAGAGATAGAGAGATCTAACGTGTATATTTAAATCTTTGAAATACATAAAAAATTCAAGAACATGATATATAACACTAGGAATGTCATATGTACACTAGGATGTTATAAGGGATCATATGTGACCTACTAAGGGGTCACACGTGTTAATGCATGCGTGACCACTTAGGACCACATACGACCCCTTAAGACACTATGTGATGGACTAAGGGGTATGTTGTTCACACTAGGATTTTATAAGGGGTCATATGCGGTTCTAAGGGGTCACACATGTGTTATAACACATGCGTGACCCCTTAGAACCGCATATGTCCCCTTAGGACACTATGTGATCGTAAGGGGAATGTCATATGTACACTAGGATGTTATAAGGTGTCATATGTGACCTACTAAGGGGTCATGCATGTGTTAATGCATGTGTGACCCCTTAGGACCACATACGACCCCTTAAGACACTATGTGATGGACTAAGCGGTATGTCGTTCACACTAGGATTTTATAAGGGGTCATATGCAATTCTAAGGGGTCACTCATGTGTTATAACACATGCGTGACCCCTTAGAAATGCATATGACCCCTTAGGACACTATGTGATCGTAAGGGGAATGTCATATGTATATTAGGATGTTATAAGGGGTCATATGTGACCTACTAAGGGGGTCACACATGTGTTAATGCATGCGTGACCCCTTAGGACCACATACGACTCCTTAAGACACTATGTGATGGACTAAGGGGTATGTCGTTCACACTAGGATTTTATAAGGGGTATTATGTGGTTCTAAGGGGTCACGAATGTGTTATAACACATGTGTGACCCCTTAGAACCGCATATGACCCCTTAGGACACTATGTGATCGTAAGGGGAATGTCATATGTACACTAGGATGTTATAAGGGATAATATGTGACCTACTAAGGGGTCATGCATGTGTTAATGCATGCGTGACCCCTTAGGACCACATACGACCCCTTAAGACACTATGTGATGGACTAAGGGGTATGTCATTCACACTAGGATTTTATAAGGGGTTATATGCGGTTCTAAGGGGTCACGCATGTGTTATAACACATGTGCGACCCATTAGAACCGCATATGACCCCTTATGACACTATGTGATCATAAGGGGAATGTCATATGTACACTAGGATGTTATATGCGATCCTCTATGGTCCTAAGGGAACATATAGTGTCATCAGGGGCATATGTGGTCTTAAGGGGTCATGTTGTGCGTGTAATAGGATGTGAAAATGGGTCACATTGTAGAGGATTTATTTTGTCTAATTTGTTTAAATTTGTTATCTAAATTTTCTAATGTTTTTTTAAATTAAAATTTATTAATTTTTCTAACATTTAATTTATTATATTTAGGTTTGTGACATTTTTCTAATTTTCTTTTTTTGCTAATGTTTTTCTAAGTTCTAATTTACTACCTTAGTTTTGTATATTTTTCATAACAATTTTTTAAAATGTTAAAAAAAAAATACATATATAGAGTTATTTAATTTGAAAAACAAATTGACACATTTCAATCAAAACATTAAATTATCAAACATTTTTCTAAAATAATGAAATACAATTTTATCAAACATTTTTCTAAATTCTAAAATGATGAAAAACAATAACTATACAATTATTTAACTAAAAAAAAATTAACAAACAAATTATTTATTAATTTAATGAAAAAAAGACATTATTAAACCAAAAAAAGGGTTATTTTGTGCACCTGAAATAATGAAGGTCGAAAATTGAAATATGAGAGACGCTAGCTATTGCAGACAAAGCATGGTGACATGATGCTGACGACTAGTTCAGTCTAACCCCTACTGGACAGAAAAAGACAAATTTGACAATGACACTTTAATTGTCACGATCACTATTTATAAAAGTTTTTAAAAAACCTAATTGAAATAGGGTTCGAGAGAAGGGGGGTTTGCTCGAACAAAAAATGCACTGGCGGTTCGAGTGAACCCATGACCGTAAGTGGGTTCAATCAAACCGGGAGGGGTAGTTCGATCAAACCATCCTGTTTCGTTCGAACCCCACAAAAAATAAACTCCCCGCTTTCGCCAATTTCCTTCATTGGCGAAAGTGGGAACCATTAATGTGGGAGTACCCTATTCATAAATAACTGATACACTCATGTCCTCCATTTTGCAGTGATAAAAAGATCTGACATCTTCGACATGCAAAACTCCATACGATACACTAGATAGGGCACCGATAGGGTCTATTTCCTCTGATTTGAAAGGATGTCATTTAAATTTTGGTTGTGGCCTCTTAGTCACATCAACAAGATGCGGAGTATCCATACTAAAATATGTGAAACTTCAAAGAAAAGAGTAAGATTCACTGATAAATACCTTTCCTGCTTCTGAGCTAGCATTTCATAACATTAAAACCTTCAAGATCGTTCACCGATTTGCAATAAACTTCTGATCACCTCAGATCTCTGCTAAAAATGTTGAATGTTGCAATCACAAACTTTCCTCTACTTTGTTCGCTCACCAAATGCTCTCAAGATCGTAGTGAGACAGATGAAATTCAAAATGTTCTTTTTATTTGCTTTCAAACTACTACATTAAATGATTTAACCGATAAAACCCTAAAATGCCTTAAAACATTTATCGGTTGCTAAAACTCAATGATATTTACCGGTTATGATTCAAAAGACTTATAAACATCAAAATGCATCAGAATACATAGATTTAACTTACATTACTTCATCTAGGGGTTCATCTCAAGATTTGACAATAAGTTGATTCCTCAGATGGTTTGTCATCACTCTTTTTCTTCCAGGTTCTATTCATCTTAGCTCTGTTTTCTTCAATATCAACTTTGTACTTTCCTTTCCGGTTTGCAGGATGATTCACCAGTTGGTTCTTCTATGTTCTGCAAAACTTAGCAATGTGTCTGAGTTTGCTATAATGATAACATGCCATTCCAGATGCTCTCCATGGTCCTTCATTGCCTCCACATGTCCTTCTTCTGTAGTTCATTGCCACATGTCCATAATTCTTGCAGATTGAACAAATCACATTGATTTTTTTCTCCATCTCATAAGGACTAGACCGGTTAAGATAGGTTCTTTACCAATTTGTGTTTCTCCAGTCATTGAAATTCATTCTCCAATCACCAATAGTTCTTGGATTCATATGAGGAGTTGGATAATTAGCTCCATACCTGCATTTGATAGATCTATGTCCATACATGTTGTATGTATAACAATAAACTTCAAATTTTCTAGGCACATATCTAGTATTAGGTCTAAAACCAGTATTAGCATCAGACTTGCTTCTACAAATATTAGCAATATGTCCTGGTTTATGACAATTAAAAAAAATAGATTTGTAAGCTTTCTTATCAGTAGGCTTCTAAGCCTTATGATTTGTTTTACCTTCATGCATGTTGCTCTTGGTACTAGAAGGTTCTCCTTCCTCAAATTTATTGTATCCTAACTCGGATGTATCACCTTTCACCCTCTAAGATTGGATTTGTTCATCAATCATAGTAGAAATCTTGTTGAATTTTGCAAGCTTCTCATTAGCTTATGTAAGCTCTTTAGTAAGATCTTCATTTTGCTTCATAAGAGTCTCTCTAAGAGGCATTTCCATATCAAGATCTATTTTGACTTCTTCTTTCTCTTCTTTATCCTCAATCCAGTGTGCATATAGAATGCCATTTTCTTGATTTACCTTATAGATCTCATGATCTTTCTCTTTGATCTTGTCTTTAGCTGCCCTCTTAGCTTCAAGTTCTTGACTCATATGGATTGTAAGGGCTTCAAGTTCTCTCCTCAGGTTAAGTTTCTCACCATTTAGTTTCTCCACTTCTTCAACCAATGCATCTATGTTTGCTCCATCAGAAGAGTTTCTTTCATTGATCTCCAACAATTGTTTGGTCAGTTCTTTCCTTTTAGCTAGTGATGTCTTATACTTGCCTCTTAGGGTTTCTAGATCTTCCTTGGTTTCAACAAGTTTCATAGCCATCTCTTGGTAACTCATTCCTTCCCCCATATTTTCCTTAGGATTAGAGATCCCTTCCAAGCAGGTAAGCCTTAAGGAAGTTAAGCTCTGATACCAATTGATGAACTTATAAGGCACTGAGAGGGGGGGGGGTGAATCAGTGCAAGTAAAAATAATACAAATCTGATTATCAATTTCACCAACTTAAAACTTAATAGGCATATAAGAAATAACACCAAGTATACAATCACCACATAAAGTGTAAACCACATGACACAAGAGTTTATACGTTGAAAACCCAAATGGGAAAAACCACGGTGGGAGTTAGTACTCACAAAGATCCACTATCTGCAGTATACTAGAGATCTAATCGGTTAAGGTCTACAACACCTGGTTAGGGGCACACCCTATTAGAAGTGTTTAAGCCTATTTAAGAGCTTTACAATAAGGCAGGTGTGAGGACCAGCCCTGTTAGGAGCTACCCAAGTTACTGGGATTTGCAAATACAAGTTAATGTGTCACCTGATTAGAGGATTTAATGATCAGACCTATAGGATTCGACTGCACCCTATTAGGAGTGACCTTGTAAGAGGATTTTCTTGTTACAAGTGTTAGGGAGACAACAAGTACAAATGATCTCAGTATAACACCTTCAGTGTCTGATAAGATCAGCTTCAGAACATTACAACATCACATAAACTTCATCTCTCAACTCCTCTAATCACCGCACTATCTGAAATATGAAATTCGCTAATGATGTCTCACACATTCAAGCTCATACTCATATATCCCTTCATACCTCATCACACATCTTAAAAACATTATTAGATTGGCTAGAACCTTGTTACAATTCCCTAGGTTCAATGCATCTAGACAATCTTGCATTACACACTTTAGTTATGTCGGCCATCGACATAAAAAAACAAATTTTGTGTCGTTTTACCGATCCGAGTGATTTTCATCACTACCGGTTAAGTCTTAGTCAGAATACCTACTTTGTCAATCAAATCAATCATGTTCACCTGATCGAATCAGCACATGTGGTCACAAACATAACTTCATCTACCAATCTTCATTAGTGTTGTAAAACTGCATCATCTCATTCTTCATAGATTTCTTGTACTAGTTGTCGGAATAAAATATTGTCTGTCTTTTAACGGTTAAAGTCCTAAATACCGGTTTTGATAAAATTATCTCTGCTTACCGGTTAAGCCTTGCCGGTTGACCTATAGGACTTAGATGACTATAAAAATATAGTTTCCATCAATGACAACATACAACATAGTCATCATACAACAATCTAATCAAAACATGTACCTGTTGCATCAAGCAAATAAACAATTATCAGTTAAGATCAAATGATCAAATGATAATAGGGTAGGTATATTCTCATACATCTTCTCAGCTCATAGAAATTTATTCGATACTAACTAGCAAGAACTGGTAATATAGAAACACTCTTTCCTTCGTATAAGTGTATACACATATTTGTATATATTATCATACAATTTGACACGAGTATCTATAATTTAGTGGTCCCCATTTTAACATGAGATCTCAAATACCATTCAACCTTAAAACTTAGGGTTTTAATTTTACAATCACACTACTTTAACATAATGCATGAGACTTTTAACTATAAAATAATTGAAATATTCCAATAAAACCCTTACAATTTTCTTATGTTTACTTTTTTATTTTATAGAACAATTTGCAATAGTCTTGAATTTTTTATCTACCTGACCTGATATTCACTTTATTTGCAGGTAACAATTAACTTTATAAGTTCTATTATGCATTCTATATATGCATTTCCATGTGTATATTTGTAGGTTTACACATATACACCTACATATGATTATCATAGTATTGTCCATACAATAATGGTCAATGTCATTTATGCTCTTAGTCCATTGATTCAGTACAATAATAATCTCTTTTATTGGTAGAGTATGGTTTTATAAAGATAGTAAAATAGAATACATATATCTTTAGTAGTGTTATAACAAGAAATGATAATATAGGGTATATATGATATAGTATGTGTACTCGGTTGCATTATAACAAATTGAGACTAATATAAAGTATGTTTGGAAAAGTACTTGCACTTTTAGTTGTATTATAATGCTAATACAAAATAAATATAACAGTGAGTTTATACTTAGTATCATTATAACAAAGCAATTATATTCATAATATCACCATATGGAATCTAGGCCAAGATAGAGCAACACATTTCTAAGGGGACTTCACCTAGAATAAAGAAAGTTACAACTTTCTTGCTTACAAAATGCCAACCCATAGACCGAAATCAGGTAACCCCTAACTTTGATAACTTAGACCTATTAAAAGCCTGACGCCCTTATGAAAAAACTAGTATCAACCTAGAATGATTTATCTACTAACTATGTTTTATACCCTATTTAAACACGTGGAAAAATTGGGGTAACCCATAAATTTTTGGCCCATTTGTGGCTCAATTGTCCTATGGGCACTTTTCAAGATCACTTTGTTATCTCACACATGATCGTTGCTTTGTATTTCAAAGTTATCTTCCTTTTAATTTCTAGGTGTAAATCAGGCCTATAGACCCAATTTACACCATTTTGGACTCAAGGTGCAAATCAAGTTCATAGACCCGATTTACACCACCTTATGCTTTTTCCTTTTTACATAGGTGCAAGTTGGGTTTGTAAACCTGAAATTCATCTTGTCAATAATAAGTGCAAAACAAGTTTACAAACCCGGCTTACACCTATTAATGACACTAAGTGATTTTAATGCTCCTTGTTTTAATTCAATTAGGAGTCATTTTGCCATTGTTTTTAATCTCTTTCCCCTGCATTTTCTTTTGATTTTTCCATTTCATCTTAAGAACTACTTTAAGAGTCTTTTATCTCCTCTATATTTGCAAGATATCTCGAGTGAGTTTGATTTTCTTTCTTTTACCTTCTCTTTCATTTTTCCTTTTGATGTTTTTCTCTTGGTAAATGCGGCTCAAGTTTAAAAACATTTGTCATGTTCTTATTTGCTTGTATGCTAACTTTGAATCCCACGCTCTTCATTTTTTACCACAAGTATGGTGTTATTTTGAGTTGGTGAACCCAAACCATACCATTGAAAGGTGGTATTCAGGTTCATCAACCCGAATACCCTTATTGATCTATCCTTTATTTTGATGGCATTTTTTCTTGTATCACTGCGTACCCATGTTAATAGGCATTGTTTGGGTTTATTGGTCAAAACAACACCATATACATGGTGTTTCTTGGGTCGATCAACACAAGCATCACCCTTTTTTTGGCTATGCCTTGAATCGGTGGTGGAGTTTGGGTTTGTAAACCTAAACCACACCAAATTTTGGTGGTGTTCGGGTTTACAAATCTGAACTCCTCTCTTAACTCTTTTTTTGTTTAGTGTATGGAAAGCTTATGGGTCCGACCTACATAACTTTATCCTTGCACTTTGGTCACTCCCTTTTCTAGTCTAGGTCAAACGTATGGGTCTTCCCTACACCACTTTAGTAATTGCACACCTTGGTGTAAGGAAAACTTGTAGGTCCGCCTTGCACCTTGTATTTCCTTTCTAGGTGTAGATCGGAGCTATAGGCCTGACCTACACCAAGTTTACCTTATGCACTAGCCTAACCTAATCCAAGTTTACCTTATGCACTTTATAAGTGTAGTTCAAATGTATCAATCTGACCTACACCTGTAACAAGCTTTTCCCAAGGTGCAGTTTGGGTCCATAGGTCTGAACTACAACTATCCTTATTACCAAGTGTAGTTTGGGTCTATGAACCTGAATTGCACCTTTGAACCACACTTTTCCATAAGTGTAATTTGGGCCTATGAACCCAAATTACACTAATTGTACACATGTGTAAATAGAGTTTATATTCCCATTTACACCTGAACTATCATGATGCAATGAGGGTTTTTATAACCCTAGTGACACCAATTGCAGCCCATGCCTGATCCTATTTTCTTCAAAATGATCAAGGTGATTGATTATTGTTTGTCTCAAGTACTGATGATTTCTCTATGCTACAATGATATTATCGTACAAATGAACAAAACCATCACCAAGCAAGAAGACCATGAAGTTTATCAAGTGATATTCGCATCTGGTCTGCCCTCCTTCATCAGTGTCTTTGAATATTGATCATATAAGAGACACTAAAATAAGTCATGTGGACCTAGAAGAGTTTCTCAAAAGAATAGAGCAACCACCCTCATACTACAAGATGGAACCCATCATCAATAGTGGTATTCATTTGGTTTAAGAATTCCCCATCTTTGCTCAAGATCCTGAATTTGTTATGGCAACTGCAAGTCATTTTGATCCAGTTAGTAGGAGTGTGAAGGACACAAATGGCAAAAAGCTAATTAGACTTGCTAAATATTTCTTTGACACTATATTCAAGTGCCCAAGCATTGATAAATATTCTGATTTGTTGGCATTTGATGTTGTTCCTGTTAGTAGCAACCAAGAAGGAAAACTGAGAGGGGGGTGAATAAATTTTCACCAGATTAAAACAATTGAAGCATAATCTCATTTCTAAACAACAACAACAAGAACAAAGATAAGAACAATGAAACCATAACACATAACACCAAGATTTTGACATGGAAAACTCGGTCAAGGGAAAAACTACGGTGGGAACCTACCCACAATAAGATGATACTCTACAGTAGTATGTGAAAATATAATAATGGGGAATGCACATGCATTCAGGCACACTACCTAGAGCTCACTGCTCAAAATAAGATGACCCAGAAGGCTCCAATCCTCAAGGAAGGTTCAATACCATACAATAAGATTCGGACTACAATCTTGATTACATGAACTGCAAATATAGAATCTCCTTATGCCTAATGACAGTTTAAGCTAAGCACATTTGTCTTCCTTTCAATAATCTTTGGCTAATGCAGCACACTGAAGGATAAATTCACTTAATCACCACATACACAACTCTTTGATAATGTAGACATAACACCAATACCCAGTTTACATGACTATACCATCTATTTATACAATTCATCAATCTTGACTACAAGGTCGGCCAAACCCTCAACTCTCAATTACAAAATTACATCATATGATACAGATGAGAGCCATTAGACAAATATAATGATATACATGACATAGCTTGGACCTAAATCAAATCTCCAAACACGCATCACCACCAAAATTCTCGCCAAGATCAACCGCAACACACTACACCACTAAGAATACTATATAGCATGAAGAATATCACCCGATTAGCAAAATCACCAAGAACGTGAACAAGAATCAATGCAGACCACCAAGACAAATAGGACATGATTAGGAAACACCAACAAGTATGTTATAACCATCTCTAATAGCTACACCAACACCACTTAATCAAATCTTCACCGATCAACATGCTAACTCACAGGAACAGTCAATAATAGTAATTTGGACTAGAAAGATAGCTTGTGAAGCACCAAATCATGAACCATCTGAACTGAAGATACACATGAACATCAAAAACATTCTCCCAAAACTGCAACCAAAGATATGATCATACCAGAGCTCACCAGAGCAAATACCAAACTCTACCAACCACTACACAGAAGGAATGAACTACAAACCAGATAAAATAATATGATCAAGCAATCTCCCGGATCACTGAAACTAATAAAGAATAAAGTATTCCAACATCCCAAATAGATAAACCATCCATATCAACTCAATGCAATCATCAAAACACCAAACAACTCATCTGCAACACCGAAATATGTTGACATCAATGACAACAACATATCCTAGCATCAACAATATCCAACAATCTCCCCCTTTGGCATTGATGAAAACATATGAATGTGAAAAACAATCAATGCAAAGAAATTAATCATCACTAGGAATCTGCAACAAACTTCCCTTAAGCTCATGCACACAAAGCTCCAAAGATAAAGCAATTTTTCACATGACTCTCTCCCCTTTAACAACAATGTCAAAGACAGAATATAAGTTATGATCTCACTCCAAAAACACATCTTCTAAGAAGGGAAATCTCCCCTTTAGGATAAATTCACAACTGAAAAATTTGAACTACACATTGACTACTTTGACTGAGTAGCAACACCAACTCATCAACCCAAACAAAAAGATAAGGTTTTAAAATCTATCGGATTGATGCAACTCCATGCATCTAGTTCTCAAAAGGAGGGGAAGAGACCCCTAACTTGTCTCTCAAATAGACAAATTTATCTATAGGCAAAGGCTTAGTAAAAATATATGCAATCTGATCCTTTGTAGATACATATTCCAATCTGACTTCCTCATCACTGACTTTCTCCCTCAAGAAATGATACTTTATAGACACAGGCTTTGTTTTAGAATGTAGCACCAGATTATTTGAAATATGGATAGCACTTGAATTGTTACAATATATAATAGTAGGCTTATCATAAATAACTCTAATATCCTTCAACATCTGCTTCATCCAAACTACTTGAGTACAGTTACTAGTAGCAGCAATGTATTCAGCTTCAACAATAGACAAAGATACAACATCTTGTTTCTTACTAGATCATGAAATCAACTTCTTTCCTAAAATGAATGCTCCACCAGTAGTGCTCTTTTGGTCATCAACATCAATGGACCAATTAGAATCAGTGTAAGCACATAGTATGAAATCATCATTCTTTAGATACCATAAGCCATAGTCAACAATTCCCTTCAAGTATCTCAAAATCCTCTTCACAGCAGTGACATGAGTTTCTTTAGGATCTATTTGAAATCTAGCACAAAGGAAAACAACATGCATAATATCTAGTCTAGTCTAAGTTAAGTACAACAATCCACCAACTATAGATCTATACAAAGTCTGATTAACATTCTAAGATTCATCATTCTTAGATAATTTGCATCCAGTCACCATAGGAGTTCCAAGGGGCTTAGAATCAGCTAATCCAATTTTTTTCAACAATTCCTTCACATACTTAGATTGAGAAGTGAAAATACCTTTACCAATCTAAGTAATCTACAATCCTAAAAAACAAATTTCATTTCACCTATCATAGACATCTCAAATCCCTTTTGCATATCATCAACAAACTTCGTACTCAAATCACTATCACCACCAAAAATGATATCATCAACAAAGACTTCAACTATCAAAATGTTATCTTTCTCAACTTTTAAATACAAATTACTGTCAGCAGTACCTTTATAGAATACCAATTTCAATAAATACTTATCTAATCTAGCATACCAGGCTCTAGGGGCTTGTTTCAGTCCATACAAAGCTTTCTTCAATTTGCATAGCATATCACCTTCATCGGATAGAGAAAATTCATCCGGTTGCTCAATGTAAACTTCCTCTTCCAAATCACCATTCAAAAAGGCTGACTTGACATCCATCTAATATACCTTAATTCTTATAAGAAACATATGCAAGTAACAACCTAATAGCTTCAATTTTAGCTACATGAGAAAAAGTTTCTTCTTAGTCAATACCTTCCATCTGAGAACACCCTTTAAATACCAATCTTGCTTTGTTTTTGACAACTTCACCAGCATCATTCGGTTTATTCTGGAACACCCATTTAGTACCAATCACATTTATGTCTTTAGACCTCAGAACAAGCTCCCAAGTGTTATTCTTTTCAATTTGATTCAACTCTTCTTCCATTATTTTTATCCAATTTTCATCCTTACATGCTTCTGCAACATCCTTAGGCTCAATCTTTGAAATAAAAAACATATCTCTTCACCAACAATTCTTCTCCTAGTCATTACACCTTTATTTTTATCACCAATAATATGATTTTCTGAATGATTTAATCTAACGTACCTCGGTGTCTTCTAATTGTTCTAATTTTCAGGTTCTTGCATTACTTCACTAGGAGTAGAAATTTCCAAATTACCTATCTCCACTAGAACAATCTACTTCAAGATCTATGTCTACACGGGCTTAGGAACAACATCAAAATCATAACTGCATGCTTTGATCTGCTTTCCAAGACACTCATCCACTTTTACATTGGTACTTTCACCCATATCCTTCAGTCTCTTATTGTAGCACCGGTAGGCCTTTCTCTTAGTAGAATATCCCAAGAAGATTCCTTCATCACATCTTGCATCAAAATTTCATATATCCTCATCTCTCTTGATATAACATTTACTTCCAAAAACTCTGAAATATCTAACTATAGGAACATGACCAAACCATAGCTCATAAGGAGTTTTACCGAAATCACTTGTAATATGCACCCGATTGAATGTGTAAACAATAGTGCTAACAACTTCTCTCCGAAAGATTTGTGCAACATTTCCTTCAATCAACATAGTCATTACAACATCTAAGATAGTTGTGTTTTTCCTTTCAACAACTCCATTCTGATGAGGGGTTCTAGGAGCAAATAACTGTCTTCTAGTTCCATTCCTCTCATAGAGTGTATCGAACTCTGTTGATGTAAATTCTCCTCTTTTGTTAGATCTTAGGCATTTCAACTTCAATCCTCTCCCAATCTCCACTCCGGCTTTGAATATCTTGAATGTCTCTAACACTTATGATTTTTCCTTGAGAAAGTTACCCGCATCATCCTTGAATAATCATCAATCAGCAACATAAAATATCTCTCTCCCTACATGCTTCTCACTCTAGTAGGACCACATAAATTAGTATGAACAAGATCTAGCAATCCATTCGATGAATATAGCTTACTCTTAAATGTTTTTTTTGTTTGTTTTCCCATCTGACATTCCTTACATACCAGATTAGCAGGCTTCACAATCTTAGGCAAATCTCTAATAGCTTTAGTAGAACTTATCTTTACCATGTAGTCAAAATTAACATGACACATTCTCCTATGCCACAACCAACTTTCATCAATCTGAGCAATCAAATAGCTTCTCTCACCAGCATTCAAGTGAAAGATATTACCTTTAGTTTCACTACTTGATGCAATCTCTATATCAGAGGCATTTATGATCTTACACTTTCCATTCTTGAATTGCAAATCATATCTCTTCTCAACCATCTTCTCAACACTCAAAAGATTATGCTTCAAACCTTCAACATACAAGACATCATTAGTATTATGCTTACCATTAAAAGATATATAACCTCTACCACAAATCACACAAGCTTTGTCATTTCCATTTCTCACTATTCCACCATCATAGCGTTACATACTTACAAATTTTCTTTTATCACCTATCATATGATGTGAACAACTGCTATCAATCACCCATTCATATTTCTTTTCAATCTTAGCATCTAAATATTTCTCCTCAACAATGCATCTTGTAGGATTCACTAATACCAGATCATCTTCATTTGATAGAAAGAAATACAAATTCATCTTTTGAGTTCCCATTCTCTGATTCCTCATCTATTACACCTTCATCGGCAGCATAATATCATCTCTTCTAATTTTTGTACTTCCGATAGGGCTTATAGGGCTTATCATACTTCTCATATCTATCATTATTATAAGATCTATCATGCCTTTCAAATTTATCATGCTTATCATATCTAGACATCCTCTTAGGGCACCTAGAAGCAAAATGTCCTATCTTATTACAAGAGAAATATTTTATAGGTAACTTTTCATCATACTTATTGACTCATTTAAGAAATCTCTAAGAAATAAGGGCATCAAGAACATCCAGATCTCTTTCTTGCTCTTCCATCTCTCTCTTCTCTCTTTCAAATCTAGATACCCAACATGAAATTTCTCCCGGATCATACTTCTGCTTCCCAGATACAGAGGCTCTGAATGCAGTCTCAGATTTACCATGTGATTCTCCAAATTTTCTCAACTCAAATGGAGTAACCTTTCTGACCAACATGTCTCTAGTTACTGTAGTCACACTCCAAAACTCATCAATAGCAAGTACTTTATGTTTTAAGCAGGAGGCAAATATCTCAAGACCTTGTAAATTATCTAATCTTCTTCAAGGGTTCCACCGAAACATCTTATATTCGTGACAATATCATTCACTTTAGCCATGAAGTTTGATATATTTTCATCTTCTACCATCTTCAATGCTTCATACTTCCCTTTCAAGCTCTGCAACTTAGCAACTTTAACTTGCGCATCTCATTCATACAAAGTCTCCAACTTCTTCCAGATCTCATGTACAGTCTACAACCCCATCACATTAGTCATCTTTGAATCAGTCAAGGCACTTAGCAATTCTTCCTTAGCTCTTATGTTATGTCCAACATCCTTGATTTCAACAACAGTAATTGGTCCATTATGAGGAACATTGTAGACATTCTTTGTGATCTTAAAATATTCTTCTCCAAGGCATTTCAAATGAACTTCCATCTGATCCTTCCAAATAGTATAATTGCTTCCATCAAATATAGGACTCTCCTTCTTGAACACATAAACTTCCATCCTAGATCTCCTCAAGTCATCAAGCTTCTTTCGGAGGATCTAGCTCTGATACCAATTGTTAGCAGCAACCAAGAAGGAAAACTGAGAGGGGCGGTGAATCAGTTTTCACCGGATTAAAACAATTAAAGCACAATTTCAAATCTAAATAGTATCAGTAAAAATGAAGATAAGAACAATGAAACCACAACACATAACACCAAGATTTTGACATGGAAAACCCAGTCAAGGGAAAAACCATGGTGAGAACCTACCCACAATAAGATGATACTCTGTAGTAGTATGTGAAAATATAACAATGGGGAATGCACATGCATTCAGACACACTACCTAGAGCTCACTACTCAAAATAAGATGACCCAGAAGGCTCCAACCCTCATGGAAGATTCACTACCTCACAATAATATTTGGACTACAATCCAAATTACATGAACTACAAATATAGCATCTCCCCATGCTTGATGATAGTTCCAGTTAAGCACATTTGTTTGTCTTGCAATAATCTCTTCTTAATGTACCACACCAAAGGATAAATTCACTTAAGTAACACATACACCACTCTCTGATAATGCAGAGATAACATCGATACCCAATTTACATGACTATACCATCTATTTATACAATTCATCAATCTTGACTACAAGGTTGGCCAAACCCTCAACTCTCAATTACAAAATTATATCACACGATACACATGAGAACCATCAGACCAATATAATGATATACATGATATAACATGGACCTAAACCAAATATCCAAACACGCATCACCACCGGAAATCTCACCAAGATCAACCGCAACACGCTACACCACCAAGAATACCACATAACACAAAGAATATCACCGGATTAGAAAAATCACCAAGAATGTGCACAAGAATCAATACGGGCCACCAAGACAAATAGGACATGATCAGGAAATACCAACAAGAATGTTAGAACAACTTGCAATAGTTGCACCAACACCACTTATTCAAATCTTCATCGATCAACATGCTAACTCACAAGAACAGTCAACAACAACAATTCGAATTAGAAAGATAGCTTGTGAAACACCAAATCTTGAACCATCTGAACTATAGATACACATGAAAATCCAAAATATTCTCTTAAAACTACAACCAAAGATATGATCATACCAGAGATCGTCGGAGAAAATACCAAACTGTGCCAACCACTGCACAGAAAGGATGAACTACAAACTGGATCACTGAAACCAATAAGGAATAAAGTATTCCAGCATCCCAAATAGATAAAACATCCCTATCATATCCTAGCAGCAATAATATCCAATAGTTCTAGTGATGCTCTGATGAATATTGGTGATATTTGATGCATCTAGATTCTTAGGAGTTGTCATTGATGGCAAATCAGCCTATTGATTATATCTAGTATTGGAGTTTGGTACATCCGGTATGGAGTTTTGGTGCAATTATGCTAGCATTACTCTATGTACAGTCTTTATGAGCATTTCTCATTTTTGGTAAAGCAGATTTTGGTTTTGATGATCATGGTGAGTTTCTTGAGTGTGAGACACAGATTATCATGTATGAGTATCCTCTAGTGATGATTCTTTAACATGTTAGAAGATTCAGTATCTGGTTGAGCAATAAAATAGGGTTATCTTCACTTTTGGTGGTGTAACGTGTGGACCGAATTCCTTGAGTTGATTCTAGTGGTTATTGGAAAGTTCAAGATGATTGGACTAACTTATGGGAAGCGTGTGATCATGTGTCTTGGATCCAGAATATGTTTTGGAAAGGATTTGAGCCGACTTGTAGCACTACATGTTTCATAAATTGATATTCTGTGAAGCTGACTTGTGGAAGATTAATTTTGCTAAGTGCGGATATATATGATCGATTGGGTTAATGATTTTTTGTGTATGTATGGTGTGTGTGATGATTTTGGTGCGATTGAGCATAGTTTCACATGCACATCCTGAATTGTGTTTAAACGGTAAGCAGAGTAGAGCAAAACACAATAGTTTATTAGAACAATGCAGCGGATCACTTTGTGCCTAATCAGAACTAATATTTGGCATAGTTAGATGCTTTTATTCAATTTATTACTCATTGTAATAATTATCTATCATCCTGTAAGGTAGTGAGCCTTCCTCCGGGGTTATAGCCCTGTTTTTGTAACTAAGCAGTGAACTCTAGGCAGTGTGTCTGAATGCAAGTGTATTCCCCTTTTGTAATATTTTTTTTCTACTAGCTATAGTGAAATAATATTGTAGGTTCAAATCCCACCATGATTTTTCCCTTTCCAGGTTTCCACATAAAAATATTGGTGTTATGGTTATATGCTTGATTGATTGTGTTTCTGCATTTCACTTTCTTATTTGTGCATTTGGTTGATTAAGAATCAGATTAATAAATTTTTAAACACCGAAAAATTGATTCACCTCCCTCTTAGTGTTCATTGATTCCAAAAAATGGTATCAAAGCCTAGTTCCTTCGAGGAATTCTAACAGCTTGAGGAAGATCCAAAAGATTGAATCAATGGACTCTGTTTTGCAGAGACAGCTTGTTGTGGCACTTGAAGATCTTGTTTCAGCAATGCATTAAAAGAGTAGCTTGAAAATAAATTTGAGTGCAGTTGAAGACTTCATTGAAACCCTGAAAGATCAAGTAAACACTTCTTGGGAAAAGAGAAAGGAGCTAATGGACAAACTGGAGGAAAAAGAAGAACAAAGTGTTGACAATCAAATTCTGGAAGACAAGACTGATGAATGTGAGAAATTGGGCAGGGAGAATGCAGATTTGAAGAATGAGATGCAATCTATTGTTATGAAGCTGACTAAGGAGATCGAAGACCGGAAGAAGAATGAAGAAAGATTGACTCAATCCTTGAAGGAGAGATCGGATGAATGTTGTAGATTGACATATGAAAATGATCAATTGAAGCTTGAATTGGTGCAGACAAAGAATGATGGACAAGAACTTGAAAGGCAGATTATAATTCTGAGAGATGAGGTGACTACTACTAATGAGTACAAATAAAAGTTCAAAGCTAATTCATCCTAGTTGGATGAGATGCTAGATAGTCAAAGACATGAGAAAGACACAAGAGGACTTTGGATATGAGAAAGGAGAATCCTCTGGTTCTAGACAGAGCAATGCAAAATCAAATCATCAACAAAAGAATAGGAAACCTCTGGTAAGACATCCTAATGCCTATAAATTCAATGGTAGATATTTTACTTGCAATAAATTTGGTCACATGGGAAATCAATGCAGAAGTAGGATGAATAATGGAATGATGAACAATATAAACAATGGTTCTACCTTTACCAATCAGTGTTTCATATGCAATAATTAGGTCATAAGTCAAACATGTGCAGAGCAATGATAAATATTTTTTCAGAACAAAAGATGTTATGCTTGTGGGATGTTTGGGCATATATCTAACCAATGCAGGATGAGACCAAATCAGATGAACTTTAGGCCTATGCATAAAAATGTTGTCTATCATGCATGTAACAAACAAGGTCATATTGCAAGGTATTGTAGAAGCAAGAATGTACTGGTAAATAAGAATAAATCTAATGAGAAAGGCAAAGAAAAGGTTGATGAAATCAGAGATCAGCAATAGAAAATGTGGGTAAAGAAAGAAGATCAGAAAGTGCAAAATGGCTCCACACCTGAATCCGATGATGGAACCTCATCTGGTAACTAGAGATTTTTGGCCTTAGGGGGAGTTTTTCATGCAGATCCTTAAAACCCCCTCCTCTGAGATCTGTAACTAATTCTAAAAGGTTACAAAAGATTCAAATTGTGCATGCAGTCGATATCCAAAAGATTTGGTAGCGGTTTGGTAATCCGGTGAATGAAATGATGAAAAATAGTGTAACTAGAAGCTTTATGGTTGAGCATTTATTATGACTACAAATTAGGTTAAAAAGGCATTCCAAAAAATTATTCTTCATAGTGTGATTGAGAGAAAAGAGCAAAGCATCTGAGTGAAAGAGATTTGACAGAGAAACCAAGTTTGAAGTGATCATTCAGCAATTTCATGCACCCGGTTGTGAACTAAAAGGTATTTATATGCTTGTGAGCTATCATTTAAAACCCTAAACTTATCATGGCATCTGCATCTGGTATTTCTACTCTTTTAGTGGTTGAGATTTATGAGAGGGAAAAGCCCATTTTCAATAGATATCCTTTCAAATCGGTTAAAGATGATCCAGAAGGAGCATTTTCCTCAGTGTTGTACGAAGTTCTTCACAATGAGGATATAAGGGCATACATTCACTGTGATGTTGAAGAATTCAAAAATGCTGACATGCTTACACTTTACAAGAAGCATTTAGCAGACAACCTTGGAAACCCAAAGCTGGAACATAAGATTCTTCATGACAAGGGTTTCATGCAATTCATTCATTTTCCCATATTCGATGAAGAAGAATGGGTCTGGTATGTCCTCACTAGGGTCCATGATCAATTCATTTTGTTGAACAAACCTTATAAAATCACCAAGCAAGCTGTTCAAGTAGTCACATGCTTAAGTGCAACCTGTGAAGTGCCCGGTCTGAGAAAAGTACATAATAACACTGTGATAGCCACAACTAGTTCCAAATTTTACAACAGGGCAATGACTATCAGTGATATCTTGGAGCATGATATCTGATTTCCTCGATGATGGTAGGTTACAATGTTTATCAATCAAGCAGGCATAATTCGGTCTCTGAAACTGCAATATTTTCATCATATCAGATGCTCAAGGAAGATAAAAGGTATGATCTGTGCACAGTTCTCCTCAATGAACTAATAATTAACTTGAAGAAGATTAAAAAGGACAAGGAACACACTTTCAAGTTTGGGTCCCTTCTAATTGGTTTGGCATTATACTTCTTCAATGAGATCCCTCGAATAAAAGGTAAAGTCCAATGGGCTTATGCTAAACGGGTGGGCATGCAAATTAAGGAAGGATTGTGAGGCATAGGTGACACCACAATGAGAATATCTACATTATGGGGCCATTTTAAGACATTTCAATCCTATATGAAATCCCATGAAATAATTCCTAAGGAAATAGTTGAGAAGTATGAGAAAAAAATTTGTTTTATGGTTGATAAAGATCACTGCCATATGGAAGTTGCTGAGTCGAGAACAATTTGGATCATGCCCATGGGGTATGAAGTTGACTCTATTATACTTGAAGCATATGCACAACACCTATTGAGTCAACCAAAAGATCAAAAGGAAGAAAGATTTGGAACATTCAAGGAAAAGGACCTAAACTTGCATAAAAAGTTCATTGATGTCGATAGCAAGAGGAAAGTGAGGAAGGAGGTTGAATAAATTGTAGAGCAGATGGGTATTACTCGAGAAGATGTGTAGAAGGAAAGGGAGAAGAATATTTTGAAGGAGGAAGATGTGGTGAAGCCACTGTTACAAGCTAGGGTTGTCCTTGCACCAAAAGATCGAACTTTCAATGCTCGATACAACCACTAGACTTATAGAATCCACAAGAGGCTATTAAACTATGTCATGAATCCACATGAGGTATGTTGGCCCACTGCCAACAATCCCCCTCCCAACATTAGTCATCGCAGCTTGTGTGATTCAAACATGTGACCAAGCTCTAATACCACCTGTTACAAGCTAAGGTTATCATTGCACCAAAATATCGACCTTTCAATGCTCGATACAACCACTAGACTTATAGAATCCACAGGAGGTTATTAAACCATGTCAGGAATCCCCATGAGGGATGTTGGCCCACTGCCAATAGCCACAAGCTAAAGGAACTCATCCCAAGCAAGCCAATCCAAGCAAATCAGCACCTGCCTGATGCGCCAAAATAATTGCTCCATTTTTTTATATTTTGTCATAATTTTTTTGGCTTTGGTCATATGTTTGGACAATGTTTAGGTCATATAACTTTCCTGGTTAATGTCCTTTTGGTATTATTAGATTTGATTTATCTTAGACGTAAGTTTGTTAATCGATGTTCTTTATATAGTCAAACTATGCAAATTATATGAATTAATCTTAAAATATGGTTTAATTTATGTTATGTTAGCATCAATGGATACACATGATTTTGTGCACATTAATACCATGATGCAAGAACAACCAAGATGGGAAGATGACTAAGGTGGCGGTTAAGGAGACACATCATCAAGTCGATGGATTCAAACCCAGTCAAAGTGGAGTTGCATTGAAGGAGTCCATAACTATTTGATCGCTTCCTCAGCAAAGAAATTAGTGGAGCATTCATGATTCTTCCTTATGAAGCATAACTCTAGGAAAAGATGTTGCGCTATATTTTCTCAATAGTAGGACAATTGTTTGTTCTACATTTATGTGTTGACTTCTTCTTTTAATGTAATAAATCTTTCTCACCTATTCCTTTGGGACGTGGGTTGATCAATTGAAAGTTTGTTATATGTTTTTATTATAATTAAAGGTCTCTACTTCCTCGAAGGGGTAGACAGTGAGAACATAGAGTTAGTAGTATTCTGGTTCTCAAACTTATGTGTACTAAAAATGACTTGAAATGAATAAGATGAATATGATGGTATTCTAAGTTATTCAATTGTTATCTAAGTTTTGGATATACTCACTCAAGGGGGCCCATTTGGTGAGTAGTTCTTATGTATTTGTTAGTTAATTTCCATTTTTTTATAGTTGTTGTTCTGGTGTTCAACTGTTCCTGCAACTATTGGAAATAGTTCATATGTTTGTTCTTACAACCAAAGCAGATAGAGTAGTTCTTTTCCGATAACCAGAGCATTGCCATTAGTAGAAATTTCTTAAGTTGCTTTCAAATGTGAGTTTTGATAAATTGTTAAGTCATTATGATTCTCCATGTTTCTTTCAGAAACTTTCTTTTTTCTGCAGTAAGATAGAATGGCTTCAACTCAAGCTTAGTGGACATACAATGTCGACCCATTTGAAGTTCACGACCCAGGTTAATTAAGTAATTGAATCTTTTCCATAGGAAAGGTAGCTACTCAGTAAGAATGTCCAATCCCTGAGCTAAGGTTTTAAAACCTAGTTACTATTCCAATTGTGAGGACCAACATTGCCTCAGGTGTGCAAAAACTGGTACCTCCATCTAAGCCTAAACCAGTTGTATCTATCGATGGAGCAGAGAAGAGGAAAAAGGAGAAATCTACAAGGCAATATACTACAGTAGAAGAAGAGATAGAGTCAGATGAAGAGGTGAGCCAAGTTAAGAAGACTGGTACTTATGCAAGCATAGTCTGGAAGCCTACATCAAGTGATTCTCCTCCTACTAAGAAAGCTAAATCTCCAGCAGAGCCATTCATAAAGGTTAGAGCCAACAAGAAGAAAAAATTGGAAATAGATGAAGCTCTCAAATCTAGTAAGATAGAAAGACCATATGAAATTGTGCCTCCATTGACATTGCAACAATTGATTGATGAAATTTTAAAAGATGGTAATTTGAAAAACATTTCTGCATATTATGAAAATTTTGAGGATAATGACCAACGGGCAGTAGAAGAAGCAATTGTAGAATATATGGATAAATTTAGTATGGTGTTAATAGAATTATCATCTATGATCCCCAAGAGCTTGTATGACATTTTGGATGCACAGAGACATACAGGTTCGCTTGAGGATGAGAGAATAAAGGAATACATGCTTGTAAATATATCTTTTGTTATTTCGAGAGATGAAGTCACCTGATTATTAAAACTTGCTAAGGATAGGTTCCAGAGCAAGCAGAGAGTAAATAAGCTCATGATAGGAAAGAAAGATGAGGTGGTAAAAGAAACTGAAACAATATTGAGATTTTTTTATTGAACAGAGAGTAAATATGAATCCGACAAAATCTTCTCAAGAAAAATATGTTTTGAAAGAGAAAGAAATAGCTTCTGAGCCTAAAGATACTCCATCTATCCCAGATGTATCTGCAGATGTTTCCGGTGGACAAAGATATCAATCATCTATTGATCGGATTGAACAACCTTCTGTTGATACCATTGATAATCAAGTAATGGATAACTCTGGTGATGCTATTTAGGATCCTCCTAAGATATAAATTATTGCAGAGATGATAGCAAAGGAATTAGGGGAAGTGGGGAAATTAAATTGTAGTTGAAGATAATCTTTCTCATGGTCTGGTTGATCTAAGCACCTTATCCCCGCTTCAAGCATTAAAATTGGCCACTTTTGCACAGATCAAGGCTAGTGAGGACTTACTCAAGTCTGCATCCGAGGAGAAAGAGGTGATATCTTTGGCCACTGCAGTTTTGGAAAAAGTTTTTCTTGACCTTAAGCAGATTACAAATGACTCACCATCCGGTAAGCTTAATCCTATGTTGAATAAGGTAGGATTTGATTTTGTATCTTTAGAGAAAGTGAATGACATAAAGGTTTTAAACAAATTCAATGAGATGGAGCTTCAAACCTATTTGAAGGCAATTGATGATGATAGAGAAGTTTTGAAGACTACAGTAAAGAGTGTATAGGATGCATTAAGTGAAGGTGGTAAAATATTTAAATTGTGTCTATTTTTTTCTAAGTTTATTGCTGACATTGATAAGCAAATAAGAGATTTTGAAGGGAAGCTTGCCAGTATTGGTCATTCTTTCGCTCCTCATTCAGTTTTTCCTAGCTCTCTTGAAGCCCAAATAATGGATTTTACTGACAAAATTAAGGGCTTGAATAAAGAAAAAGTGAAAATGTTGAGCAGAGTGGGAGAAATAAGAAGTTTGATTACTCCTCGGATGGACACCTTGCTCGGATCTCAACAGGATGCAATCGGTACACTACGTAAATAGGTGTCATCTAATCTCAAAGGAGTCAAAGTGCATGTTCAGTGCTCTGATTAATGTATTAGATTTTTTAGAAGAGGATGTAATGAGTACCTACAATCCTTGAAGGTTACCTATGCAGATATTTTTAATTTCTTGTAAATTATTGCATTCTTTTGTACATAAGTTTTGGTGGCTTTTTACCCTTTGTCATTGATGTCAAAGGGGGAGAGAGTTGGAGAGAGAAGTAAAAAATGATGCTTATTCTTAGGGGGAGTCAATTGGTCTCAGTTGAGTGTACAGATTTCAGATTGTCAAATTGTTTGCAATTTTTCGAGCTTTAGAAAACATCATTTTTCATAGTGTTGCCATCAATGCCAAAGGGGGAGATTGTTGGCATTTTATGTTGTTCTGGTGATGCTTCAATGAAGATTGGTGATATCTGATACATGTAGATTCTTAGGAGTTGTCATTGATGGCAATTCAACCTATTGATTATATCTAGTATGGAGTTTGATACATCTGGTATGGAGTTTTTATAATGACACTTTTCTCCAAGACTTAATTAATTATTTGTAGTGTAATTAATAGATTAAATGTTAATGTAAATTTCATTAATTAAAGGTAATTATCATTAAATCAAATGTAAATAACTAATGTAAATATAACATGTAATAATTTGATAATAGTTACAAAGTAAATTAATAACACAATAAATGGGATAATATAGCCACTTAATTCAACCATATTATTGGAAAATCATATATAAAGCATTCTCAATATCTTATAGCATCAAGGTTTTCCAATACTTATCTTAATCTTGAGCACTTGGAATAGTCATTCTCACTCCAAGAAGATTATAGTGGCCTTGGGTCCTTTAAGGCTATGGCACCCCATGGAGGAAACCGGTTCTTACATAGAACCAACCATATTATCTACAATTCCAAGGAATAATCATAGATCTAGGCTCTTTTATGGCAAGTAAGCACTATGGGAGGACAGGTTCTTACACAAAACCTTGCATGCCTTCACAACACAAAATAAACACAGCCCTGGCCAACACACTCCCGAGTATACACCATACCTCAAGTTGGACACGCGTTCTGTGCCCCTTTTCCAATTACCATGCCAACCAAGGACCTTAACCTTCATTCCTTTGTGCCCTCTAAATTCTTATATTTCCTCCCATGCTCATAGCCCACCAAGCCACCTTCTTCTTCTTCCTTGAGTGATCTCCCTACCCCTTCCAAATCTCACACGAATAAATTATATAACCTTTCAAGGGATAGCTTCTAAACCATCACACCCTTTTGAAAAGGTCACCTTTAATTCTTTTAATAAATATAATTATTTCTCTTTAAAGAGATTTTTCTCATAAACATTCTTTATTAATCTTTCTTAAAACCAAAGGATTATAATATCCTTTACTTTTATCTCCATTTTAATTCTAAAGGGACACTTAATAACTTTATTCTCTCATTTTGGGAAAAAGTCCCATAACATTTCTCCCCTTGTAATTTAGTTGTTCTCCTCAGTAGCAAGAGATGCATCTACATCAAAACTCAAAAACACATAATTAATAATTGAAGAAACTTATATTGAACAAATTTGTTCATAATGTTTATATTTTACTTTCACTTCATATATATATTTTCCTTTCTTTAAATTCATAGATGTCTTTATTTTAAATTAAAAAGTAAT
This sequence comes from Cryptomeria japonica, assembly GCF_030272615.1. Classification (NCBI taxonomy): domain Eukaryota; kingdom Viridiplantae; phylum Streptophyta; class Pinopsida; order Cupressales; family Cupressaceae; genus Cryptomeria; species Cryptomeria japonica. The sequence continues at coordinate 859,679,772 of NC_081409.1, forward strand.
TTCAAGAGAATCATTTTGCCAATCAAAATTGTGACAAGAACACATATATTTCTTATACAATATATCACAACTTTGTAAAAATTAGCCATGTTTTATCTCATATATTTTTAACTACATCAATTTGTCTTATTGTGCAATATATTTTCTTAAGTATATATATGACATGTAACTTCAACATAAAATTTAAAGGTATCATCCTATGTTGACATAACATTTACCTAGTCACTCATCATTATATATTCATCATATATTCCAAGATGATAAGCATGCATTCCAGACTACATGAGTATCCTCTTTTAGTATTAAAAAAGAAAGCACATGTACAAAATTATTGGGTTGATCAAGTCCAATAACAAAGTACAATAGATACAGATAGTAATAAAAAAAATGTTACTAAATACTTAAAAGAAAGCAATAATACATTATGATCCCTCTAAGAACTTCATAGAAAATAGTTCTAACCTTTCTTATGTTTAAATAACTAAGGTATCTAAATTTAAATTTTAGTCTAAAAAAAAATAAAATTTGAAAGGTAGTCTCCCCCTGTAAAGTTCAACATGTCCACATGTTTACTCCTAAAATATTTTAACTCATTTAGAATCTTATTTTCTAGTTATGAAATTGATCTTGGGACATGTGGGTTATGGCTTCACAATTGATCTTTCTTTTCAAGCACCCATTCTAACAATATTCAATAGCAATTAAAGTTAGTGATTAAACTATCTACACGCTAAAAGTGTACATACATTCCCCATGGACACACAAATCCATGAAATCACTTCACTATCATAGTTGTAACATGAACCAAATTTATTGTTATAGCATGAACCATAACAATTTAACAGTCACTATCATCCACAATTCTCTATATTAGTCACAATCACTTTGTTATCAACCTTCAGATAGTGTTTTCTCCCCATAAATCTTAAATACTCAAATACTCAATTTGAAATAAAATTCTAAGAGTTCCCTCAATGCGGTAGTAACAATGAAAGTTTTCCTTTTAGGCTTGATCCAATATAAACACTAACCTGTTATTGAAATCCTTCTACAAAATAACAATATCTTTCAAAAACTTAGTTCTCCCAAAACCTATATATTATAAGTTTTCTAGAGCCTTTGACTCATCTAAAATTGTACCCAAGATTTCTTAATTTAACATCATCACCAACTTTATTGATCGAAATATTAGTTGACTTCACATCAACGTGAACAATATAATTATTTTTTATTTTTTATATTTCAAGTTAATGAGAGCATTAAACAAATTCTTAGCTTAAAATTAAATATCTCCACCATTCAGTTGTTCCTTCTATCAAATGCATCCCTAAGGGTGCCACCATTTATATATTCTGTAATACCTACATACAATATTTACTCTTATTCATTAATTTGTTCATAAGTGATTGTGGATGACGTGATGGTTTTTAATTTCACTAATACAGATATTTAATTTTGTATACAATCCCTAGCTGCTAGGAAGGCTCTATCTAGTGTTTTCATATCAATTACTCTTAATATAGAATTTTTCTTCCCACATTGTTATACGAAACAAAGTTTATAAATATTTCTCGCAACCCCACTTCCTAATTTACCAATACGCTTAAATTATTTTTTAGATCCACATCATCAAATACAATGGCTAAGGGCCTCAACATGACAAGGTGTCATCTAACTTAGTCATTCCCTCTTGAATATCCCTTCTTTAGCTGACCTAGAGAATAACTTAGCTAAATCTTTATTGTAAACAATTTTTTCTAGGGCTAGGTTTCAAGCTACGACTATTATGCCTTTCCTTGCAAGAGCCTCTTTGATTAAGTTATTGATGGCTTACATGGATGGACCGAATGACACCTAGTGCTACTCGACTTGTAACTTTTATTTCCAGGTGATGGGGTTGATCTATGTCGCGACGTGGGACTGATGGTGTTGTAACATGGCAGGTAATCTCTTAAAAAGGATTATCTTATGAGCTAGTACTTGTATGAATCGAACTAGTAATACTCATGATGTTTGCACAAAGGAGGAGGATTGAACAATATGTACCATGCTTAGGGTTTAGATTAAAAAAAAAGTAGTTAGATAAATTGCTTAAAGTGAGAATATAAACAAATTGGACCTATCTTTTGTTTTAAGGGGTCCATTGCATTTGGACATTTGGCATTTAGTATTGACAACATAAAAGAAGAGTGGTCATCTTTACATTTGCCCAAAACAAAGATTCTAGGTGGAACTTCATAATTGTATTGCTATTGGATGTGGTATCATTGTAATAGGTTAAAAATAATTAATGGTATGAGCATTACTATAATTTAGAACTCAATCATCATGATAAGATGGAAAGTAATGAAAAGGAACATAGGGTGTAAATTTTGCTGTAATAACTGTCCTAAGTTCAAATCCACCTCACTAAAATATTACTAACTCAAGATACATCAAATTGTGATGGAGGAGATTGTGTCATAACATCTTATATTCATAATAGCGATGCCTAATATACAATGGTGACTTTTTCTGAATGCAGGGTTTACACTGTTGCTCATATCGATGCTGAAAAAATCGAACAATGGCGCAAGGTTTACTTTCAGTTTTACAATACATGTTTTCTAAAACATAGATTGTGCACTATGGATCATAGGGATTACCTCCTAATGTGAAATATGGTGTTGGAATTGTGTTGTCATTGATGTCAACTAGTATAGAAGGACAACCAATATGGGAATATAGTTGATGTGCAGTCATTAATGTCAAATTGTGTTGCAAGTAACCGGCAAGGAAGAGAATGTCATTCAGAGGAATGATCACTAGAGTCATGGATACATAAGTTAGTGTATGACTTATGTGGATGAAATGGATAGGTTATCGGTACAGTCTATCATCGGTAAGGAAAGGATGTCAACGGGTAAGAGTTGTGTTGATAGTGAGTAGTTACCGACCAGAAAGCTTATGACCAGTGTACAAGAAGGATGAGCAAGGTGCTTGAGTTGTTGTTTGTGATGAAGAGGTGGAATGTTACCTAAATCACATCAACACAGGAGGAGAAGGATGTATAGGTCACCGGTATGCTGTGTGGATGCAAAACAATAGGACTCCCACAGGATAAAGATGCAGTCGCCATGTGAAGAGATGACTAACAATGAATGTGCCCACACCAAATCACATGTGCCTATTTGAAGATATGTTGCACAAACAGGGAAGTCACATGAGTGCATTGCAAGATGCAGATGACAAGGACCCACTACCTCTGGTAAGTGGAACTTTTCTCCTATTATGCATAGTGTGCATCATAGTTCTGTGAGATAAAGAAGAAGAGGTAAAGGTAGGTGTTTGAAGGCTCACATCGGATCTACCGGTGAATCACAAAGATGCCTTGAGTGCATGAAATCAGGTATATGCACTAGACCAAAAAATAAGGAATGTTGAGTTGCTAGGATAGATGAAGAGTGGTGGGTTTGTCACTTTGACAAACCGGTTGAGAAATGATCTGGGCTAATGAGGAAGAAGGCAAGGTTGAGTAGATGTAGATAGAGGACAGTGGCTGGATTGAAGATGGAGTCAATTGAAGGTTGATGACATGGTGTCATCAAGTTTTTTACCGGTATGTATATCCATTGGTAATATAGACAAGGTGCAGATGCAGAAGACTCCCATCTGATGAAGATGTGCTTAAGGTAGGTTAGCAAGCATGCTAACTAGTTAAGTATTCCACCAGAAGAGAAGTAGAGTGCAAGGTTGAAAGCAGACTGGTTAAGGGTTTAACCGGTAGGGATAGTAATCCGGTAGAGGAACTCGATAATGGAGTTATTCAGTGATCCAATCCATACCAACATAGACATTCAAGAAAAGATGGATGCCATCATAGTAGCCACATGGAGATGAAGTGGCATGCATGCACAGGTCAGTGTGTTGAGTCAGTGAAGTGTCAAGCGACGAGGTAGATGTTGACAGGTCGGCATTTATGTCGATTGCGAGATTCATGGGATGCAAAGCAGAGGTTTGCGACTCGAGGTCAAACGAATAGCAGAGATCCAACACAGACTGGTTGTGCAAATCGAGGAAGGAGAAGGAAACTGCAAAACCATTCTTGGTGATCCACCAAGAAATCTGCTGGCAGGTTAAGAACAGGATGCTAAAAATAGAAGGCATATTCTAGAAGGCACGATAATGGCAGATTTGATTGATGAGTTATAGTTCATAAATCTAGGTGATCAGATTAGATGAGATCTGATTTGACTTGGTTTATCTCAAGGTTGATGAGAAAAACCTAACCGCTTGAAATTTGAATTGGCTTTTGGCGGGAAAACCAGTTTAGAAATATGGAAGCCAAAATCTTTGAAGTTTGTCATTGGATGAGAGAGTATTACTGTTGAACGAGTGAAATCAGTCAAGTTCTCATCAAGAAGGAGAAGAAGAGACTAAGTGTGAGGAAGAATAGGGTTGAAGTGTTCAACCAGCATTAGTGAGGCTATCGACAGTCAACCATTGAGTTTGACAGAGGTTAAAAAGATAGAGAAGTGCAGAAGACTGCAGAGAACGCAAGCATAGAACCGACAAAAGATAGTACCGGTGGAGAGCAACAGAGTAGCTAAGAGAAGATAAAATTGGTAGAGAGAAGAACCGACAGAGTGTTGAACCAGCAAAGAGTAGAACCGATAGAGAGAACTGACAGTGAACTGAATAGAAGATCTAGTAGAGAGATTTGCAGAAGTGTTACAAAATCCTTTTGTAACAATAAGATAACTTTGGTATAAAAGCATGATTTTGTATTCACTGAGTTATATCTCGGTGCAGGGGTTGTAGCTCCTTGGGTTGGTGCCATAAATTAGGGGTTGGTGCTCCTTGGGTTTTTGCCCTAAAATCAAGGGTTGGTGCTCCTTGGGTTGGTGCCCTAAATATTGTAATCAGATATTCATTGTGAGGCTGGATTGGAGCAGTAGTCTCCAGTAGCATTTCTCACAGATTTTTTTCCCATCTTGGGTTTTCCTCGTATATGTTGGTGTTATGTGATGTCCCTTTACATGTGAGTGCATTTGTGTTCGTCTCCCTTCTAACTGGTAAGTCTGAATTTAGTTCAATTTGTTAACCGATATACTCACATAGGATTCTTAAAAGGAAAAATTTGAGAACCACTGATTCACCCCTCTCTTAGTGGTGCATTGTGTCTAACAATTGGTATCAAAGCCTTAGGTCCTCGGTTGATAATATTTCTCTAGCTTCGATAGATTATGGCTTAAGGACACAACTATCTACTTAGTGTCAATCCCTACTGCGATTTTTGATGGTTCAAACTATTCCATTTGGAATTGCAGAATGGAAGTCTACTTGTCTTCCCTAGGGTTTGATGTGTGGATGTTTGTTGTAAATGGATGCCCTAGTAAAGTTAGTCCTCCCACTGATTCAAATGTAGAAAGAAGAAACCAGTGCAATGAAGAAGCAATGAAGGCTATATTATGTGGGTTGTCAGATGATATCTCCTCATAGGTGGATAGATGCAGATCAACAAAAAGCTTATGGGATAGATTGAAGAAGCACTATGGAAATGAGCCTACCACTATAGAACCGGTCTGTGAAGATATGATGAGAAATGCATCTCATGTATCTATAGATGATGAAGGCAGATCTACTAGCAGTCACAACAATGATGAAGAAGGAACCCACCTCTTCATGGCTCAAGAATCAAAAGATGAGAGGCACACATATGAGAATGATCATGTAGATCACTCCTACCAGCAAGATGTGTTTAGCAGTGATAGTGAAGGAAAAGAAGAAGATGAAGAAGAAGTTGGTCTTCAAGAAGAACTTGTAAATGCACTTGAAGAACTTAGTAGAGTGAGAAATGAATACAATTTATTCAAGAATGTTGCTATTGTGGAGCAGAACTGGTTGATTAGATGCCTTGAATAATCTAAGAAGTGTATCTCAGAGTTGAAGACTCAAGAAGAAGACACCAAGGAGTGTTAGTGTAATGATCTAGCATCTAGGCTAGAAGTAAAAGATAAAGAATATCATCAATTGCTTGGAGAAATGGAGATTCTCTGAAATAACCTTGAGAAATGTCAGGATGAGCTCAAGGTAAGAATCTGGTTTCATGGCAACAGTGATGTCTTGGAAAAAATGATGAAAAACAAAAAGCATGCCAAGGACACTGAAGGATTAGTAAGTGGTGTCGGTGAATGCTCCACCAGCAAGAATTTCACCCACAATGACATTTTGTTTGTCTCCTCAAATGGAGAAAATAAGGGATGGGCCTTCATAGTTAGAAATGCTCCCCGGAAGAAGGTTGATCTAACCACAACCGATGAAGACTTGCAAAAAAGGATGAGGATCGGTGCTGCATGAAGGAGGAACAACATAGATCCAAAAGGAAAGGAGAAGATGAGAGAAGACAACTTCACCAGAACCAGAAACATGAGAAGATAGCAAAGAAGACCTCCTACTGGTAGAAGACAAGGAAATGCTACCGCCCATAGGACAAAGCAAGTGTGGGAGAAGAAGAGATCAGATGGAATACCTACTGAGAATGGACAACCTAGGATCCATCTCCGAAGAAGTATAAATGGAGATGCTAAACCGGTAAGATCTCCCCATGCATGGCTGAATAAATTTGTAAGTCATATGCCATTGTTTACTAGTTATTGCTTTACATGTAATGGCTATGACCATAGGGAAGAAGAATGTAGAAAGTGATCTAGAAGGATTAATCTAAGATCTCATAGATTTCATGCAAATGATAAAAAAGTGTCAAGGAACAGATACATGCATATTCCCTCTCGTAGTTATTCAAATAATGTTTGTTATAACTACAATGGAATTGGCCATAGAAGTCATGAATGCAGGAAGAAGAACCTGCAGTCACATGGAAGTCAGTATAGCAGCTATGCTCAACATAGAAATTGATGCAGAGCATATGGAAGTCAGAGACCTGCATGGAACCAAAGGGGAATTATCCCTATAGGATCAAGAGGTCCACCGGTTTCAGTTGCCAGTCACAACAACATGGCCAGAAGAAGATGGTCAAATCGGTATATCAGAAGGCTCCCTAATCATGAAGTTGGGATGGATGTTGTGTACTACAATAGCACTACTTATGGTTATGATGTAGAATTTGGAAATGTAAGGACCCATCTAAAAAAGGAGATGAGACCTTCTCGTAAGATTGAAAATGGGGAGAAGAGCAAAGCCAAGTAGGTATGGAGGAAGAAGCAAGATGATGCAACCATGGACTGGCACTGTGCATTCAATGCACAGGTGATATCTCCTAAGACTTAAAGGAGATGCAGGACCTTTAGGGGAGTAATACACTGAACTTATCATTCACCCCCTCAATGGAAGAGAACATATGGAAGAACAAGTTGTTGTTAGTATGAAGGAAGAAAATGAGATGATAAGTATATGTAGTGGCGGCCTTGGCTACACATCAACATGTCAGAGGTGGATCACTACTACATGTGTCAATAGATGGAGATTAACAATTGGAATCAGATGCAGACTAACACAAAATGTCAGGAGTTACAGGAAGGTGCTTCGGTAGTGATTATGGACCGGTACAAGAAACCAGTATGTACAAGATGTTATCAGTATGAATGCTAATAGGTACTTGCAGGTTATGTAAGGCAATAAGGTTAGAGATCATTTCATTATCCTTGGTAGCATGGACTGAGGAGCTTATGTCTCAGGTGGTGTTGATAAAGACCTAAAAGACATAGGTTGGCCTGGTTGTTAATCATGCAAGCATGCATATTTTTTGGGCTAACCAGTTTAATTTATGGCATGATGATGACATTGTATGGCATTGTGTACATCCAGGATCGTGTCATAGGTTGTGGTGGATATAATAGAGTTGAAAGATCATCAGATGATCACATATGAATATCTCAACCGGTATATGGAGTTGATTGGAGCCTCGATGTTGGATCTGACCGGCATTGAGGACCTGAGATGTGTGACTCAAGGGGAGTTCAAGGGTTCATAATGTTGAATCAAGATGCTTGAACTTGTGGGTGTATTAACAACCTAGACTATAGATTTTAGAAATTGTTGTAGGAATACGCAGGAGAATTTCATGATTAGGGGTATCTACATTTCTTTTGGGTGGTTGTATTGATAGTACAATCACACTTGATTCTAAATAAATTTGGTATCAAACAGGGGAAGATGCAGTTTGACCGGTAGGTAAGCAGTATTCACTGACACATCCTTTTGCAAATTGAGTGCTTTAACAATCTGTATCAGATTTTCATGCTCAATTGGTGTCAGTTGATGGTTGAGTCCTCCATATCAAGAGCTATAACTTGAGAAATTGTACCAATTGGTATCAAAAGAGGAGATGCATCTGGTAAAGAAAAAGGTGAGAAAAATTTATGTTAGTGCCTGGTAGAAACAAGGAGGAGTGATATCCTGACAGTGTCCTTTGCCATTGTTGTCAACGGGGGAGAAAGATTATGTAGTATACCGCATACTATAATTGTGAGAATTCATGGATTATACAAAGGGGGAGAATTGGATCATAGAAAGGAGGAGAGAGACTATGTAGTATATCGGATACTACATGTATTGACATCAATGCCAAAGGGGAGATTGTTGGCATTGTGCTATCATTGATGTTAACTGGTATAGAAGGACAACCGGTATGGGAATACAATTGATGTGTAGTCATTGATGTCAACTTGTGTTGCAGGTCATCAATAAGGAAGAGAATGTCATTCAAAGGAATTATCACTGGAGTCATCGGTACACAAGTTAGTGTATGACTTGTGTGGATGAAATGGACAGGTTACCGATACATTCTATCACCCATAAGGAAAGGATGTCAACTGGTAAGAGTTGTGTTGACAGTGAGTAGTTGCCAACCAGCAAGCTTATGACTAGTGTACAAGCAGGATGAGAAAGGTGCTTGAGTTGTTGTTTGTGATGAAGAGGCGGAATGCTACCTAGATCACATCAACACGGGAGGAGAAGGATGTATAGGTCACCGATATGTTGTGTGGATGCAAAACAACAGGACTCCCACTAGATAAAGATGCAGTCACCATGTGAAGAGATGACTAACAATGAATGTGCCCACATCGGATCACATGTGCCTGTTTGAAGATATGCTGCACAAACAGGGAAGCCAAATGAGTGCATTGCAGGATGCAGATGACAAGGACCCACTACCTCTCTCCTATTATGCATACTATGCATCATAGTTATGTGAGATAAGGAAGAAGAGGTAAAGCAAGGTGTTTGAAGGCTCACATCAGATGAACTGGTGAATCACAAAGATGCCTCAAGTGCATGAAATCAAGGATATGAACTGGATCAACAAATAAGGCATGTTGAGTTGCCAAGACAGATGAAAATTGATGGGTTTGTCACTTTGACAAACTGGTTGAGAAATGGTCTAGGCTGATGAGGAAGAAGGCAAGGTTGAGCAGATGTAGACATATGAAAATGGTTGGATTAAAGATGGAGTCAGTTGAAGGTTGATGACATGGTGTCATCAAGACATTTATTGGTATGTATGTCCACTGGTAATGTGGACAAGGTGCAGATGCATAAGAATCCCATCTAATGAAGATGTGCATAAGGTAGGTTAGCATGCGTGATGACCATTTGAATGTACCACCAGAAGAGAAGCAGAGTGCAAGGTTGAAAGTAGACCAGTTAAGGGTTTAACTGGTAGGGATAGTAACCCGATAGAGGAACGTGGTAATGGAGTTGTTCAGTGATCCAGTCCAGGCCGACACAGATTTTCAAGAAAAGGTAGATTTCAACACAGTTGCCACATGGATATAAGTGGCATGCATGCACAAGTTGGTGTGTTGAATCAGTGAAGTGTCAAGAAGTGAGGTAGATGATGATAGGTTGATATTTATGTTGACTACGAGATTCATGGGATGCAAAGCTGAGGTTTGTGACTCGAGGTCAAATAGACAACAGAGATCCAACACAGACTGGTTATGCAGATCAAGGAAGGCTAAGGAAACCGGAAAACAATTCTTGGTGACCGACCAAGAAATCTGTTGACAGGTTAAGAGCAGGATGCTAAAAATAGAAGGTGTGCTCTAGAAGGCACGACAATGACGAGGTTGATTGATGAGTTATAGTTCATCAATCTAGGTGATCAGATCGGATGAGATCTAATTGGATTTGGTTTGTCTCGAGATTGATGAGGAAACTCTAACCACCTGAAATTTGAATTGGCTTTTGGCAGGAAAAACAATTTATAAATATGGAAGCCAAAATCATTGAAGGTTGTTGTTGGATGAGAGCGTATTATTGTTGAAGGAGTGAAATCAGTCAAGTGCTTGTCAAGAAGGAGAAGAAGAGACTAAGTGTGAGGAAGAATAGGGTTGAAGTGTTCAACCGACATCAGTGAGGCTACCGACAGTTAGCCATTAAGTCTGACAAAGGAGAGAACCGGTAGAGGTCAAACTAATAGAGAAGAAGTGCAGAAGACTACAGAGAAAGCATGCAGAGAACCAACAAAAGACAATACCGATGGAGAGAAATAGAGTAGCTGAGAGAAGAGAAAACTGGTAGAGAGAAAAACTAGCAGAGTGTTGAACCAGTACAGAGTAGAACTGATAGAGAGAGAACCGACAGTGAACTAGATAGAAGATCCAGTAGAGAGATTTGCATAAGTGTTACAAAATCCTTTCGTAACAAGAAGATAACTTTGGTATAAAAACATGATTTTGTATTCACAGAGTTGTAGCTTAGTGCAGGGGTTGTAGCTCCTTGGGTTGGTGCCCTAAATCAGGGGTTGGTGCTCCTTGGGTTGCTGCCCTAAAATTAGGTTTTGGTGCCCTAAACATTGTAACCAGAGATTCATTATGAGGCTAGATTGGAGTAGTAGTCTCCAGTAGCATTTCTCACAGAGGTTTTTCCCATCTTGGTTTTTCCTCGTATATGCTAGTGTTATTTGATGTCCCTTTATGTGTGAGTGCATTTGTATTAGTCTCCCTTCTAACCGATAAGTCTGAATTCAATTTGATATGTTAACCAGTATACTCACATAGGATTGTTAAGGGGAAAAGTTTGAGAACCACTGATTCACCCCCCTCTCAGTGATGCATTGTGTCCAACATACGGTAGTTACATGCATGTGGGTGGTTCTACAGTGAATCAAACTACTTTTGGCAGTCCCTACAAGCCTTAAATGTGAGATTGGAATTATTTGTTTCAGCACTACACCTTATCATTATTCTATAACTCATTTGAGAGCAAAGATGTCCTCCATTACTCCATTACAAGGACTTGGAGTTGGAATAAGTTTTGAAGAGGTTTGTGAATTAATACAGTTGGAGACACCTGGATTTCTAAATGGGGTGTAAAAGGATGCTATTTTCCATAGAGAAATGACCCATGATGCAAATATTTCAACCTTTTCAAACAACATATGTATTTCTTTAGTAAAGGGACTTATAGACTATTTACAATTGCTCAAACATTGGGCACCAAGAATTATATTCATTCAATGGAAGTTCTATATTTTATAAATAGTTGTATCGACATTTAGATACCAAGCACCATCGATGGTTCATAGTCCATAGTGGGTTTCAAGAAAATGTTGATCACCACATTAACTGTATAATAGAATGTGAATGATTGGACTTAAAGGTCACAACATTAATAAGAGGATAAGAAAATTTCTTATTTAAATTTTAAAATATTTATATTTATTATAATAAAGAGAAGATAAATTTATATGTTGATATGTATATAGAATTTTTCTTTTTAATAAGTTGTAGACATTATGTATTTAGTTGACTTCAGATATAAATAGGGATTTATTTAGATAAGATTTTAAATATAATATAAATTGATATATGCTCTAGGATTTTTTATAATGTCAAGAAACAAGATTTATATATGGATAAAGATTATTTGTTAAGTCTTACAAAATCAATTCTTATGACTTAAAGGTTAGGATAAATGTATAATTTTAGACTTCACAAAGAAATTTAATTTAATTTAAATTTAAAGATATACAAAAATTGAGAACATATAAAAGAAATTCAGAGATAGAAAGGCCCGATCATTAGTAGGCCCAATCATTAGGCTCTGATAGAAGATTATAGTGGCCTTGAGTCCTTTATGGCTATGGCACCCCACGAAGGAAACCAGTTCTTACACAAAACCAACCATATTATCTACAATTCCAAGGAATAGTCACAGGTCTAGGCTCTTTTATGATAAGTAAGCACTCCAGAAGGACAGGTTCTTACACAAAACCTTGCATGCCTTCACGACACAAAATAAAGACAACCCTGGACAGGACACTCCCGAGTGTACACCGTACCCCGATTTGGACACACGTTGTGTGCCCCTTCTCCAATGCTCATGCCAACCAATGAGCTTAACCTTCATTCCTTTGTGCCCTCTAAATTCCTATATTTCCTCCCATTCCCATAGCCCACCAAGCCACCTTCTTATTCTTCCTTGAGTGATCTCCCCAGCCCTTCCAAGTCTCAAACAAATGACTTATATAACCTTTCAAGGGATATTTTCCAAACCATCACACCCTTTTGAAAAGGTCACCTTTAATTCTTTTAATAAATATAATTATTCCTCTTTAAAGAGAGTTTTCTCATAAACATTATTTCTTAATCTTTCTTAAAACCAAAGGATTATAATATCTTTTACTTTTATCTCCATTTTAATTCTAAAGGGACATTTCATAACTTTATTCTCTCTTTTTGGGAAAAAGTCCATAACAGTTTTGGTGTCTGGTAGCATTACTTTATGTACAGTCTTGATGAGCATTTATCATTGCTAGTAAAGCAGATTTTGGATTCGATGATCAAGGTGAGTTGATTGAGTGTAAAAAGTAGATTATCATGTATTATTATCCTCTGGTGATGATTCTTTAGCATGTTAAAAGATATGGTATTCGATTGAGTAGTAAAACATGGTTATCTTCACTTTTGGTGGTCTAACGTGTGCAACGGATTCCTTGAGTTTATTCCAATGGTTATTGGCAAGTTCAAGGTGATTTGACTGACTTATGGGAAGTGTGTAATCATGTTTCTTGCATCTGGAATATGTTTTTGAAAGGATTTGAGCCGACTTGTAGCACTACACATTTCATAATTTGATATTATGTGAAGCCGACTTGTGGGAGTTTAATTTTGCTAAGTGCAGATATATATGATAGATTGGGCTAATTATTTTTGGTGTATGTAGGGTGTGTGTGATGATTTTAGTGTGATTGAGTGCAGTTTCACGTGTGCATCCTGAATTGCATTGATCTAGTAAGCAAAGCAGAGCAGAACAAAGTAGTTTATCAGAACAGTGTAGCGGATCACTCTATGCCTAACTGAAACAGATACTTGGAATAGTTAGATGCTTTTATTTAGTTCATTTTTCATTGTAATCATTCTCTATCAACCTATAAGGTAGTCACCCTCCTCCAGGGTTGTAGCCTTATTTTTGTAACTAAGAAGTGAGCTCTAGGCAGTGTGCCTTACTATCCCTACTAACCATAGTGGAATAATATCGTGGATTCAAATCCCACCGTGGTTTTTCCCTTTCTAGGTTTCCACGTAAAAATATTGGTGTTATGGTTATATGCTTGATTACTTGGTGTTTCTGCATTTCAGTTTCTTATTTGTGCATCCAGTTGATTAAGAATCAGATTAATAAATTTGTAAGTACTGGAATACTGATTCAACCCCCCTCTTAGTGTTCATTGATTCCAAAAATGTCACCATGCAGTCAACACAAGCTTACTATGATAGAAACTCAAATTAGTGTAGGAGGAATATGAATGACAATTGGTAGAAAACTTCAAGACCTACCATTGCTAGGTGGCCAAAAACATTTCCTAGAAGTGACTCCATTGAAGATTGAGTAGGGTGAAAGGGCTTCCTACCTCAAATACCTATTATGAATGGATGATCAGTACATGTATGTCATTAGATAGAATAAGAAAATTATATTTTAGGGAAAGAAAATAAGTGATGACATATTTGAGCAACTCACTAAGGTAACAACTACTCTTAAGTTCTACATGAAATCCTATTTGGTGTATGCAACTGCTTATATGAGGCATTTCCCAGGTTTGTCTACTTCAGGAGACAGAAGGCAAGTTGTTGTGTATGAGTACTACTCCTAGTTGGTATTGAAGAATAATTTAAATCATTTTTAAAGAGTGAATGATATATTATTTGGCTATCACATGTGTATTTTGAACAAATATTTATACAGCAAAAGGGTATATGATCATGTGATGAGCCAAAATAATGGCCCCATTTTGTCAGATTTTGTCATAAAAAACTCTTGCTTTGGTCATATGTTTGGACAATGTTTGGGTCATAGAACTTTCCTTGTTGGTGTCTTTTTGGTATTATTAGATCTGATTTATCCTAGACCTAAGGTTGTTAATTGATGATCTTTATACAGTCAAACTATGCAAATTAGCTGAATTAATCTTAAAATATGGTTTAATTTATGTTATGTTAGCATGAATGGATACACATGCTTTTGTGTGCATTAACGCCATGATGCAAGAATAACCAAGACAATAAGATGACTAAGCTAGCAATTAAGGAGACACATCATCATGTCGATGGATGCAGACCTAGTCAAAGTGGAACAGCATTGAAGGAGTCCATAACCAATCGACCGCTTCCTCAGTAGAGAAATTAGTGGAGCATTCATGATTGTTCCTGAGGAAGCATAAATCTAGGAAAGGAGGTTGCGCTATATTTTCTCGGCAGTAGGACAATTCTTTGTTCTACATTTATGCACTGACTTCTTCTTTTAATGTAATAAATTCTGCTCACCTATTCCTTTGGAACATAGGACGATCATTTGAAAGTTTGTTATAATTTTTTATTATAAATAAAGGTCTCTACTTCCTCGCGGTGGTAGACAGTGCGACCATAGAGTTAGTGGTATTCTGGTTTTCAAACTTATGTGTACTGAAATCAACTTGAAATGAATAAGATGATGGTGATGGTATTCTAAGTTTATCAATTGTTACCTGAGTTTTGGATATACTCACTCAAGGGGGCCCACTTGGTGAGTAATCCAAGTGCATTTGTTAGTTAGTTTCCATTTCATTATAGTTGTTATTTTGGTGTTGAATTGTTCCTGCAGCCACTGGAAATAGTTCTTGTGTCTGTTCCTACAGCCAAAGTAAACAGAGTAGTTCCTATCTACTATCTAGAACATTGTTATCAATAACAGTTGTTTTATTTTCTTTCAATTGTGAGTTTTGATAAATTGTTAAGTCATTATGATTTTGCATATTTCTTTTGGAAACTTTTCTTTCCTGTAGTTTAATAAAATGGCTTCAACTCGAGCTTGGTACAAATAGAGTGTCGGCATATTACAAGTTCATGACCCTGGTTGATAAAGTAAATGAATCTTTTCCATAAGAAATGTAGCTACTCAATAAGGATGTTCAATCTCTGGGGTGAGGGTTTAGAACTCAGTTACTATTCCAATTGTGAGGGCCAACATTTTTTGCACCGTTGTTGGGGAATGGTGCCAAACTAACAACCTATTGTAATTGTTAGTTTTAAGTCTTTCATTTTATTTTAGGTTTAAAATTAGTTGTTAGAGTTCATTCATAAAATATGCATGCATAGAAGAAGGAGAGATGCATTAGGAAGATTCCTTCCCTCGCAGTCTGCCCTTGAAATAAGCTCAAATCAGGGCCCAAATATAAATCATTTTGTTGAAGCTTTTGTGGAAGCTAGAAACCAAGGTGTTTTTCATTTATCAGAAGGAGACCTTGATTTCTTAAACGAACCTCCTGAATAGAATATTTTACCTCTGGTTCCTTATCAACCACAAATGGCAACTCCTGGTGGAGGAGGACCACCTCCTAATCCCACCTTCGAATTCCCTATTCCTAACAAGCATGATAATGCAAATTTGAAGAATATACTAGCCTCTCTTCCAAAGTTCCATGGCTTGACCATAGAAGATCCAGATACTTTTATGTTTGAATTTGATATTCTCTTCAAAAGTTATGATTATATAATCGATGCCCATAAACTCAAGCTAATCCCTGCTACTCTAAAAGAAGTTGCTCTTAGGTGGTTTATGATTTCAAGGAGAGATGTAGTAACTACCTGAGATGAAATGAAGGAAAAATTATTTGAGAGGTATAAATATTATTGCAGAGGAATTGAGTGACATGGTGATGATATCTTCCGCATGACATAGAAAAAAGATGAAAGTCTAGAAGGCTATCTTGAGAGGTTTATGTTTAGTGGCAGGAAGACAAATCATAGCACCTTATGTGAAGAATCCTTCAAATTGATTTTTCTAATGTGAATCGATGAGGACTATATTGAATCACTAGATATTATGGCAAGAGGAGATATTACTCAAGCTCAATGGGGTGACATCAGAAAGATCTGTCAAAAATACTCCAAGGCTTCTGCCAAGAAAGGCAGATACTATAGGTTTGGATCTTCAGCAGCAAAGGACCCTTTAGCAGTTTCAAGGATGGAGATAACTCATTTGTAAATAATTTCAAGGAGGACATTATTAATAACATGGTCACTTAATTGGATACACTTTAAGCAAAGAAGAAGCATGAAGAAGCAGAAGAAATGCTTGATGAATTGTGTCCTCATTGTACGCAGAAGAAAAAGGACTGCAAATGTAAGCTTCTTGCTAAAATTGACAGTCACCATGATGAATAATGATGAACGGCAGATACCCCAACAGGTATTGAGAGGTGGGGGTGAATCAGTACAGATAAAAACTCTCCCAACAACTTATATAGCTAAAGCAAAACCAACTGGTTATCACCATTACTGAACTTAACCATGGCAATACAGGTTAAATAGAGTAAGACATCAGATACCATAAACATATGCATGTGGTATACTAGAAATACCATAGCCTATTAACCATATACTTCATAAAAATCACATGAAAAATACATAACACATAACACACATATTTTTCACATGGAAACCCAAATGGGAAAAACCACAGTGGGGATGAATACCCACAAGCTTGTTTTGAACTCTTTTGAAGCTCGCCCTGTTAGGAGCCTAGTCTAATTAAAGACTTAACAATAAGGTTTTGCTAGGAACCAATCCTATTAGAGATCACCTAGTTAAGGGATGGCTATATACCCTATTAAAGGTTACCTCACTAGAGGATTTGAAGAACTCAATGATCTTGAGTCACCTGGTTATAGGTTTTACAATAAGCCTGTTAAAGCTACCTGATAAAGGGATTTTCCAACTATTGAAATGGTTAGAAGACAACAGGTAAAACTTTTGATATGATAACAACAATACATGCCAAGGCATATCCTTTTCATTTCCTCTACTCTGCAATCACACTCTATAGTTTTCCACTCATTGGTTTGGCAAGTATCTCATCACTCTGATACACACACAACATTTTCCAACAACTTTACAATAACAAACATCATTGACCTTATAGACAACAGTTAGGTCAGTAGCATAAACCCTAAACCCTAAGCATCTTAGGTTTACAACACAAGCAGTCCAATCCTGGCCGTCCAAACACATTGCATAGAGCATTACAGTTTCAAATAGATCACAAGACAATCTGCATCGTTCATTCTTCACCACACATGGAAATCAATAACCCATCATGCTTTCTTCTCATACCACTAAGAAGAATGATCATTCCTGAGGTAGACTCCAAATGCAGTTGATCTTCTCATACCTCAATCCTTCACGCACACAAGGCTGACATGGCACCTTGATCTCATTCACATCTCTTAGCTAACTCATCACAGAGTATCATCAGCTGCATTGCACAAGCTAAATCACCAAACCAATAACCATAGAGCTGAGACTACCAACCAGTAGTCACACTTAGTGAAACCCTGACACCGGTTCACTACATCTCTTCAATCTGCATACCAGTTCACCAACTTCTTGACATCAATGACAACATACATTATCATCATATCAACATGTCGGTTCATCATATGCCAATGATAGCCAACACACCAAGCTCCTCCAAATTTCAAGCCAATTTATGAATATGATGAGCAGCTCTTCTATGTTGCACAACGAAGGCCATGGCCCCCAAGACAAGGTATGCCACAAGATCCATTATCTTTTTCTAGTCCATATATGAATTCTTATGCACAAAATAATCAATGACAACCTCCATATTCCCAAAACTTTGGGAACTATATACCTCGGCCTTGGAATAATTCCCCAAATTCTTGGCCCAATTATCAAAATTATTCCTTTCAGTGGTAGCAACCACAAGGAAATTGGTCACAACCTAAGGGTCCATGGTAGCCATCCCAAAATAATTGGCAGTAGTCATCTCAATGGAGGGGAAGTTAGCAATGGCCAAATCAATCCCCTATTTTCTTGCAGCCACCACATAAGTCTCAACAGCCAGCCTTAATGTGATCATTTTCTAATGCTACTCCACCTAAGTCCACTCAATTGCCAACTTAGCCTATGCCAAATCCTAATAATAAACCTCCACAATAGCAGCAAGTTTATTTAGTTGATCCTAATCAATACCCTCGATACTCTCTTATTGTAAGTGACATTCATTTGCAGTCAGGAACAACTTTACCTACCCCATCTCCTCCAGTTATAACTGAATAACCATCAAAGGAAATTGCACAAGATACTATACCTGACTAGCCTACAGATCCTAAACAGGTACCTCAATCTGAAACTTCAAGCACAACTATTAGAAGACCCCCATTTCCTCAACAATTGCAGGTAGAAGTGACTAGGCAGTAAGATGATATAACCTTTGACCTTATTGATCAGTTAAAACACATATGTGTCAATATTCCACTATTCCAAGCTATTAAGGATATTCCCATTTTTGGTAAAGCTATTAAGGAGACATATCTAAAAAAACCTAGATGAAAGAAAAAGGATCCAAAAATAGTCCATGTAATGGGGCAATTGGTTGATATTATGTTAGGTAGAGTTATTGTCCCTAAGTACTCTGACCCTAGTAGTTCTGGTGTAAAAGTGGTCATCAATGGAACTCAAATTAAGAATGCCCTGATAGATTTAGGAGTAGCTATAAATGTTATGACCAAGGATGTCATGCAACAACTCAGTATTACTAGTCTTAGGTCTACTCCAATAGTTTTGTAGCTTGTCAATAGTTCCATTGTCTGACCTGATGGGATGGTTGAGGATATTGTTGTCACTTTAGATTCTTGGGAATATCCAGTTGATTTTATGATACTCTCTACTAAAACATCATTAGAGGAATATCCAATCATTATAGGAAGACCTTGGCATGCTATAGTTGATGCATACATAGGGTGTAGATTAAGGGATATGACCATTTCAGATGGTATCACCACTAAAACACTTGCACTGTATTCACCTACACAACCTCAACTTGATCAAGAGAAAATAGTGTGGCCAAATGTAGGAGAAGAAGCAAAGGAACTTAATTCTATTCAACAACTTATGATGTTGACCAAGGAACCGTTCATAGAACTCTAGGAGGATGATACGATACTTTCTAACATCATGGAAAATCATTATGGTTCAACCCAATAGTTACCTGGTCTACGAGTGTGTCCTTTGCATACTCTTCTTCCATCCACCAGTTTTGTGGGTTCTCCTACAACCACATATATACTTCATACCTTGTTGTCGCGGGAAATCCAAACTTGTTGTTTAACTGAAATGTCTATGACTCAATCAATTTCTCAAGTAGAGGTTTCTCCAAGAAGATACCTGAATATCAATAGTCAGCTAATGACACATCAAAGATTGTCTTTGACAGAACTACTCAAGACCCATAAACAAGCTTTTGCACGAGATTTTCATGGTATGAAGGGATTAGATCATAAATTATGCACTCATAGGATTTATATTAGAGAAGATTGTAAGCCAATTAGAAAACCTCAATGAAGGATCAATCCTGCATTAAGGGAAATAGTCAAGGAGGAATTGCAAAAGTTGTTCAATTCAGGGTTTATTTATCCTATTTCAGACAACTTATGGGTATCTCTTATGGCCATAGTTCCTAAGAAGGGAGGTAAATGGATAATTTGTGTAGACTATAGGGAGCTCAACACTGCTACTAAAAAGGATCATTTCCCACTTCCTTTCATAGATCAGGTGTTGGATTCTTTAGTAGGAAAATAGTACTTCTCATTTTTGGATGGGTTTAGTGGTTATAATCATATTAGAATTGCTCCAGAAGATCAGGCAAAGACAACCTTCACCTACCCTTGGGAAGCATATGCCTATTCAATTCTTCCATTTGGTTTGTGTAATGCTCTTGCAACCTTTTAGAGGGTGGTCCTCAATATGTTTTCATATATTGCCCATGATTGCATGGAAATCTATATGGACGACTTCACTGATTATGGAATTCCTTTTGAGGAAGCATTGCACAATCTTCACAAGGTGTTGTAGCAGTGTGAAGATCATAATTTATCTCTAAATAGTGAAAAATGTTTCATGATGATGCAACAAGGGATAGTACTGGGGCATTGTATTTCTCAAGCAGGCATTCAAGTTGGCCCTGCCAAGATTGAGGTAATAATCAACCTCTCTATCCCTGCAAAACAAAAGGATGTCAAGAGTTTCTTAGGCCATGCAGGGTATTATAGAAGATTTATAAAGGACTTTAGAAGATGGCAGGCCATTTGTATTCTCTTTTAACAAAGGATGCTGAGTTCGAATGGACACTAGCATGTGAAGAGGCATTTTCCAAACTCAGAGAAGCTTTAAAAGGAAATGTTAGTTGTTATCTATGCTCTCAACAAGTTCCAACACTACATCACTGGCAATCAAATATTTGTGCACACCGATCATGCAACCATCAAGTACCTTATGACTAAAATTTCCATTTCTGGCAGATTGGCACGATGGTTGTTGTTTATTCATGAGTTTGATATTATAATTATAGAAAGCCAGGTAAAGCAAATATAATGGCAGATTTTTTGTCCAAACTACAGACAAAGGATGATCCTGCAACCATTGATGATTCCTTTCTAGATGAGCATTTGTTTTCATTTAATGTACACACTCCATGGTATGTTGACATAACTAACTACCTAGCAGCTGAAAAAATTCCTCCTCATTTCTCACCCAAGGAAAGAAGGTTACTTGTAGAGAAGAGCTTCAATTTTTCATGGATAGCAGATTGCTTATTCTATACAAGACCAGATCAAGTTATGAGAAGGTGTGTTCAGGAAGATGAAACTTATGAAATTCTTCATGCTTGTCATGATGAGCATCGTGGAGGACACTTTGCTACCAAGAGAACAACTATAAAGATCCTAAATATAGGTTATTATTGGCCAAATTTGCATAAAGATGCAGTCAAGTACACCAAAAAATGTGACAGACGTCAGAGGATGGTCAAACCCACTAGATCAGATGAGATGCCTTTACATCCACAAGTGATTGTTACACCATTTGATAAATGGGGATTAGATTTTGTAGGACCTATTGATCCACCCTCAAATGGTAGTTCATACATCCTTGTGTGTACCAACTATGTCACAAAATGGGTTGAGGTGAAAGCATTCAAACATGTCAATGACAATAAGGTAGCATAATTTTTGCATGAGGAAATATTTACAAGATATGGAGTTTTGTGGGAGATTGTGACTAATCAAGGGACATAATTTACTTCCACTTTGATCATAGCTTTAGTCAATGAGTATAATATAAGGCATAGGAAGTCAATCCCCTACCATCCTCAAGAAAATGGACAAGCTAGAATACTCAACAGAGAAATTGAGTCTATGTTAAGAAAAACAATAGCCCTCCATCAAAAGGATTGGTCTAGTAGGTTGTCAGAAGCAATTTGGGCATATAGGACTACATGGAAGGAAACTACATGCTTTACACCCTTTGAGATGGTGTATGGTAAAATGGTTATGATGCTTGTGGATTTTGAGCATAAGACACTTCAAACAGCCATAGAATTAGATATGACTCTCTCTGCAGCTCAACGGGATAGACTCCTACAGCTTAATGCCTTAGATGAAATCAGGAAGTCTGCCCTACAGCACATAGAAATAATCCAGAATCAAAGCACGAAATGCCTTGATAAAGATTGTAATCACACAAATCTGTCCAGCTTAATTAAATAAATAAACGCTATTTATTTGATTAAAAATCCACTAGCCATCAGTTAATTAAATTAATATTTAATTAATTCATCTTCAAACATTCTCCTATTAATTAAATAGATTATTCAATTTATTTTAATTCATTCATTAAATCAAATACAAATCAATTAAATAAATAAAATCTATTTATTTAATTAAATCCCCCTATTCCTCTTTTAAATAAATTAAATAAAACATTTATTTAAATCATTATCCCCCCCCCAACTTGCATTTTCCTACAAATGCAACTTGCACACATTTATTGAAATAAATGAATTTTTATTTTTAATAAAATCTTATTTTCCCTCACCCACCAAAGCCACTTGCAAAATCTGATTCCCTTCTAGATTCTTCTAACCCCTTCCTAATTAGCCTAATCCATCCCCTAATTATTGTCACATTCCTAAGCAAAATGGAGTCACTTCTCAAAGACTCCAAAGTCTTTGAAAAGCATTTAATGCTTTGTGTGTTCAACAAATTAACCCCCAAAGTCTTCCAAGACCACTAATGGCTCTTACATGACCATTTATGGCTCTTACATAACCATTTATGGTTATTTCAAACTTGTCTCCCCAAACATTTATTGTTTTGACCATATTCATCCATTTCACATTTGCACAAGAGTTTATCCATTGGATAAAAGCTTTATTCTTTGAATAAAGAGTTTATTCATTCAACCAACCTTGACTCTAAATCCCAAGGTCATATCAGGCATTTAATGCTTATTCCCTCCCCTCTCAACCTATCTCACATAGACACTTGTCATTCTGGGATTGGGTTGAAAGCCCTCACATGGATTTGAAATCATTCAATCCTGACCCTTGTTGAGATTATTCAATCTCAACCATCCATTGCTCCATTTTCCCTATAAATAGAGCCCATTTCTTCATAATCTAGATCCTGAAAACTTGTATGCATCTAAGCTATAGACATTTTAGAGAGCATTTTTAGCATAATCATCTAATACCTTGTTATTTTAGTTAAAATATATCATTTTAGCATCAATAGCATAGCATTAGCTTCTCATTTCCTATTCGAAGCACAATATTACAATCTCAATCCTCCATAAGCATCCATAGTGCAAAAAGCTGCTGAGAGCTACACTATTTTGGAACTTGGAGAGGAGAGGAACAAGGGAGAAAGGAACCAAAACCATGATAAGAGGCATTTGGAGATGCCTCATTATCTTTTCTTCTTTAGTTAGATATATTAGCATGTTTTTAGTATCTCTCTTGGTATGCCTTTTTAGATTAGTTTTTGATTGACTAACACTAACAATCTAACGGTTTTGTGTCATTTTGTGTTGTTTATCATTTACTAACCTTGTTCCATTTAGGAGGGCATCAAATATATTAAAGACTAGGCCCTTCTATATGACTCTAGGTATAAGGATAATTTGGGGAAATTACAGATGTTGTGGTTAGGGCCCTATGAAGTGATTGAAACATTTCCGAATGGTGCAGTACAATTGGCTACTATTGATCCTATAAAATTCAAGTTGTTAGTAAATGGACATCAGTTGCCCCTTTATCATAAGCCTATTTCCAAAGAGGAGTTCCTTCAGCAATTCATAACTCCAGAATTTGTCGAGATTCCTGCAACAAAAGTAGGCGACTTATAGTCCCACCTTCTTCCTAATTTATTGTCGCATTCAATCATAATAAATACTTCCATATCCTATGGAGATGCCTTTCTTCATTAATAAATATTCCATTTTCGCACTCACCCATCACTCTTCCATATAATTTCATTTTCATCATTCATTTCTCCATCGTAGTTGCGGTAAATAGCGGTTAGACTTTAGTCATGATGGAATTCTCCAAATGTTGTCATTATGTCACAATAAGAGGTATGCTCATGTGTATTTATTTTTTTTGCATGCATTAATTAAACCATATTTTGTATCATAATAATATTTGCATAGATAATCTTTTAGTCAAAACTCTGCATGTGTGGACACATGTCACACCTTAGGTTCAGGGGGGAAGTATAGTAGTAGATTAATCCTATGGATTTATTCTTATGTCATCTTACATAAACATAAAAGCTTAAATTTAAAACCATTACAACTTGATGTGATATTTTGTGCTCTATTATACCTCTTGTTGCCGCTGTTTTTTACGTACCTTGAGTTATTTTGAAAAATTGGAGTTGTAGCAAGGTTGTTTGTAAACAAGGTATATTTCCTTTTGAGAATTTGCAGAGTTTTAGGTGAAATTGAAAATATTTCTATAGTGGTGTGTTGTGAATTCCAACGAGCTAATGGGTGGTCCGTCGATTCGCCATGAATCTACAATGCATGATGTCCTTTTGCAAGATCAATTTTGCGAACCTGAATCCGCAATAGTAGTTGGATATATTATTTTCTTAAGTTAAATGAACTTAATGAGGATATTTCCAGATAATTTACTCTCAGATTTTCAGAGGGGAAAGCTCAAGTAAAAGGATTGAGAGTTATTGTAACAAAGGAGAAGATTGCAGAGGTAATGGGTTTGTCAGCTGATGAAGAGAAATGCCCCAAAATAAAAGACGCACAAAGTGTGAGGGCAAAATTCACTCAACCAAGTGACCCACCTTTGGTAATAGATAAGCAGGGGACCAAATGAGAATCCCTTCCTCCTAAATGGAAAGAAGTGGCATTGTATATCATGAAGTATTTGACTTGTGAAGGGAGGTACTCATGCCTGCATTCCCACTACTTTAAGATCCTGAGTCATCTACGTCATGGAAGGAGAATGAATGTTCCAAATGTGTTGTATAATCTTCTTTCCATCAGTACATCAGAGACACAAAAAGGTAGGCCTCACTCCCTTACTCATTGTTTGATTAAAATATTGGTAGAGAGGTCCTTGAGAGATGTTTCCCAAATGACTTGGGATGAATTTGTAAGGGTTAGAAGGTTTAATAATGTGTGTCCAACAGAGTAGGCTCTATCTCAAGAAGGGAAAAATTTGAAAGACATGGCCTTGTCACTGAGCCCTCATCCTCTAGAATGTCACTAGTTGAAGAACCTCCTACAGCAAAGGAATCCCCACTGAAAGAAATCTTGGTAGAGTCAGCAGAATCCTTAATAGGAATCCCATCACAAACCCCAATGAGAACTAGGGTCATTGTGCGGAGGGAGAAAGGTAAGGAGAAGCAAAGTGACATAGAGAGGAAGAAGGAGAAAGGAAAAATTATTGATCTAGCCTCTCCTATCACAAAGAAAAGAAAAATTGTTGAAGAAAGTTCTCCTATAGCCACTGCAGGATCTACAGAAACACCTAAATATCTAGAAATAAAAAACCCTCTTGGAGCCACTGAATAAATGCCTTTGAGAAGAAGCCACAGGCTTCGAGGGAAGCCTAAATATAAAAAGAAGCTAGAGAAGCCAAGTGCTAGTATTCTTGTTGACTCCTCAGAGCGAGATCCAATTAGTCCTAGCTAGGATGTTATTCCACCTAGCTCACCTATGAAACTGTAGGAAGGTGTGAGCTTGGGTAGGCTTGACAACTTGGCCTTTGTTGTAGAACAAATTGTTACACAGAAGGTGGAGCTGAGAAGATAAAACCTGGAGAAAGAATTCATAGTCCACCCTCTTTTCTTACTAGTCATTTTGTTGCTCTTGCCTTCTTAAAGGAATGGGAGTTAGAGAAAGCACAGATGCATAAAATTATTGATCAACAAAAAAAGGTGATTGAAGAAAAAGATGAGGAAATTTCTCAACTAAAGAACAAAGTGGAAAAGGTAGCTACTCATTCAATGCTCATAGAAAAAATCAACCTTTGTCAAAGACAAATTCAAGAGTATTCTCGTGAATACTAATGTTTGGCTTTCAAGAAAGGGAATCCATTCAAATCCTTTCTCTACTGGTTCTAATGATGATACATTTGTGCATGTTAGTATTCCAAGATCATGTTACTCTGTAGAAGACTCCAAAGTTGAAAATTACAGTTGGGCTCAGCATAAGAAAGACATAAGGAGCCATCTACTTCAAATGTTCAAGAGACAAAAGAGCCCAAGGTACAAGATGAGCATTTGGATGATGAACATCCTAATCTAGATCCTATCAATGTAGACAAACTTGAAGGTGAGGAGGAGGATAATGAAGAGCAGGATGATGAATATGATGAAGAGGGGCTACCACAATCTTCCAAGAATTCTTAGTTAGATAAGTCTCATGAGTCCCTACCCTAGGTATCTCTTTCTTCTTCCACCACAATTCATGCTCTTGTTTCTATTGTTGAATTGGAACCTTTTGGATCTATTGTCACTTGTGTCACCCCTAACACAGTTCATATTTCTTCCTCTAGTGCTAGTGAGTCTGCATTAGATGCCCTGCCTGATAACATTGAGAATGTTTTCTCTACTTTCCCAAATTTAACTGAAGTATCAACCACCATGTTAGATGATTTTGATAAATTCATGACAAAAACTGGACCTAAAGTCAATGAGTCATCTCTCAAAAACCCTCCCATTATTATTACCACAACATCACCCATTATGACTATTACTTTTCAAGAGAAAATAGATCCCTCTCAAGCTTTAGTCACATGTGTTGATGATCTGATTCCTCCTTGCCAGCATGTCTATTTTCCAATGCCCCTAAGAGGAAGAAACAAGCTATTTCTCTAGATGATTTTGATTTCAATCAACTCATCTCTACCAAGCCTAAGACTACAAAGAAATCCAATACCATATCAAGGGTGAAGGCGGATAAAGCTAGAAAAAAATATGCCAAGATTTTCATTCCTACTCCTGATAGAGACATTGATTAGATCCAAGATTCGGATTAATATAATTATATAGAATTGTCTCTAGTTTGATGCCATATAATTTTTTTTCCAAAAAACCTAAAGACAGAAAAGTTATTAAAAAACTAAAAAACCTTTTATTTCAAGTTTATGGACCTCTTTCATTAGAAATTATTTTATAAATAAAAATTTTGATCCATTTTTTTTTTAAATTACATATTTGGAATCTATACAATCTCTAACTATAATGGGTTTCATTGTTTTTTGAAAATTTGGTGTTCAGATATATTTTTGAAGTCATTATTTTCTATAAAGATTGATTTGGCCTTCAAGTTGTGGGTCATATCAGGTCCAAGCCAAAGGGTCCGCTCTCCAAACCATTTCCCAAGCCAAAATCTAAAGGAACAACTGGGCCAAAATTTAATTTTTTAGAAATGGGATATCTAAGATATAGGATCTCGTTTTGTGTTTTCAAATAATTAAAAATATAATAAGATCCTATTTTAAAATAAAACGGGATCTTGTTTTGGATACGAGATACTATTTCATTTTTCATTGTAATTTCAAAAAAAAAATGTATATATAGCAATTATTATAAGTGATGGAACATGTCCTTTTGTGCGGCCTTTTATGTAATATTTTATGATCTAGTTGTCCTTTGGATGCTCTTTTGTTGAAATTTTATATCCATTTTTTGAAGGTGGAAATCATTACATAATTTTTTAGTCATGGGGTCTAAACAATGTTAGAAGAAGAAATAGAGGAGGGAAATGGCCGCTGAGTAAATTCAAGCAAAAAGAGAGAAGGAGGCCAAATGTCAAAGAGATAGAAGAATGAGGATTCGACAAATGAATGATCTTGATGCTTTTGGATCCACAAAAATGGAAGAGACAAACATTCAAGATGATGCCTTGGGGGATAAGACAGATGTAGATGATGCAGTTATGGATGATATAATTATGGAGACTAATCCAAGTACTAGATCTCAAATCTAGGTACAGCTTCAAATTATCTAGGTACATCTTCAAATCCTTATCTGAAATACATGGATAATGTTATTATAGATGATATTAATGTTGATGATTTACTAAAAGTTGGATATACCAATGTTGAGATTGATACAATTGTTCGTGACAAAATGCAGCAAATTAGAGATATTGAAAATGAAAACCCTCATGTTGGTGAAGATGAAATTCCTTTGAATATTGAAAGTGAAAATCCTTATGAACATGGTGAGAATGTCAACTTATGATGCAATTGAGGTGAATGTGGAAACTAAGAAAAGTGATGAAAAAATAGGTATCTTTGTGAAACTAACAAAAAAAGATGAATCAGTTAAGCATGTTATGTCTACTATTGCAAGTACCATTGAATCTATTAGGAAAAAGAGTTGATCCAAAGATAAGAATGTGTCACAATGAGCTATAACAACTGCTATAGTGAATAAAACAACCTTGAATAATGTGAGATTCTGCAAGAAGCGAGAATCGAGCCAAGATCTGATGTCGGTCATAGATCACATGCAACTCCTCACACAATGGATGATTGAAGATCAAAATAGCTGAATGAAGATAATTTCAATATGAGAGAGAAATAGAGACAAAGAGGAGAATTTGGAGAAGACTCTCACCGAGCTATCACTTCACCTG
This sequence comes from Cryptomeria japonica, assembly GCF_030272615.1. Taxonomy (NCBI): domain Eukaryota; kingdom Viridiplantae; phylum Streptophyta; class Pinopsida; order Cupressales; family Cupressaceae; genus Cryptomeria; species Cryptomeria japonica. The sequence continues at coordinate 859,708,223 of NC_081409.1, forward strand.
CTTGAGTAGTGAAGGTGAGAGTATAGTGCTTATTATATAGAAAAATATAAGCATATACATCCAAGGGGTGCATTAACTCCTATTCTCCATAAAAAGTGGGAGGTTTTACCTTCTTGGTAAATGCCAAAACATGTGGCATAACCTCCTTACATGAAGACAAAAAAGGAGGTGAGAAAGTTGGCACATAAGGCCAAAAGAGGGTGTGAAATCCAACTACCCCATAACCCACTTAGGAAATGACAAAATAGTGGTTATGAGAGGTGGCACAACAAGCCAAAAGAGGGTGTGTAACTCAACTACCCATGTGAGGTGGAGAGTTACACATGTAGCTGAAGTATTTCACCACGTGTCCTCATATAAACCACTCCTATTAACCTAAGCAAGCTTAAATAATATATGTGTAGGAAAAATAAATACCCCCTAACATAAGGAAAAATAAAAAACCTACACTAACACCCCCCCTTAAGCGTAGCCTAGGTGGGTGAAAATATGGGTCCCGGCAAATGCAACCATGTTAGGTACCCATGTACATAGATAGCCCCCCCAAAAGAAGAAGCCCCCATAAGAGGAATATCCCCCCCCTAAATAAGGAGAGAAAGAAAGGAGGACTAAGAAGTCCCTCCTGAAGTAGACACCTGTCGTATCCCAAGCAGAGATCGCAAATGAAGGAACTTGCTTTCGATGAAGGGTTTGGTGAAGATGTCCGCAGTTTTCTCCATGTAGATTTCCTCTTGAAGGTCACCATGAAGAAATGCACTCTTGACATCCATCTGATGAACTTCCCAATGATGGGTTGCAGCAATAGCAAGGACAAGCCGAATGGAATTCATCTTAGCAACTAGAGCAAAAGTCTCAGAGTAATCAACACTTGGAACTTGGGAAAAGCCTTTTGCTACCAAGCGAGCCTTATACTTATCAACCGACCCATCTGCTGCAAATTTTGTTCGATAGATCCACTTGCTTCAAACAAGTTTCCTTCCCTTAGGAAGAGGAACTAAATCCCATGTGTGATTCCTTTCCAAGGAATTAAACTCTTCTTACATTGCAGCATCCCATTCGGGAACACCTGTAGCTTCTTGAAAAGACTGTGGATCAGAAGCTGAAGCAATGAAGAGATGTGGAGCTTGCTGAAATTGTGACCTAGTTTTTCTAGAATCTGATGGATCACCAAGCCAATCTCCTACTGACTCAAAAGTTTTTCGAGCCCAAAGAGGCACTGAAGCTGGAGAGTCTGGGGGAGAATCATCAACCTCTGAAGGATGACTATGAGAAGAATGTGAATCCTGACCATCACCGTCACCATCTGAAGTGGAGGAAGAAGACTCCTCAATAGGATTAGGAGGATTAAGATCCTCAGAAGAACTGTCATCATCATGCAATGTCTCCAATGTGATAGTGGATGGAGAAGTGGTATGAGAAGAAATAGAAGAACTCTCCTCAAAACGAACACTCCTCTCAATGAACAACTCATGTGTAGAGGGATGGAGAAGTCTATACCCTTTGACATCATCTGGATACCCAACAAATATGCAAGGCTTGCTCTATGGATCCATAGCCTTCCATTTCTCTATTGGAATATGGGCCCATGCAAGAGAACCAAACACTCTGAAATGCTTAACTATAGGTTTCCAACCGGTCCAAGCTTGGAAAGGAGTTACCCCCTTCATAGCTTTATGAGGAACTCGGTTCTAGATGTAACATGCACAATTGATGGCCTCTGCCCAATACTAAGGTGCCAAAGACTTGGAGTGAATCATACAATTTGCCATCTCCTTCAAGGACCTATTCTTCTATTCTGCGACACCATTTTGTTGAGGGCTGTATGGAACTCTGTGTTGCATGTTGATACCTTCTGAAGCACAAAATTGTTCAAACTGATTATTAACATATTCACCCCCATTATCTGTACACAGAATCTTGATGAACTTCCCAGATTGTTTCTCTGCAAAAGCTTTGAAATCTATAAAATTCTCAAATACCTCAGACTTTTCCTTGAGAAAGTAAACCCATGTAAATCTGGAAAAGTCATCAATAAATGTTAAGACATATCTAGCCCTGCTAAAAGATGGTTGTGGAAATGGTCCTGCCAAGTCACTATGTACCAACTCCAATAGTTGTGGAGCTCTCCATGCTTTGCCTTTATCATACTTCTCCTCAGGATGCTTACCAAGAATACATCCCTGGAAAACTCCATCAAAAAATCGAATAGAAGGCAACCCTAAAACCATGTCCTGTTTACTGAGTTGTTGCAAGTAACGATAGTTCAAGTGGCCAAATCGTTCATGCCACAAACAACTAATCTCATCTGCATGAGTGAGTAAAACTGTCGAAGGAGAGTCAGGAACAAAGTGAGAAAACTGATATAATCTGGATTGATGATATGCTTTTCCCACAGCAATAGTAGACCCATTGTGCATTTCACTGATTACCACTGTATTTGGTGTGAACTCAACTCGCTTGCTAGAACCAGTGTGAGTGATCTGATAAATAGATAGGAGATTAGTTGATAAAGATGGAACAAAAAGGACATCCTTAAATGTTCCTTCACCCACATCAACAGACCCTCTCCCATGCACTTCAACAAGAGTGTCATCACCCATTAGTATGGAAGGCATAGAACATGGCTCTAAAGAGGTGAAATCATCTTTTGAAGAAGCCATGTGGTGCGAAGCACCTGAGTCAATTATCCAAGAATTGGGTTGTGAAGCAACAACAACTAGGGCCTTACCCTTTCCTTTCCCTTTACTCTTATCTGTATCCTTAGAAGATCTTTTTGATGAACTCTGTTTGACTGAATCAGGCACCTTGATATTATTCTTTTCAAGAAGATTTGAAAGGTGATCAATTTGTTTCTTTAAACACTTATGTTCATCATGACCAGGCCTCTTACAATAAGAACACTTGACCTTCTCCTTCTTAGGTTGTTCACCTCTTGATGAAGAGGTCTGATTATCTGCTTTTGAAGTAGCAGATTTCTGATCTTTTTTCTTCTCTCCTTGGTTCTTTTGTTTCTTATCTTGTTTACTAGACCCTTTTTGTTCTTTTGTGCCTTGATTTACAACTAAGGCATGTGACTTAGAGGGTTTTATTCTACCCATTTGAACCAATTTTTCTTGCTCCCTAGTGAGTTCTACAGCAAATTCATCCAGAGAAGGCATTTTGAATGTGGTACCTAGGGCACATTTTGTAGCATAGAATGTAGAAACAAACACTGAATAGTTACAACCAAGCTTAGAAAGAATACTCAAGATCAATTGCTTATCATCTTTCTTAGTTCCACACCGTTCCAACTGCAATCTTACAGACTTAAGTTTAGTGAAGAAGTCTTGTATAGTATCAAAATTGGTTGGATTCAACCCTATGAGTTCATTCTTTAACTGATGACCTCTTAGCTCATCCTACTTACCAAAGAGGTTTTCCAAAGTGGTCCACGCTGCATTTGGTGTAGTGGCAGATTCAATGTGAAAAAGAAGGTCTGGAGAGACTGACATACATAGAGTACCAAAAGCTTCATCACATTTATTAAACCATTTAATCTTTTCTGCAGCATCTTGAGGTTCAATTTCAAGTCTCATAGTAACACGATGATATCCATGTCTTTTCAGATATTATCATCTTAGATTTCCATTCAAAATAATTATATGGTGTTAAAAGTGGAACTATAGATGCATCCATGATAGTAGAAAAGAATATTGCAAAGAATCAGGAAAAGTGCAAGAAAGAAGGCACAAGAGACACCCCCCCTTTTCACTAGTCTCAGAAATCACCCCCCCCCAAATATTACAAGGTTGGCACTTTATAATTAGTGCATTTACAAGGCTTTTTATCAGATTACAATTCTTTTAAGAAACCAATAGAGATTTTAAATACAAATAATTTTAGACAAAATCTAAAACAAATTAGCCTTATAACTACTTAATTTATCTCAATACCTTTCCAACAACTATTAGTTTTTTTAAAATAGAGTTGTGAGGAGAAAGATATGACCAGTTGAAGAGAAAATGAAGCAGCTGATACAACCTTTAATAGCTGATAGACAAAGGAAAAAAATTTCAATTAGACCTGCAATAATGGAGAGTCCTCATTTCCAGCTTTCCGTCAAGCATTTGTTTGCAAAAATCTGACACCCAAGGCAAAAGTTGTGCAACTTTTAAGAAAGGTTGCTGAATTTCTCTGATAGAAAAATGGCTTAGGCCCTATTCAAGCTCTATTTATGCAAAATTTATTAATTTTAAGGAAATACCATCCAAAACCCAAAAGGTTTTCGATCCTGGGAATAAAACCCAGAAATCATTTTTTCTGAAAGTGAACAGAAGTTGGAATACTAAAGCTGAAATGAAAATAGCTCCAGTAAAAAAAATTTACTCTGATTTTTTACTGTGTCCTCCAAACTCTGATTTTGGTGAAGTAAAAGTCACTTTTGACTTTGTCAAGCCATATGGACACTCTGAAAATTCTTATTAAGCTTTCAATATTACCACAAAGCTGCAATCACCCAGATCTTACAAGGACACATACATGTAAACCAGATTAAACTAGAAGTTATTTTCCTTTAAACTATTCTGATTCTCTAGATCACACGAGAATGTAGGAGAAGAGCATACTTATTTTTTAAGGAACATATTAGCTATATAAAATTCTCAAATCCCTCAAATAAATAAATAAAAGCAATGAGCTATACCAGACAATATGCTCTGATACCATGTGAGATTCTGCAAGAAGCAAGAATCGAGCCAAGATCTGTTGTCAGTCGTATATCACATGCAACTCCTCACACAACGGATGATCGAAGATCAAAATAGCTGAATGAAGATAATTTCAATATGAGAGAGAAATAGAGACAAAGAGGAGAATTTTGAGAAGACTCTCACCAAGCTATCACTTCACCTGCTTGACTAGTGAAGGTGAGAGTATAGTACTTATTATATAGAAAAATATAAGCATATACATCCAAGGGGTGCATTAACTCCTATTCCCCATAAAAAGTGGGAGGTTTTACCTTCTTGGTAAATGCCAAAACATGTGGCATAACCCCCTTACATGAAGACAAAAAAGGAGTTGAGAAATTTGGCACATAAGGCCAAAAGAGCGTGTGAAATCCAACTACCCCATAACCCACTTAGGAAATGACAAAATAGTGGTTATGAGAGGTGGCACAACAAACCAAAAGAGGGTGTGTAACTCAACTACCCATGTGAGGTGGAGAGTTACACATGTAGCTGAAGTATTTCACCACGTGTCCTCATATAAACCACCCCTATTAACCTAAGTAAGCTTAAATAATATATGTGTAGGAAAAATAAATACCCCCTAACATAAGGAAAAATAAAAAACCTACACTAACAAATAAAAGGATGGTAAGCAACATTAGTGGAATTTTAAAGATGCATTCTAAAACATTGGTAAGAGCAGCTAAAAGAAGAGAAAGTATTGAAAATGATCCAATCAACCAAAGTTGGAGTTTTAGTGGTAGACTTCCAAGGTCATATATGAAATTGAATATTGAAGTGAAATCTTTGGTTGACAAGTGTTGGCATGATAATACAAGGGTATCGTCTAATGCTAGAGATGTTCTAAAGTTGAGAGTGGGGTCAAAAATTCATGATCCTCATCCAAAACACCTATTAGACACAACTCAAATTGAATTTTATAGAAAAAAATTTTGGATGAAGTTGTGTTACCTAGAAATATTACCATAAGTCAAAGATCATTTGAGAAATGCAAGCCCTAGTATGTAAAAATTAATAAGCAAAGAATCTCTTGTTGTTGTAAAACACACATGCAATTTTGTTATTATTATGATGTTTTTCGATATATACATTATGTTTTGCATATTAACATGCTTATCTAAGAATGTGATATTGATATGCCACCTGAAACAATCAAGGAATTTATAGAAAGTTTATTTTGTGAAAGAACTGATGGATTATTTTATTTAAGTTCATGTTTTTTGCAAGAGACATTGTTTCGGAAATGATAAGTTCTTGAGGATTGCTTAGGGGTTGTCATTGATGGCAACTAAGATCAGAACCATCATCTAAAATATGCAAATTCATTTTGCCAAAAGTTTTGCTTAAGTCTGGAAGGTGGAACACAGTATTTGGCATAGTATGGGTACATTGAGTAGAACTCAATTTTGGGTGCACATTTTTCTTTTTAGTGGAAGAGGTAGTCGATTTGTTGGTTGGAATTGCTTAGTCCACTATCCTAGCCTTAGGTATTGATTCTCGTGTAACCTTGATGATCTGGTATCTAGTATTTCAGGAAGAACAAGGTTATTGTTGTCTAGCATGTTATGCGAAATCTTCAAGATGATTTTGTTGATTGGTGTTGTTGTTCTCCATTTTGAAAACTTTTGTTTCTTCTCTTTAAAAGTGAAAATTACTACCTCTGTGCTGCAATAGAAGAGAACAACAAAAGTTTGAAATAAAGACAACAATATGAGGTTCCAGAATTAGGAAACCTCCTACACTTTAAGCTTATAAAAGCTTGGGTAGGTGAACCCTTTTAAAGACTATTTTCTCACAAAAATAGTAAATGGTTTGCAGAAAACCAGTGTAAATTCCTTCAAACTTTCCTTACTGACCAGTACAACTAACCTAAATGGAAAATTGATTTCACTTTTTTTTTAAAGGATCACAAATGAAACAAAAACCAACAGATAAACCAATGCCTTATCTGAGCAACAGAGTCATCTACAACAGACTGCAACTTGACAAGAGAAACTAGTACACAAATCACAAGTTCCTGATCTATCAACTCTGAATATGTCTGACATACATAGAGTCCTAATCTGCACTAGATTTCATCATCAAATCCACACCAGAATTACTAATATCAATGAATTTGTTCAAAGTATATTTATATTTTTCTCCTTAAGAAAAAGACTCAAAACAACTTCATTAGATGCTTAGCAAATCATTCAAATAAGCAATCCTTGATTACTTAAATGAAATGAACACCAGTACAATGACATAGAGACAATACTAATTTGAATTTAAATTCGTTGGACTATATATTTCATTCCTCTGTCATAAGGTTACAAGTACTTCATATTTGACTCAGAAATTGCTAAGACAAAGGCCTGTATTAATTTTGTCAAAGTTTAGCTACAAAAATTTGTGTCCCTTTTCTAGGTAGTCTTGGTATCCTTTTATAGAAATCAAGATGCAGCAAGTTTTAGACTACCTAGAAGAAAAATCTTACCCTAACAGTCATTTATTGCAAAAGTTATATTTATGTGCCATTGCAGTTGAGGGAGAAAGCTAACATTCTTTCTGGGATGTGTGCTTCATTAATTCACTGGGCATTCACTTGGAGAATGGCCGAAAGGGTAGGCCCCTATTACCCAAAATTGGATACGACCACCGTCAGCTTCATAATGTCGATGGTTCATCTTGTACCAGAGCATTAATGAGTTCTTATCTAAGAAAACATAGAGTCGCGCACCATTATGTCCTCTACAAATTGCCTTGAATACCTTTCACCAATTTTTCACTTCGAACAAAATCTAATGGGATTCGCACATCTCTGTCGCTATTTCTTTTGAATATTTAAAATTTTTGGCACCAACGGATCAAGAAGTCATCTTTCTAAGCACCTTTCCTTTAGTCGCCATGTCACGGCCTTTAATGTTCGGATGTATTTTCATTGCGGTATAGCGACAGCCATCCAATCATGGGAAACTAGCGTACCCTTTAACTTTCCTGAGTAATCCGCTTAGAAACAGGTCCCACCACTTGGTCTCTAGCTATTAAAAACTTAACCGCTACCACTAGTTTGCCACTGTAACCGCCTACCTTAACTACTGGCATTAACCGCTATCGCACTTGGCCTGCAGAAAATCATCACCTTCTGTCTGAGAAATAACTTCTGAGATCCTGAGGTCACTGCCCCAAAAATACTTGTCATGGGCTACACTTGACTGCAGAATCAGATTCTTCGGATCGAGAGCTTCCAATAATATATGAAAAATCCATACTTGGGCAAAATTTTAACCCTCAGCCATCAATCCCTCAGCAGGTCAGTCATGAATTTCTCCCCTTTCACTATAGTCTGAAGCTATATTTTAACCGGACTTTCCCGCGCAAGTTTCGGCCACATGTCACCTCCTGGTTTGCTAGTGAGTCCCTCTAGACTCCACCTATCTTGCCACATCACCGATCGCCAAGTCGCGGCCATTAACATTCGAGCACCTCCATCTTGCGGTATGGTGACAAACGTGGATCTTCCTTGAACTTGCTTATTCTTTACTTCCTCCGAACTGTTCTTCCTATGGGTCCCACTACTTAGTCACCAAGTCGTGCCTCTTAGCCATCATGCATCTTTCCATCGCGACTTGGTGACCACCATCAGATCATCCATCCAACCATCAAATCCCTCTTGACATGCCCACCGGTTAATTCACCCGGGCTACTCTCTCCTCTGGTGGGTTTGCCATGTGTCACTTCCTGGTTTGTTAAGCCTTAGTCTTTCAACCAAACCTCCCCTTCGGCAAGCTACTTTCATGTTTTATCGAAACCCTAGTTTCATTGAAACCTTTTATGTCGATGAAACTGATTCCTTTGGTGAGTCCCTATAGTGATCCATCAAAGCCAAGGTCTCATCAATGTTTATTTTGATGACATGCCACCTATCTTCCTTGTGCTACCACTAGACCTTCCACCTCATCAGTTGCATGTCACCACATGGCACCTCATGATTAGCTCAGATTCCACCTTGGTGCCACCTATCGTGAGGGTATTCATTCCGGACACTTCACAACTGCAGTACAGTGACAGTCATGATTACCCCAGAATTTCACCTCACCATTGATCTACCTCGGATCCACCATTGGATTTCAGCAATTTGCTCGATCATTAGCCTCTCCTGAGTGGCTCTCTCTATCACTTTCTCTTCTAATGGGCCCAACATGTGGCACATCCTAATTTACCTTTGGATCCATCTAGACGACCACCTCAACTGCCACCTCGCCAGTTGCTATGTCACAGGTGATAACCTATGGGCACTTTCACATGGCAGTATAGCGACGGTCGTAGATCTTCCCTCAACCTTCTCAATCCTTAATGCCTACCCTCTTTCCTTTTCTACACATGCTTTGTTGCCAAGTCACAGGGGATATTTGGTGATCATCTTCCCATCACGACATCGCAAAAACCATTGGATCATCTCGCCCGGCCGTCAGATCTTCTTAACCTGCTAGGACTTTACCTTAGCTAATCTGCTCCCCTATTTGCCACATGTCACCACTTGGCACCCCCTGATTCATTCTAAGATCTACCTGGGCACCACCTGATCTATTTGAGTGCGGCCTCATCCACCATCTCAGCGCCACTGGACCCACCACTTGGTTTGGTTTGTTTGGCATCATTCTTTTGGCCAAACTTCCTCTTCGGCAAGGCGTTCATACATCTCATCGAAACCGCAGTTTCATCGATGCCCTTATTTTATCGGCGGGACCAATTGATATTTCTTCGATGTGCCTTTGTCGATGAAAATGAGCTTTCGGTGAAACCATTTAGAAGTTCATCGCGGCCAAGGTTTACTCGACATTCACATCTGATGACATGCCACCTATCTGCCACATGGCACTCCTTGAATGGCTCTGAGGTCCTTATCCTAACACCTTAGCATAGCCTCCACTAACCACCGAAATGAACCTCTTCATAACCATCTGCCTTAACTAGTTGCACTAACTATTGGCCATAGTTCACCGCTAGTGGTTTTTCGCCAATTCGCGACCTTTAACAGTTGAGCACCTTTGTGTTGTGGTATAGCGATGGTCATTAGATCTTTCGCACCATCATCCAATCTTCTTGGACTTGTAGGTTGGTTAATCTCCCCTTTTGCTGCAAAATTAGGTTGTTCTGAGATGCACGCACATGCGGGGGCCCGCCAACGCTAAGCTACCACTTTGTCAAAATCCTTTAAGCTTTGACACCTGATATGTGTGGGACTTTGGATTTAAATACAAAAATGATCCTCCCCGCGACCAATGTGGGATAAAAGGTCTGCCTGGGCCTTTCCATCAAGTCATCAATGTAGCATGAAAAAGCCTCTGCCGATACCCGATGGCACTGGCAACTGAAATTGCTTCCTTGGACTATGCAGAGAGGATGGTTCTAGTCTGGGCCCAGACTATACACCTGCCATTGCATTGTTTATAAAACTTTGATGCCTCCCCAAATGCCTGTGGATCTTTATTTGCCTAAACTGCTTGCATTAACTGTCAGCCATGGTTCCTCACTAGTGGTTTGTCGCCAAGTCGCAGGCGATAACCATCGAGCACTCTTATGTTGCAGTATAGCAACAGCCGCAAGATCTAAAGAAACTTTCTCGACCTTTTAGGAAACCTGACAGATACATAAGAAAAGACACAAGACTTAGGAAAAATTAAAATTTATCAGAACCCGACCAGGCCTAGACTTAAAAGGGGGCCCCTCTTGACGACGCACAGACCCTTCCACTTAAGTGGAAAAAGGAAGCGAGAAAAGACCTTTAATCAAAAGAAAGGGACATTTTGAACCTTGAATCTTGAACCAATTTGCAAATGGTTCAAAACAGACATAACGCATTCTCACTTGCTTATTAAAAAAATTACAAAGCCATGACTCACGCAAGAGAAATGGTTGAACCTTGATCCTTGAACTAAAAAGGTTCAAGGGTTCAAGTTCATTATGAATTACAACAATGCGCTACAAAGGTTTAATTTTCTAAATGTTTTCAAGAAAAAGAAAAAACCCTAAACCCTCAAGAGTTTATAGGTCCCAACAGGTGTCATGCTAAAATTTGTTGTGCCAACTTGTTTGAAGCATATTATCAATTTGTTTTGGTCTGCATGTGCATTTGTAATCAAATTGAGTCTTCTTGTTACACATTTCATATTTTTGGAGCCGACATGCTGGTGACCTAAATCAAGTGATGCGGATATATAAGACCAGTCTATGTGAGCATATTGATATTTGATAGTGATGTGCAAAGATTATATGAGCGTCTGTGTGCAGTTTCACGTGCACTATCCTTGGATTTATGCTCTTGTTTATGACATAGCAGTGTGCTAGAATAGTGGAAGAAGACTCTTGTTCTTAACTGAAACTATATTTTGGCATGTATTGATGCTATTCATCAGTTTAGATAATCAATTATCATTTGTAGGACAGTGAGTCCTCTGGGGGTTGTAGCCCTCTCTTTTGTATCTGAGCAATGAGCTCTAGGCAGTATGTCTGAATGCATGTGCATTCCATTTGTAATATTATTATACTATTCATCACAATATTAATATTGTGGATCTCAATCCCACCATGGTTTTTCCCTTTTCAGGTTTCCAAATAAAAAATTTGGTGTTATGGTTTTATGCTTGTGTGTATTGAGTTTCTACACTTCGCTTTTATTCATTTGCATCTAGTGGTTTAAGAATCAGTTAAAGAAAGTTATAAATTATAGAATACTAATTCATCCCCACCCCCCTCTCAGTGTTCATTGATTCCAACAATTGGTATCAGAGCCTAGTTCCTTTGAGGAAGACTAATAGCTTGAGGAAGATCTAGGATAGTGAAGCAATGGAATCCAGTTTACAAAAAGAACTCATAGTGGCACTTGAAGATATAGATACAACAATAAAAGAAGCAAATAGCTTAAGAAGAAATCTGAGCGATGTTGAAGACTTCATTGAGTCTTTGGAGGAGAAAGTGAACACATCTAGAGAAAAAATAAAGGAGCTTATAGACAAACTCAAGGAGAAAGAAGACCAAAGCATTGATGACCAAGCCTTAAAAGATAAGATAGATGAATGTGAAAAACTTGCTAGAGATAATGCAGTCTTGAAGAATGAAATACAATCCATTGTGATAAGCTAACAAAGGAAATTGAAGACAAGAAGAATAATGAGGAAAGCTTGACTCAGTCACTAAAGGATAGATCTGATGAATGTTGCAGACTAAATCATGAAAATGACCTGTTGAAGCTTGAATTGATCCAATCCAGGAATAATGAGCAAGAGCTTGAAAGATAGATCATAATTTTGAGAGATGAAATTAACACTGCTAATGAGTACAAAGAAAAATTCAATGTTCGCTTAGCTAAGTTGAATGAGATGCTTCAAAGTCAAAAGAATAAAGGTGATATGGGAGGACTTGAATTTGAGAAAGGAGAAAGCTCTAAATCTTGTCAAATAAATCATCAAAAGAACAAGAGATCTTGGTAAGGAAACCTAATGATTACAAATTCAATGGTAAATGCTTTGTTTGTAATAAATTTGGTCATATGGCAAGTCAATGCAAATATAAGGCAAATTAAAATAGTTCATCATTCTCCGGACAATGTTTCAATTGCAATAAATATGGTCATAAGTCAAATGAATGTAGAAGTATGGTAAATAGGAGAAATATAAGATTCTATGCTTCTGAAAGATTTGGACATATTGCTAATCAATGTAGATAAAAGGGAAATCAAGTTCATTTCAGGCCTAATCAGAGAAACATCATTGTTTGTATGCTTGCAACAAATCCGGTCACATTGCAAAATTCTGCAGAAGCAAGAATATGAACAAGAATGCTCCGGGAGACAAAAACAAGTTAGATGATAAGGGCAAAGAGAAGGTTGAAGAGATCAGAGAGCAGTACAAGAAGAAATGGGTCAAAAATGATTATTCAAATACAGTGAATGAGTCCACACCTGATTCTGGTGCTAGAACTTCATCTGGTAATTAATGCACTTGCCCTTAGGGGGAAGCTTTTCATGAAGATCCTAAAAACCCCCTGTCGACTAACTGGTTGCGATAGGTTGTAGAAGATTATGAATGTTTGTGCAGTCGATCCTGAAGGATCTTCGGAAGACTTCATGTCAGTTTGTGACTCCGAAATAATATCCATAAAATATAGAGCGTCTGAAAGAGTTAGGGTTGAGCATTTATTATACCCAAAAGTTAGGTATGTGGTGGATAAAAAGATGATTTAACTCTCATTTCTCACATTGCATTTGAAGCAAAAGAGCAAGAGAGCTTGGCGAAGAAGATTGTGCAGTGAACCCTTAGCTTTGAAGAGATTCGGCGAAGATTTATTGCATCCCATTGGAGACTAAACGGTATTTTATAGAGTTAGATAAATTTATATTCATAACCTAAAATTCAACAATGGTATCATCTAGTGTGGCGACTCGATTGGTTGTTGACATAACTGATAGGACACGACCTAAGTTTAAGAAACCCATATAAATCAATGGAAGATGATTCGAATGGAGCATTTCCGTCCATTTCATATGGTATTTGCATGTTGAGGATGTTAGGGCTTACATCCGTTGCAATTTGTAAGAGCTCAAAAATGCTAAAATGTTGAAACTTTATACAGAGCACATGGTAGATGGCATGGGAAACCTTAAACCCAAATTCAAATCTCTCTAGGACAAGGGTTTCATTCAATTCATAAATTTTTTGGTCTTTGATGAACCCAAATAGGTTAGATACATTCTTAGCAGAGTTCATGGCGACTTCATATGGCTTGACAAGTTGCACAAGATCATGAAGCAAGCAATCAAAGTCATAACATGCTTGTATACAACCAATGAAGTGCATGGCCTTAGGAATGTATGAAGGAAACCAGTTCCAAACATGATAGAAGATCGATGACAATCAGTGACATTATTGAATATGATGTTAGATTTGCATCTATGGTGACGGGTTATAAATTTTATCACTCCAACAAAGATAACTCAGTATTTGGTATGACCATTTACATTGCATATTAAATTCTCAAGGAAGATAAGTTGTATGATATTTATGAGGTACTCTAGAGTGAGCTCTTGAAAAAATTGAAGAAGATAAAGCAAGACAAAAATCATGTGTTCAAATTTGGAACCCTAATTATCTACTTGTACTTCTATTTCATGAATGAGGTCTCTGGTGTAGGTAAAGTTCAATGGTCCTATGACAGGCCAGTGGTGGTACAGATAAAGGAAACTCTAGATGGATTAGGTTATGCACAAGCTCATAAAATTATTATGCGGGGTTACATAAAAACTTTCCAAGGCATGATGCAGAGCAGGGAAAGGATCCCTAAGGAAATTATGGAGAAGTATGAGGACTCCATATGCTTCATGGTGGACACTGATCAATGCTTAATGGAGGTTGTTGAACCCAGGACAATTTGGATCATGCCCATGGGGTATGAGGTTGGTGGTGATATTCTTAATGCATATGCACAACACCTCTTGAGCAAACCAATAGACAAAATAGAGGAAAGGTTTGGAACATACAAGGAGAAAAGATTGAGCCTACACTCTCAGTTCACCAAACCTGGAATGCAAAGAAGAGTGAGGAAGGAATTGGAGAAGCTTGTAGAGGATATGGGAATCACAAAGAAGGAAGTCTGAAGGGCCCAGGAGAGGAACATTTTGAAAGAAGAAGATGTGGTGAAAACAAAGAAGACCAAACCAGAATCTCCTTCCCCAAAGCCAAGGCAAGAAAGGAAGTCAAAACCTTCCTCCAGTGCTCAAAAGTTTGTCCCTCCACCTAAGCCTCAATCCAAACCATCTAGTGGAGTTGAGAAAAAGAAGAAAGAGAAACCAAGAAGAGTTTATGTGGCATTTTTGGCAATTGACACTCATCTAATGGTTTCTAGTGGTTTCTGGTGGCTGATTATTGGTTTAGGATTGTCATTGATGGAAACTCTTCATAGTGATTTCATCCGATGATCATAATTCTATATATCTGGAAGCAGGTTCTAACAAGTATTTCAGGAAGAACAAAACATTTTTGTGTCTAGAATCTTTATGGTGATTATGGTGCATTGAATCATGTTTGGGATGATAGGGTCGACTTAGATGCATCATTTTATTATTGGTTTGGTGAATGATGTGATTGTATGCGAGCAAGAGGTGATCGAGAATATTGTTTGGTGTAGTTTCACGTATGCATTCTTGATCCGATAGCTAACTCAGGTAGAGAATAGGGTAGAACAATAGAATTAATCTAGTCGGTACATTTAGCACTCAACTGGAACTCATCCAAGCATTATAGATTCTATTTCAGAGTTAATTCACTATAATTCATCACTGTAACTATCTTATAAGGAAGTGAGCCTTCCCTAAGGGTTGTAGCCTTCCGGGTTATTGCAATTGAGTAATGAGCTCTAGGCATTGTCCCTAAATGCCTGTGCATTCTCATTTTGTAATATTACTTTGCTACTGACCATAGTGGAATAATATTGTTGGTTTAAATCCCACCGTGATTTTTCCCATTTGGTTTTCCACATAAAAAAGTCCAGTGTTATGATCTTATGGTTGTTTTTTTTATGTTTCTGCATTTCAGTTTCAAGTATTTTCTTTCGATGGTTTACAGTTAAGTTTGAAATTTGATAACCGGTAGATCACTGATTCACCCCGCCTCTCAGTGATCCCCAATTCCAACAATTGGTATCAGATCCTAGTTCCTCTGAGGAAGCTTAACCGCTTGAGGAAGGTCTGCGAGATTGATTCAATGGATTCTAGTTTTCAAAGATAGTTCTGTGTGGCACTTGAGGATCCTGATGCAGCTAGAAATGAGATTTGTACCTTGAATAAAAACCTAAATGTTGCTGATGATTTTATCAATGACTTGAAGGATCAAGAAAATACTTCAAGAGACAAAAGGAAAGAATTGATGGACAAGCTGAAGGAGAAAGAAGATCATATCATGGAATACCAGGGTAAAGCTGATGAAGTTAACAAGCTTGAAAGAGAGAATCCTACTTTGAAGAATGAGATGCAATCCATTATGATGAGGATGACTAAGGATATTGAGGAATGAAAGAAGAATGAAGAAAATTTGGCACAATCATTGAAGGAAAGAGAAAATGAATACTTCGAGCTTACTTATAAGAAGATCAGTTGAAGCTTGAGTTGACATAGTCAACGAATAATGGTCAATAACTTGAAAGAAAAATTGCTACCTTAAGGGATGAACTTGCTACTGTTAATGAATACAAAGATAAATTCAAAGCTAGCTCAGAAAGGCTTGATGAGATGCTGGAGAGTTAGAGACATGGAAAGGATATGTGAGGACTTAGATTTGAGAAAGGTGAATCCTCTGGATATGGACAAGGCACTACAAAACCTTATCAGAAGAAGAGCAAGAATCCTTTGGTAAGACAACCTAATGCTCATAAATTCAATGGTAGATATTTTATTTATAGTAAATTTGGTCATATAGTGAATCAATGCAAAATTAGGATGAATAATGGAATGAACAACATGAACAATGTTCCTACCTTTACCAGTAAGTGTTTCATATGCAACAATTTTGGTCAAAAATCAAATATGTGTAGAGAAGTAATGAATAAGTTCAAAAACAAAAGATGCTATGCCTATGGGATGTTTGGACATATCTCTAACCAGTGCAGGATGAGATGAAATTAGATGAACTTCAGACCTATGCATAAGAATGTTGTTTGTTGTGCATGCAACAAAACTGGTCACATTGCAAAGTACTGTAGAAGAAAGAACAATGCTTCAGTAAACAAAATCAAATTAGATGAGAAGGGAAAAGTGAAGGTAGAAGATATCAGAGACCAACATGAGAAGATGTGGGTTAGAAAAGATGACTCTAAAGCAAAAAATGGATCTACACCCGAATCTGGTGCAGGATCTTCATCCAGTAACTAGGGCTTTATGCCTTAGGGGGAGATTTTTCATGAAAACCCCCTCTTCGATGGTTTGCAATCGATTGTGGAAGATTGCAGAAGGATTGAATCATATGCAAAGATGTTATCTAGAAATTTCAAAAAGGATTTGATGCTCCAGTAAGCGACTCTGTGAAAATCATAGTAATTGGTTGCAGCATTTAATGCAGTGGAAAATTAAGTGCATTTCAAAGTTTCATTTGTCACAATGTGATCAAGTGAATAGTGCAATGAAGAGAGAGAAGTGATTTGGTGATTTCAACAACAATTTCAGTTATTCTAAAGCGAATTTCAATGCCCGGTTGCGAATCAAGGTATTTAGTTGTTTAGGCTTTCAATTTTCACAAACCCTAGCATTGGAAATGGCTTTAGCTTTTGGTGTTGCTACCCCTTTGGTGGTCAAGATTAAGGACAGGGCCAAACCTATTTTCAAGAAACACCCTTTCAAGTCTATTGAAAACAATCTGGAAGGTGCATATTCTTCAGCACCCTATGGCGTGCTTCATAATGAAGATATCAGGGCTTACATCCACTATGATCTCAAGGAGTTTGGAAATGCAAATATGTTGGACATGTACAACACTCACCTGGTAGACGGTTTGGGAAATCTCAAACCCAAATACAATATTCTTCAAGACAAGGGTTTTTCATAGTTCGTCTATTTTTCGTTGTTCGACGAAGCAGAAAGGATCCGATACATTCTTATATGTGTTCATGATGAATTCATATGGCTTGATAGGCCACACAAGATCACCAAGCAAGTGATTTGAGTTGTGAGATGCCTAGCTGAAACCAGTGAAGTGCCCAGCTTAAGGAAAGTGTCGAATGATATGGTGATAGCCACCACTGGTTCCAAGTTTGACAACAAAGATATGACCATAAGCGATATACTAGAGAATGATGTGAAATTTGCATCAATGGTGGTCGATTACAAGGTTTACCAATCAAGAAGGCACAACTCTATCTCTGGTACAACCATATACACTGCCTATCAGATGCTGAAAGAAAACAAAAGGTATGACCTGTGTTCATCTCTCCTAAATCAATTGTTAATAAATTTGAAGAAGATTAAGCAGGATAAAAAGCACACTTTCAAATATGGTACTCTTCTTATTTTCTTGGCCTTATACTTCTTAAATGAGATACTCGGTGTAAAAGGAAAGGTCCAATGGGCCTATGATAGACCGGTGGCAATGCAGATTAAAGAGGGATTATGGAGAATTGGAGATGAAACAATGAGAATATATGCTCTTTGTGGATACTTCAAATCCTTCCAAGAAGCATTGAAAAGAAGAGAGAGGATCCCTAAGTAAATTGTGGAGAAATATGAGCAAACCATTTGCTTCATGGTTGACAAAGATCAATGTCAAATGGAAGCGGTGGAACCCAGAATAGTATGGATCATGCCCATGGGGTATGAATTTGATTTCATCACACTTGAGGCTTATGCTCAACATTTACTGAGTCAACTGGTGGACCCTAAGGAAGGAAGATTCAGAACATTCAAGGAGAAAGACCTTGAATTGCATAGACTTCATTGCACCTGCCAGAAAAAGGAAAGTTACTAAGATGGTTGAGGAGGTGGCAGCTTAGATGGGATTCACCCAGGAGGAGGTGAAGAAAGAAAGAGAAAGATATACACAAAAAGAGGCCAAAGAGGAAACCAAGAAACCTACGGTTGATCTGGTTGCCTCCAAGGTCAAACCTCAGGAGACCAAGTATGCTCCTGCTTCGGTGTCGCAATTTGTAGGACCTATCCTATTTGGGAAATCTATGTTGAAGCAAAGGGAGAAGCCTAAAAGGACCTATGTTGCATTATCTCCGGTAGCCTCTAAAATAGAGTCTGAGGAGGAAGTAGGAAAGGAGAAGAAGAAAGGAGAATTTGTCAGAGTGGTGAGGAAGTTGCAATCCAATGGAGCCCAACAGAGAAAGAAGGAAAAATCAAATCCTACCCCTGTCGGAAGACCTAAGAGAGAAAAAAAGGATAAAACTCAACCTGAGTTCGATAATAAACAAGGTAAATCTGCACATGTACCTTCATTATCTGCAAATCAGTTGATTGATGAGATAATTGTAGATGGTAATCTAAAGAATATTGAAGTGTGTTATGCAAATTTGAATGAAGTTGATCAGAGAAATGTAGAGGAAGCAGTTGTATTCTATTTGCATAATTTTAGCAAAACACTAATTGAGCTGGAGAAAAGTGTTCCCAAGGATCTGTACAGTCTTATTGATGCAAGGAGAATGATAGGCAGCAAAGATGACAAAGAGATGAAGGAGAGAGAGCTAATAAATGTTTGTACCTGTATCACTCATGATGAAGCCAAGAGGATGATTGAGGAGGGTAATAAGAAAAAATTCTGAAGCAAGAACAAAGTAAACAGACTAATGATTGGGAAGGTGGAAGAAGTGAGGAAAGAAATAGAGGATATATGGAGAAAAATCATTCAAAATGATCCCCCATACAAGGATGCATTTAAATCCTCTTAGTCGGAAGAAAAGCAAGGTGTTTCTAGTGGTTAGAAGGATGAAACTCAGAGTGAAGGACATCCAGAAGGTAAAGGTAAGACTACACTCGATGCTGAGACCGGTGATACCCCTCTGGTGGTGGATAGCTCTGTAGCCCCTAAGATCCAAAAGGATGATATTGCACCTGTTAGGATAACCGATGGACAACTGAAAGGGGGGTGAATCAATTGTCAATAGATTATGTGAATTAAAGCACTTAAAACCTTTTACCGGAATAACTGATAAAGCATTAAAGCATAATTAAAAACCAAAGAATCAATACCATGAAACCATAACACATAACACCATGATTTTTATATAGAAAACCCGATAAAGTGAAAACCACGATGGGAAACCCTACCCAGAGTCAGATGATACTTCTACAGAAAGTATATGATTAAAATAGGGGCCTGCACATGCAAGAAGGCACACTACCTAGAGTGCACTACTCATCACAATGGAGTCTCACTAACTACAAAAGAGGTCAACCACCTCAAAATATGTGGAAAACAATCCAGAAAGAAGAACTGCCTATGATAGCATCAAACATGCTAGATTACAGTTCTAGTTAAGCTCAATACCTAAGGTCTAAAACCTCTTACATAAACCCAACTCGATCACCTATGATTGACCAAATCCTTTGTACAAATGATTAATACATTATTCACTCCTTGCCTATGATCTACAATGAGATCTTACAAATATTTATACAAGCCCTAGACCTAAACAATTAAGTCGGCCACCCAAATTATAATTCAATAGATCCATTACATAATCTTGAAATAAAATCATAAAACATGTCGGTCTAAGGCCAAAAAAACATCATCCAATCAATAAAACATCCCGAAAGTGCATCAAAAGGATCAACCAACATGTTTCATGAAACTGGTCCATAACCTAGATAGCACCAGACCCAAATTAGATCCACACATGCCAAAGCAATGACACCAATCAGTCAAGGCATGAACACAATCACCATCAGCATCATGAATCCCTTCTAGAAGTTATACCAAAACCACTTATGCATTACATCAAAGATCTTCAATAAAGCTTTATTGGTGAAACCATTACTAGACCTACAAAGAAGGCTTACTAGAACATAAGATAGCATCTGATTATCAAGTCAATACCAACTGACTGAAACATACTTCAGAAGCATATTGACCATTCATGCAAACTTATTCCATTATTCATATCATACCGGTGACAATAAACTAATAATCTTCCCAATCCAATCCTTCTATCGGAAGTCAGTAAACAACCATAACACCTAGTGTTGATATCAAAGACAAAACATCAATGCAACACATAATCAATTCCTTCATATTGCCAACAGCACCAAGTGGCAAAACTGGTGCAAAAGATCAAGGAGATGAGTCAAAGAAGAAGGATGTTGAAAGTGCAAAGACAAAGGTTGCTAAGTCTGACAAAGACAAACGAGTAGTTGATCCGTAAATTGTCACTCCTCCCATTACAGGGACCCCACCTCAGATCCCTATCAATCTAGATGGTCCACTGAACCTTGGAAAGATGTCTCCTATAGAAAACTCATGCTCGTAGTTGCTGTGTAAGCTCAAACTACCTAGGATCTGGTGAAGTCTGAATCTAAGGAGAAGAAGCTAATTTTGATGTCGGTAGATGTTTTGCAGAAGGTGGCTCCAAATGTACATTTA
Organism: Cryptomeria japonica; assembly: GCF_030272615.1. Taxonomy (NCBI): domain Eukaryota; kingdom Viridiplantae; phylum Streptophyta; class Pinopsida; order Cupressales; family Cupressaceae; genus Cryptomeria; species Cryptomeria japonica. The sequence goes on from NC_081409.1 coordinate 859,729,053, forward strand.
GATTCTAACAATAGCCCCTTTGGTGAATTGTTGCAATTAATTAACAGTGTAAATACCAGTTTTGCTTCCTTAGAGAAGTCTGCTACTTAGAAATTTTTGGATAAATTAAAAGATGTTAGGATACAGACATTCTGAAAGATGATTGAGGATAATAGAGTGAGACTAAATAAGAGATTACAAATTATTTCTGATACATTGTCAGAAGGCAGTAAATTGTATAAATCTTGCCTAAAATCATTGTAGATATAGACAAGTACATAGGTATTTGCTAGGGAAAGCTTGCTAGTATTTCACAGTCCTTTGATCCTAATGTAACTTTAACCAGAAGTGTTGAAGGGAAGATTATAGCTCTAAATGATCAGATCTTAAGCCTCTAAACAGACAAGGACAAAATTTTAAGAAAATTTGGTGAACTCCGAAACCTAATTGCCCCCCGGTTGGACACCATGTTGAGTAATAAGGTGGATTGTATATAGGAGATGGCCCGACCTATGTCATCTGACCTAAATGAATTAGAGATTCATGCCACTGTATTTAGTGCATTCATCATCATTTTGGATAACTTGAAGAGTGGGTGGGATACTCACCTAGTATTTTTTAAGACTATTTATGTTGACATCTTCAAGTATTTATAAATATCTCTATATATGTTTTGGACAACACCCCATCTTTGGCATTGTTGTCAAAGGGGGAGAGGAATAGTGAAGAATATACAATATAGAAGAGTGGAATTCTTTGTCTAAGGGGAGCCTTAGAAATTCTTTCGATTCTTTTGAACCGATGAATAGTGCTCAACACTTAGTCATTTTTCACAAGTGTTGCCATCAATGCCAAAGGGAGAGATTGTTGGAAATTGACACTCATCTGGTGGTTTCTAGTGGTTTCTGGTGGCTGATTATTGGTTTAGGGTTGTCATTGATGGCAACTCTTCATACAAATTCAATCTAGTGATCATAATTCCTCGTATCTGAAAGTGGGTGTTAACTTGTAGTTGATTAACCAGTATTTAAGAAAAACAAAATATTTTTGGGTCCAAAAGCTTTTTGATGATTGTGGTGCATTGAATCGTGTTTGGGATGATTGGGCTAACTTAGACACATCATTTTATTATTGTTTTGGTGATCCACATTTATCTTTGGTGATCCAGTCAAGCCGACATGATACTACATGTTACACTAGCAGGCCGACATGATGAATGACCTATTTTGTGGTTATTGGTATATAAGTTTGGTGTGCATGTTCTTTTTGGTGAATGATGTGATTGTATGTGAGCGAGAGGTGATCAAGAATCTATTTTGGTGCAATTTCACGTGTGCATTCTTGATCTAGTAGCTGACTAAGATAGAGAATGGGGTAGAACAAGGCAGAACAACAGAAGTGATCCAGTCAGTATATTTAGCACTTAAACGAAACTCATCCAGGAATTGTAGATGTTATTTCAGAGTTCATTCACTATAATTCATCACTGTAACTATATTGTAAAGAAGTGAGCCTTCCCTGAGGGTTGTAGCCTTTCAGGTTATTGTAATTGAGTAGTGATCTCTAGGCAATGTGCCTGAATGCCTGTGCATTCCCATTTTGTAATATTATTTTTCTACTAGCCATAGTGGAATAATATTGTGGGTTCAAATCCCACCGTAGTTTTTCCCATTTGGGTTTCCATGTAAAAAAAATTCAGTGTTATGATCTTGTGGTTGTTTGTTTTATGTTTCTGCATTTCAATTTTAAGTATTTTCTTCTGGTGGTTTAAAGTTAAGTTTGAAAATTTGATAACCAGTAGATCACTTATTCACAACCCCCCCCCCCCCTCTTAGTGATCCTTGATTCCAATAGGTAGCCTCTGCGGAAGAGGAGACTGAATCAGATGAAGTAGTGAGAGAAGTAAAGAAGAGTGTTGTTGTTACTAGGGTTGTCAAGTTACAACCTTCCGGTGAAAGTCAGCCTAGCAAGAACTCCAAAGTTGATGTTGATCCATCCAGTATAACTCTTAAGCAAGTCAAGGAAGCAATAATAGAACAAGGTAATCTTAAATTTCTTTCCCAATTTTATGATTGATTGGATGAAAAGGGGAAAAGGTCTCTAGAAGAAACTACTATTGTATATTTGAATAAGTATAGCAAGGCACTTATAGAGATTGCTTCTGAAGTCCCTAACAATCTATTTGATATCTTGGATATGAGAAAATAAACTGCTATATTAGAAGAGGAGAGAATTGGGGAATATGAGTTAATGCAACTTTGTCTAGCGATTGCCAAGATGGAAGTTGATAAAATACTTAAGGAAAATAAAGAGAGATTTAGAAGCAAAACCAAAATAAACAAAACAATGATTGGTAAAAATGAAAAGGTTCATAAGGAGACGCAAGAAATTTTGAGGGAAATAATAAAGAAGTATGAGTATGATGTAGTTCCTGAAAGATCTCAAGAAAGTGTTCAACATTCTGTTCCAGAAGTCCTTGGGATGCCATCCTTAGGAGATGAATCAAAAAGTGCAAAACTAGATGAACAGACAACTAAACATGTTGTTGCAATAGATGATATTGATCATAGTTAGCAGACTGCAGACTCCAGTGAAGAAGATCAGAATCCTTCGGTGATAAATGTTAAATCATAAAAGAGTATTGAGGATGTTGGTGATCAGAAGGTAGAGGATGCCGAGATGGAAGAGAAGGAGAAGGACAAAGGCAAGATTGAATAGGTTCCGGTGGCAAGAGACACTGTGGAATCTGACAAGGGAAAGCAAATAATAAGTGACACAAATCTCATTCAAGGGCCCATCAATCTCAATTCCTTGTCTCTTGTGCAAGCACTCAATTTTGTAGCCATAGCCCAAGCTAAAGTTGGTGAAGACCTATTGAAATTCCACTCTGAGGATAGAGAGCATATATCTTTGGCTACAAGTGTTCTTGAGAAAATTTTGCCATCATTCAAGCAAGACACACTTGACTCACCCTTCGACAAGATAATAAGTATACTTAAGGCAGGAGACTCTCATTTTGAATCTCTTGAGAAAGCTAAATATGTAAAATTTCTAAATCATTTCAATGCTATGAGGTTAAGGATATTTTTGAGAATGGTTGAAAGTGATAGGGTTGGTTTGATAACAGGTGTGAAGGGAATTCAAGAGGCATTGAGTGAAGGAGGAAAAATCTACAGGTCATGTCTTCTATTGCCAAAGTTCACTATAGAGCTTGATAAGGAGATCAGAGAATGTGAAGGACAACTAGTCGGTATATCTCTGTCTTATTCACCTAAGGCCATTTTTACAAGTAATTATGAAGCTCTAGTGATGTCTTTAATTGATAAAATCAAGAGCTTAGAAAAAGATAGAGTAGTTGGTAGAGTCGGAGAATTGAGGAACCTAATCATTCCTCAATTTGATACTCTACTGAGAAGTCAGCGGGATGCTATGAATGCACTTAATAAGAGTGTCTCTTTAGATCTCAAAGGAGAAGAAATGCATGCATACCTATTTAGTGTTGTGATAAATATTTTGGAGAACCTCAAGAAAGGATGGGATGATCACTTGCAGTCCTTGAAGACTATTTTTGTAGACATCTTAAAAAATTTGTAAGTTCTTGAGTATACCCTTGTACATAGAATTTTGAGTGGATAGCTACCTTTTCCATTAATGTCAAAGGGGGAGAGAGAGGAATCAAAAATGTTGTATATTCTCAAGAAGAGCCTGTTAGAATCGAAGTTTTGAAATTTTGTAGTGTATGACATTTTTGGTTTCACACTTAGTCATTTTTAACTAAGTGTTGCCATCAATTCCAAAGGGGGAGATTGTTGGCAAGAGACATTGTTTCGGAAGTGATAAGTGCTTTAGGATTGTTTAGGGGTTGTCATTGATGGAAACTCAAATCAGAAGTATCATCCAAAATATGCAAATTCATTCTACCAGAAGTTTTTCTTAAGTCTGAAGGTGGAACATAGTATTTGGAAGAGTATGTGTACATTGAGTAGAACTCAATTTTGGGTGCACATTTGATTTGTTGGTTGAAATTTCTTAGTCCATATCCTAGCCTTTGGTATTGATTCTCATGCAAGCTTGATGATTCGATATGTGGAATTTCAGGAAGAACAAGTTTATTATTGTGTAGCATGTTATGTAGAATCCTTGAGATAATTTTGTTGATTGGTGTCGTGTTTGAAGTCATTGTGTCGACTTGTTTGAAGCATATTATCAATTTATTTTGGTCAACATGTGCATTTGTAATCGGATTGAGCTAACTTCTTGTTACACATTTAATATTTTTGGAACCAACATGTTGGTGACCTAAATAAAGTGATGCGGATATATAAGACTAATCTATATGATCATTTTGATATTCTATAGTGATGTGTGAATATTGTATGAGCGTTTATGCATAATTTCGCGTGCACTATCTATGCTCTGGTGTATGACAAAATAGAGCAGAACATAGCAGTGTGCTAGAACAATGAAAGAAGACTCTTGTGCTTAACCAGAAATGCATTTTGGCATTGGTTGATGCTATTCATCAGTTCAGACAATCAATTATCATTTGTAATCATTTGTAGGAAAGTGAGTCCTTCGAGGGTTATAGCCCTCTCTTTTGTATCTGAGCAGTGAGCTCTAGGCAGTGTACTTGAAGGCATGTGCATTCCCCTTGTAATATTATTATACTCCTAATCACAGTAATAAAATTGGTGTTATGGTTTTATGCTTGTGTGTGTTGAGTTTCTGCACTTTACTTTTATTCATTTGCATCTAGTGTTTTAAGAATAAGATAAAGAAAGTTATAAATTGTAGAACACTGATTCACCACCCCCCCCCCCCCTCCTCCCAATGTTCATTGATTCCAACACATGTATCTCTAGACAATGTTCTAGTTGTGGCAATTTTTCATTACTAGTAGAATGTATGCATGAGACTAGTGAAAATGATTTTGGACAACAACTAGTGGATGCTAGAATATTTAAGAATGTTAAGTATCCCTTAAAGGATGGGAAAACAAGAAAGTGTGTCGATTCAATCAAAGAAAAGGTTAGTGTACATGCATTCATGTCAAAAATTAAGAGTAAGATTGTACCAAAATATGTGACAAACTCTCAACATGCTAGATTGCTTGATGCTCAATTTCACACATGTAGAAATTTATTTCTAGTTGGAAGTATACTATCAATACTGGAATTTGCAAAAAACTATACTCTTAAGCCACAAGAGGAAATTCAATCTCAGTATTACAATTCCACTCAAGTTGCTATTTTTATTCATATTGTTTATAGACATGTAGATGATAGCACAGAGGATGATAGAAATTTTTTAAGGGAGTACCATTTCTATGTGAGTGATAATCAGATGCACTCATCAGAGTTTGTTCAATATTGTTTCAACATATTTTATAAAAAATTAAGAGAAAGAGGAATCCAGATGACTTAACATCTTATATGGTCAAATAATTGTATAGGACAATTCAAGAATGCTTGAATGTTTTATTGGTTAAGAAGGACTCACAAGGAATACAATATCCAACATATATGGAGTTTTTTTCAAGCTGGACATGGTAAAGGAGAGCATGGTGGAGCTAATGTATGTGTTAAAACAATTCTTGCTAGAGGCAAATTAAAATTTGAAGATAATGTAAAATTTAAAGATGCACGTGCAATTATGGATTGGTGCAATACAACATTATCTACTGGATCAATTCTGAACTCTACAATTCAGTGATTCTTTTGGTTAGTTGAAGAAGAGAACATTGTGCCCAGACTTGATTGTGAGAAAATTAGTAAATTGACAAAATGGCATTCATTTAAGAGTTCAAATGCAAGCACATGGACTATATGAACAAGGGAACTTGCATGTTTTTGTCATTTTTGTCTTTCAATTGATTCTGATGTATGTGAGAATACTGCATGGGTTCAAGAGTGGAATCAAAGATCATTGACTCCTGCTCAAGCACAAGATCAGATTGACACAATTGAAGATAATGATCAACTGTTTGCATCAGATGATTATGATCGTGTTTCAAACCTTATACAAAAAGGTAATTCTCTAGTTATTTTGTTTCAAATTTATATGTTTCTAGTTCATGTTTAATAATTAATTTCAAACTTTAGAAAATTTTGGTGAAATTTTATTAGAAATTTTGATAAAACTAATTTTGTTTGTAGGACATATGTATGTTGTTGTTGCACCTAAGGTCAATGAAGAGGAAACAGAATATTGGTTGGCTTAATGTGTTGAGACTAAACACAAATTAGTTAATCCTTGAGAAGATGATGATGGCTTTCATTATCCAACTGGTTCAATGGTAGTTGTTGGAACTTGGCTAGGGAAATATTTGACAAGGAAGAATGGTTGCCTACTTTTGAATATTATGCAACACACAAGAAGATTATACACTACTCACATTTTATTGTTGCAACAAATATAAAACTAGTGAGATATCGCATGAGACCTACTAATAAAGAGTTGTGGACAATTTCTATGGAAGATCATGAGACAATTATAGATGCTTTGGAAAACAGAGAGGATACAAATGGTACAATGGAATAAATATCCATACTCTATACATACATACATGCATGCATCCATGCATGCATATACATATACATATACATATATAGATACATATACTTCCCCTTAAGATCTTACTCAATGGTATGTAATGAAATAAGTATTTAATATAGAGACATACATAAGTTTTTAAAATTACATGTTTTTCAATGATAAATTGATAAATTACTTTTAATACATATTTTTATAATTCATTTAAAATGTTCAACCATTTTGTACTTCCATCCAGATTCTAATTTTGTGTTCCCTTAATCCATGTCCTATTTAGTTTGATCTCCTTAAGCCACATGTCCCAATTAGGCCCATCCCCTTAAGTCGTGTCCTAATTAGTTCAAATGATCCCTTTTAAGCCACATGTCATATTTAGTTTGATCCCTGTAAGCCACATGTACCAATTAGGCCCATCCCCTTAATCCATGTCTTAATTAGTTCAAACGATCCCCTTTTTGTTAGAATCGGTGATCACTGAGAGGGGGGGTGAATTAGTGATCTACCAGAAAAGAAATCCACAAACTTATTCTTTATCCACTGGTAAGTAATGCATAGTAGAAAAGAACATAAACATGTAACAAAGAATCCACAACACTGGAGTTTTTACTTGGAAAACCGAAAAGTGAAAAACCACGGTGGGGCTAGAACCCACAATATTCATATACTATGGCCAAGAGTATATAAATATTACATAAATGGGGAATGCACTTGCATTCAGGCTCACTGCTCAAATATAGTTGCCTGAAAGGCTACAACCTTCATGGAAGTCTCACTGACTTACAATTTGATTACAATGAGAAAATATAATGAAATGACCTCTCAAGTACCATCTGACTATGCAAGAATGAGTTTTGGTTAAGCATTAAATCTCTGACTGTCTTCGCTTTGCTGAATACTCTTTTTCTATCTCAGCCAGCTACCGAATTGTCTATAAGCAAAGTGCGCATGTGAAATTATTCTCAATCTCACCAAAACTAATCACCATAACACCAATGCACTAAAAATAAATGACCAATTTGATCTTATATATGGGGTCTTAACATAAAAGCAATCTCCTTCAAGTCAGCTTCAAGAAGTGTAATGTGTAGCTCCAAGTCGGCTTCAATCTCGAACAAAACATAGTACTGGACTCAAAGAGTGTATTCGCACTCTTCCTAATGATCTTCTCATTCACAAAGATCACAAAAACAATCACCAAAAACATCAAAAATCATTTTGAACTAAAATATTACCAAGATACCTTGTTTTACCGATTAATTACCTATTAGTTAACTGTAGCTTCTAGGTATGATGAATCACGACCGCCGGATTGAATCTCCAAGAAGAATTACCTTCAATGACTACCCTAGACCATAAATCAAGCAGCAAAGATCACTGAATGAGTGTCAATTGCCAACAATCTCCCCCTTTGGCATTGATGGTAGCACCTATGAAAAATGTCTAAGTGTTGAACCCTGTACACTGGATGGAAGAATAAAAGAATTCTAAGGCTCACCCTTAGATCAACAATCCAAAAATATGCTTTACATCAGACTGTTTACTCCATACATAATTAGTCTATACATTTTTCACCTTATCTCTCCCTCTTTGACAACAATGCCAAAGAAGGGGTGTTGCCCAAAATTGTCTATACATATATACACATTCACCAGATGATCAAATCTATACATGTTTCAGTATATCTGCATATGACATCCTAAGGAACCCAAGATATGTGTTCCATCCTACTCGCAACTTCTCCAAAATTGAAACAAAACCATTCAAAACATAAGCATGAAATTTTATAGCCGTAATCTCAATAGGAGTCTCTTGAGACATGTTTTGAATGTATTCCACCTTATGATACACTAAGGTGTCCAATCGGGGACCAATTAGGTTCTCGAGTTCACCTATCCGCCTGATCATCCTCTCCTTCTCCTTATCAAAATTCCTAATCTACTCCATGATATTCAAAATTTGTCCTTCAATATTGTCGGTTAAGTTAGTTGTAGGATCATAAGCTTGAGAAATTTGACCTAATTGTCCTCTACAATTATCTATCTACTTGTCTATTTTAGTAGTTAAATTGGTCAAAATTAGACAAGACATAAATTTTACCGCCTTCCGCTAAGGCCTCGTCAATTAGTTTTAACTCCTTATCTAGTTGGGCCTTATCATTACTAATCATTTGCAAAAATGTTTGAACTTTAGCATCTTTAAATTTCTCCATATCTTGTCAGGCTGATGCCTTTCTTAAAGAATCAAATTGGGTGGATATATGTTCGATTAAGTTTTGAAGCTTACCAGATGAACTGGTGTTTGCATCAAGTTGAATTTCCAGTACCACATGTTCCAAAACTTTAACCAATTTTTCAATGAGTCTCTTCTCTTCAGATTTTGTATGTGCTAACTCCTGACTGGCTTGTGCTTAGAGAGAAGCAACAACAATCATCCTCTTTTTCGAAGACATCTGATTGAATGGTTTATCAAAACTGATATTGAATTGCAGAAAATTCCCTTGGCTTTGAATTTTAGTTGTGTCAACTGTCACAAGGATCAGAGTCTCTGTTGACTTACCCTTTCATTTATCCAGTTCTTCTTGTTTCTCCTCTTCCTTCTTCTCAACTTCGACCTGTCTAGATTTACCTTCATTAGGTGCCTCCTATGCACCAGTGTCACCACTCAGTGCACCATCCTCTACCTCTATTGATTTATCATTCTCTTTAGCAAGCTCAACCTCAACAAAATCCAAAATTTGTTGCTCTGCAACATCTTGAGTATCCTCTTTCTTATTTACATCATTAATCAGAGGATTTTCTAACTGAGTTTCTTCATCTTGTGAGACAGTTTCTACAAGTCGGTTCTTAGTAAGAAACTTCTTCCAAATTTCACTGGTTTCTCTCCTTATTTCTCCTACTCGGATGACCATCAGACTATTTACTCTGTGCTTGCTCCTAAATTCCTTTTTATTAACCAATAAAATCAATTTGTCAATTTCCTCTATGGTGATACTGGTGCACTGATTAACCAGTTCACTCTCCTTTATTTCTCTAACCACTTGGCTAGCAGATTTTCTCCTAGCATCAATTAAACTATACAAATCTTTGGGAAGATATTTTTATAATTCAATCAATGCTTTACTAAATACATCCATGTACAAAATTACAGCTTCCTCAATTTGCCTTTGATCCTTAACATTCATATTCTCATAAATATATAGAGATATTCTTCAAATTTCCATCTTTAATAATTTCATTAATCATCTCTTGAATAGGCAAAGGAAGAACAATATGATACTTTGTTTTATAAGTCTTCATCTTACCGGATTCTATAGCTTCATCCAAGTCAGATTTTGTCTTTTTTCCTCTCTTGGGCTTGCCTACTAATACAGGATCAGACCTTGCCTTCTTCTCCTTCTGCACTTCCTTCTCACTACCATATTCTAGAATCAGTCATCTGAATCTTGGATATCAACTGAAAATTAATTCCTGGCATCTATAATCTATTGACTACAGATCTCATCAAGGGGTATTGCAAAATTTTCATTAGTTTGTCTCCCCCTAAGACCAAAATCCCTAGTTCTCGGATGAAGGTTCTCCACCAGATTCAGGTATAGATCCATTATCTGCCTTAGATTCATCATTCTTTACCCACATCTTCTTATGTTGATCTTTGATCTCATCTACTTTCACCTTTCCCTTTTCATTTGATTTGTTCTTATCAATCAGATCACTGTTTTTTCTTCTACAATGCTTTGCAATATGACTGGTTTTGTTGCATGCTAGGCAAACAACATTATTCTTCATAAGTCTGAAGTTCATCTAATTTGGTCTTGTCCTGCACTGATTAGAGATATTGGTCCTCACAACTAGAATGGAAACTAGTGTAATGAAACACAATTCAGAGATTGGACATCCTTGAATAGCTAGCTTTCCTATAGCAAAGGCTCATTTACTTATCAATCAAGGATGTAAACTTGAAACGGGCCAACACTGCATGTGCACCAAGTTCATATCACAACAGTTCTATCCTACTACAGGAAAGAAAATTCTTTGAAGTAAACATTCAAAATCATAATGAACTAATACTTAATCACAATTCACAACTGGAAATAACTTAAGCAACTACTACCAAACGATAATTTTCTGGAAAGCGAACAGAAACTACTTTGTCGTTATGGTTGCAGGAATAGAAACGAGAACTGTTTCCAGTGGTTGCAGGAACAGATAATTGCCGAAACAACTATTGCAAGATGGAAACTAACTGGAAAACACAAAGGATTACTCACCAAGTGGGCCCCCTTGAGTGAGTATATCCAGAACTTTCAGATTACAATTGTTAAACTCAAAATCACATTGATCTCCTTATTCCAAATCGACTGTGAAAATACATAAGTCTAAAAAACTGAGTATTACAAATACTATGGTCATTCTCTTTTGTCCTCGAGAGGAGAGAGAGACCCCTTTATTTATATGGAAAGTTATAATAGATTCCTAACTGATCAACCACATTCCTACAGAATAGGTGAATAGGTTTTATTAAACTAAACAAGAAGTCAACGTAGGAAAATAGAACAACATCTGTCCTGCGGCTGAGAAAATATAGCATGACTTGCTTCCTAGATCTAAACCTCCACTAAGAATAGTTATAAATGTCTCATAAATTATTATGTTGAAGAATCGGTCAAGTGGCTTCGATCTCCTTTAATGTTGATTTTCTTTGACTGGTTTTTTATTGTGGCGGCATGCTTGCTGCTCCTTTAAACTGCCACTTAGTCTTTCCTTCTCCTTTGTCAACCCTACACCATGATGTTAACGTGCACAACAAACATGTGTATATACTAATGCTAACATGACATAAATTAAACCATACTTAAAATTGATTTATATATTTGCATAGATAAACCATTAAATGACAACCTTAAGTATCAGACAAATCAGTTCCAGAAACACTTAAAAGGTATCAACTAGGAGAGTATCTTAATCCAAATATCATCTAATCACAAGACCTAGGCAGGAATACTATAACAAAAATCTATCAAAATAGAGCCATTATTTAGGCTCATCATCTCCCCCTAAGCTAAATTCTTGTTGATCCTCCTGCAACAGGAAAATTCTAAATTCTGGCATTGATTCTAAAATTGCCAGGGGTAACCTGCCTAGAACCTCCTGTAGATAAACTCCAGTAGAATCCTTTCATTTTCTCCAATCTCATTCACCTGGTACATTCTTCTCCTTCACTATATGGCGGATCATTATCCTTACATCCTATTAGTGGCCATAGGAGGATTGGAGGCTGAAAACTGAGAGGCAACCGATGTCTTCCTTTCATTTTTCCCAAGTGCATATATTTGGGTGCTCTCTTTAGTGTTGCATGGTAGTTTTGTAAGGAGTCTGGCTTAGATTTCTTCAACTCATATGGCATGCTATTCCAATGTTGGACCAAATGTCCTATTGCTACATGTTCGTCCCTTGTAGCCATTTGTTCATATTCTTTATACACCTCTTCTCTTAAGGGCAGAATGTATTTTGCATAATCTGGCTGATATATAATCTTTTGCCAGTCAAAATAAAGTCTTCTAGGCTCTCTTGATTCAGCCCTTAATGGTAGTGAAAGGTCAATTTCTTCCTTTCTATTTATCTGGAACTGCTCTCCTCTTGCAATTTTGTTTTGTATCCATGACATGAGAGCTCTCAACTAGATATCTCCAATGTAGAGGAGAGGGTTCCAAACAACTTCATCAAGAACAATGTAGTTATGTAAATAAAATTCACAGAGCAGATTCTTAATGGTTGTAGGAGATGTATGATAAACATGATAGAATTCCTCAGGTGTCTACAATGAGGGTCTTAGATCCCTGACAATTCTCATCATTTGGAAACAAATATGTTGTTCCTTTAAATACAAAGATTAAACATGAGGAGGTGCTCAAAATTGCATTAGATTTGGTACCATAGTGGATACCGTTTCCACCTTAGTTTTAAGATGAGCAATCTCCTCATATTTTTGTTCAATAATCTTCTTCTACTGGTTAATTATCCTCTGCATTTCTGCTTTGTCCAATTCCCATTCCTGGTAAAGGGAAAGTGCCACTGCATGACTAATAAGGGAAGTAGGCGGTCTATGAATAGGTGCCCTAGGTTTCATCTTTTCAACTCTTCTCCCTGCTTCAATAACCTATTCTATAGTGGATGATAAACTATCAAGCTTATCAAAACCTACTTCTCCCTGCAGTTTCTCATCAATGTTCTCCAGTTCTTCCTCTTCATGCAGTTGTGCAACAATGTTCTGCAGTTCTTCTTCTTTATCTTTTGTTTCTTCCCTTCGGAGTTCCCTAGGTGGAGAAGAAGGAACAATATTATGGGGTGGACTATGTGGTTCTTGTTCTAGAGATTGAACCAGAATGGTGACATTCAGCTCCACTGATTGGTCCTGATTTTTAAGATTTTTCTGGAGCCTACCACTACTTCTCAGAGATTTTCCTTTAGTGGTTGCAGGATTGCTTCCTATAGCTAATTCCTCAACTACTTTAGTGGCTACAGGACAAACTATTTTTGTGACTTTCCTTTTCTTGGCGACGGGAGAGGGTAAATTCTCACTTTTACTTTTCTCCTTCTTTTCCATGTCAACTTGTTTCCCTTTGCCTTTTTCCTTTTGTGTGGCAGTCCTAGTTTTCATTAGGCTTTGAGAAGGAACCCCTACTATAGCTTTTTCTTGTAAGGGTTCCTCTGTTGCAGGGACATTTTTCTCCGATGATATTCTAGGGGATGAGGGTTCCATAGGGGAACCAGGTTTTCCAAGATTTTTAAAATTTTCCCGCTCTTGAGATGGAAGCGGTTCCACTGAACCCACATTATCTACCCTAAACCTTTTAATTTCAACAAATTCATTCCAAGACATTGGAGATACATCTCTTAGAGATCTTTCAACCAACATCTTAATTAGACAATGATGAGAAACAGAGTGAGACCTACCTTTCTAGTTTTTTGTTGTGCTTATGGAAAGAAGGTTGTACAATATGTTCGGAACATTCATCCTTCTCCCGTGGCGTAGATGACTCAAAATCTTGAAATGATGGGAATGCAGACACGACAACCTTCCTTCACAAGTTAAATACTTCAAAACATACAACTCTACTGCTCTCCATTTAGGTGGAAGAGATTCTCCTCTAGCTCCCTATCTATCTATTACTAAGGGTGGGTCTCCCTATCCTGTAAACTTTGCTCTTGCACTACATGCATCCTTAGATTTTGGGTACTTTTCTCCATCTGTTGGCAACCCAGTTACTTCTGCAATCTATTCCTTCATCACCACAACTCTCAAACCTTTTACCTGGGCTTCTCCATTTGAAAGTGTGTGGGTAAATTCCCTTTCAATTTCCTCATTAAACTCAGTCAGCTTCAGTAAATAATCCAGCCACCCACTATTGCAGAATACTGGCTCACAATCTTGGTCCTGAAGAAGGACTTCATGAACTGTCAGTTCATGATGAATAGGTGGACCACCCATTGTAGTAATAACACTTTCTACTCACTAAATGGCATAAATTTGCCCAATTCTGCAATTGAAAAATACTCAATATGCTCTTATTTGGTCGGAACCCAGCTGCAATTCTAAAATAACTCTAGGCAAACAAAATGACAGAGTACAAAATATCACCTCAAACCAAAAATTTGAAAAATTAAAACTCAATCTGTGATGACATAAGAATTATCTGCTAGAGTAATTCTTATCATACTCCCCCCCCCAACCTACGGTTTAACAGGTGTCCACACATGCGAAGGAGGACTGAAAAGGACACTATGCAAAATATCATAATGATAGTTGATATGGTTTAATTATATACATGTAACAAAAATAAATACACACAAGCGTACCTGACATCGCGCGATAATGACTGCAGCTGAAGAAATTTATTATAAAAGATAGTGAGTCGTCATGCATGGAAAACGAGGTGAAAATGAATGAAGAGAGTGGAAAGAAATGAGTGAATGCATAATGGAATATTTATTGCACAAAAATGTACTTCCATTGGATATGGAAGTATTTATTATGAGCATACAACAAAGATTTAGGAGGGAGAGGTAACGACAAAGCCGTCGCCAGTTGCTGCAGGAATCTCGGTATTTTGTGGCATGGAGAACTGTTGTAGGAATTCATCATTGTTAAGAGACTTGTGGTACAGGCGCAAATGATGACCATTGACTAAAAATTTAAATTTGATAGGATCAATTGTGGATAATCGGACGGCACAATTAGAGAATGTTTCAATTATCTCATAAGGTCCTAACCAACGTGTCTGTAATTTTCCCAAGTTGTCTTTTGATATAGCGATCATGCCACTTCATATGCTGATTTTGAATTGTTTCTATGTGTTGCAGGGCTGACTTTCTTATTCCATCTAAGGCATTAAGTTGTAGAAGCCTTTCCTCTTATGCTTCAGAAAGAGTCATATCCAATGCAATGGTTGTTCTCAAGGTTTTATTCTCAAATTCCATAGGCATCATAGATTTTATCCCATACACCATTTCAAAGGGTATAAACCATGTTGTGGTTTTCCAAGTTGTTCGATAAGCCCATACTGCTTCAAATAACCTGCTAGACCAATCCTTACAGTTAAGAGCTATTGTTTTGGTCAATATAGATTCAAGTTCCATGTTAGTGATCTATGCTTGTCCATTCGCCTGAGGATGATAGGGAGTGGATTTTATACGCCTTACATTGTATTCATTAACTAGGGTAGTGATCAAAGTGGAAGTGAATTGTGCCCCTTGATCTATCATAATTTCTCTGAGAACTCCATACCAAATAAAAATCTCTTCATATAAAAATTCTGCTACCTTATTATCCCTAGCATGCTTGAATGTTTCGATCTCAACCCACTTTGTGACATAGTCGGTAAAAACAAGAATTTATGATCGACCATTTGATGATGGATCAATTGGCCCAACAAAGTCTAAGCCCCATTTGTCAAATGGTGTAACAACCACTTGTGGATGTAAAGGCATTTCATCAGACTGAGTTGTTCTTCCCATTCACTAACATCTATCATATTTTCTGGTATATTTGACTACGTCCTTGTGCAAAGTTGGCCAATAATACCCTGTAATCAATATTTGAGAGTTGTTCTCTTAGCAACAAAGTGGCCTCCAAAAGGCTCATCATGATAGGCATGAAGGATATCATAAGTTTCATCTTCTCTAACACATTGCCTCATAACTTGATCTGGTCCTGTATAAAATAGGCAATCCACTATCCATGAAAAGTTGAAACTCTTTTCTACCAGCAATCTTTTTTCCTTTGGTGAGAAATGAGGAGGTATATTGTTAGTTTCTAAGTAGTTAGCTATGTCATCATACCATGGAATGTTCAAATTTATTGAAAACAAATGCTCATCTAGAAAAGAATCATCAATGGCTTCAGGATTGTCCGGTGTTTGAATTCTGGACAGAAAATCTACCACTACGTTTGCTTTACCTGGTTTATCTATGATAGTGATGTCAAATTCTTGCATTAACAACAACCATCTTTCCAGCCTACCTGTAATGGAACTTTTATTCATGAGGTACCTGATGGCTGCATGATCAGTATGTACAAAGATTTGATAACCAGTGATATAGTGCCTGAACTTATTGAGGGCATAGATAACAGCTAATACTTCCTTTTCAGTGACAGTACAATTCAGCTCTGGTCCTTGCAAATTTTTGCTGATATAATAAATTGCATTCTCTAAAACTCCTTAATTTTGCCCCAAAACTGCTCCTATTGCAAAATTTGATGCATCTATATGAATGTGAAAAGGAGGAGACCAATCAGGTCCTTTAAGCACAAGGGCATGAGTTAAGGCTCCTTTAAGTTTAGAAAATGCCTCTTCACATGTTGTTGTCCATTCAAACTCAGCACCTTTTGTTAATAGAGAATACAGAGGTCCTACCATTTTACTGAAGTCCTTGACAAATATCCTATAGTGCCCTGCATGGCCTAAAAAACTTCTTACATTGTTTTGTTTTGCAGGGGCAGGAAGAGCAAGTATTACCTTAATCTTGGTTGGATCTACTTGAATACCTGATTGAGAAATACGATGCCCCAACACTATTCCTTCTTGCATCATCATGAAGCATTTTTCACTGTTTAGGGATAGATTGTGATCCTCACACCACTATAACACTTTGGCAATCATCCATGTAAATTTCCATACAATCATGGGATATATCTGAGAATATACTGAGGACAACCCTTCGAAAGGTTGCAGGAGCATTACATAAACCAAAAGGGAGAACTGAATAGGCATATGTTCCCTAGGGGCAAGTAAAGGTGGCCTTTTCATGGTCTTCCAGAGCTATTCTGATCTGATTTTAACCACTAAACCCATCCAAGAATGAAAATTATTGCTTACCTACTAGAGAATCTAATACTTGATCTATGAATGGAAGTGGAAAGTGATCCTTTTTGGTAGCAGTGTTGAGCTCCCTATAGTCCACACAAACTCTCCATTTCCCTCCTTTCTTTGGAACTATAACTAGGGAGAAACCCATTGACTTTCTGAAATAGGGTAAATGAATCCTACATTAAGCAAATTTTGTAGTTCCTCCTTAACTATTTCTCTTAGGGTGGGATTAATCCTTCGCTAGGGTTGTCTAATTGGTTTACAATCTTCTCTAATATAAATCCTATGGGTACACAATGTAGGACTTAATCCCCTCATGTCATGATAATCCCATGTGAAGGCTTTTTTTGGGCTTTGAGTAATTCTATTAATGACGACCTTTGATATGTTGTTAGTTGACTATTAACACTCAGATTCCTTCCTAGGGAAACCTCTATTTGAGTGACTGACTCAACATTAGATATTTTAAATAGACAAGAGGTTTGGATTTCCTGTGGTAATAATGTATGAAATATGTCTGTGGCTGCAGGAGAATCTAAAGAGCTTGCAGACGGAAGAAGAGTATGCAAAGGACTTGCTGGTATACCTAAGGACTGTTGAGCTGATCCATAATGATTTCTTATGATGTTAGAGAGTGTTGTATCATCTTCTTGAAGTTATATGAATGGTTCCCTGGTTAACATCATTAGTTGTTGAATAAAATTAATTTCCTCTACTTCTTCTCCTATATCTGGCCATACTACTTGCTCTTTATCAAGTTGTGGTTGTGCTAGAGAATAAAGTGCAAGAGTTTTAGTAGTAATACCATATGAAATGGTCATGTCTTCTGATATGCAACCTATGTATGCATCAGCTGTAGCAAGCCAAGGTCTTCCCAAAATGATTGGATATCCACCCAATGTTGCCTTAGGAGAGAGTATTATAAAATCAGTTGGGTATTCCCAAGAATCTAATGTGACAACAATATCTTCAACCATCCCTTCAGGCTAGACAGTAGAGCTATCAGCAAGTTGCAGGACCTTTGGGATAGATCTAAGACTAGTAATGTTGAGTTGTTGCATGACATCCTTAGTCATCATATTTATGGCTGCTCCTAAGTCTATCAAGGCACTTTTAATTTGAGTTCCATTAATAACTACCTTCACAATAGGACTACCCGGGTCTGAATATTTAGGGAGAGCAATTTTTCCTAACATAATATCAGCCAATTGTCCTACTACATGCACTGTTTTTGGGTCCTTTTTCTTGTGCCTAGGTTTCTTCAGACATGCCTCTTTAATAGCTTTTCCATATATGGGAATATCCTTAATAGCTTGAAACAGTGGAATCTTTACACATATGTTTTAATTGATCAATAAGATCAAAAGATATGTCATCTTGCTGCTTAGACACTTCTACCTATAATCTTTGAGGAAATGGGGGTGTTCTTACAGGTGTTCATGGAGTCTCAGACTGACGGACTTGATCAGGGTTTCCAGGTTGATCAGGTGTAGTGTCTTGAGCAATATCCTCAGATGGTAATTTTGTTATGACTAGAGGAGATGGAGTAGGTAGAGTTGTTCCCGACCGTAAGTGAATATCACTTATATCGAGAGAATATGCAGGTTACTAATTAGGATCAGTTGAAAAAACTTGTTGTTGTTGTTGGGGTTTGTTATTTGGCTTTGGCACAGGTTGTGTTTGCAGTTGGGTTGGCTTGGGTGGAGTAGCATTAGAAGTTTGTAGCATTAAAGTCGGTTGTTGGGACTATTGTTGTGGTTGTAGGAAACCTAATGATTGGTTTGCCCATTGATGTCCTCCCCTCCATTGCGGTGACTATTGCCAGTTACCTTGAGGTGGTGACCAATTCCCTTGTGGCTGCTACTATTGAGAGGAAGGAATTTGATAATTAGGCCAAGGGTTTTGAGAGTTATTCCAAGACTGAGGAGTATAATTTCCAAAATTTTGGGAGTATGGAGGTTGCCACTGATTATTTTGAGTATTGAAGTTCATATAAGAATTAAAAAAATACAATGGATCTTGTGGCATACCTTGCCTTGGAGGACAAGGCCTTCGTTGTGCAACATAAAAGAGTTGTTCATCATCTCTATAGATTGGCTTGAAATATGGGGAATCCTATTGGCTATCAATTTTAGCTAGGAGTTTACATTTGTAGTCCTTCTTCTTTTGTCGACAGTGAGGACAAAACTCAACAAGCATGGCCTCTACCTCCTCATGCTTCTTTCTTGTTTCAAGTGTATCCAACTGAGTAGCCATATTGTTAATAATATCCTCCTTAAAGTTTTTTAACAAATGAGTTATCTACATTCTTGAAACTGTTGTAGAGGCCTTTGCAATTTAAGAACCAGGCCTATAGTGTCTTCCCTTCTTGGCTGAGGCTCTAGAATATTTTTGACAGATTTTTCTAATGTCATCCCATTGAACTTGAGTAATGTCTCCTCCTCCCATGAGATCTGATGATTGAACACAATCTTCATTGATTCCCCTTAGAAAGATCAACTTCATGGATTCTTCACTTAAAGTGCTATGCTTGGATTTTCTAACACTAAATAGAAACCTCTCCAGATAATCTTTCAGGCTCCCATCTTATTTTTGTGTCATCTGGAAGATATCATCACCATCTCGGTCCATTCCCCTACAATAATATTTATACTTATCCAAGAAGTTTGTCTCCATCTCTTCCCAAGTAGTGATTACATCTCTACCTAGACTCATAAACCATCTCAGAGTAGCTTCTTTCAGAGTAGCAAGAAATATGGGCATCAGTGGTATAGTCATAACTTCTACAGAGGATGTCAAATTCAAACAGAAAGGTATATGGATCTTCTCTTACCAAACCATGAAATTTTGGAAGAGAAGAAGTTGGTATATTCTTCAAGTTTGCATTATCATGCTGGTCAGGAATGGGAAACTCAAATGTTGGGTTTACAGGCGGAGGTGGAGGATTTTTTGCCATTGGTCCCTGATAAAGAACCAAAGGTAAGATTTTTTTCTCTAGGGTTTGTTTAATAAGTCTAGGTCTCCTTTTGACAAATTAAAAACACCTCTATTTCACACAAAAGTTTCTGCAAAAGGGTTTACTTCAGGTGCTTGATCTAATCTTATATCTTGAGTAGAATGTGAGGGAATAAATATTCTTAATGCATCTCTTCTCCTTCTATGCATATAGATCTAATGAATAAATTCAAAGAGCTAACTAAAAAACTTAAAACTAATGGTTACAACAAGTTTTTAGTTTGGCACCATCCCCGACAACAGCGCCAAAAAATGTTGGTCCTCACAACTGGAATGGAAACTAGGTAATGAAACACAATTCAGAGATTGGACATCCTTGAATAGATAGCTTTCTTGTAGCAAAGGCTCATTTACTTATTGACCAGGGATGTAAACTTGAAACGGACCAAAATTGTATGTGCACCAAGTTCATATCACAACCATTCTATCCTACTGCAGGAAAGGAAATTCTTTGAAGTAAACATGCAAAATCATAATGAACTAATACTTAATCACAATTCACAATTGGAAATAACTTAAGCAACTACTACCAAATGATAATGTTCTGGCAAGCAAACAGAAACTACTCTGTCTTTATGGCTACAGGAACAGACACATGAATTGTTTCCCATGGCTACAGGAATAGACAATTGTTGAAAAAACAACTATTGCAAGATGGAAACTAACTGGAAAACACAAAGGATTACTCACCAAGAAGGCCCCCTTGAGTGAGTATATCCAGAACTTTCAGATTACAATTGTTAAGCTCAAAATCACATTGTTCTCCTTATTCCAAATCGACTGTGAAAATAAATGTCTAAAAAACTAAGTATTACAAATACTATGGTCATTCTCTTCTGTCCCCGAGAGGAGAGAGAGACCCCTTTATTTATATGGAAACTTATAACAGATTCCAAACTGATCAACCACATTCCTACGGAATAGGTGAATGGGTTTTATTAAACTAAAGAAGTCAGCACAGGAAAACAGAACAACATATGTCCCGCAGCTGAGAAAATATAGCATGACTTGCTTCCTAGATCTAAGCTCCACTAAGAATAGTTATAAATGTCTCATAAATCATTCTGCTGAAGAACCGGTCAAGTGGCTTCGATCTCCTTTAATGTTGTTTTTTTTTATTGGGTATGCATTGTGGCGGCATGCTTGGTGCTCCTTTAAACTACCACTTAGTCTTTCCTTCTCCTTTGCCGACCCTGCACCATGATGTTAACATGCACAACAAACATGTGTATATATTGTTGGCATTATAATAGACAAAGGGAGATTGTTGGCATTTCATTAAGGATATTAAGAAGGTTGTTGATGACTATGGATATAACTGATCAAGGATGTTTACTGTCTTAATATTATTATTTTGTCATTGATGTCAAGAAATTGATTTTCTAATTCAGTATGATGTTGCCATATCTTAAGAAGTATGATTTGATGAGTATAAAGATGTTGGTAAAAGACACAGAAAGAATGTAATGAATAAGAGGAGGAATAAGTTATTCAATGGGCAACTATTACCAAGTTAGACAATGATGAGATCATGATGTTTAGATTGTTTTGATATCCTACATATGTTGATTGATTGTAAGGTTAATATTATACTATGTTACCGAGCAAAGAACCTAGTCGGTAAACCCTAAGGAACCTAGTCGGTAAACCCTAAGGTTATCGCTATCGGTTAATGAAGGCAAAATGTCTACCGAGTAAAGTTTAGTATTTACCGAGTTGCAACCGAGTAGTAATAGAATGCATTGAATGAATAAAAGCATCATTTAATGAAGGAAGCTGATGAGCTGGAACTGATTAAATGATTGGTATGTCATGCATGAAGTTTGTTAAAGAATCTATGGTAAAGGAAAATCGACAGGAAGATCTATAGCTCAGATTGAACCACAATACCCTAGCACAAGTTCCAAGAAATATATGCAAGTTCCAAGGCGAGGTAAAATGTTTTCAGATCGAAGGATACATTGAACCTGGTCAAGTTTGAAGATCTGATGGCTATGATTGAGCATGGGAAATGTGATCAAGGAGATTAAGCGGTTGGCGAATTGTTTATAAATAAGGAACTGTTGATAAACAATGTATGCAAGCAAGTGTATGCACAGGGATGCTACATAGTGATTACCGAGCACTGAAGCTTGAAGACCTGTTTGAATAATAGAGTATAGAGCCCAGCAGATGGACAAGATAAGTCCTAGATTGTATTGAGCAAATAAGAATCTGCTTTAGCATTTTAGATGTGAAGTGGCAGATAGATTTTTTATTACTGTTATTTTGTGAAGTGACAGAAATTCTCTTAACCGAGTGGACTTAACAGTCTTATTTGTAAAACCCTCTAGCAAGGTGACATTTTGATTGAGTTTTTGAAATCCTTTAACAAGGTCACTTCTAACAAGGTGAAGATCCTAATAGATCTGAGGGAAATCCCTTAACCGGGTCTCATCTAGCAATGTGTTTGTAATCTTTAACAGGATTTTCTTTTAACCGAGCATACTCTAGAAGAGTATATTTCTTAGTGGGTCTGAAATCCCACAGTGGTTTTTCCCTATTTGGGTTTCCACGTTAAATCTGGTGTTATGAGTTTTATGATGTTTATATGCTTTTGAGTTTGCATGTTTAGCAGTTTTGGTTATATTACTAAAGTATATGTTACTGAGGTTGAATCTGTTGTTTTGATGAAAGATTAAGGTTGTATGATTCACCCCCCCCCCCCCCCCCGCTCTCATCTTATTAGCTTGGCATCTGTACTTAACATTAAGTATTAGAACTATCATATACTAATCCTAACGTGACATAAATTAAACCATACTTAAGATTGATTTAGATATTTGCATAGATAAACCATTATATGACAACCTTAAGTATCAGACAAATCAATTCCATAAACACTTAAAAGGTATCAACTAGGAGAGTATCTTGATCCAAATTTCATCTAATCATAAGACCTAGGCGGGAATACTATAACAAAATCTATCAAAATAGAGCCATTATTTAGCCTCATCAAGACATATGTCCAAACATTCCACAAGCATAGCATCTCTTGTTCTAAAAGTTATTTATTACTACTCTACACATATTTGACTTGTGTCCAAAGTTATTGCATACAAAACACTAAGTGGTAAAGGTCGGAACATTATTCATGTTGTTCATCATATTTTTATTGTTCATCATTCCATTATTCATCCTACTTCTACACTGACTCACCATATGACCAAACTTGTTGCAAGTAAAACATCTACCATTGAATTTATGAGCATTAGGTTGTCTTACCGAAGGATTATTGCTCTTAGTTTGATCAGGTTTTGCATTGCCTTATCTAGATTGGGAGTGTATGCTGGAAAAGGGGGTCGATAGAACTTGAAATGTGAAAAATGAAGCCTAAGGAGCCTTGCTCGCACACCCACAGGAATTCTTGGTGCAAGCTATGGAGTCATGAAGTATGGCTCAGCTTCCCAAGGTTGGTTCCATGGTTCTCTATCTCACAAGGTCCCTCAAACCAATGTCTTTGCTCTCAGATCACTGAGCAAAGTGGTTTAGGGATGACAAATGCAAGAACGAAAGATGCTTTGGTTGATTTTAAGATGAAATGCATCCTAAGCTATGCATGATCCTATAAATGCAATAAACTAGATTATAAGATGACAAGATTAGTAGCAAGACTATCCTAGCATGATATACTAGTCTATGATTAAGTTAAATGATAAGGAAAATTCTCTAAACATGCATATTTAGGTTAATTCCTATTGAAAAGAGAGGCTAAATGATGAGCACAAATGATATATTAAAGCTTGGATGGATTTTAGTATAAGTATGATGCTAAAGACTTGGATCCTTAAAATGGAGGAATGAGAGCTCTATTTATAGAAAAAATAGGGCAATGGATGGCCAAGATTGAAAGAGATAATCAAGGGTTGAGTTTGAAAGTTGCTCAATCCATGTTCACAATTTTCACCAATGAAATGGTGACAATTGGCAACATAGGGCTGGTTGAGAGGAGATGTAAGAAACATTAAATGTTTGAGAAGACCTGATGGTTATCGTAGGGGGTAAGGGTTATGGTTAAGTTAGGATTACCCATTGGATAAAGGTTTTATCCAAAGAATAAACTCATGTGAAAAGGATTAAGGATAACCATGGTCAAAGCAATAAATGCTTAAGGGGACCCTTGGGTTAGATGGAGGTTGAGTTTAGGGAAATTCTTTAATCATGCTAGAGGGTTGAGTTAACCATTAATGGTTTGGGAGACTTTTAAAGTTAGGTGGTTGAAGCCTTTAAGGGTTTTCAAAGACTTTGAGGGTTTGAGAAGTGACTTCCCCTTGCTTAGGGATGTGACAAAGTTTAGGAGATGGGTTAGGCTAATTGGAAGCGATTAGAAGAGTCTAGAAGGGGGGTTAGGAATAGGGTTTAGGAAGCAAGTGGGAGATGTAGGATTTTGCAAGTGGATGGAGGGATAATAGGATTTAATTGAATAAAATGAATTTAATTCAATTTGGTTGCAATTGGGGAAATTAAATAAATTAGATTTATTCAAGTTAGGATAAACTATTTAATTAAATTTGAATTTAATTAAAAAGTGGATAGGGGATTTAATTGAATAAAATGATTTATCCTATTAAATGGTAAAAGAGGTCTAGTGAATTTAATTTAAATAAATGGAGTAATTTAATTAATTAAATAGAGGAATGTGAGTAATTCAATTAAATTGGATTTAATTAAATAGAGAAATGAACATAAGATATTCATTTAGGAATATGGTCATTTTTATACGTCTACATTTTGCCCCTCTTTGAAGTGACGTGTGTGCACATATTAATTCAAAGAAAATGATGTGTCGTCATGATTTATGATCAAATAAAAATTTTATGTCATTTTGAGATATGCCATGCCCTAGGTTTGATAATTGATGTTGATAATGCCCCCTCAGGAGATGAATCAAAAATTTGGAAAATTTGTTTTGATTTGATAATTGTGTTTGCATTGTAAAATGTTGGCTATGTGGAATGCTAATAATTGATTCATCTCCCGATATGGATGTGTGCAAGGGTACGAGGAAGACCACGAGTGAATTACATGCTCAATCCCCTAACCCTAATTTTATTTCACCCTATAAAAGGGGAAAAGTGCATTGTTTTGTCTCATTTGTGCTTGTTGACTTTGGAGAGAAAGACTTTTGGAGAGAAGACAAAATGCCTATCCCGTATTCTACACATCAATTTGAGCATGTTTGGAGGTATCAGAGGCCTGCCGCGTATGGACCACCGGTAAGTCAACCTTTTTGACCCCTTTTTGATTTTTGATTTTGTCGTTTTTGGTCATGTTTTGAATTTTGGCATGCGGTTTTTTCGGTTTAGCGCATAGGGGTCGTTGGTTAGCGCATACAAAAAATTTCGTAGCGCATAAGGGTTTCAATTTTGGGTAGCATCTGAAAACTTAGGGTAGCGCATAAATTTGCTAAGTTAGCGCACAGATTTGCTAGGTTAGCGCATAAATGTAAATTAGTGCATTAGGGATACAGGGTAGCGCAGAAGGTGAAATAGGTAGCACATCAGGTAAACCTAGCGCATTGGGTACACAGGGAGTCACATGAGTAGGGGTAAGTAGCGCGTAGGTTAGACCTAGCGCATAGGGTTAGATAGGTAGTGTAGACGCGGGATAGGTTAGCACATGGGATAGGTTTAGTGCTTAGGGTAGATTAGATGGCGCATTGGAAGAAATAGGTAGCGCATAGAGTTAATCTAGCGCGTGGGGTAGATAGGATAGTGTGTGGAGAAAATAGGTTAGCGCATGCGGTCATTTTAGCGAGAAAGGATGATTTGTGAGTGAGAAAAATTGATAGGATAAGGTCAGTTTTGTTGGGATAGGTGTAAATGTTTCGTTTTTGTGTTCACTGTCATGGTTTTGTTAGTTTGTCCAATATAAGCACCGATATAACTTGGTTTGATTTGCAATTTTTTAAGTTATTCATAGATATTGATGTGGAATTGATATAAACTTGATTTGATTTGTATTGTTTCAAGTTAATATATGTGGAGCTTGATTTGTGTTACAAGTTGATATGATTGTGGAACTTGAGTTGTTTTACAAGTTGATATGGGTTGGAAACTTGAGTTGTGTTACAAGTTGATGTGATGTGGGGACTTGAGTTGTGTTACAAGTTTGATATGGTTTTTGAAAACTTGAGTTGTATTACAAGTTGATATGGATAGATATGATGTAGAACTTGATTAGATTTCCAAAGTTTTCAAGTTTTTGATGTGATTTTGATTTTGATATCTATATTTTGATGAGGAAACTGATATTGGACTTGTTTTTCTATTTGACAGGAGTGATTAGGAGTGATTCAGTCACGCGAGTGGTTCTCGAGACCATTGGCATTGATACCACAGTTGGCACAGGCTGATCTAGACATTATTGATAGATGCAGCCTGTCTTCCCTATTAGATATGTCTCGGTTTACTGTGAACCAGGGTTTACTTACAGCATTTGCAGAGAGATAGCACAGTGACACGAATACCTTCCACTTTGCCACAAGGGAGATGATAGTGACCCTAGAGGATTGTTACCAGATCCTGCGCATACCTGTAGTAGGTGCACTACTACCTTATGAGCAGTCAGAGGAGGGCGGGACAGAGGCACTTCACTGGATATTTCATGATGATACAATGTATGGATACAAGATTCTATGGCAGGAGTTTTTGGATTTGGACTATGCGCATCTTCCATTCGTACTGGCAGGTTTTATAGGTGGTTTTCTATGTCCCGACCGTAGGTCGAAGGGACTATCTATGGGATGGGGACTGGTGCTGGAGGAGATAGTTACACAGGGCCGCAGGTTCGCATGGGATCGGCTATGCTAGCCCATTTGTATAGGGACTTGCATGAGGTAGTCTATCTGGGTTACGGCAGTTTGTCAGCTGGCATGACACTTCTATAGGTATGGTGCTGGGAATACATTCTCGTAGCTAGGCCATTGGTGGATAGAGATAGGCCTGTTGGGTGTGCCTACGCATATGGATACAGGGGATTAGTTGTCCAGTGGAAGCTGGGCGAACTTGAGCATTGGAGGAGGGTATTGGATGACATTGATACGGTCATCTGGCGACCATATATAGGTTGTGAGGTATGGGCCAAGGATGGGTTGGAGATGCCATATGTCTTCATGACCCGATTTTTGATAGGTCATACCTTGTTTGTGATCGAGAGAATTTTTGTTACAAGAGTTTTGCGGCAGTATGGTCGGCAGCAGGGGATACCACAAGGGACCTGTTTGTATGCGTGTCAGAGGCAGGATATACCAGATTGGGGCCCGACTATTGATAGTGCGACGGTCGTAGAGGAGTTTGTGCAATTAGCAGGCTAGATATGGGACTACGCCCCCCAAATTTTGGATGCTGGGATGACGGATGAGTTTGCTCGATTGTTCGCAGCTCGTGCCATGGTAAGAATATCAGATCCAGAGGAGATGCTACCCGCTTTTGATGATGATGAGGATGAGGGAGGGGGAGATGGGGATGAGGGAGATGATGGAGGTGGTGGAGGAGGACGACGAGGGAGAGGAGATCGGGGAAGGAGAGGAGACAAAGGTAGAGATGGGGGTGATAGAGGGTTGCGGGTGGAGAGAGCAGTTTGACGAGCTGTGATGGATAGAGGTAGAGGAGGTTTGGCTATTGGAGCAGGGGGTGAGGGGATGGTAGGAGAGGTGATAGCAGCAGTGGGAGGGACTGATGAGGTGAGACGGCTAGCCTAGAGGAGGAGGACTGATGTGTTACCTCCACCAGCACCGAGGATAGGTAGAGGGATAGGGGGTACCCCTTCACAGGTACCCCTATGGCATGACACTTCTACAGGTATGGTGTTGGGAATACTACCGATGCCATTACGAGGATGCGGTGCCTAGGGAGCACCGAGTACAGAGTTTTACGCAGTTGAGATCGAGTCGATCTCAAGAGACTAGAACGTGGTCTGAGAGCAAAGGCATGACAGGGCCATTGAGACATGATCCACCTGGAGATCCAGGGGCTGGGACTTATGTGGCGAGACCGTCTCCTTTAGGAGATAGTCATACTTGAGAGACGATGTCTTTGTTTGTATTTTTTATCATTGTTTTTGTTGTACGGGGCACAGACATGACAGATATTGTACATTTTGATCATTTTTGATATATATATATATGACACCATTTTCTTTGATCATGTGATGTGTTATGGATGCATGCTTTCTATATGTTTGTGCTTATTTTATGATGATGCAATGCTTAGATAGATGTTATGATGAAGTGAAATACAATGATGTAAATGTATGATGTTTATGAGATGTATCTTGAAAATGAGATGTATGATTTGATATGCTATGAGATGTATCATGAAAATGAGATGTATGTTTAATGTGCAACTAATTGTAAAATGATATACAACTAATTTGAAAATGATAAGCAAGTAATTGTAAAATGTTGTAAAATGAGATGCAACTAATTGTAAAATGATATGCAACTAATTGTTTTTGAGCATCCTCATTCTGCATTTGTCATCCCGGTATAACCACATGTTATTTGCTTTCAATAAATGTATCATCATTGAGCATGGATTGATCTTTGGATATGTTGAAAATTTATACAAGCATAATGGTATAATTGAACCATGATAACCTGAGAAAAATTTACATGATGTTTGATTTTGCAAGATAGCACAAGTGTCAAGGTATAATTGAACTAGGACGACCAAAGTGCGGATTGCGTATAAACAGACAAGATTTAAACCATTTGTATGCGTAAAGTGGAATCATGTCTTCAGTGATATGTTGTGAATCACATCTCGAGACAAATATCTACACAGTACAAATGATCGCCTCACAGACAGAAGACTAAGAAAATATTGGAGTTTCTCGATGTTCTCTAGCTTGGAAGCATCGTTGAGAAAATTTAGAGAATCCAATAATTCAAAAAGTTTAAATGCAAAAATAGTCAAGACTTTATGCAAAATGCAACATTTGGTAATTCAGAAAATCATCCATCGTATTTCTCTTGTGAATCTTTTATCGATCAATGTTTTGATTTGGGTTTGTGTAAGTTTTTGTTTATTGGACATGATGCTCTGAGTTTTGCAAATAGTCTTGACGATTTGAACATGCTTGTAAGTTTTGACAATTATTGTCCCTAGCTAAGTGTACCTCTCGATGCGGGTATGTACAGTGATTACCAAGCCATGGTAAAATGTGGTGAAAGGATAGATGGATAAATCAAGATAGTGACTATGTTAAGTATGTCCTAAATGGATATTTGCTAAGTGTCAGGTGATGGCCGATAGTGTTTTACTACGGAGATAAGGATGTGGATATAGATAAAGGATTTGTCCTTTCACAATAGTGCCTATTACTAGGTTTTCACCAGTTGCTTTTATTGTACCTTTTTATTTGCTTTTCCTTGATTTTTTTATTTTTTGATTGTTTTTTACCTTTTCCGTGCATTAGACTACTCAAGTGTAGTATTTCTTTAGATGAATGTTGTTAGTTGGTTCATCGAGCACATCTCCTTATGAAGTTGTTAACTGATAAGCACCTGATCCATAGACTAATATGATGACATAGGGACCTAACCAATTAGGTTCAAATTTCCCTTTCTTTTCTCGATCTTGCTGATTTCTTGGATTTTCCTTGAGGACTAGGTCACCAATTTTGAAATTTCGGGGAATGACCTTATGATTTTAGCTTCTGCACATGCATTGCTGATATGCTCTGAGATGAGTGTAAGCATGCTGACGTATTTCATCTAATAGTTCCAGTTCTTGTAGTCGGTTGACTCGATACTCTTCATCTGGGATTAAGCCTTTTAGAGAGACTCTGAGAGATGGAATTTCTACCTCCAGAGGTAAAATAGCTTATGATCCATAGACCAATGAGAAAGGTGTTGCTCCTGTAGGTGTGCAGATGCTAGTTCTATATGCCCAAAGTGTTGGATTGAGTTGTACATGCCAATCTTTGCCTGCATAATTCACTATTTTCTTTAGGATTTTTAGTATTTTCTTGTTGGATACTTTTGCTTGACCATTCCCCTATGGGTAGTATGGTGTAGAGAACCGATGTTGTATTTTGAGTTGTTCACATAGTTCTCTGACATCTTGGTTTTTGAAAGGTCATCCATTATCGGTTATGATGGAGCTTGGAATACCATATCTGCAGATCAGATAGTTTAGGATAGAAGAGGCAATTTGTTTTCCAGTCACTGTGGTCATGGGGACTGCTTCTATCCACTTGATAAAGTATTCTGTTGTAGTTAAAATGAACTTGTGTCCATTTGAAGATGAAGAATGAATTTTGCTGACCAAGTCGAGTCCCCACTAACAAATGGGTCAGGATGTTGTAAATGGCTGCAATTCTTGTGCTGGTGCATGTATCAAATTGCCATGGATCTGGCATTTAGGACACTTTTTTGCAAAATGATAAGAATCTTTTTCCATTGTCGGCCAATAATATCCCATTATTAGAAGCTTTTTAGCAAGAGTAGTCCCACTTGAATGTGTGCCAAAAATACCTTTGTGAAGCTTGTGTAAAGCGGAATCAAATTCATTACGATCAAGGCAATGAAGAAGAGTACCATCTAGACCTTGACGGTACAAAGTATCAGCAGTAAGGGTATAACAGGCGGCTTGTCAGATAAAATTACGTTTTTGGTTTCGAGATAGGTCAATGGGTAGGATGTTGTTCTTTAGATAATCGTATATCAGTCCATACAAAGGAGAATCTGAACTAGTCAAGGCATAGATAACATGGGATTCAGAGTGGTCATAGGCTGGGGAGAATAGTTGCTCTACCAAAAACTCGTAACGACTCTATTGCTCTGGAATCTGTAGTAATGAAGCGATAGTAGCCATTGCATCAGCTACTTTGTTGTTCAACCTTGGTATTTGCTCGAAGGTGATGTGTACAAAATACTGTTTGAAGTCATCCACCATTCATTTGTAGGGTAGTAGCTTGTCATCTTTTGTCTGATAGTCATTGTTGATTTGATTAACAACTAGTTGTGAATCTTCGTAGACCATTAATTCCATGATTTTCCATTCTACGGCCATTTTGATGCCTATAACCAATGCCTCATATTCAGCCACATTATTTGTGCATGAAAACATCAACCTATATGATCTTGGTATAGTGTGTCCTTCAGGAGTGATAAATAGAATGCCAGCACCTGAACCATGTTGTGTGTAGGATCCATCAAAGTATAGGGTCCATTTCTTGGTAGAAATAGCAAGAATGTCTCTATCTGAAAATTCAATCTCCATAGTTTGTTTTCCTGGTAGCGGTGCTTCAGCTAGTTGATCTGCAATTGCTTGTCCTTTGATAGCTCTTCGTTCTGTGTAGTGGATATCAAATTCACTGAGAATCATGACCCATTTAGCCAAATGGCCTGTAAGAGCTACCTTGCTGAGTAGATATTTGAGAGGATCAATTTTTGCCACTAGCTTAATTGTGTGTGCTAGCATATAATGTCGGAACTTTTGAGAAGTGAAGACTACTATTAGACAAGCCTTCTCAATGAATGTATAGTTGAGTTCATAGCCATTCAATGTCCTGCTGATGTAGTATATGCCTCGTTCCTTTCCTTGTTGATCTTCTTGTGCCAATAGTGCCCCCAGTGATATATCTGTTGTTGAAATGTATAAAATGAGTGGCTTTCCTGCTATTGGTGGTACTAGAACTGGTGGGTTTATTAGATACTGTTTGATTTGATAAAAAGATTCTGCACACTTGGCTTCCCATCTGAAAGGTACATTCTTATGTAGCAAGTGATTGAATGGTAGACTTTTATCGGCTAGTTGAGTGATGAATCGCCAGATTGATTGAAGTCGTCCTTGTAGAGAGTAGAGTTGACCGATATTCTTTGGTGGTGGCATCTCCATAATGGCTTGTACCTTTGTTGGATCCACTTCAATACCTTTAGCTGAGACTATGTAGCCTAGTAACTTGCCTGATGTAACCCCGAAGACACACTTCTTAGGGTTGAGCCTGACTTGGAATTTTTTCAATCGATCAAAAATCTTTGTTAGGATGCTAAGGTGTTCTGCTCTGGTGAAGGTTTTAGCTAGTAAATCATCCACATAGTCTTCCATGAAGGTATGCATCATGTCATGAAAGATTGTTGTCATTGCTCGTTGGTAAGTAGCTCCTGCATTCTTTAAGCCAAAAGGCATAACATTCCAATAGTACGTTCCCCAAGGACAGGTAAACGTTGTTCTATCTTGATCTTCTGGGGCTATTTTTATTTGATTATAGCCTAAAAAACCATCCATTAGTGAGAGCATTGCATGGCCTGCTGTGAGGTCTGCAATTATGTTGATACTGGGCAAAGGAAAGTCGTCCTTTGGACAGGCTTTGTTAACATCTCTAAAATCAGTGTAGATTCTGATACTGTCGTCTGGTTTTGATACTGGTACTATGTTGGAAATTCATTCTACATAGTCGATGGGTCTAATGAATCCGATATCTAATAGTTTCTTTAGTTCAACTTTGATCATGAGTGCCACCTATGGATTCATCTTTCATAGTTTTTTCTTAACTGGCTTAACTCCTGGAGAGATGGACAAGTGATGCATGATTAAGTGTGAATCAATTCCAGGAATATCTGCGTATGACCAAGCAAAGTTAATCTGCTTTTCTTTAAAAAAAATGATAAATGTTGATCTTTCCTCCTCTGTCGGAGATTCTACCAGGTGTATGTTT
Source organism: Cryptomeria japonica (assembly GCF_030272615.1). Taxonomy (NCBI): domain Eukaryota; kingdom Viridiplantae; phylum Streptophyta; class Pinopsida; order Cupressales; family Cupressaceae; genus Cryptomeria; species Cryptomeria japonica. The sequence goes on from NC_081409.1 coordinate 859,761,670, forward strand.
TTGGCTGCTTCTGTAGTACCAATGTTAATTGATTGGGTGGGCTCAATCAATATGGGTGATCGCTCATGAAAATGTTTAGGAAGAGTGTCAAGTCTCCCATCTTTAGGTGCCTTAAAAAGGTTTTCACCCTCAGATGCGTCCTTTATTTTTACTTTTTTGTGATCCATAGTCATCATTGACTAGTTTTCAGCCACAAATCTTTTATTTAGTTCATTTTTGCGACTGAGAGACTTGGCACTCCCTTGGTTGCAGACATCGTTACTTTGTTCATTGTTAGAGCCTGTTTTCGGGTTAACGGTACATAGGTAGTGGATAATAGATTCATTGTCTGGGAAAATTGGTATATCATGTATTTTGGGTTCATCCCAGTCAATGAGGTCAGGAAAGATAAGTGGTAAGGAATCATTTGGTGGATCAAGTTCTGCTACTGTAAGTGTCAAGATAGAGGTTTCATTGTGATTGGTTCGGGTGTTAAAGAAGTTCAGGATTCCGTTGAGGTCTTCGATGGTATCATCCTCTGTATAGACTTGTTCATAATGTTTCTGCTCACTTTCCTTAGCGTCATAGATATTCTGTTGTCCAAATTCAGGTAGTCTAATTTCTACGTTATGCTCTTCTTGAGAAAGGGATATGGAACTAGTATTTTCAGCAGTATCTTCAGTAGCATTTGAGCAGCTACCCCATTCATATTCATTGGAATCAGTCTCAGAGTTATCGTCCCAGATCTTTTTAGTGCTGTAAATAGGTATGTTGTATGGTGAAAATAGATCTTTGATAATTGATACCAGTTTGATAGTTTTCGTCGATTCTATGTCAGATCCTGCTTCTACCTTTTGTATTTGCTCATATATTGTTCCTCCTTGGGGAGGAATAATGATATCAGGAGGTAGTTTTGCTTTTTTAGATATTGGTTCTTGAATATGAGCTACTACTGCAGATATGGCCTTCTTGTGAATGAGGAGTTTCTCCTGATGTTGCTTCTATTCTTGACATTCACGGTCCTTGCGGATTGTTTCAGCTAACTCAAATAGTGCTTCTTGCTAGGGTTCTTCTTTGTACTTCTTCTTTGCTTTCCATTGAGGTTTTGGAATCTTGCATGGTATCTTTCTTGGTAGGAAAGTGAGTTTATAGCCCAAACATGTTTTGTCCCTACTAAGTTGTGAAGGAAGGTCTATTGGTTCAGTGACTCCTTTGTGTTTTCCAATAGGTCCTTTACCATTATATCCCATTTGTTGCATGATTAAGTAGCCCTTTCCATATAGGTGTGTTGGTAGAACTATTTCCAAAGCAGCTGCTCTGTTATCTTCTTCCTCATCTTTGTATAACCAGCTAAGGATATCCTTTTCCTCTGATTCATGTGCTAGAGTGCCGAGTTGGATGAAGGTACCATCAAATTTGGTGATGGGCTGAGTTACCTGATGTGTTGATGTTGTAGGTAATCCATGAGATCTGGGTGATGTTGGTAAGTTAGTCAAACACATGGGTTCCAAAGAGTATTCCCCCATGCCTTGTTCTCTGATTTGTATTTTTTGCTTGAAATCTTCAGGTAATGATTCAGACTTTGCCTTCTGTAGATCTGATGTTGAGGATTTCTATTTTTCCCTATTATGGGGAACCAAACTATCCTAGGCTGCTCCCATTGCATTACAATGTTGAAATGGATTGTGATCAGCAGATATAGAGACCTCTTGTCCGTTATAGGGAAATTTGACACATTGGTGATATGTAGAAGGCACTGCTTGCATTTCATGTATCCAGGGTCGACCTAATAAAATATTGTATGTGAGGTCTATGTCTAAAACCTGGCACATAGTATCTCTTTGTATGGGGCCAACTTGAATTGGTAACAATACTGTCCCTTTAGAGGATCTTTCCTCATCATAATATGCCTTTATAGTAATTTTTTTGTGTGGATCAATAGACTCCTCTGAGAAGCCTAATGCACGGATAAGTTTTAAGTTACATATAATAAGTCCAGCTCCTCCATCTATCAGTACTCATTTTACTCGGTGTTTATAGATGATGACTTCAATATGGAGAGGAGTGTTATGCGGATGACCTAAGGAAGTATTATCATGCTCTGAGAAGGTGAGATTATGAGGCCCTGTCATATGAGTGACCATGGCTTGGAATTTGTCAGCATCCAGATCTTTAGGTACATTGGTTTCCAACAGCGCTTGTTCCAATATGTCTTTGTGTTTTGGCGAAAGTTTCAACAACTCTAGTATAGATATTTGAGCAGGAGTTTTGCACAGTTGGCTGACTAAATCTAATGGGATTTTTGGTTAGTGTTTGTTGTTGGTGTATGGCCCTTCAAGACATATTTCTAAGCTCTAGTTGTTACATAGACAGATTCATGATTATGCTAGTCTCGGATTGTGATGACGTTTACATGATTGTCTACAGCTGATATGTGATTGATGGTGTTATTGTAGATATGATTGATATGAGCCCCATGGGCATCGTTTGAAGTGGAAGCTCCATCTTTGTTGTAGTTTGGAAGAGGATTTTTAAAGGCTCCATGGTCACCATTTGTCTTGAGACCATCCACTGTTAAATCACCTCTATCAATCATGTCTTGAACAATGTTTTTCAATCTCATGCAATCGTTCGTTTGATGACCTTTGTTGTGATGAAAATCACAAAGTGTGATTCATTCCACCAAGGTGGTTTGATTTGTGGTTCATAGTTGTTGATTGTGGCAAAGAGATAATCTTGTTTGCCGGGAGTTCTCTGAATGCTAACTCTAGTGATTGTCCCAGTGGTGTGTAGACACGTTTTTGGAAATTGTTGGTGCCATCTCGTGAATTGTTATTAGGTCCTCGATTTGTGGTATTGTTTTGAGTATTGTTGGTGTTGTTTGTGTTGGGTTGACCTTGATTGGTATTCGGTGTGTATGTGTTAGCGGTCGGGTTAGCACCTTTGGGGTTCTTTGTAGCTTGAGGATTTCCTGATAATGCGAGCACTGGTTGTTTAGATTTTGGATCATGTGATTCATTGCCTCCTTCATTTCCATTGTTTTTGTTTTGAGTCCAGAATCTAGATTTGTCCAAGTTGTTTTTATTTTGGTTATTGTAGTTTGATGAACCTGTTTATTCTTTGAAGAATTTGAGCGTTCCTTTCTTGACACATGCTTCTTCTACTTGAATGTCATTTTTAATCAGTTTAGTGAAAGATGGTATGCATTGGAGTTTGAGCCTGTAACTCATCTCACCATTCAAGTTGTCGATGAAAATTTCCATTTTCTCTTTTTCAGGAATATCTCCAGGATATCGTGAAACCATACGTCGCCAACATTGAAGGAATACCATGAATGTTTCATTATTTTTCTGTTTGGTGTTACAGACATCTAGCATGGTTATAGCATGTTGAATGTTATAGGAATACTGAGTGATGAATTTGTTGACTAGTTCATCAAATGATCTGATAGGAGGTGTGATTTTGGATAACCATTCCATTGTTTGTCCTCCCAAACTTCTTGGGAATAACCTCATCAGATAGGTGTCGTCATGAGCGAATTCAAGGCTCATGGTACAGAATTCTCTAACGTGATCATAGGGATCACTTTTCCCATCGTACTTGTCAAATTTTGGTATGTCTGAATTCGGAGGAAAAGGGATCATGTGCAATCTTCTGTCAAATGGATAAGGACAAATTTCATTTAGTGAATACCATACTGTTGTCCCTTGTTGCATGTCTTGCATTTGTCTTTGTAACATTTGCATTTGTTGAGTAAGGGCAACCAAAGGCACAATGTTTTGCCGAGGGAAGAGTTCTTGTATTAATCCTGGGTTGAAATGGTGTATGGAACGGTATGTTTTGCTCGAGGATGTGTTGTTTAGGAATTTCTTGCTCAGGGTCACATGCATCTTCTTCTCTTTGTCTTTCTTGATATTCGTAATTTTGAGATCTTGTTCGAAAAATGTCTGGGTCAAGGTCCTCAGGAATTTTAACTCCTTTTTTGGTGAGCATGAGCAAGTATTTCTCTTTGTCATTTTCCATGAGTCTTTCTACGAGTTTTTAGAAAGAAGCACTTTCTTAGCATTCCTGAAGAAGTTCTTCAGAAATTTCAGTATCCTCTAGATGTGGACCTTCAAAAGGATTTGATAACCTCCGATTCATACTGGATTCTTCTTGTGCCTCACTTTACTTGTTTTGTTGAGAGCGAGTGATAGGCATTTTTAGAAATATTCATGGGTTGGTGGTGGTAATCTTGGGAAGTTATAAGTGATGCAGTCGTCGGGAAAGAATGTTGGATTTATCTTGCCTCCACGGTTTATGATTTGACTAAAGGCGGATTTTTGACAATATGCCCTAGTTTTCAAAGGCTCTTTGTCAAATTCGTTGGATTTGTTTTGGATATAAAGTTTGACGTGATGAAGAAATGTTCGATGAGACTTGAAGAGTTGACAATTGATGTATAAAAATTTATTTCTTTTGATAAATTTGGAAAAACTTGGTTGTTGTTTCTTCAACGTGGTGTTACGATAAATATTCTTTCTTCTCAGAATATGAGGATTAGTCATGCATAAGTGATTAATGGTTTCCTTTGAGTTGTTGTGGATTTAGTTGATCTTGTTTTGAAGACTCAAGTTTTACTTTATCAAAGTGAAGGTTTAGATGCCCCCTCATGACAAAGCGTGTCAAATGATATGGATAAAGTTTTCTCGATATGGAAACTTGATTTGACAACCTGAGATTTTGAACAAGTGTTTTTGATATAATTCGTGAGATAATAAAGGACCTATTGGTCACTTGCGATGATGCTTCCCAATTTTGATAGGATAGATATGTTTATTGTGCAACCAGTTTTGGATTTTGGACAACTTTTGTTTTGACACGAAATTTGCTCAAGAAATAGTTTTTAAAGCTCTATTTTTGATACTCTGGTTTGACGAAAATGAAGCTGATGAAAGGATGTTTCCAAAAATGTCTTCTAAATTTTCAAAATTTTCCACTGTTTTGCCCCCTGCATTTCTGGGTTTGATCACGCACTAAAACAGAGACCGAATGCACTACAAAAATTTCTTGATGCGCTAGGGAAAAGACCCCACGCGCTAGGCTGCCCTGGTCTACGCGCTAATTGGTTAAGACTGTTAAAATTTGTTTTCTATTTTTGCTTAAAAGATCATGTGCTAAGATGGGCCTTCCACGCACTAACTAATAAACCTGATGCGCTAGATATTGACTCCCACGTGCTAAGCTGATGCTTTGACGTGCTAGACTATTTTTCAAACACACTAACTATTTAACGTTGTTTCTAAATTTTGGTAAAGCACTACTGTTAAAACTGGATGCGCTAAAGTGAAGATTTGATGCGCTATAAGATGTATCACATGCGCTAAGAAGTTGCTCTCACGCGCTAGACTGCCCTGATATTTTCTTTTGTTTGGTTGTTGCAATTTTTGAAAAAAAATTTGAGTTTTTTAGTACTGATAGATGATTTTCTGAAGTAATAAATGCAAACACATCACCAAAGAGACAACCATTTTGCTTAATCTAACAATAAGTGTATGTTCTGCGAGGATGTGTTCAAATCCCCAATGTTTTAACAGGTTTGGATACAAATAATACACTTCAGAAAGACTTTATTCAAGGGTCATAAATAATACCATAGCCCACTAGTCTCGATACTCCATCAGCTCAAATAGCCTTGTCACCCCTAGGGGCGCCCATTTTTTTGTCTTTTGCCAAAAATTAACCCAAAGTGAATTGTTTCACCATTGAGTAGTTATCTTGGGAGATATATGGTGAGTGATCTTGGGGGCGGATTCTTCCCCACCCTTGCACTATGATATTACAAATGTCTGGTTACTAACTCGGCTCAAGGTTTCTACTTCTAAGGTTCATAATCAGGTTTCCTGTTCGGCCGTCAGTGATAAACTCCCTCGGGAGGCTTCCCAACCTTTAGAACAAAGGCTTTATGTATCTCAAGGATACTGGGGGAAGGCTAATCACTACGCGCAACCATTGAAAAGGACTTTCGTAACTTTCCACTTTTGATTATAGTGGGTTGGAACACTTGGCATCAAAGTCGTTTTCCACTTAGGTAGTTCCCTTCACACCGGCCATAAATGACTTTAAGAGTTTATTTTAACCCCTCGAGAAGGCAAGCCTGCTAAAGGTTTTTATTACTTGAAATACCAAAAGCATAAGAGTGGTTTGGCTTTTTGGTCACCCAGTTAAGGGGAGAGCATATACCTTCCACTTTCGAGACAAGGCAAACAAAGTTCTTTTTACCTTTCAAGTCAATGATTTTCTAAGATCTATATGGAGATGTTTCCCCACAAAACATGGTGTTCTTTTTATTTCCTTAAAGCAATGATTATCTAATCTAGCAAAAGAACCTGGTCAACAAAGCAAAACTTCGATTTGGTCAACAAAAGAAAATCAGAAAAGGGGAAGAACTTCCCTTTTTTATTGTAAACAAAAACTTTTAAGTGTAGTTCTTTTCCTTGTAAAAATTTAAAATGAATCCTTTTATACACCAAAGGATGGTGAGGTTCTTTCTAAAGCTACTTTTGCAAAAAGGAAAGTTTGTTTTGTTCTTTTTATAGCCCAAAATAAAGTTTTTCTCCTATGAAAGCAAGAAAATTTTTGATTGTGGTTCTTTTTATAGCCCAAAAATAAAGTGAGTTCAATTTTTATCCAAACAGAAGTAAAAGAATCCCAAGCTTTAACTAACTTAACTTAGTAAAAAATAAAAAAAATTGCAATTTTGTCAATAAAATCTAAGCTCCCCCTGCAAGAAAATGTTAAAACCCTGCAAAAGTCGGTCAAACTGTTAGAAACATTTTTGGCTCTTGTGGATTTCTACAAGTCTAAGTTTTGGTTTGGTTACAAATTTTGATTTTATCTTGCTCTGTGATGCACTACAGAACAAACTGTATGCGCTATAATATGGCAGTGATGCGCTACAAGATGACAGTGATGCGCTAGGTTGTTCTCAAGATGCGCTAAAATGATTTCAAGATGCACTACTCTATTTTTCTCATGCGCCGAGACCTACAGAAAAATGTTAGGCAGATAATGCACCATAGTAACAACTAGACGCGCTATAAAATAGACCTAACGTGTTGAACAGTAAGCGGGATGCGCTAGGCTCTTAACCAAATGCGCTTGGAAATGCTTCCCATGTGCTGATTCTTACTTCCCGCGTACCTACAAAAGGGGTTAAATTCAAAAACCAATTTGATATATGGGGTCATGTCCCACGGTGGGTGCCAGAAATGTATGCGGGAAAAGTGGGTCGATAGAACTTGAAATGTGAAAAATGAAGCCTAAGGAGCCTTGTTCACACACCCACAAGACTTCTTGGTGCAAGCTATGGAGTCATGAAGTATGGCTCAGCTTCCCAAGGTTGGTTCCATGGTTCTCTATCTCACAAGGTCCCTCAAACCAATGTCTTTTCTCTCAGATCACTGAGCAAAGTGGTTTAGGGATGACAAATGCAAGAACAAGGGATGCTTTGGTTGATTTTAAGATGAAATGCATCCTAAGCTATGCATGATCCTATAAATACAATAAACTAGATTATAAGATGACAAGATTAGTAGCAAGACTATCCTAGCATGATATACTAGTCTATGATTAAGCTAAATGATAAGGAAAATACTCTAAACATGCATATTTAGATTAATTCCTATTGAAAAGAGAAGCTAAATGATGAGCACAAATGATATATTAAAGCTTGGATGGATTTTAGTATAAGTATGATGCTAAAGAATTGGATCCTTAAAATTGAGGAATGAGAGCTCTATTTATAGCAAAAATAGGGCAATAGATGGCTAGGATTGAAAGAGATAATCAAGGGTTGAGTTTGAAAGTTGCTCAGTCCATGTTCAAAATTTTCACCAATGAAATGGTGACAATTGGCAACATAGGGTTGGTTGAGAGGAGATGTAAGAAGCATTAAATGCTTGAGAAGACCTCATGGTTATCTTAGGGGGTAAGGGTTATGGTTAAGTTAGGATTACCCATTGGATAAAGGTTTTATCCAAAGGATAAACTCTTGTGCAAAGGATTAAGGATAACCATGGTCAAAGCAATAAATGCTTGAGGGGACCCTTGGGTTAGATGGAGGTTGAGTTTAGGGAAATTGTTTAATCATGCTAGAGGGTTGAGTTAACCATTAATGGTTTGGGAGACTTTCAAAGTTAGGTGGTTCAAGCCTTTAAGGGTTTTCAAAGACTTTGAGGGTTTGAGAAGTGACTTCCCCTTGCTTAGGGATGTGACAAAGTTTAGGAGATGGGTTAGGCTAATTGGAAGCAATTAGAAGAGTCTAGAAGGGGGGTTAGGAATAGGGTTTAGGAAGCAAGTGGGAGATGTAGGATTTTGCAAGTGGATGGAGGGATAATAGGATTTAATTGAATAAAATGAATTTAATTCAATTTGGTTGCAATTGGGGAAATTAAATAAATTAGATTTATTGAATTTAGGATAAACTATTTAATTAAATTTGAATTTAATTAAAAAGTGGATAGGGGATTTAATTGAATAAAATGATTTATCCTATTAAATGGTAAAAGAGGTCTAGTAAATTTAATTTAAATAAATGGAGTAATTTACTTAATTAAATAGAGGAATGTGAGTAATTCAATTAATTTGGATTTAATTAAATAGAGAAATGAACATAAGATATTCATTTAGGAATATGGTCATTTTTATACGTCTAGAGGGAGGATTCAACTTTCTCAAATCCTAGGCCTTGCATATCCTTTTCATGTCTCTGAATTTCCAGCATCTCATCAAGCCTTGTTGAACTAGATTTGAATTTGTCTTTGTATTAATTGGCAGTAGCAAGTTCATCCCTTAAGGTATCAATTTGTCTTTGAAGTACTTGACCATTATTCGTTGATTGTGTCAGCTCAACCTTCAACTGATCATTCTCGTAGGTAAGCTTGAAGCATTCATCAGCTCTTTATTGTAGTCATTGTGCCAGATTCTCTTCATTCATCTTTTGTTCCTCAATCTCCTTTGTCAGCCTCATCATAAAGGATTGCATCTCATTCTTCAAAGCAGCATTCTCTCTCTCAAGCCTGTTAACTTCATCAAGTTTGTCCTAGAATTCCATGATCTGATCTTCTTTCTCCTTCAACTTGTCCATTAATTTCTTCCTCTTCTCTCTATAGACACTTGCTTGATCCTTTAGCTCACTAATGAATTCATCATCAACATCCAGGTTCTTCTTCAAGGTATAGATCTCACTTCTAGTTGCATCAAGATCCTCAAGTGCCACATTGAGTTGTCTCTGAAAACCGGAATCCATTGAATCAGTCTCCTAGATCTTCCTCAAGCGGTTAAGCTTCCTCAAAGGAACTAGGATTTAATACCAATTGTTAGAACCAAGGATAACTAAGATGGGGGGGTTGAATCAGTGATCTACCAGAAAATAAATCCACAAACTTATTCTTTATCCACTGGTAAGAAATGCATAACAAAAAATAACATAAACATGTAACAAAGAATCCACAACATTGGAATTTTTACACTGAAACCAAGAAAGAGAAAACCCACGGTGGAGCTACAACCCACAATATTCATATACTATGGCCAAGAGTACATAAATCTTACGTAAATGGGAAATGCACTTGCATTCAGACTCACTGCCTAGATCTCACTACTCAAATATAGTTGCCTGGAAGGCTACAACCTTTAGGGAAGTCTCACTGACTTAAAATTTGATTACAATGAGAAAATACAATGAAATGAACTCTCAAGTAGCATCTGACTATGCAAGAATGAGTTTTGGTTAAGCACTGAATCTTTGTCTATCTTCACTCTACTGAATACTTTATTTCTATCTCAGTCAGCTACCGGATTGTCTATAAGAAAATTGTGCATGTGAAACTGCACTCAATTGCACCAAAACTAATCACCATACCACTAATGCACCAAAAATCAATCGCCAATTTGATCTTATATGTCTGGTCTTAACATAAAAGCAATCTCCTTCAAGACAGCTTCAAGAAGTGTAACATGTAGCTCCAAGTTGGCTTCAATAAATGTAACGTGTAGCTCCGAGTCAGGTTCAATTTCAAACACAACATAGTAGCGGACCAAAAGAGTGTATTCACATGCTTCCTAAGGATCTTCCCATTCACAGAGATCACAAAAACAATCACCAAAAACATCGAAATCATCATAAATCATTCCGGACCAAAACATTACTGACATACCCTATTTTACCGGTTAATTGTCTACTAGTTAACTCTAGCTTTTGGATATGATGAATCACAACTACCAGATTGAATCTCTAAGAAGATTTGCCATCAATGACAACCCTAGGCCATAAATCAAGCATCAAAGATCACTGGATGAGTGTCAATTGCCAACACTTTTAAGTCACATGTCCTATTTAGTTTGATCCCCTTAAGCAACCTGTCCCAATTAGGCCCATCCCCTTAATCCATGTCCTAAGTAGTTTAAATGATCCCCTTTTAAGCCACATGTCCTATTTAGTTTGATCCCCTTAAGCCACATGTCCCAATTAGGCCGATACCCTTAATCCATGTCCTAAGTAGTTCAAAAGATCCCCTTTTAAGCCACATGTCCTATTTAGTTTGATCCCCTTAAGCCACATGTCCCAATTAGGCCCATCCCCTTAAGCCTCATGTCTTAATTAGTTAATTTCTCCTTAATCCATGTCCTAATTAACTTTTCACCCCCCTAGTTCCTATTTATATATATCTAACTATTTTTTTGTTGTTGTAGGTTTATCTTAGTTTTTGTTGTTTGTGGCATGTAAAACGGGTTCATGAATCTAATTAATTCAAGATTTCCAATAAATTGGTAAGCATCAATTTTTTTTAAATGTTTAGTTAATTTCTATTTTTAGTGTGTATGTTTAATTTAATTCTATTCAACTCATTAAATTTATTGCATGTAGGTCTTCTACAAACCAAAATTTGTCTCTAAGCGAGGATCTAATTTATAGATCTTTCAAGAACCTGATTGTCTCTATGCAAGGATAAAATTTAAAATTTTATTTCCTAGATTTAAATTGAACTTTTAATGTCTTAGATTGGATCAAACTTGTAATGTTTTAGATTGAATCAAACTTTAACATATTTAAGATGTGGAACAAACTTTTAAATTTGAGATGTGGATCAAACTTTTATATTTGAGGTGTGGATCAAACTTTAATATATTTAATATGTGGATCAAACTTTTATATTTGAGATGTGGATCAATCATGTGTACAATTGTACATGTCATTTATGTTGATTCATATGTGTAAGTTCTAGTTACAATTGCTTCATTTATTTAATGTATGTGTATGCTATTTATTGTTTCATTTATATACATGTATATATGTTATTTATTGATTCATTTAAAAATAATAAATGTGTAATGCATATGAACATTATTCCCCTTAGGCTTGAATCCCTTTAAGCCTCATGTCTTAATTAGGTCCATCCCCTTAAGCCAAGTCCTAAGTAGTTTCATCCCATTAAGTCGTGTCCTGGTTAGGTCTATATCCCCTTAAACCAAGTCCTAATTAGTTTCATCCCCTTAAGTCGTGTCCTAATCAGGTCCATCCCCTTAAGCCATACATCCTAAATAGCCCCCCCACCTTTAAGCCATACATTCTAAATAGGTGCATCACCGTTTAAGCCATGATCTATCCTAATTTAACTGTGTACACATATTATCTAATAGATATATATTATTGATTGTTTCATGTAAATTACTTATGTGTATATTATTAAATTGATGTTGATTCATACAAATTGCTTATGTGTAAATATTAAATTGATCTTGATTCATGTAAATTGCTTAATATGTACACATATATTTATTATTGTTTTTATTATATATATGTCAATTGTTTTGAACATTTATATAGTGTTTTAATTAAATGCACTTGTATATTTAATTTAAATGTGTATTAATTATTTAAGTTATGTGATTAAGGTATGTAGATTGCTTTTCAAATTTGTAATCAAGGTACATATATGAGCATTTTTAGAAATCAATATATTATAACACATGCATGTGTACATTTAAGAATGTCCATATACATACATACATAACAAAGTTTTCTCAAAAGCAATAATGTCCATACATGTATGATGTAGAAAGCTTATAATATTTAATGTCCATGAAATAAATATAATACATGTGCATGTAAGTCATGAAATGTACTCTGTGTGAGTGTGTGTGTGTCTGTCTGTCTGTATATGTATATGTATATGTATATGTATATGTATATGTATATGTATATGTATATGTATATGTATATGTATATGTATGTATGTATGTATGTAATTATGTATCTATAGATACACACACATATATATACATACATATATATGTGTACATACATACATACATATATATGTATGTATGTAAATGTATATGCATATGTATATGTATATGTATATGCATATGTATATGTATATGTATATGCATATGTATATGTATATGTATATGCATATGTATATGTATATGTTGAACAATCACGAACCATTTGGAGGTGCACTAACTTCAAATCTTTGTGTCATTTGCAGGTTAGCAGCACAATATATGAGAGCCAACATTCATCAAAGAGGAGAAGAACAATGGAATCTGTATGCGATTATGGAATAGGGAGTTTTGGTTGAATATTATACATCCTTATTGTTTTGTTTGTGTTATTCTATTGATATTTGTTAGAATTCTTTAGCTAGAATAGGGATTTGTGATTTCCTTGTTAGTTCTAGTTAAACAATGATGAATTTTACCAAGTTACATTTGGTGGACTCAACATGAATAACAACTAATTTATCTTTTGTGTTTTTGTAGGATCGTACGGATTTTTAAAATTTCTGCAAGTTTTGTACGAATTTCGTAGGTGCGTTTAACAATTGTGCATTCGTCCACAACTTGTACCACATTCGTCTTGATCCTATGACGCATTCGTATACACAATTTTTTCACATTCACCTTGTCATAATTTTGCATTCATCCAGTTGATTTACCGCATTTGTCATTATCATGTGTTGCATTCATCTAGATTAACTTTGCATACTCTTAGTCTTGTTTTCTCATATTCCTATTCTCTGTTCTGTCTAATTCATCATTCAATTCTGTGGATCCAAAAAATTTATCTCTATATGTTGCATATAATACATGACATCTTATGGCAGGCATTGTAAAATTTAAATTTTAGATGCTAGGTTGAAATCGGAGCAGAAGAGGCAACCAAAACGCTATCAAAGGATATTAAGAGCAGAGAGAAGAATTCAAGAAATAGAGGAACAAACTGCTCTTGATTAGTACTATACATGAGTACACAAGTACATTCTGAAATACAACATGATGAACGAACATGAGTTGATGGTGTAGACACCTAAAATTAATATTTAATTAATTTAAGCCTGTCAACATAATTAATTGACTTAATTGTGTTGTCCTTATTCTTCTCATTGTTAATTAAATCCAATTTGATTAATTCTATCACTATTGTCCAATAATTAATTTATCAAATAAATTAATTATTCCCCTATTCTTCTAAAGTCCCCTTCAATAATTATTTCCTCTAAACCCACTCAGATAATTAATTCCAATTAATTAACCTAGTCATGTGATTCCTACAAATCACTTTTCCTAATCCCACTCAACCTAATTAATTCTTCTAGAATCTCTCATAATTATGCTTATCATTATCCCTCCTTTTTTAATTCCCACTCATGTCACATCAACATTGAGTCTCTCAAAGAAATTCAAATTTCTTTGAATCCCTCAATGCATCCTTATTTTGGAATCTTTAATTCCTCATGTTTGAAATTTAAATTTCTCCCCCCTTTTTCCAAGGAAGTTTATATTCCTGTTTATTTTCTCAAGGCACCCTTGATCCATGCCTTCTATCTCAAATCAATCTCAACCCTTCATGATCAAATCAATCTTGGCCCTCCATTGGCCTCCTCCAATCTATAAATTGGAGCCTCTTCTCCTCACAAATCATCAACATCTTCTATGGCATTCTTATGCTACTCTTTTCTCCTCTCGTCCTCTTCTAATCATCCCTCTATCATGTCCTCATAATCCTCCATTATCAAATCCTTCTATCCATCATCCAAATCCAATCCAATAATCCATTAATCTTGTTGAGAAAAGGAGATCAATCCACATCCAAATCAAGCAAGGAGCACATCAAGTGGAGCATCAAGGGTGCATCCTCATCATCCACTTCATCAAGCTCAATCCGAAGGAGAAGGTAAAATAGTAAGGTATAAATGATTTTTTGATTTTTTAGTGTTTTCTTGCTCATTTCATTGTGTTTTTTATCAGTTAACCCCTTTATTTCATTTTTCCCTCTTCATATGGTTAATATGATTATGAGTTGATTGTTTGTTTTGCAAATTTATCTATCTTTTTATCTTTCTATTTTAACTTTCACTTTCTACTAGTATCTATTTCGCAATCATCTTGATAGAGTTGCACATTCGTTTAGACAAAATTGAGCAATCGTTGTTTTATTGTCATGCATTCATTTAGAAATAATTGCACAATCGTTGGTTTTTTGTGTCACATTCAGTTTTTAAATAGGGGGCTTCTATTTTCCTATTTTCTGTGTGGTTTTCTGGTTACTGATTTCTTATTTGTAGCATGTGGTGAAAGTACAGAGAAGGCTTGATCATTCCCAAATTATTTTAAGACTTCTAATACTTTGATTGCAGAATCCTTTAGAGAAAATTTACTTTTGGATTTTGGGATTAAAATTGACATGCATGATCTCACACTTCATCTTGGTGCTAAAAATGAATATGGGATGCTGTGAGATTTTGCCAAGATCAAGAGCTCAGTGAAAAGTACAAATTAGATACAAAATATAGGACAAGAATAAACTATATTCTCATCAATAGATAAATGATCAAAAGATCAATAGTTGTAACTGTAGCGTCCTAAAATTGTGACACTTGCAATTTCGACTGCATTTGGGTCTTCACGATGGTGATGCAACACGGAACCTGAATGGAGACCCCGAAACTTGTTCATGACACCAAAAACTGCATTTCTCAGCACCTTGGCCTGATCCTCCTTGCACCCTGCTGTCCCTGGAGGTGGGACCATGGCGCCTAGCACCCTGGTCCTTTAGGACTAGGGCGCCTAGCGCCCTGGTCCCCCAGGACCATGGCGCCCAGTGCCCTGGTCCCTGGCCCTATTTTTGGGCCCGGTCTCTTTTGGGTCTCGGGTCTTTATGTTTGCAAATTGGAAAATAATATTTCCTGGTCGGCCTAAGGTCGGGAAAATCAGTCTTTTAACCCTAATTGGCAAGTATATAAACTACATTTCCTCTCCCATTTTGGTAGATGGGAAAAAAGGTGGAAATGATATTCAAGCATTCAAGCATTCAAGCATTCCTTCAAGCAATTGAGCATTCTAAGTCTCCATTCAAGGCTAAGTGTTGCATTCAAGACAAGGATTCAACCATTGAAGAGGAGATCACTTACAACACATTACATACAACATACATTACACCTTCGCATGTAAGAATACAAACATTCTTACAACAAGGTTGCAGGTACGCAGCTGTAATTGAAGATCTGGAATCCTTGTGCAGAGACAAACAGATCCACCTTCGTTTCACAGATTTTTCGGAGGACCGTGTGCATGCCGGGCGCCATCGTCCCGTCAAATTTCACTCAAATTTGCAGAACAGCACCGTCTCGACATTTTACTGCTAATTCCAGGTCCGCAGCTTCATCCCATATCCCTATCTCTGTTTATAAGTGAATCTTTCCTACTTTACATGCATTCCTAGTTCAATCTTTCTATCTACATTTCTTTACAAAAGAGGGTATCCTTGATGTCTTAACCCTTGAAACTCATATAGAATCCAATCTTGCATTGCGTGGGATTGGATCTTGTGGGTTTCAACCCCTCTTTTGAATGTAAAGTCTCTCCCAAGTGAAAACCATCAACCCTAGTGACTCTCCCTTCTCTCTCCTTGGAGTTGGGGAGGGGAGAACGACTAGGGTTCGATTTTTCCGCTTTACAGTAACATACAATGTAGATGAGCCTGCATAGATAGGCAAGGCAATATGGATATGTGAGCACACAAACATGACATGTGGCTCAATAAGAAACAAGGTTTGGTAGGAAATAGGTGTGGTAGGTAGGAAAAATAATAAAATATTCCACATGAGGTGGATCACCCATCGAAGGTGGAATTACCACTCCACAATAAGTGGATCTGATAGAGTCAAGATCACACCATAAAAGGTGGAAAATATTCCTACACTCACTATCCCAATGTGGCACAAACACCCAAGTGTCTCATACCCAAACTACTATGAAATGCATTTCCTAAGTAAACTTAAGTAAGGTGTAATAATATCCATGATGAATAATTATTTACACCAACACCCCCCCTTAAGTGCAACTTAGGGGAATGCACTTAAGTCTACAATGCAAGATGGGTCCTGGCTACGAGGCCATGTTAGGTACCCATCTACAAATGTAAATACATGCAAACCAATGCAATGAAATCTCTCACAAAGCGGGGAAAGAGAGAAAAACCCACTGGGAAAAAACTCCCCTCCAAAAGAGAGATGAAAGCTATACAAGAGAACTCTCACAGAATCATGTGAGGAACAAAACCCCATGTGAAGAAAAAGTTCCCCCATATGAGAGAAGAAGAGAAGCTAGGTAGCCCCCCCTCAATGTAGAATCAACACCAATGATAGAAGCTCAGTGATGAATGAAGAAATTGCTCCATGAACCTCATGATAGTATGATGAAAGAATAAGTATCCAATAGAATATTGAGAGGGGGGGTGAATCAGTATACTAAAAAACTGATACAAAGTTCCCAAACTCAAATTCAACCACACAAAGTAAACTAATCACAGTTAAGATCAATATTCATAAGAATACTTGACATCAATCGGTTTAACTGTTATGACAACTTAATAGTAAACAAATTCAATCTTTTAAACATCAACAATGCTTAATCATATCTTAACATATTCATCTCTCAATACTTCCAGTTAACATGCCTTATCAGAAGTTAATCAAATCAACAAATAAGATCATAACCACAAAAGCATTCACCACTTGACACAAATGTTTATACGTGGAAAACCCAAATAGGTAAAAACCATGGTGAGATGAGACTCACAAGGATAGCTATCTAAACTCTTCTAAAGTTCGCCCTGTTAGGAGCCAAGACTATTAAAGCTTTACAATAAGTCCTATTAGGAACTAATTCTAGTTAGGAATCACCCGGTTAAGAGATTTACAAATATGCCTTGATGAAAAGCACAATACCCTGTTAGGAGTAACCTCGCTAGAGGATTTAAGAATCCAAGCTAATGGACCACCTTGTTAGAGGATTTAATGAGTAACCAAGCTTGTTAGAGCTTACCCAGTTAAGGGATTTCACTTCTATTCTAATTGTTAGAAAACGACAGGTTTTCTTGATTTGTCTAAGTAGCACTACATTTTCTTGATCAGATCCTTTTAAGCTTCAATCTACCTTCACTCAAAGTGCAAATCCATTCACTGGTTAGGCAACTATGCACTCAACAAGTTTCTACCAATCTTGCCAACAATATTTACAAACAACTTCATCGACCTTAAATACAAATCAATTAGGTCGATAACACAAAAAAAACCTAATTCTCATCATCGAGATTATAAACAAGTCGGTACAATCTTGACCTTTAGAAATCATGATAATCTCTTCACATTCTTCAAGAAAATTCCAACCGCTCCATGATCACCACTTTCATTGGACTTTGTAACTCATCACATGTTGTGCATTAGATGCAATCCACTTTGCTCCTTCCCTAGAAAATAACCAAACGTGCCAAAACAATTTGAACTTATCTTCATACAATGATCACACGTGTCTCCATCATTATCTCTTATCAGATAATAAACCAATAAACTTGATCAGTTAGGGTTTAACAATTGATAGGGTTTACCGGTTACATTACATAGAAAGGTTTAACCCTTTACACCGGTTTACCAGTTCAACTCACACACTTTACATACCGATTTACAACATCTTCCACAAAGCTCTTCTTACCGGTTACTAGCCAATATCAAAAACAACAATATCAGCAATAACATGAATACCATTATCGGTTCAATTGACATCAATGACAACATATCATTAATGCAATCTCTATGCAAAATTCCAACACGTCGAATAACATTCCTCCCCTTAGGAAGAAACAAAACCAAAGGTGTATCCATGAAATCTCCCCAATCATGAAGGGAAGATGATGAAAAAAACTCATGATGAATGAAGTCTCTGAAAACTACTTAAGTGTCCCCATGTCGATGCTGAAAGATACCCCCTCCAAAGGTGGTAAACTGCTCCATGCTGCTGAAAAAGGTACTCCAAGATCTAGTGGAGATGAATGTATAACATGTCCCAAAGACTCACATGTCTCCTCTAAACATATAGAGACCTCCTCCAACTATTGTACAAAAGTATCCACAATCATGTCAACCTTGAAAGAATGATCATGTAGAGAATGAACAAGAGGGTCAGAGTGTTCCCTCGCAACAATCAAAGAAGGATCATCTTCATCAAAGAGAAGATGAATATCATCAATGATGTCTCCCAAATCTGCAATGTAGGATTTCACAAACAAACCTGCAATGTCTGTCAAGTAATCATCACATGAAACTAAAGATGGAAGACAAGGTATATCCTGTTACACTGAATCACAAGAAGGCAAAACTGTCGCACTATCTGCATCGTTAGGTGCAATAGGTGATGTGATATTAATAGGAGGAGATGAAACACGAGGCTCAAGAACAAGGTCACATGTGAGAATCTCCAAGTTCAAGTACCCAAAGTTCTCAAAATCTAAATCATCACAAGAAGTGTGATCATCATGTGTAGAATCATCATTTGTGAAATCATCATCATCAACAAAATCTGAAAAGGAATATAACTAAGATGCATGATCAACCACCCCAGTCACAATGATATTTCTAGTCTCCAAGTCTCTAATGAAAACTGACCAGGTGTGAACTCCACAATTCTCTTAGTTGTGTCATGTGTGATTTGATAGATGGAAAGGAGATTGTTTGTCAAATGGGGTACACACAACACATCATTGAAGGAGTTATCCCCAATGGCATTAGTTCCTTTCCCAATCACATCCATGTATGTATGACTTCCCATCAAAATCTATGGCATGGTACAAGGCTAAAATGAAGAGAACATAGACTGTGAAGATGTCATATGATGAAATGCCCCTGAATCTAGAAGCCATCTCCCTGAATCATGACTTGTAGTAGCACAAAGAAATTTTCCTTTTCTTGTCCCAAAAGAGTGAGTCTTCCCACTTGTAGAAGCCATGAATTCTTGCCCTTTCCCTTTTGAATGTGAGGAAGTGGATGTTGATGAATCCTCCTTCTTGTAGGCATTAGGCAAATCAATGTTGTGTTTTTTGAGGATGTGTGTGAGCTCATCAATCTTTTTAGAATGGCAACGACGCTCCTCGTGACCAAACTTTTTACAATAGGCACAAGTAGGTCTCTCTCTCTTTGGTGAATTGTCCCTCTTGGAAGAGGATGAATTTCCTTGTTATGGAGAAGGTGATGCTTTGTCCTTAGGCTTTGATTGCCATTTCTTCTTGTTTGAGTTATCCTTTCCTTGATTTCCTTTGTTCCCTTGATTTTCCACTAATGCTTGAGACTTAGAAGTCTTAAGAATGCCCATGCTTATCAACTTAGTTTGTTCCATCATCAACATTTCAGAGAAAGCATCAAATGTAGGCATTGTGTAGCTTGAACCCATTGTCATCCTATGGGTTTGGAAACTAGAAACAAATGTTGCCTATTCTTGTGGAATCTTGCCCATCAAATTGAAGATCAATTAAGTATCCTTCTTATCAATGCCACAATCCATGAGTTGTGCCCTCAACTCTTTTGCCTTAGTGACATAATCTTGTATAGTATCAAATTTCTTGGGATCTAACATGGTGAGATCACTATCAATCTAATATCCCCTAATCTCATCAACTTGACCTTACAAGTCTTGAAACTTTTGCCAAGCATCCTTGATTATAGTACATTTCTCAATATCAAAAATGAGATCCTTTGATACATACTTCCTTAAGGTACCAATTTCCATGATATTTTTAGTGAGCCAATCCAAGTTACCAACATGATTAGCCTTAGGATCAGTGAGAGCAACAATAGTTCCATCAATATAATGTGTTAGTCCTTTTTCCATAAGTTTACTCCATGCATCAATTTTCCAAGTAGCATAATTATGAGGAGTTGAGAGAGGAAACTTAGGAGAACCCATAGCAGAAAAATTGAAATAACACGAGCACGAACAAGAGACACCCCCCAAATTCAATCAATCAAAGTACCCCCCCCCCCAAATGACGATTTTGGCACTTTATATGTAGTGCGTGTACAATAGGCCACTTGCAAACAATGGCAAGGTGGACTTCTAATTTTGTTTTACAACTGCCCTAATAGGCTAAGAACTACAATGCAAAAGACCAACAAGATAGATCTATGCAATACAAGTGCCAAATTGGCCAAAAAAGATCATATGTTGAAAGTACAATTTCTACCCAAAATCACTGCAAAGTGATAGCATATTATGAGAGTAGACAAAAAATTATGCACTTTCAAAAAAAATGACACCTGAAAAGGAGTTCATATGAGCCCAAACGGAATCCTGGATGTTGCAGAAATGAGGATTGGACACGTACAGTCACCAAAAACTGAGATTTCTAAAAAATTTGTCCATCAAAATTAGAAAATAATGCCACCATGAGAAAGTAAATGAAATTCTATCCCATTTTAAAAAACATTGTACCAAAAAAGGAGCAAAAATGAGCAAGATATGGCCATTTGAAGTTGAACTGCAAAATCAAAAAGCTCAACGGAGGGAGCCTGCCAAATTTTCAAAAAATGATGACGTCAAAAGAACATGAGGTTAAATTTGATGGTCATATGACAGTCATGAAAACTTCACCTCCTTGCTAATTGGGTGTTCATACTGTACGGACTGACATGTGGCAAGAGTCTGATTGGCTGAAAAGGATGATGTGGCAATACGGAAATGTTGAGGTGGCCAATGATGTGTAGGTCATACGATGACTAGGAAGATGACATGGTCGAGGTGTATAGTCCACATGGTGGGGTTGAGTGGAAGGGTCCATGTGGCGGCTAATGTGGAAGGGCCCACGTCGGCGGCAGAGAACTCGGCGGCCCAACGATCTGCGGAACACGGCTATGGGAGATCGGGTCGCCGATGATGTCGGTAGGAAGGGAGGTCGATGTTAGCGGGAAGCAAGGCTGGTGCCGACGGTGGAGCGGCTAGGCCAGAGCAGCAGTGTTGGCGGTCAACATCGGATGGTTGACTTCGGCATCAGCGAGAGCTGCAGCTGCACGGAGACGGCAAGGAGCAAGGCGGAGAAACCTGCAGAGTACGACGGTCGGGGGGGTGTTGTAAACCCCAAAACAATAATATTTTTTTTTTTCAATTTTTAAAGAACTTTTCAAATCAACCCCCAATTTATATATATATATTTTTTTTTAAATACAAAATTCCGTATCGTACCACTCAAATTGGGCAATTTTTTTCCTCCAAGCCCGAAATTTGACTGTCACCAAAATAGGTCGAATTTATACTCAAAATTCATGGAAACGGCCACCCGAATGCAATGGCGAGGTCGGATCTGGTCTAGGATGCCTCCAAAAGATGCTTCTCCTTAGATCTACCTTTAGACACCGAAATAATGTCTCTCAAGGACGAATCAATAACACTCTAATGGCTCTGATACCATGTGAGATTTTGCCAAGATCAAGAGCTCAATGAAAAGTACAAATTAGAGACAAAATATAGGACAAGAATAAAATGTATTCTCATCAATAGATAAATGATCAAAATATCAATAGTTGTAACATATGATGTAGATGAGCTTGAATATATAGGCAAGGCAATATGGATATGTGAGCACACAAACATGACATATGGCTCAATAAGAAACAAGGGTAGGTAGGAGAAATAATACATGAGGTGGATCACCCACCGAAGGTGGAATTATCACTCCACAATAAGTGGATATGATAGAGTAGTAACAAGATCACACCATAAAAGGTGGAAGTTCTCCTACACACACTATCTCAATGTGGCACAAACACCCAAGTGTCTCATACCCAAACCACTATGAAATGCATTTCCTAAGTAAAATTAAGTAAGGTGTAATAATATACATGATGAATAATTATTTTCACCAACAAATGCAATTGAAATTGACATGCATGACTTCACTCTTTATTTTGGTGTTTAAAATAGACATGCCCATACATATCTCACACCTCATTTTGGGCTTTAAAATTGACGTGAATCTAGCTTATCAATAGAGTAAATCACACATTGCTATATCTTAAGGGGAAACTTTGAGTGCTTGCTCTCTATCTAGGATGGTCCTACTATTAAGACACACTATCCTCTCCCCTGGCTTTCGTAGACCTAGGTACAAGAGAAAAGTGTTAATGACACGCAAATTTTATTTTTTTAGAAACAGAGCCTGCCTTCTGGAACCTGCTAGTTCTAAAAGGGAATGACCCAAGCAGTACTTTATTTTGGTCCACTATATAAATATTTATGATTTTTGTGAAAACCATAAATCAACTGGCATCATTGTGGTATACTGATGGTTTCTCTCAGTATCGACATGCAAATACCTCTATGGTCTTGATGAAAGTCAAAATCCCTTGGTGATTGTTTGTCAGATGCATAAAAACCTATGTTCTACAAGCTAGGATATCTCTTAAATGAGCTAGCCACTACATGTATATCCACCTGATTTACCATGAAATTTCCCCCACTACGAACCAAAATTAGTAGCCCAAATCCCACATTTGATGATTTAGGGAGTGTGGATCATACCCCATAGATACCCTTCATGTACCTTGCATTATGAGATAGAAATCCATCGATGATAAGATCTTCAAATCTTCGAGGTAAGAGAAACTGGCATGCTCGAGAAGTGTGTGTCATGGAGTGGAGCCAGTGCTTCCAGATTCTCTATCTATTTGTTTTGGTATTTCATAAGGGCCTCATCAGATGGCTTCCAATATCCATCCTAAGAAGTGTCTGCGATGGTTTTACATGTATCGTTGTGCTAGACCAGTATTGAGTCAATCTTGATTATTGGGCTATTGTAGGCCCTTCTTTGCATGACTCTGGATTCTCAGAGTGTGTTGGATAAAATTTCATTTAGCCATACTTGTTTTCATATAGTTATAAGAACTTGTCACAAACAAAACTATCCAGACAAAGTCCATCTTGAAACATTAACAGTTCAACAAGGTCCAGAATTGTCACAGCAAAAAAACATCTTACATACTTGTGATCATAGGTTTTCTGAGAGTCCATAGATTTTGAATTAGTCCTTGCATTATAGTCCTCATTATAGTCTTCATTTGCATCCTTACCTTGCATCAGTCCTTACACAGTCCTCATTATAGTCCTCATATATGTCCTTACTTTGCATCAGTCCTTGCATAGTCCTCATTATTGTCCTCATTAAAGTGCTCATTTATGTCCTTACCTTGCATAGTCCTCATAATCTTTGTGTAAGTCCTCATTTTTGCATCATCATAATTTCTCCATTTTAGTCTGTATCCAGTCTCCATATACATTTGTCACAATATGTCACCATTTGCATAATCATCTTAGAAGGTCATAGGCGTGACTCAGAATGGGTCTACCAAGTGATGGTTTGTTCCCCTTTGAACAACCTAATCTAGTTTCAAATGATGGTTAATGAGAAATTCTTGATGGCTTAGATAAATAGGCTTGGGAATTAAAGACAAGTGCACCTCAATACATAGGAGTTGAGTTTGAAATAGACCAAGAGTATAAAAAAGCCAGTAGAATGGATAGGGAATTTGTACAAGGACTCCTTCAAGAAAGACTTGAGAGACTTACATTACAACAACAATGTCTTCAACAAATACCTCAACAAAGTCCTCAACAACTTCCACGTCCTAATCCCCAATAGAGAGTTAATTCTAGTTTGCATGCATTATAGTCCTTTGGTCTTAAGTCTTGCACTCATATCCTTAGTCTATCATAGTCATTCATATGTTTTAGTATCCTCATATAGCATTCTTAAATGCTCGTCACAAGGTCACAGAAAGAAAAAGAAAAGATGGATCCAAATAGTGACCCGTTGTATAATCCCACATGGAACATGGACATCTCAAATAGCCAAAACCAAAATCACAATCAAACCATGTCTATCCCTCAAAAAAATTCACATGTTTCTCCAAAGAATAATCGAATAATAGGCATTCTAGCAAAGGCTTTCCAAAACACGCTTTCCAAGCAAGATCAAAATCATATATTGGTGTCTAGCAATGGCTTATCCTCTCATAAAATTGACTCTCAAGTAGCCCTCATATCTCCCACCATTTTTCCATCCCATGATCAATCCCTACCATCTATGTCAAACAATGCATCCAATGATGAAATCTTTCAAGGGCTATCCAAAATAGAAATCCAAGTCAATCCATTTCTACTACAAATACCTTACACAAATTAGAAACCCTGGATCCAATGCTACCATATTCTCCATTTCCAATCAAACCTAATCCAAATAGTCCCATTCAAAATCCATTCTTACCATGCCAAAATTTTGAATCCTTCCAAGAATCCCCCATGCATATTTAAACACCTACCCCATGTCAAGAGGATAATCCAAAGTTAGAAGAAATGAGTCCTAGCATAAATCAAGATCAAGATACAATGACTATCCAATCTAATCCAATTTTTTATCAAGATCCCACCTGTCAAGAGCCTTATAATGATCCCCTAATTTTTTTATATTCCATCCAAGAAGTTCATATTCCATCTCCAGAGCAAAGTGTCTTTCCCAGCCCCATTCAACATCCACTTCCTAAGAAAGATCATGATATCCCTTCCATCTCCTCCAATGATCTAGTTCAAAATCAAGAGCAAAGCACAAACTCCTCTACTACACAAGATCATGATGAGATTAAAAACATTGGTAAAAGCAAACTAGATGATCTTCCTATTGAGCAAGAAGAGCCACTGCATCTAGATTGGTTTGAAAATAATGAATATATAACAAAATTCATAGGTGTCAGAGAGGGGTTTCCATATAATGATTATAAAGTAGGTTTTACAATAGACCTTGATAGAATAGCATACTTTGGATAGGCAAGCTCCTCTACTTCACAAGAACAAGATGAGATTGAAAACATTGGTAAAAGCAAACTAGATGATATTCCTATTAAGCAAGAAGAGCCACTACATCTGGATTGGTTTGAAAATGATGAAGCTATAGCAGAGTTTTTGGGTGTTAGATTTCCATATGATGATTATAAGGCATGTTTTGCAATAGACCTTGATAGAACAACATACTTTGGAGAAGTGAGCTCTGTTATTTCACAATATCCTGATAAGATTAAAAATATTGGTAAAAGCGAACTAAAAGATCTTCCTATTGCACAAGAAAGTTTTGTATTACTTGTGGAAAAGACAAAAGATGTCAATATAGCAGAAGGGGCAATTGTACATAACATACACTTGGCTGATCATATGCTGATATGTCAGGGATAGATCTAGAATTGGTGTTTCATCACTTACCAAGAATTAAGCCATACAAGAAGAAACTCAAGAAAACAAATCCATGGATCACTTTAAAAGGAGGGTTACAAAAGTTGTGGGATGTGGGATTTATAAGGCCCATTGATTATGGTTAGATTAGATTGCATTTCATTTTCTTAAAGAGCACTACATTGCGTATAGTTTCTTTCTCAAAAGCATCGCATTCAAAACTCGCATGATATATACTGCATCAATGAAACAAGGCAATTATCTCAGTAAATCACTTCTCTGCACATGAAGTTTTCAAAAACCTAAGGTCAATCATCTTCAACATCACCTCGTGGTTAGGATTTGTGTATGGTTGGGTAGAAGTTTCACTATTATGTCTCATCCATCAAGTCTATCAATTGATATATCTTACACATTAAATGGTTGGTCTAAATCATTATAGATACCTAGTTGATCATGTAGCTAGTTAAAAATCCAAAATTCTACAACACTATTGTAATTGTCACACCCATGTAGGCTTCATTACTTACAGGCCAATACAAGAGAATAAAAGAGAAAATATAGCTATGTTTACATATCTATCAAAAAAAAAGGAAAAAGATATATAATTGAAATATCATGCATAAAAAATACAATAAAAGCTTTGCTATGGGAACATGCAGGTAACTCTATCAGGGCTATAGATGTTAGAGTAATCGGGTCTTTACTTGATTAATTAAATGACATTTGTTTAATTAATCCAGTTCCCCTTTATCTCTTTTACACTTAAGCTAGCATTGCATGATAATTAATTCTTTTATTAATTATTATGTGCAAACCTAGGGTTCTCCCTTTTAGGGTTTCTTGACCTATTAGAGGTTGAATTCTTTTCTTTGTAATATTATTCTATTACACATTTTTGTGAATACAGAGCTCTCATTTTTCTTGAGCATTTTTCATGTGTTTATTATTTTCTCTGTTGCTTCCTTGTTCCTCCTTGTAACAGGTTTATTCAGCTTGCAGAGATCATTTGGGCTCTTGTGGTGTTGTATTTTTCAACTCTCACATGGTATCAGAGCTTCAGATATGCAGCTACCTATTCTTATTTTGAGTGTTTTTGCATTGGAAGCAGATCTAGGGTTTTAGAATTTTTTTTGTGCACCTAGGGATAGGCCCTTTTTTTGGCACTTTGGGCCTAAACAGACATCACAATCATGCTCAGAAGGCCCAAAAACCCCTTTGGTCATATAAAACTTGACCACTTTCGACACCTGAGCCTCTAGGGGTATTTTTTTATTTTGTACCAGGTTGTATGACCCTAGCACGCAGTTCGAGAGTTATTATTTTTTTAAATTCATTTTTTGCCTTTTTACGGCATTTAGACCGAAATTTGATTTTTTTGAAATAAAAAATAAAAAAATCAAAATTCCAAGTTTTTTGGCAAAAAAAGTTTTTAAAACATCAAAAAAATCAATTTTGGGGTTTAACCCACGGT
The DNA here is from genome assembly GCF_030272615.1 of Cryptomeria japonica. NCBI lineage: Eukaryota > Viridiplantae > Streptophyta > Pinopsida > Cupressales > Cupressaceae > Cryptomeria > Cryptomeria japonica. Next base: position 859,788,710 of record NC_081409.1, read on the forward strand.
ACGCAGGGTACCGTGGGGCCCCTAACTTATAGCAGGCCCTGCCACTACCGCCAGCTCTGATAGCGCAGGCCCCACCGTCATCAACCCCTGCTTGCCGATAGCTTCCTCGCCCACTGGCCTCCTCCAACAACCACTGCCCTATGCCACCGGAGCGCCACTCACGGGCCACCTTCACCCGGCCCTGCCACTAGACAGCCTCCCTCTTGCCTCTTTTAGGGGGGGTTGGTTTTTTCCTCATATCTTGAGCATACAGAGTCATGTTTTTGAAAACGAATAGGCGTCAGAAAGCTGGTTCCGAGCCGAACCTCATGGTGTTGGAATTTTTTTTTTAATTTTTTGTTTGAATGTACTTTTTTCCAGTCAAAGTGGGGTCTCTTTTCTGCACTTCTGGGGCAGTAGAATGGGCAAACGAACTTCATTTTTCAAAAATGAATAGGTGTTAGAAAGCTCTCAGCATTCTCTATTTAGATATGTGATATTTTTTCTCCGATATTTCATCAGGTACATGATATTTCAGTTTGAAGTTTTTTTGCTTATGCACTACTTCCTTCTCATCAGTATGTACTAGGGTTTGGGTTTATCATTTGTGGGGGGGTGTTTTTTCTTTCTTTCTGTCATTTATATCAAAAATCTAGAACACTAAAACTCTCAAAACAAACAAACCCTTCTGCATCTTCTGTCTATTATGAAAGATCACATAATAAAAAAACACAAGTAGGTATAGGTGCATAGTTTCATGGCAGATTCTTCAGTTGAGTTGTTCACATCACACAACTATCACACCTAGAAGCCTCGCATCATGAGCCTTCTCAGGGCCCGAGGGTTGTGGTCTTGTTTGGATGAGGTTTAGCCTTTGTTGCAGTGTCCTTTTGAGGTTCTTTAGCACAGAAACAAGATAGATGAGGCCATGGGTTTGCTCTCATTAAATGTTTCTGACAGTATTCTATTTTACCTTGATGCTTTTCTCACTCCTCGCACTATGTGGTTGAAGTTTGAGACTCTCTTCGGGAGAGTTAATGAGATCCGAGCATTACAGATTGAGGTAGAGTTGGTTTCCTTGTCACCTGATTCCTTTCCCACCATTGAGGATTTTTTGAACAAATTCAAGACTACTAGATCTGTTCTCCAGGGGAAGATCAAGACAGACCCAAAGTGCATTCAATTGATCCTTTCGAAGCTTCGAGGTCCCTTTTAGTTTTTTGCCTCTGCTTTCTACTCCACCATGGATGGCTTGGGTGATCATTTCACCATGCCTACCTTTGATGTGTTTTGTGAGTGTTTGTCTCGTGAGTAGTCTCACCTTTCTCAGCTGGACATGCTTTCAAGGTCCAAGAACAAAGCATTGGTTGCTCAGTCCTCTAAGGAGAAGCAAAAGCAGAAACCAAAGCCAAAAAAGAATTCTGCAGGCACTGAGCATTCCTCCAAGCCACCTCCTAAGTCTGATTCTAAACCACCATTTCCTCCAAAACAAGGGAAATCTTCACAGTCTGGTGAGTCTTCCTCCAAGACTAAGAAGAAATCAAGAGATACTTGCAGTTTTTGTGGCAAGGAAGGACATCCAATTTCCAAGTGTTGGAAATGATTAGGGGCTTTAGAGGAAGCCATGCAGCAGCATCGCATCTCCTCACCTCAGACGTCTTCTCCTTCTAAAGGGAAAGGTCATGCTCTCACTGCTCAAGCTTTGACCTATGGGTCCACTTGGATTTTAGATTTTGGTGCTTCTCACCATATGACTCACACTCAGCAGTTGGTTACTTCTCTTGCCTCTTGTGGTACTTCACAGATTGTAGTGGGTGACTCAGTTCAGCTATCAGTCTTGGGTTCAGGTTTTGTCTCTTTGGATGGGGGTACTCTATAGGATGTTCTGGTTGTTCCTGACATCTCGACGAACCTCCTGTCCATTTATCAGATTTGCCATTCTGGCTTTGGTAAGACATTTGAGTTCTCACCACATGATGTGGTTACTCGGGACCTCCATGACTCTAATTTGTTTGTGGCTACTGTGAGTGTTGATACTACATCTCGTCTTTATAGATTTGATGGATTTGAGCCCTCTGCGGGTGCAAGTTCATCTCTTATAGCAAATGCAAATTCAGTGACTAAGCTTTGGCATGAGCGCTTGGGCCATGTCAATTACAGATATCTTCAGCAGATGAGTACACGGGCACTTGTTCTTGGGCTCCCATAGATTTCCTAGACTGATGGTGTTTGTCATGGTTGTGTGCTTGGCAAGCATCACAGGGATCCCTTTCCGAAGGGAAGAACCCCTCATGCTTTGGCACCTTTGGATTTGATTCACAGTGACCTCATGTCATTCCCTACTCCTTTTTCTAGGGCCAAGTATGTACTCACATTTATTGATGACTTCTCCAGACACACATTGATGTACTTTCTTAAGTACAAGTTTGATGTCTTTGATTCATTTCGAATCTTCAAGACATTTGTAGAGAAGTAGTCCGGTTGTTCTATTCGGAAGATATGTACAGATAATGAGGGGGAATATGTGAATCAGGCTTTCAAAGATTTTTGCACTGAGCATGGTTTACAGCATCAGTTTACTGTTTCCTACACCCCTCAGCAGAATGGTGTCGCTGAGAAAAAGAATAGAACTTTACAGGAGATGGCAAATTGTATGATTCAGTCCAGGTCTATGGATTCGCCTTTTTGGGCTAAGGCAGTCAATTGTGCCAACTACATTCAGAATCAGATGCCTCATAAGGTGATTCAACATATGACTCCTGAGGAGGCTTGGTCTCATGACAAGCCTGATGTTTCTTTTTTTTCAAGAATTTGGCAATGAGGCATGGGCATTTATTCCTAATGCTCAGAGGAAAGCAATGGAGCGAAAGAGCCAACCTCTCATTTTTCTTGGCTACTGTGAGGATGTTAAGGAGTACAAGTTGTTTGATCCTAATTCCAGAGAGGTCTTGTTTTGACGGGATGTTCAGTTTGATGAGCGCCTTCCCACAGTGGATACCCTGTCTCCAGTGTCTACCCCTCTTCCTACTCCTCCCACTGCATCTCTTCAGGATTATTTTGAGGATGATTCTGATGATGTTGCAGATGATCCAGCATCCCCACCTCCACCTGCTCCACCTCAGATGCCCAAGTGGGCTCTCTTTACTGTTGAGGCGATAGGATCTATGGCCGATGATCCTTCAGATACTCGTCGCACCCGTTCTCATACTGTGGGTTCTAGTCTTTTGAGTCATGCCATTTCAAATGATCCTCAAAAGTTTTTCAAAGGAAAAAAGACACCCTAAGTGGGATTGTGCTATGGATGAGGAGTATTCTTCTTTGATGAGGAATAATACTTGGGATCTTTGTCCTCTTCCTAAGGGCAGAAAGATGGTTTGGTGTCGCTGGTTGTATCGCACTAAGTATGTTGTTGATGTTCGATTCGTAAGTACAAAGCACATCTTGCTGCGAAGGGTTTCTCGTAGGTTGAGGGTATTGATTACTCTGAGACATTTGCCCCTATCACCAAGATGAACTCTATTTGCTTTGTACTATCCCTTGCAGCTTCTAGGGGATAGCCCATTTTTCAGATGGATGTGAAGAGTGCTTTCTTGCATGGAGACCTACAGGAGGAAATCTATATGGAGCAGCCTCAGGGATTTATGTAGGACAATTCTTTGGTTTGCAGACTTCGACATTCATTGTATGGTCTCAAACAGGCCCCTCGGGCTTGGTATGAGAAGATGGACTCTTTCTTGCTCTCCATTGGTTTCACATGATGTCATTCTGATCACATAGTGTACATTCAGCATCTTGAGGGTGAGATCCTGATTCTTGTGCTATATGTTGATGTTCTCCTCATCACAAGTAGCTCATCCTCTATGATTTAGCATGTTTAGTGAGTTTTGATGGACCAGTTTGAGATGACAAATCTTGATTTTCTGCACTTTTTTCTTGGTCTTCAGGTGATTTAGTCTTCTGATGGGATCTTCATTTACCAGCAGAAGTATGCTCTTGACATGCTTTAGTGCTTTGGCATGCTTGATTGTAAGCCTTCTCCCACTCCTTTTCAGTCAGGGGTTATTTTGATTACTACTTGCTCCACTCCTTTAGTAGATTATACACTTTACAGGAAGTTGGTTGGCAGTTGGTTGTCCCTGACAAAAACTCATCCTGAACTTTTCTTTGTGGTTGGCCTTATCTCTTGATTCTCCCATGATCCTCATGAGATTCATTGGAAAGCTGCCAAATGTATTTTGTGGTACATTCAGGGCTCTATTTCTCATGGCATTCACTAAAAGTCAGGGGAACCTCACATTGTTGGTTACACTGACTCAGATTGGGTTGGTGATGTCAATGATCAGAAGTCTACTTCTGGCTTTGTTTTCTATCTTGGCTCTGGTCCTATCACATGGTCTTACAAGAAGCAGACTGCTCATGCATTATCATCTATAGAGGCTGAGTACCGAGCTACTATGCTCACCAGTCAGGAGATCTTATGGCTTCGACAATTGATGACTGAGTTTGGTTTTCCTCCTGATAGTCCCACTATTCTTTGGTGTGACAATCAGAGTGTTATTCACATTTCTCACAACCTGGTAGAGAATCAATGGACGAAGCACATTGAGCTTCACATGCATTTCATCTACCAGTTGATTCAGGATGGTTCTCTCATTTTGGAGTACATTCCCACTACTGAGCAGGTTGCAGACATCTTCATGAAACCTTTTGCATCGCCATGCTATCTTCAATTGCGCTCTATGCTTGGGGTGAAGGAAGTTGTCCTTGGGGGGTCTTTATGAGGCCTTCCTTCCTTCTTGTTTCTTTCAGCATGTTCTTTTATCTCTTTTTGGAGTGGAGTTTTTTCCCACTGGGTTTCCTCCTTTTTCTCCGTTTCATAGAGATTTAATTGTATTTGGGTACCTGATCAGGCCTTGTTGTCGAGACCCATATTTCTTGCTTTCCGTAGCTGTTATAGGTTTTAGCTTCTCCCTAAGTCTAGCTTAAGGGGGGTGTTAGAGTAATCGGTTCTTTACTTGCTTAATTAAACGACATTTGTTTAAATAATTAAGTTCCCCTTTATCTCTTTTACACTTAAGCTAACATTAGGTGCATAGTAATTAATTCTTTTATTTATTATTATGTGCAAGCCTAGGGTTCTCCCTTTTAGGGTTTCTTGACCTATTAGAGGTTGAATTCTTTTCTTTGTAATATTATTCTATTACACATTTTTGGGAATACAGAGCTCTCATTTTTCTTGAGCATTTTTCATGCGTTTATTATTTTCTCTGTTGCTTCCTTGCTCCTCCTTGTAACAGGTTTATTCAGCTTGCAGAGATCATTTGGGCTCCTGTGGTGTTGTATTTCTCAACTCTCACATGGTATCAAAGCTTTAGATCTATAGCTACCTGTTCTTGTTTTGAGTGTTTTTGCATTGGAAGAAGATCTGGGGTTTCAGATGATAACAAAAAATAAGCATTTGTAAAGAAAAAATTTAGTCATTGGATGTTACATATTATCTGACAGAAAGATCCTAGATCCAATTCTTGGAGAAAGGAAACATCATTGATAATCTTTTTTTCAAATAAGACTGAATCAAATAAATTTAAAATGTTTTATGCAATTCTTAAAAGTAGAACTCGTTCAATGCTTTCATGCACCGATGGCCAAGCCGTCGGACCCACAACATCTGATACCGTTGGAATTCCAATGACAACTAAAGAAACATCTGACAAGGATGTTGTATGTCCAACATCACTTCCTTGTTAGACAGTCATAGATGCATGGTAGTGGGGGAGCGTTGGAATTCCGACCGTAATCCGACAACAGTTTTGGTCGGAGGAGGAAACATAGCAGTCGTCGAAAGAGTCCATGACGTTGTCAGAATTCCGACGCAAATGGCATCATCGGGTAGCCCAACAACGACGTTTCAACGGTTATATTTGTCGGCAATCTGACGCGTTGTAGTTGGATTTCCGACAATGAGCCATCGGAAATTAGCCCCGAATGTACTAGTATATATATATATATACATACATATATATATATATATACATACATATATATATATATATATACATACATATATATATATGTATGTATATATGTATATATATTTATACATATATATATACATATATATGTATATATATACATATACATATATATATATATACATATATATATACATATGTATATGTATATATATACATATATACATACATATATATGTATGTATATATGTATATACATACATATATATGTATATATATATGTATATATATACATATATACATACATATATATGTATGTATATATGTATATATATACATATACATATATATATATACATATACATATATATACATATACATATATATGTATACGTGTATACATGTATGTATATACGTGTATACATGTATGTATATACGTGTATACATATACATATGTATATATACATATATATGTATATATACATATATATACATATACATATATATGTATATATACATATATATATACGTGTATACATGTATGTATATACTTGTATATGTATACACGTATATACATATACATATGTATATATACATATATATGTATACACGTATATACATATATATACATATATGTATACATACATGTATGTATATATACATATATATGTATACACACATATATATATATATATACATAGTAATCAGTCCATGTAAGTCCATTATTTCCTTACCAGTCTTATGGATCATAGGGTTTCGGCATTTATCACATTGCTTCCACGCAATATATCTACCTACCCACCCCATGTTCATCGAAACTATAACTCACACGAACGGCCCCTTCAAATGTATTTGAATGGTTCCTTGTCGCTAATAGCGGCGGCGAACGGAACTTACATGTATACATATATATGTATATATACATATATATGTATATATACATATATATGTATATATACATATATATGTATACACGTATATACATACATGTATGTATATATATATATGTATATATACATATGTATATATATGTATATATATACATATATGTGTGTGTTGGAATTGAAAGAATCCAAGAACACTAAGAGGGGGGGGTGAATCGGTGTTCAACTGGTAATATAATATTTTAACTTATTATAACATATACATATAAACTGGTAAATGAAGAAACATATAACATGAAGTAAATAAACCAGCCACATGAATGAACACCATAACACACTGAATTTTATACATGGAAAACCTCAAAGAGGAAAAACCACAATGGGATTTGTGACCCACAATATCAATTCACTAGCCATATGAAAGATATTACATAGCATGGGGGCCTGCACATGCAAGAAGGCACACTTCCTATAGCACACTGCTCAACACAAAAGTGTCTCACTGACTACAAGCTTTTGCTGAGATAAAACAATAATGGTGAACTCACAAAATGCATCTGCAATGCCAAAAAGAGTTTTGATTAAAGCTCTGTTCTGTACTAGTTCATAAACCTTGAACCCTTTTACCAGTATCTCCTTTCCTCTAAGAATACTTTACAAACCATCTACTAATCGTTGCATGATATTACTTCCGCATGCAAATGATCTACATACATATCCTTTGCATCACATTATTCTACTTCCTTGTCCTATTTCAAAATGACCTAATAAACTGACTTATATACCCTTTACAAACAATATGCCTTATGTTGGCTTACAATACATTACAAAAGATATTCAACGTCGGCCCTATACAATAATTACAAAATGATTTTACAAATAAAACTTTTCGGATCCCAAACTAATGTCGGCTTCACTGAAGTGCAAGATGTCAATGTTGGTGCCTGTTATGACCCTAATTACTCCAATGTCGATATCTTCCAGTGTATGCCTCCAATGTCAGTATCTACCAGTGTATGCCTTCTATAGAATCTTGTTGCCATCAATGACAACATATGAATCCAATGAGTGTCAATTGCTAACAATATCCCCATTTGGCATTGATGGCAACACTCATGTGAAAAATGGATTCCCTGCCAGTTCAACTGAAACTGAAACATGCTCCCCCTGAGTTGATTGACTATGTTTGCAATATAATCTCTATCTGATATTCTCCCCCTAGGATTATATACATATTTTTACATACATATCCTCCCCCTTTGGCATCAATGCCAAAGACCGGTGAAAGAATTGAAAGAATTGTTAGGAATCTGTGCAAAAGAATGAATAATTATAGACTGCTTACTGGAGCTTGACCAATTTCAAAATTTCTGGATAAGATTTCTCTAGTAACTTTATATAGGTATCCCAGCCGGTTTTTAATGTTTTGGATATGGATACAAGTCCACTCAGTAAATGTGCAAGTGATTCTTTCTCAGTGACTTCTGTCAGTGTGGGCTTCGCAAGCATATCCATGCATTCCCTCTTATGTACACCAAGTGAATCCAACCTTGGACTCAACAAACCTCTGAGACTTCTTTCTCTTTGAATGATCTTATCTCTTTCCTTTTCAAAAGAAAAAAGTTGGTTCTCCAAAGTCAAAAGTTGTCCATCAATAGATGTTGTTAAGTGAAGTTAGTCCATCAAAATAATTAGCAATATAGCAATCTTTTCTTGTAACTCCTTTATCCTCTTATCTACATTTGTCATAAGAATTTCTATATTACAACAGACTCTATAGATGTTAGTACACTATTTCAAAGAATTTTCAATAAGTATAAGTTTCTCTTCAATCTTTCTCTTTTATGTCTCAATAATCTGGTCAAAAGAGGCTTTCTTAGCCAAAGTAAATCTTTCACGTGCTTGTCGGTTGAAAATTTGTTGTAATGATTGAAAGTTTTTAGATATGTGCTATGTCAGTACCTTAAGCTTGCCGGAAGGGCTTGCTTCATTTTCAATCATACAATCAGGAATCAATCTATGCAAAATTGTTATTGACTGGTCTATTATTCCCTTGTCTGTAGATCCCTCCTTCATTATCTTTTGAGCAACCATCATCATTAGCTCTGTGGGACTCATCTATGTGATTGATTTCTTCTCAACTTGAGAAGTGTCAATTTCTAAAAGTTTTGATGAGGAATCAACTGCTGATTTAGTACTGGGTGTTTTATCACTCTCCTTTTCCTTTTCTTTTTTTTCCTTATCCTCTTCTGGTGTATCTCTTTTCTCATCCTCTTTTGCACCGGTGGCTTCACCACTTGGCGCAGTATCTATCACTGTCAGTGGATTATTATCCACAATATTATTAGTATCCTGTACATTATCTATTTTACCTTGCTCAGACTGTACAAATGTTGTCTCTGTCGGTTTATCCTATGCACTCTTATTATCTACTGGTTCATTCAAAATTTGATCTAAACTTCCCAAAATTCCTTTTCCTTTGGATCTGTGTGGAATGGTGGGAGTTGTTGCCTTAGCAAATTCTTCTTGAGAAGTAAGGAAATCAAGATTCTTTTGGAAGAATTTAGCCCAACCATCTCTAGTCTCATTTATTATTTCATTGACTCTACCCATCATTATGCTTATTTTCTGGGATTTGTTGATAAAGATTGTTCTATTTGCAACTTTTATACATCTTTTCATTTCCTCATTATTTATAGAACCACAAATGCCCAAAAGTTAAACTTCTTTAATCTCTATTTCCCTCTTAACTACATCTAATCTCCTTGCATCTAACTTATCATACAATGATAAAGGAATCTCCTTCAAAATTTCTACCAAAGCTTTCTTATATATGTCTAAATGCAACAAAATTGTTTCTTCTATTTCCTTTTGCTCACTATCATCTAAATGCTCATAAAAAATTGACACATTCTTCAAAATTCCATCTTTAGTTACCTCATCTATCAATTATGCACAAGTCATTGAGGGGATGATGGTAACATTACCAAATTCAATTGCTTCATCTATCTCACTCTTTTTCTTCTTCTTGCTAGGGGTTGCAGGAGTGGATGGAGCATGATTCCTCTTCTAAGTAGGTTTCCTTGTCGGAGGTGTGGATGTTGTTGTTACCTTTCTTACTAGCTTCCTCCTTGGCTCCACCTTCTTCTCTTCTAACGAAGGCTTGTCATCTTTCTTCCTGATGCCCTCCTAAATGACACAATTGTTAGTTCTTGATCAAACAATACAAAACACACAAGATGTTAGAGTTAGTCAATCAAAAACTAAAACATGAAGGCATTCCAAAGGAGACACTAAAAACATGCTAAATATATCTAATAAATAGAACAAATGATCATGAGACATCTCCAACTGCCTCTTAGCATGATATTAGCTCCTTCTCCCTTGTTCCTCTCCTCTCCAAGTTCCAAAATAGTGTAGCTCTCAGCAGCTTTTTGCACTATGGATGCTTATGGAGGATTGAGATTGTAGAATAGCTCCAAACATGAAATGAAAAGCTATTTTAATGCTAAAATGATATATTTTAACCAAAAGACAAAAGATTAGATTGTTTATGCTTAAAATGCTCTCTAAAATGGCTATAGTCTAAATGCATACAAGTTTTCAGGATCTGGATTATGAAGGAATGGGCTCTATTTATAGGAAAAATGGAGCAATGGATGGCCAGGATTGAAAGGTTTAATCAAGGGTCAAGCTTGAAAGTTGGGGATCCATGTGCACAATTGGCACCAATGAAATAGTGACAAGTGTCAACACAGGATTGGGTTGAGAGAAGAGGTTGGAGGCATTAAAGGCCTGAGAAGACCTCATGGTTATCTAAAGGCTAAGGGTCAAGCCTAAATTAGGATTACCCACTGGATTAGGAGTTAATCCAAGGATAAACCTTTGTGCAAATGATTAAGAGATAATCATGGTCAAAGTATTAAATGCTTGATGAGACCTTTGTGGTTGGATAGAGGTTGAGTCAAACAAATGTTTTAACCATGTGGGAGGGTTGAATTAACCATTAATGGTTATTGAAGACTTTGGGGGATTAAGTGGTTGAAAGTTGGAAGCCTTTAATGGTTTTCAAAGACTTTGGGGTTTTTGGTGGTTGAAGGTTGAAAACCTTCAATGGTTATCCAAGACTTTGGGCCCTTTGAGAAGTGATTCCATTTTGCTTAGGAATGTGACAATAATTAGGGGATGGATTAGGCTCATTAGGAAGGGGGTTAGAAGAATCTAGAAGGGGATTAGATTTTGCAAGTGGATTTGGTGGGTGAGGGAAAATAGGATTTTATTAAAATAAAAATTCATTTATTTCAATAAATATGTGCAAGTTGCATTTGTAGGAAAATGCAAGTGGGGTGGGGATAATGATTTAAATAAATGTTTTATTTAATTTATTTAAAAGAGGAAAAGGGGGATTTGATTAAATAAATTGATTTTATTTATTTAATTGATTTGAATTGGTTTTAATGAATTAATTAAAATAAATTGAATAATTTATTTAATTAATAAAAGAATGTTTGGGGATGAATTAATTAAATATTTACTTAATTAACTGATGGCTAGTGGATTTTTAATCAAATAAATACGAAATATTCATTTAATTAAAATGGACAGATTTATGTGACTACATTTGCCCCTCTTTGAGACGGTGCGGTTTATCGCGTCGTTTCAAAGAAAGAAAAATAGGTGTGAAGAAATGCCCCATAAAATGTAAATTTAATGGGTGGTATGCCCCCTCGAGAGATGGGCCGAAAAATTTTGAAAAATCGGGCGATCTCTCGAAAAAGAATGAAAATTGGCAAGGTGATAAAAGGGAAGAAGTGAGGTATACTGGTGAAAAATAGAAGAAATCGGGGGAAACATGGAGAAATGGGGGGCTCGGGAAGTTCACGGGGACCACGGCGATGAGCGGGGCGAAGTTACGGTGACGGCGGGGGGTATAAATGGAGTGAAAGGGGGTAAAGTAGGATCATTTGTGACCGCGACCAGTTGAAAACTATAGCTCTGATAGTGACATTTGGAGGAGCAAGGGGGAGCGACGATGCCGTTTCCGATCACCGAGCATCGATTTGAGCGAGTCCGCCGGTACCAGCGCCCAGCCGACTATGGACCAGCGGTACGCAAATTCGAAAACTCACTTTTTATGCATTTTTGGTATGTTTTTAGCTAAGTTCAAGTCAAGTCGGAGCAAGAGCGTTGGAACTAGGTTTTGTAGCGCTTTTGCTCTATGAATTAGCGCTATTGTGCCGCAATAGCGCTTTTGTAGGCTAGTTTTAGCGCTTTTGCATGTATTTAGCGCTTTTGTAGGCAAGTTTGAGCGCTTTTGATAAATTAGCGCTACGGTAGGGTCAATTGAGCGCTATTGATGTGTAATATCGCTATTGTATAGCGGTTTTAGCGCTTTTGATTAATTAGCGATATGGTGTAGTTAATTGAGCGCTATTGACCGGCATAGCGCTATTGTGTAGCTGTTTTAGCGCTTTTGTTTTGGTAGCGCTATTGTAGGGCTTTTTGAGCGCTATTGATGGTGTTGTAGCGCTATTGTTCAAAATGAGCGCTCTTGTAGGTTAAATAGCGCTTTTGCTTAGGATACAAGATGCCCCAGTTTCGGACAAAATAAAACTCCGGATGCCTAACGATTGATGGATGGTGAGGTGAAGTGGGAGTTGTTTTGAACCATAGCAGCCCGATGAGACTTAGGTCATTTGTTAGGAGAAATGTCGGTTGAAGTCTAGGCGGCCATGATTGCTTACCTGTTGAGACCCGAAGATACTTGATCAAAGTATTTGATGATAGTCTAGGTTTAAACTTAAGAAAGTTTGATAACAAAACAACTGATGGTGGTTGGATGAATGTCTATGTGCAGGAGGATCTACGCGTGTTGCAGTTACGCGAGCGCCACCCCGCGACACAGGGGTTGCGAGATCGTTTGACTCAGATCGAGATAAATTGTATTGCGGCTACTGGGCTCTATGAGGTGATGCATATGCCCGTGATTCGGATGAATCACGGCCTGATTACAGCTTTAGCAGAGCGATGGCACAGTGAGACATGCACGTTCCATCTGGCTCAGGGCGAGATGACAGTGACTTTGGAGGACGTGTGGTGTATTCTTCGGATTCTGATTCGAGGGCAGCTGGTGACGTATGATCGATCCTGGGGGACAGTGTCTTGCCAGAGGATTTTTGATGAGGACGTATTCATTGATGATGGGTCGATTGCCTGGGAGGATATAGCGGCACTATATGAGCCCCTTCCAGCAGTATTGTCAGGGATCGTGGGAGGGCTTCTGTGTCCAGACAGGCGGTCACATGGATTGGCGGTCGGATGGGGACAGGTGATTGAGATGATGGTGACAGAGGGGACCCGATATGCCTGGGGGCCGTGCGTGCTAGCGCACATGTACCAGGAGTTACACGAGGTAGTGTACCGGGGGAGAGGTTCGCTTGCAGTAGGCATGACGCTGCTGCATGTGTGGGCATGGGAGCATCTACCAGTGACTCGACCAGTGAGTCTGAGATTCCGAGCCGTGGACCAGCCCTATATGTTTATGTATAGTGGTATGATGAGTCAGCCCCACTTGGGGAAGCTAGAGTGGTGGAGGCGAGCATTAGATGATTTAGATGCAGTGATATGGCGGCCATACTTGGAGTGTGAGCCATGGGAGGATGATGCAGAGGCACTGCCGTATTGCTTTATGACCCGATTCCTCATTGGGAGGACCTCTTATCACGTGGAGAGACAGGTGCCAGGACGGGTTATGAGGCAGTTTGGACGGCAGCAGGGTCTGCCGAGCGGATCGGGAGAGTATGCTCGAGTTATTCGAGAGCGGTATGCATGGGGTCCAGTGCTACCGTATGATCAGGCATTGGCAGAGTTTCGGACACTACAGGCGAGGCCATGGGATCTACGACCGAGGGTCATTGATGCAGGGGTTACAGCAGAGTATACCCAGTATCGGGCGGCGCACCCGATTCGACGGATATCAGATCCAGCGGAGCCGATCCCAGTTTTTGAGGATGAGAGGGGACGGGGATGGAGAGGAGGAGGAGGTGGTGGAGGAGGAGGTGGTGGTGGAGGAGGAGGTGGAGGGATGGGGAGGCCGAGACAGCGGAGAGGGAGAGGGGGGTTACCACTGCAGATATCACAGGGACCTTTGATGCAGGGAGGAGTGCAGCTGAGTGGGAGGGGGATGGAGAGAGAGATTCCGATGGATACAGGTGCAGGAGAGGGTGGGGCTGGGGAGGGTGGTGCAGAGGAGTGTGGTGCAGAGGAGGGACCTAGTGGAGGGGATGATACAGGTGCGGCAGCCATGGCCATGGGGGAGGGAGCTACTGGGGATCTGCGGGAGCACATGATAGGTTATTTGCAGACCCGGGTAGAGAGATTAGAGGCGGAGGTAGCAGCTAGAGATGTGCAGCTATTTGCATGTGAGGCAAAGCTGACAGTGGTGCTGCGGGAGAGAGATACGGCGGTGGAGAGATTGGCGGAGCTGCAGGAGAGAGTCCGAGCGGGAGCACAGGGTCCTTCAGGGGAGACTATGAGGCAGTTTGGGCGAGCACAGGCTGAGATAGAGTACTGGCAAGGTTTATATGAGCAGGTGGTTCCATTCAGTCAGCGAGCTCTCAGTTATACCCAGATGCGACAGTCGAGATCCGAGCGATCACAGAGGATGCAGAGCAGTGGGGGAGTGATGGGTCCTTTGAGGCGGGATAGATCAGGAGATGCAGGAGGGAGTGGGGGTTCGATGAGGCCTCCACGGAGAGATGGATCAGGTGGTGCCGGTACCAGCGGTGGAGCAGGTAGGGGTGGGGCACGTACAGCATCTGGCCAGAGCGGCATCTGAGAGAGTATTTTTGCATACATGTGTTGTATCATTGTCTATGTTTTGGACTGTATCTTGGATGGCTCTTGGTAGCCGATTTTTGTAGACTTCATTGTACTCTGATATATGAGTTGATATATATGAGGGGATCCCATATTGTGATGATTATGCATGTGATGATGTATGGATGTTTATGCATGATGATGATTTATTACTTAGATGTATATGTATACATGTATGCATTTGATGAGATGTTTCTCTTATGCATGTTTTTATGATGAGTTATGATATGAGATACTGACATATGAATGCAGGTATATATATATATATGATGTATTTGATTTGTGATGTAATGCTTTATGTATGGAATGCCATGATGATATATGCGTATACTGGATTTTATGAATAGGATTTTTGATGTATATGATGTATTTTGATTTTTGATGTAATGCTTTATGTATGGAATGCCTATGATGAGATATGCGTATACTGGATTTTATGATATTTCCTTTTGCGATGTAATGATGAGATGATTTATGTGATGATGTTAATGTAATGGTTAGATGAATGATTTTATGTATGGATATGCATCTAGATGTGTTTAGATGAATGTAATATGGATAAACAAAATGTTTTAAGTGCAAATGTTTATATGATAAATGCAGATGAATAAACAAATGTAAAGGACAAGTGTTTTTATGATGATGCCTAAATGAATGATTCTAAATGCGTTTTAAATATGTTGGTAATGACAAATGATAATGGGATGATATGATAACTAATGGGGATAATAGCTGCACTTTTAATGTAATGATAATAAATGCAATGTGAATGAATCCTAAAATGAACATTATAAGATACTTAGTAATGAATGAATGCATCTTTTATCTATAAAGAAATGAATGCAAAGGATAAATGATGAAAAGTTTAATAAAATGATAATGGATAATTGATATAAGATGAATGCTTATTAAATGATTTAATACAATCAAAGACAATTTAATCCCATGAATGGATCTAATTATTGATGATTGATGCAATGATGAAAATGATTTTACTGCAACTAATGTCAATAATGAACTTATATGCAATGTTTATGTGTAAAAATGACATGAATGGACGTAATGCAAGATGCACCTAAATGCAAGGATGATATGATTATGAGGAATGCAAGGTTGTTTTAAGACTTTGCATAATGCATTGATGATGTATCAGAGTACTCGGTCGTGATTGTATCCAAGACCAGCTTTTATTAATCATTTTTACATGTAAAAGCCTACATATGAATGAATGGATGGGTGATATGCAACGGAATGCAAGATATAAACAGATGAGGTGAAATGACGATCCATAGTGCTCTATTTTCATCATTGAGCTTTAAAATGTTGGAAGAGAATACAAGCATCTTGACACAATAATTCAAGATGACCTGAGTATTTCTTTCATGGATTTTAATATAGCAAGTTAATACAAACGACTTTATATAAGGGTCAAGTCGACCAGAGTATTGCTTGCGGAACAGACAAGGATTATCTCCTTTCGTGCATGACTTGGATCGTCCTCCTTGATCTTAGGCTGATCATATCCTGAGACAAGTGCATACCATACTAAAAAATAAAACCTTTATCCAATTTGGAGGAAGAGGAACCAAAGAATGAGCATTGTACCTGTAAACAAACAGTATATACATAAAGAATAAAGAATATGGATCCTTGGTAATGGTTCATGCTCATATGGTCGAGGTATACGCTGTAGTCAGCAAGCCATAGTGATCTATGACTGCATTTTGCATAAGATCATGTAGCTTGGTGAACTTCCCACGTAGACACCATTAGTACATGCCCCAGTACTTCATCGGAAATAATGCACAAACGATACAAAACAATGCTGAAAGGATCCCGATACAGATAAACAAACGATTGTACTCACAAATCAACCAAGTATTTGATAGCCTAACAGAATTTTCTTGTCAAAGAAAATGTCATCTTGTCTTTGTTTTGGTAAGGAAGAATGCATCCTTGTTTAAAGACAGGTTTGGATTTGTTGATGTCGATTGTGTTGGGTTGATTGGTAAATGGTCAGTGTGTGAGTAGTTTGTCAATGTTTATTTTGTATCTGATCGGATGAATATGTACAAGGTGTTGTCATGTTTTTGGGTGATTTTCGATTGTTTTTCCGATGTTTTTGGATTTTGTGTAATAGTTTTTGAATGTTTGTGGATTTTGTGAGTCATTTTTGAATGTTTTTGGTATTTTGTGTTGAGACATTTTTGAATGTTTTTGTAGTTTCTGATGATCACCTGAATGAAGAGTGTAATGATATATAAGTCAATGTAGAATCCACTTCCATCACTAGGGTAAGGGTATTGCCCCCAGTTTGTAGACCTGACTATGAAAAGGTGGGATGCTAGATGTATGTGTGCATGAATGTGACCGCAACGAGCTTGAAAGATACTGGAGCCATTGCCCTTACGAGTGGTGCCTGTTTGCCAGGTTTTTACCATCGCACTTACCCAAGGTGCCACCGGAGTGGTTGTTCACCGTTTGGATGCATGATTTTTCTTTACTTTTTTCGAATGTTTTTGTATTTTCTTCAGGACATTTTCTGAATGTTTTTGATATTTTCTTAATATGTAGGGGAGCTTGATGCTCTATACAGCTTAGGTATAAAACCGTTTGAGGTGCATGCTATTGATTGGATCTGCAAGCGGTTCTCCTTCTGATGTAGCCAACTGATATGCCCCGGACCCGAACACAGCAGTGACAACATATGGGCCCAGCCAGTTTGATTCAAACTTGCCTTGATGTTCTCTGTTTGGTTGGTTGCGAGGATTCTCTCGAAGAACAAGATCACCTACCTCAAATGTACGAGATCTAACTCAGTGATTGTAACTTCTACTCATGCGTTGCTGATAGGTTTTGAGGTGATTGTATGCAGCTTGTCGCTTCTCATCAAGTAACTCTAAGTCCTAAAGACGGGATACTCTGTAGGTTTCATCATCGATGAGTTTATGCAAGGAAACTCGTAATGATGGTATCTCAACCTCAATAGGTAAGATAGCTTCTGCACCATAGACCAATGAATAAGGAGTTGCACCTGTAGGGGTTCGAATGCTAGTTCGATATGCCCATAATGCTGGATTCAATTGAACATGCCAATCACGACCGGCATCATTGACTGTCTTCTTTAGGATTCTCAATATGTTTTTATTGGACGCTTCGGCCTGACCATTGCCTTGTGGGTAATAGGGGGTGGAAAAGCGGTGTTGGATATGAAATTTCTCACAAAGTTCACAGACATCCTGATTTTTAAAAGGAAGACCATTATCTGTGATGATGGACATGGGTACACCATACCGGCAGATGATGTAATTGAGGATGAATGAGGCGATCTGCTTGCCGGTGACTTGGGTAAGTGGAACAGCTTCGATCCACTTGGTGAAATATTCGGTGGCGGTAATAATGAATTTATGGCCATTGGATGAAGATGGATGAATCTTACCCACAAGGTCAAGGCCCCATTGACAGAAAGGCCATGGTGTCGTGATTGGTTGCAGTTCCTGGGCCGGTGCATGTATCAGGTCACCGTGAACTTGACATTTCTTGCATTTCCTGACAAAATAGTAGGAATCCTTTTCCATAGAGGGCCAATAGTATCCAGCTCGCATGATCTTCTTGGCTAGTGATGGACCACTTGAGTGAGTCCCGCAAATTCCTTCGTGTACCTCTTCCAAAGCCTTTGTTATCTCATCTTGTTCCAGACATCGAAGGAGAGTACCATCAAGACTACGTCGGTATAGGGTTTCGGCAATAATGGTATATCGAGCAGTTTGGCGAATGAAGGTTTTACGTTGGTTATTTGATTGGTTGGGAGGAAGGGTATGATCGTGGAGATAGGTGTAGAACTCACCGTACCATGGGGATTCGGAACCAACAAGGTGACATATCATTTCAGATTCGGGGATATCATAAGCGGGGATCCAAAGCTGTTCTACCAAGAACTCGTAGCGTGTTGAATTCTGTGGAAGATCTAGGAGAGATGCGATGGTAGCCATGGCGTCAGTAGCTCGATTCTGATCTCTTGGTATCTGCTCAAAAGTGATAGTAGTGAATGATGTCTTTAGACTGTCCACCATTTGTTTGTATGGCATGAGTTTATCATCCTTGGTCTGATACTCATCTGTTGCTTGTCGAATGACCAGTTGGGAGTCGCCATATACTTGTAGTTCTTTTAATTTCCATTGTATGGCTAGCCTGAGTCCTGTGATCAAAGCCTCATACTCTGCTATGTTGTTTGTGCATGGAAATGTGAGCCTGTAAGACTTCGGGATGCTATCACCTTGAGGTGTGATAAACAGAATACCTGCCCCTGAGCCATGCCTAGTGTATGACCCATCAAAATATAGTTTCCATGGTTGTGCTGTTGTGATCATGAATATCTCTTCATCTGGAAAATTGGAAATAAGAGGATGATCGCCTGTGAGGGGTGCATCGGCCAACTGATCTGCAATGACCTGCCCTTTGATAGCCTTATGGTCCACATACTCAATGTCAAATTCACTTAGAATCATTACCCATTTGGCCAAGCGACCTGTCAATGCTGCTTTGCTAAGTAAGTACTTGAGTGGATCAATCTTTGCGATAAGTTGTACCTTGTGTGTTAACAGATAGTGCCACAATTTAGTGGCTGCTAAGATTACTGCTAGGCAAGCTCGCTCAATAGGTGTGTAATTGAGTTCATAGCCAACCAGTGTGTGAGAGATGTAGTAAACAGCACACTCTTTGCCTTCTGCATTATGTTGTGCCAATAATACAGCTAATGCTGTACTTGTCGCTGAGATATAGAGTAACAACGGTCTACTTGGATCTGTTGGCATCAACAATGGTGGATTCATGAGATAGTCTTTAAGCGCCTGAAATGCTTGCTGGCATTTGGCATCCCACTGAAAGCAGATGCTCTTGTGTAGCAGGTGTGTGAATGGGTGACACTTATCAACCAATTGTGCAATGAATCTTCAGATGGATTGAAGCCGCCCTTGTAATGTCCTTAGCTGACTGATATTCTTTGGAGGTGGCATGTCCATTATTGCCTTAACCTTTGCTGGATCGACCTCAATGCCTTTGCTTGAGACAATGTATCCTAGAAGCTTCCTGGAGGTCACTCCAAAGACACATTTCTTTGGGTTGAGTCGAACATGATATTGTTCCAGTCTATCAAAGATTTGATCTAAGATGTGGAGATGTCCTTCTCTAGTAAGTGATTTTGCTAGTAAGTCATCCACATAATCTTCCATCATAGTATGCATCATGTCATGGAAAATGGTGGTCATTGCTCTTTGATAGGTCGCTCCTGCATTCTTTAGACCAAAAGGCATTACATTCCAGCAGTATGTGCCCCATGGACATGTGAAGGTTGTCTTATGTTGATCTTCGGGTGCGATCTTTATCTGATTGTAGCCGGAAAAGCCATCCATGAGTGAAAGCATCGCATGTCCTGCTGTTAGATCCACTATGATGTCGATATCTGGTAGGGGAAATTCATCCTTAGGACATGCCTTATTCAAATCTCTGAAGTCAGTACAAATGCGGATGCCCCCTTTTGGTTTGCCGACAGGCACAATGTTGGAGACCCATTCTGCATAATCAATTGGCCTAATGAAACCAACATCTAGGAGTTTCTTAAGTTCAGTTTTGACTAGCACGGCAATCTGAGGATGCATCTTACGAAGCTTCTGCTTGATAGGTTTGGCTCCTTTTGCTACTGTGAGATGATGCATGACTAAGTCAGGGTCAAGCCCAGGCATGTCTGCATATGACCATGCGAAGTTGATCTGACGCGTCTAGAAGAATTCTATGAATTGAGGTTGTTCCTCTGGAGTGAGAAGAGATGCCAGATGTATGATATGAGGGGTTTCAGGAGTCCCCACATTGTATTCATTGGTCTCCTCAATGAGGATCGTTGATCGTTCCTGTTGTGTACTAGCAGGGAGAATGTCAAACCCTTCATCCTCAAGTGCCTCAGAGAGGTTTTCACCGTTGGATACGCTCTTTCTTTTTACTTTTGTTGGATCAAACAGTGCCACAGTGTGGTTTTCACTGGAAGATCCATGTTTTAATGTTATATTTTTGCAGCTGAAGGGTTTGGCATCCGCCCCGAAGTATGCTGCGCTATTAAGTTGAATGGCGAATCCAGCTTTGTGATCCCCGCTTGGTAGATTATCCCTTAATTCCAAAAAGTCAATGATAGCCTCATCGTTTTGGAAGAGGTCAAGACATGGGGGATTTGGTTGGTTCCATTCGATGAGTTCAGGGTGGATAATGGGCATTACTTCATCGATTAAGTTAAGTGCGGGAGATGTATCAGTGAGGGTTAAGACAGTGTGGTGAAGGTCGTTGATGGTACTCTCCCTGTCAGAATCAGGCATAGGATGAGACGTAGGGTCTGTGGAAGATGTTTCCAGCTCAGGTACCCAAGTGGTCTTTATCTGTGCTTCTCCGTAAACAGGGATGTCTTTGCGTGGCGGAGGTGGTGATGTGTCTTCCTCATCTGAAGTGTTAAGCTGTACAGAATCAAATTCCCACTCATGTGAGTCGGTCTCTGAATCACTTTCCAGCATCCGATTGCTATACCATACTGGGATGTCTTTGGAGTTGAACACGGTAGGTGTGATTGGTTTATGTATCTTTGTGGTGATCGGTGCTATAGGAACCGTGATGGGGTTTAAAGGATTTGTTACTGGAAGTATTGGTAATGGTGACTCAGTGGCTTCTGCTAGAACTACTGGCACCATAGATGTTGTTGCGGGTTCTGATACAGTTGCTGCTGCTATTGGTGTTATTGACGGGATTACTGGTTCATTTGGTGGGATGATTGGCATTGTAGATGGTTGTGGTGGGTTTGTGAGCCTCGATGGGGCAGTGGGGATAGTGTTTGATGGTGCTTTGATTATGAAAGGTGTCCTCTTTGCAGTAGGTGGGCAAAATGGTTTGCTAGGTTTTCCTTTGAATCTGAGTTTAGGAAGGATCTCTTTTTCAAAACCTAGGCCTGTATTACCTTTGGGCTTGAATTCTGGTAGCAGAGGTTCATGTCGTCCTTGTTTGCAGTATCCCAAAGCACTCTGACCATCATATCCCATTCTTTGCATAATGAGGATGCCTTTGCCATACTGTTCTGTAGGAAGTGTAACTCGCGGTTTATCAGTCGTGATGGGATCTTTATAGATCCAGTCCGCTAGGTCCTCATCTTGTGTCTCTTCCTCTTGACTCTTTCCAAGGACGAATGGCATCAAGGCACATGCTGGCATGATTAGTGGTTGTTGGAGTAACTGCTGTGGTTTACCATGTATTCTAGGAGAAGTGGGCATTTGTCCCACACAAAAGAGCTGACTCAAGTTGTATTCTCCAGGACCTTCCTCTGCGACTTTCATTTTAAGCTTTTCTTGCTTGGGTATAGGGGTGTTTGAACTGGCAAGAGAGGCAGGATTTACATATGATGTGGAGGAAATGGCTTCCCTATTATTAGGAACAGTAATCTCTGGTTGATGGCTAATATTATGGCAAAATGCAAAGGGATTTGCATCGCCCAGGATTGTGATCTCTGCACCATTATGTGGGAACTTGATACATTGATGGTAGGTAGATGGAACGGCTTGCATGGCATGTATCCAAGGTCTCCCTAATAATAGATTATATGGCAGAGGAAGGTCCAGAACCTGACAAGTGATGTGCTTTACCACGGGGCCTACTCGGATTGGTAGTACCACAGCTCCTTTGGATGAACGTTCTACATCATCATAGGCCTTGATGGTGATCTTCTTGCGAGGATCCACTGATTCTATTGCATATCCCAATGCTGTGACCAATTGTAGTGTACAAATGTTTAGGCCTGCTCCATTATCAATCAAGACTCGCTTGATCCTGTGTTGGTTGACAAAGCCTTCAATGTGGAGTGAGGCGTTATGAGGTTGTTGGAAAGAAGAGTTGTCACTTTCAGAAAAAGTGAGACAAGGTGATGACTTGAGATTTCCAACCATGGCTTGAAATTGGTCCGTGTTCAGGTTTGCAGGGACTGACGCCTCTTGGAGTGCTTGATCCAAGATAGTTTTATGAGAGGGTGACAGACGCAATAGCTCCAAAATGGATATAAGCGCAGGCGTTTTGTCTAATTGTTCCACCAGATTGTACTGTTTTGGGATGGAGGTGGTGCCTTGTGGAGCTGCCTTTATGGTGACCTTGCCACGACGTGTAACAACATTGCAATTTGAGGTGGGATTTTTGAAGGTTATAGTTGCAACTTGTTCACTAGCATCATACAGGTGATTGACAGTGTAATTATACGCAGCTTGCGTATAATCAGTGGTATCAGGACCTCGTCTGGAAGTGGAAGGACCCCTTTGATCTTGCGATGGAAGTGGATTTTTGAACATCTGATGATCATTATTGGTCATTTTTGGGTCATGCCCTTCAATTTCAATTTCTCCTCGGTCAATAAGATCCTGAATGAGATCTTTCAATCGGTGACAATTACTTGTCTTGTGTCCTCTTCCTTGATGGAACTCACAGTGTTCAGTATCTCTCCACCATGCAGGTTTGACTTGAGGCTCATAATTCGATAACTTAGGTAGAGTGATCAAATTCTGAGAAATGAGTTGTCGCATCACCGTTTCAATGGGTTCCCCTAAGGGAGTGTATGTGCGTTTTTGTTTTTGTGGACGAGGTCTTGGTTCATCATGAGATGTGATGCGACCTTGATTGGAAGGAACATTTGTGTTATTTTGAGGTGGAGGATTTTGTCCTGCAAACCGAACCACAGGTTGTGCATTTTGGATAGTTCGAGCATCCACAACTCCATCGTTGACGATATTCTTATTCTTGTTCCAGAAGTTTGGTTTATCACTATTGAAGCGCGGGCGAGGACCATCTTTTGGTTCGTTAAAGATTTTGATGAGTCCTTTCTTGATGAGTGCCCGTTCACACTTTATACCTTTGGTGATCATATCGTTAAAAGAATCTGTATCTTTGACATCCAGGTGAAATTCCATTTCTTCGTTTAAGTTGGAAATGAAAATTTCCACTAGTTCTCGTTCAGGTAACTGAAGAGAACGTCTGCTAGACATTTGGCGCCATCGTTGCAGGAATACTGAGAATAATTCACCTGGTTTTTGTTTGGTGTTTCATAGATCAGCCATGGTGATGTCGCGTTCAATATTATACGAGTAATGAGATAGGAACTTCTGGATGAGTTCCTCAAATGTTCTTATGCCACCTGGTAGTCGGGAAAACCATGATGTGGTTGTTCCTCCCAAGCTTTGGGGAAAAAGGCGCATTAAGTAGGTGTCTTCATATGCAACTTCGAGACAAGCGGAATGAAATTCTCGGACATGATCGCGGGGATCTCCCTTTCCTCTATATTTTTTGAATTTTGGTGTTTCGAACCTGCGTGGAAAAGGTGGCATATAAAGATTCCTATCAAACGGATAGGGACAGATGTCGTTAAGTGAGAATTGATTGGTCTTAACACCACTATGAAGTTGTTGGGTGAGATTCTCGACTTGTTGCCGTAACATCTCCATTTCATTAGGAGGAGGAGGTGGTGGGTTACCTCGAGGGATGTTATATCTGATGGGATCTCTACGCCTTTCTTCCTCATGGCGACTTTGTCTTTCTGATGCTTGCCTTAATTGGGCGAGATCAAAGTCAGAGGGGAGTTTGGCTCCTTCTTGAGCAAGTCTTAAAAAGTGAGCATCTGCGTTGCTCCTTAATATTTCATCAAATAATCTGTTAAAATGAGGGTTATGCTGAACCCTTTCGATTGTTGAAGGAGTGGGAGCACTTGGGTTTTCGTCATTCACATTTCCTCCAAGTGCTTCTTGAAATTCATTGAGGTTGTCCTCTTCTTCCTCAATTTCTATTTCTCGCTGCCTTGATCGTGATCGGGTTTGAGCCATTTTGTTTGCAAGTTTGTGTTTTTGAAGTTGATTGAAGATGATGATGAGTGGTGATGAAATGAAAGATTGATTGGTTGGTGATTTGTGTTGTATGGGGATCTCTAGCACTTTAAGGTATATGTAACCGAAATTCCTTCGTCGAATTGCTTGTTTGTTTTGATGATTTTGGATGTGATAAGGTGTAGAGAAATCTGAGATGTGTTACAGATTTAACTACCTAGCAATGAGAGGATTCACTCATGAACTAGTTTTAACCTGCGTAGATGTGTCTCTTAGGATGAGCTTATCCTGGATGTAGAAACAATCTAAAAGGTGATGTGATGTGTTTGATTTCAAGCAATCTCTAAGAAGGAATCTTGGGACAAGAACCTCTGCATGTTTTGAGAGTTTTGGGATGAATTGATGATGAAGTGATGATGTATGAGTGGGATGATGGATGAAAATGTTTTCAACTTTCAATAAAAACTTTGTGTCACAAATGGGACAAACTCTTCTTCTTCCCTTTCAGCGGTTGGTGGCACTTCTCGAGCTGTGTTGTAGGTGATACAGATGTTTGGGAAGAAATTGGGATTAATCTTTCCTCCTTGATTTTTGTGATAACTCAGAGCTCTATATTGCATAAAAGCTCTGCGGTTCAATAATTCTGAATCAAACTCATTTGTTTTACCTTGAAGGTATAGACGCATGCGATGTAGAAAGACTCTATGTGAGACAAAGATTTGTCTATTGATATAGAAGAATTTCCTCCTTTTGATTAAAGCCTTTGAGCTCAATGGTCTCCTTTTCAAGGTGATATTCTGATGACACTTCTTCTTTCGCAAGATGTGAAGAATGGTCATAAAATGTGATTCTTTGTTTGTTTGTACCTTGTTTTTGATGTTTTTGGTTGTGTTGACAGATGTTGGATGAATAACTTTGTTTTTGGGATTGATTTTCTGATTTTTCTTTGACAAGAAAACAAAGCAAGCACACAAACACAAAATTGTAGCCTCAAAGGCACAAATGAGTATGGGTCTAGATCAACCCAATCCTTGGACTTGTTTCTGACCCTTCCTTTAGATTTATTTTAAGGTGTAATTCCAAAGCCTGAAGTCGGCTCAATTTGCACTAGGTCTGTAAAACGAACACACTTCAAACACTCTTTATCCCTAAGGTCAAATGGCCAATTGTGATAAATTTAGCCCACATCTTGATATTTCTTCGACTTTGGTACTACATACCTTATGAATCCCGCCGTGGCAGGTAAGGATGTGATATACTAAGTCTTGCACGAGCATAACAAATAGATGATCCCTATGATGGGGGAGTCACCACTTTTATCAAGCCACAAGTGACTTTTCAAAAAGCTATGTTTCTACTCAAGGAAATATGTATGGTGAGTATCTTGGGAGCAAAACCTTCTATGCTCTTGCACTAAATTATACCTCAAATATCCTCAATCAATAGAACAGGTGGGCTACTACTTAAAGGTGTTTAGTCATGTTCGATGGCTTTGGACATAAGTTCATTCTGCAGTGACTCACTTAAGAGCCTTGTAACTGGTGGTGGGGCCCATTTGTCCTTTCGGCCAGTTACACTATAGGAACAGCTATACCCAAGGCTACAGCTTTCGCTCACACCTGATTTCTATAGCGGCTCGAAGGATTTACCGCTCGAGGTCGTTCCCAAGAGTATCGATCCCTTGGCAGGCCTCTCTTAAAAAGATAAAATTTTGAGTGTTACTAACACTTTTCTCTTGCACCTAGGACCACGAAAGCCAAGGGAGAGGATAGTGTGTGTTAGAAGTAGGTCCACTCGACTGACTTTTGTGCACAAGCGTGCCAAACATGAAATTCACTTGTTCTTTTTAATCCAACATTTGCAAAGATGATCTAACTATTTGGAGATGTTGCTCCAACAGCCATGGTGTTCTTTTTAACTCCAAAGCAATATGTTTTGTAATCTAGAAGTTGAAAGTCCTGGTCAACTTAATGAAAAACACGATTGCATGAAGGAAAATTTGTTTTTGCCAAAAATAAAGACAAGTGGATTGTTCTTTTTACTGCACCAAAAATTTGAAGTGTGGATTGTGATTTTTTTAAGTCCCAATTGATGCAAGAAAGAAAGTTTGTTTTGTTGATTTTAAGCACCAAAACAAAATGTATCCCTAACTAGAAAACAATGAAACTATTTTTTTGTGTTTTTAAGTTCTTTTTAAGCACTAAATAAAAAATTTTGTGATTTTTGTGGTGAGTTGTTAACCTGTATCAACAAAAACAAATTAGTAAAAATCGGTGTTCAAGGGGGGCTTCCACAAGCCTAAGATACTCAATTTTTCGGTTACAAATTTTACAAATCCTGATTCTGAAATGCCCTGAAATTTGACTAAGTCTGAAATTTGGAGGATCTTCCAAAAACTAGATTTTGCATTACAACTCCTAGATGTCTGAAACCCCTCTCAAACATTCTGAAAGTATATATGGAATATAACTTAAAGTATAAGAAAGAGAAAAGAGAAGAGGAAATGTCACTTATACTTAAATGTTATATTCCATATATATTCTGCCTCTCACAAACCTAAGAAAAATAATTTTATCAATTACAAGGCCTTTTTTTACAATGTTCTGTTACAATAGCGCTAGTCTGTGTGAAAACAGAAGCGCTACTTTAACACAAACGTGTTAGAATATTACAAAAGCGCTAAAATAAAAGATTTTTACAACAATACAAAAGCGCTAATATAAATACAAAAGTGCTAATTAACGAACAAAAGCGCCAAAATACTGACAAAAGCGCTAATTCTTTGACAATACCGCTATTGTGAGAACAAAAGCGCTAAAAGACAAAAAACAATAGCGCTAAAACAAAACAAAAGCGCTAAAAGACAAAAAACAATAGCGCTAAAACGCGACAAAAGCGCCAAAGCGCGACCTGTGTGTCAAGTTCAACATTCAAACATGTTAGGTAACAAAAAAATATCAGAAGGTTGCGTGTTCGATTCACATCGGGTTCACCAAATGATGCCCTCCTAAATGACACAATTGTTAGTTCTTGATCAAACAATACAAAACACACAAGATGTTAGAGTTAGTCAATCAAAAACTAAAACATGAAGGCATTCCAAAGGAGACACTAAAAACATGCTAAATATATCTAATAAATAGAACAAATGATCATGAGACATCTCCAACTGCCTCTTAGCATGATATTAGCTCCTTCTCCCTTGTTCCTCTCCTCTCCAAGTTCCAAAATAGTGTAGCTCTCAGTAGCTTTTTGCACTATGGATGCTTATGGAGGATTGAGATTGTAGAATAGCTCCAAACATGAAATGAAAAGCTATTTTAATGCTAAAATGATATATTTTAACCAAAAGACAAAAGATTAGATTGTTTATGCTTAAAATGCTCTTTAAAATGGCTATAGTCTAAATGCATACAAGTTTTCAGGATCTGGATTATGAAGGAATGGGCTCTATTTATAGGAAAAATGGAGCAATGGATGGCCAGGATTGAAAGGTTTAATCAAGGGTCAAGCTTGAAAGTTGGGGATCCATGTGCACAATTGGCACCAATGAAATAGTGACAAGTGTCAACACAAGATTGGGTTGAGAGAAGAGGTTGGAGGCATTAAAGGCCTGAGAAGACCTCATGGTTATCTAAAGGCTAAGGGTCAAGCCTAAATTAGGATTACCCACTTGATTAGGAGTTAATCCAAGGATAAACCTTTGTGCAAATGATTAAGAGATAATCATGGTCAAAGTATTAAATGCTTGATGAGACCTTTGTGGTTGGATAGAGGTTGAGTCAAACAAATGTTTTAACCATGTGGGAGGGTTGAATTAACCATTAATGGTTATTGAAGACTTTGGGGGATTAAGTGGTTGAAAGTTGGAAGCCTTTAATGGTTTTCAAAGACTTTAGGGTTTTTGGTGGTTGAAGGTTGAAAACCTTCAATGGTTATCCAAGACTTTGGGCCCTTTGAGAAGTGACTCCATTTTGCTTAGGAATGTGACAATAATTAGGGGATGGATTAGGCTAATTAGGAAGGGGGTTAGAAGAATCTAGAAGGGGATTAGATTTTGCAAGTGGATTTGGTGGGTGAGGGAAAATAGGATTTTATTAAAATAAAAATTCATTTATTTCAATAAATATGAATATGTGCAAGTTGCATTTGTAGGAAAATGCAAGTGGGGTGGGGATAATGATTTAAATAAATGTTTTATTTAATTTATTTAAAAGAGGAAAAGGGGGATTTGATTAAATAAATTGATTTTATTTATTTAATTGATTTGAATTGGTTTTAATGAATTAATTAAAATAAATTGAATAATTTATTTAATTAATAGAAGAATGTTTGGGGATGAATTAATTAAATATTTACTTAATTAACTGATGGCTAGTGGATTTTTAATCAAATAAATACGAAATATTCATTTAATTAAAATGGACAGATTTATGTGACTACACTTCCTATATACCCTTCTGAATGCAAGAGGTTGATTATCCTTTGTATCAGAGTCAGAAGTGATAGGAGATATGAAAGTTGTTGGCCTCTTTACCTCAGGAGAACTTTTCACTACAATTACTGCAGCTTCCATTGCCAGTTGATCTACCGGTTTAGATCTACAACCTAGTTTTGTATCTATCCTATGAATTACATTTTGAACGAAGGTAGACATTTTGTCTATTTTCTTTTCCCTTCTTTTCTTGTTGAAGCCAATTTTAACTTCAAGTGCCTTCTCCTCTGTAGTGCCAAAGTGTTCAGCCTTATCATCCAAATGAGCATCAATCAGCATTTTAGCTTATAGTTCCAAGATGTTGTCATCAACTTCATAGCCCAATTCAGTGACCCATATTGTTCTAGGTTCCACCACTTCCATGAGAGTCTCATATGTTTTTACCATGAAGCAGATTTTAGTGGAGTATTTCTCCACAATGTGTTTGGAGATTCTCTCCCTCAGTCTCATGTTCTCTTGGAAAGATTTAAAGAAGCCCCATAACTTCTCATCCTTATTGCTGCCAAGACCAGTGATTGCATCTTTAAACTGCATACCTACCAGTATGTCATGAGCCCATTGTTTCTTTCCCAAACCCGATAGCTCATTCATGAAATACAGCATCGAGCAGACAATAAGGTTGCCAAACTAGAATGTTCCTTTCTTAACACCTTTGATTTTTCCAAGATTTATAATTAATTCACTTCATAACCATTCACACAAATCATATTTTTCATCATTCTTTATCATTTGATATGCAGCATGGATATAGGAACTGGCAACAGAGTTCAATCGACTTGATTGTGTTACCTTGTAGTCGATGATCATGCTGGAAAATTTTACATCTATATCTTTAATAATGCTTATCCTCATTGACCTTCCATCATGGGTTGCATCGGTGAGCTTTTCATCCTCAGTGTTGGAGATCTTCTTCCCTGGTTCCTGCCCGACTTTGGGTAAGTCGGTGACCGCCTGAATTACTTCTTTGGTGATCATGTGAGGCCAGTCTAGCCAGATGAATTCATTATGGACCCTTCTTAGAACATATCTAATCATTTTGTCCTTGAATTTCAGTATATACAGGATTCCAATTAACCCTAGGTCTTCAATGATTTGATATTATGGCTTGATTGTTCCAGAGCTGCCTAGTATCACAGATTGATACATTCCCTTGATTACCTCAGTGCCTAAATCCTCCAAAGTGTAGTGAATATAAGCCTTGACATCTTCCACATAAACTACGCCATCAAGAACCCTCGGAAATGCATCAGAAGAGTCTTCCTTCTTTGCTATTTGAGGAACTTCCTTGACAACAAGTCTAAGCCTATCCTTAACCTCAACAATAGTGGGATTCGCAATGAAAGTAGGAGCAGATGATGATCTGGATGTCATTTCAAAGAAATACCTAGATAATAATCATCGTTTGAAATATCTGGATCACTTCTCAGATAACTGCTGGAAATCTTTTAGAATGATGAGCATGTTTTATTGACTCAACTTCTCACATTGTTCCTTAAGTGCATTTTTCTCTTCATCATCCTGGTTTTGCAAAAGTTCCTTCCTCCTAGCTTGAGCTGATGATAACCTTTCTTGCAGAACAAGAATGAATTCATTAGCAGAATTCAATTCATCTTGCAGCTTTAATTCTTCAACCTTTTAGCTTCATAACCCTCAAGTGCCATCTCAAGTTGCTTATCCATAGCCATATTGAATGATTCTGGTTTCAAGATCTTCCTCAAGCTGTTAAAAATCCTCCAAGGCACCAGGCTCTGATACCAATTGGTGGAATTGAAGTAATCCAAGAACACTGAGAGGGGGGTGAATCAGTGTTCTGCCATTAATATAAGATTTTAACTTATTATAACATACACATATAAACTGGTAAATGAAAAAACATATAACATGAAGTAAATAAACTAGCCACATGAATGAACACCATAACACACTGAATTTTATACATGGAATACCTCAAAGAGTAAAAACCACGATGGGATTTGTGACCCACAATATCAATTCACTGGCCATATAAAAGATATTACATAGCATGGGGCCTGCACATGCAGGAAGGCACACTACCTAGAGCACACTGCTCAACACAAAAGTGTCTCACTGACTACAAGCTCCTGCTAAGATAAAACAGTAATGGTGAACTCACAAAATGCATCTGCAATGCCAAAAAGAGTTACAGTTAAAGCTTTGTTCTGTACTAGTTCATAAACCCTGAACCCTTTTACCGGTATCTTCTTTCCTCTAAGAATGTTTTACATACCATCTATTGATCATTGCATGATATTACTTTTGCATACAAATAATCTGCACACATATCCTTTGCATCACATTATTCTACTTCATTGTCTTATTTCAAAATGACCTAATAAAATGACTTCTATACCCTTTACAAATATTATGCCTTATGTCAGCTTACAATACATTACAAGAGATATTCAATGCCAGCCCTATACAA
The DNA here is from genome assembly GCF_030272615.1 of Cryptomeria japonica. Taxonomy (NCBI): domain Eukaryota; kingdom Viridiplantae; phylum Streptophyta; class Pinopsida; order Cupressales; family Cupressaceae; genus Cryptomeria; species Cryptomeria japonica. The sequence continues at coordinate 859,820,245 of NC_081409.1, forward strand.
TAATTACAAAATGATTTTACAAATAAAACTTTTCGGATCCCAAACTGATGTCGGCTTCACTGAAGTGTTGGATGCCGGTGTCGGTGCCTATTATGACCCTAATTACTCCAATGCCGGTATTTGTCGGTGTATGTCTTCTATAGAATCATGTTGCCATCAATGACAACATATGAATCCAATGAGTGTCAATTGCCAACAATATATGTGTGTGTGTGTGTGTGTGTGTGTGTGTGTGTGTGTGTGTGTGTACATACATATATACATACATGTAAGTATATATATGTATATATATAATATGTATATATATGTATATATGTACATATGTATATACATATATACATATATATATATATGTGTGTGTGTGTATATACACACACACATATGTGTGTGTATATATACATGTATATATACACACACACACACACATATGTGTGTATATACATGTATGTATATATATGTATATACACACACACATAGTAGCTCGTAAAGCATATATGTATATATACATATACATATATATACACACACTAGCTCGTAAAGCATATATGTCCTATCCTTGATGAAATAAGTCCATGACATGAAATAAACAAACTGCACAAAATAAACAAGTATGACATACATAGGTCCTGAAATGTAAATAAGTCCATGATGGAACAGTAATTTGCATGAAACATGTAATAAATCTATATATCTAGCCCCTAAAATCAAGAGGACTCCCTAAAATCTAGACTCCTCGTCAAGCCATATGAACCAGAATGAAGAGAATCACTCTACGAGACAAAAATGAACTTGTGAGTTACAACATGAAATATAAATTTAAAATGATTTAAAATATTTTACATTATTTAAATTTTAAATTATAAAATTAATTTAACTAACTTTACAACTAAAAAACTTGTCATACGTACATGAGTAGGCTCATCTCCTCTCTCCACCGAGTGCTTTGCATCTCCAGGTGCTATGGGGTTGTCAATGTCTCTCCCATCTCATGCTATAGTTCACATAGATCAATGAAAAAATAGAAATATTATTTAAATATAATGTTCAATTACATAAATAAAAATATTAGGTCCTAGAAATTTTATATGTATATCCTAAAATTAGGTGCTTTTAAAATAGGTAATTGAGTTTAAATATATATCATGTACCTGATGATCATCTCCTCTACGCACATCCACGTTCTCTACATCAGTATGTGCAGGTGTTGTGGTTTGAGTGGTTGTAATATCAAAAGCAAAAGTGGTATTTACGAGATCCTACAAGGTCAAAAAATAGCACATACATCAATGTGTACATGAGTTGTATGGTTTATCTACATATACATGTGCACATAATTTAATTATTTAAAAACTCAAGTATTTATTTAAATCAAATTGTTCGCCTAAAATGCAGTCGATTTCTGCAAAAAACCAGCAAGAGGGTCACCATGATATGGGTCTAAAAAACCCATCCTAATAGTCGTGTCCACCTATAACAAAATTCATTTTTTACATTTACTTAATCTCTCGATTGAATATGTAATATATTTCTAGATGTATAAAAAATTTGTTCTAGTATCAACGTATAGTATCTATAGGTTCATTTGCAACAACCGATGTTGGAGGAGCACTCACTGCAATCATAGGAGGATGATACGACATGGAAGTCAATGTCACAATCCCCTTTAAAAAGGTTCATTTATTTATATACCAACAAATTAATAATATGTTCACATTACATTAATTAATTTGATCAACATACAGTATCTGTAGGTTCATCTGCAACAACCAATGTTGGAGGAGCACTCACCACAATCATAAGTGGATGATCCGATGTGGAAGTCGATGTCATAGTCCCCTTTAAAAGGGTTCATTTATTTATATACCAATAAATTAATAATATGTTCACTTTACATCAATTAATCTGCATTTTAAAAAGTTACTCAACATGTTAAATTTATGTAATTTCTTAGAAAATTTTTAAAAAATCAATCGAATGAAGAATATTACCCCAAACGGTGTGTCGAGATCAAGAGGTATCGACAATACACTAAAATGATCAAAAGATCTAGCCGATGTGCGGGCCCCAACCATGGCCTAGAGAAATAATCAAGACATATGTACAATATATATATATATATATATATATATATATATAACTTACATACATACTTGTTTATCATGTTCATCTATCGGATGATCATCTACACATAGGTTATCAACATATGAACCAATATTAGCATGATCATCGGATGCTCCTTGTGCAGTTGAAGAGGATGGATGATGATGTGAAGTGGATGCACTTGGATCACTATCAGGCCCATAGAATAATTGATGACAACTAGTACAAAAATGGGGTGTTGATGTATGGAGAATGGTTGTAATGTCAACATCATCTCTTAAATCTCCACCAGCATCATGGCCAACTACCAAATCAGATGTCTGCTCACTAAGGTTACCAATGAGTGCAGTCAATGTGCCCAATGTCAAGATCACATAGCACTGGTGAACAAGAATAGGTATAGCATTAGAAGGGGGATCCACAATTGGTTGGTGAGGGACAAGTCGATTGGGGTCAATACGTGCCCCCAACCTATGTTGTGGCATGCCACCACGAGCACCCTGAAATGATCTCATATCAAAATAATTGGGTTTTAAACCCAGAATAAAATCTACATATAATTTCCTCAAAAAGTATAGGGGGCACTCTAAGTTAGCATGTGGTGGTTGGTCAAAATCCATCCACCACCGCTCCCAAAAATGATCAGCCATCTGTTGATGTATACACCACCTCATTGATATGTGTGATTTGTTTGTAGGAATCAATAGGTTTGTGATAGGGTCTACAAAATAAGGAGATATGTGTCATTTGGTTATTTTCAAGTCTAAATTGTCTCTATAGGAGAGGCCATCAGAATAGAACTGGTGTCTCTCCTCTCTCCATGCATGATGTGAATCAATCTCCTCATCAATGGCTCTAACTGCATCAAGAACATTTTGCATATTCGATGCAAAACGTACCATGTGTTGTGACATGTAGGGTGCTCTAAGGATCTCATGTACTCTTTCTTGTATGTATCCAACATTCTCATCAATCATGGCTTGAAATATAGCCTCATCGGATCCAGGGGTAGAGGTCGATGTGGGTGTGGAGGTGGAGGTGGGGGTGAGGGTGGAGGTGGAGGTGGTGCACCATGAACTAAGTCATTTGGGGGGGTGGAGCCTATTGTGGATTAAGCAACTCATCTATCTCAAACTCATCCATGTAATTTATCTAGATATGCACATGTAGATGTGGGATGGGTAATCTGAGCTCTGCATATATACATTTAAATTCAAAAGATTTTTTCTTTAAGAAATAAACTTTTTAAATGAATAAATAATAAAACATACATACAAGCTAGAGACACATTTGAGAACATACGTATGAAATCAAGAACATTTGGTCACATAAGAATCCAATAACATATTGAACATTTGATCACATGTACACATTGTATTTGAAATTTTCAAGAATACATATACATACATGTGTGTTTTAAATAACATTCAAAATTTAAATTTCTCTCTAGATTGTGGCTTAAGGGGATCCAACTAAAATATCTAGAATGTGAGGCTTAAGGGGATCCAACTAAATATGACATGTGGCTTAAAAGGGGATAATTTTTCATAATTAGGACATGGCTTAAGGGGATGGGCCTAATTAGGACATGTGTCTTAAGGGGATCAAACTAAATAGGACATGTGGCTTAAAAAGGGATCTTTTGAAATAATTAGGACATGGCTAAAGGGGATGGGCCTAATTACAACATGTGGCTTAAGGGGATCAAACTAAATAGGACATGTGGCTTAAAAGGGGATCATTTGGAATAATTAGGACATGGCTTAAGGGGATGGGCCTAATTACAACATGTGGCTTAAGGGGATCAAACTAAATAGGACATGTGGCTTAAAAGGGGATCATTTGAAATAATTAGGACATGGCTTAGGGTAAATTAACTAATTAGGACATGTGGCTTAAGGGTATCACACTATTTATGTGATAAGACCCCTTAATAGGTCCTATTTAGTTTGATCCCCTTAAGCCACATGTCCTAATAGGACCTATTATGACATAATAGGTCCTTATAATCAGTCCTGCCATGTAATAGGACCTATTATGCTATAATAGGCATAATAGGAAGTATTATGCCATGATAAGACCTATTATGCCATGATAAGACCTATTATGACATAATAGGAACTATTGCATGGCATAATAGGTCGTAATATGCCATGATAGGACCTATCATGGCATAATAGGTCGTAATATGCCATGATAGGACCTATCATGGCATAATAGGACCTATTACAGCATAATAGGCTCTATTATGTCATAAAACCCCTTAAGACATAATATGTCATCTTAAGGGGTCTCATGAAATGATAGGACCTATTTTGACATGATAGGTCCTATTATAATTTGTCCTATCATTTCATATGCATGTAATCGGTCATGCCATGTAATAGGACCTATTACATGACATGATAGGACTTATTATGTCATAATAGGACCTATTACATGACATGATAGGACTTATTATGTCATAATAGGACCTATTATATGACATGATAGGACCTATTACGACATAATAGGACCTAATATGCTATAATAGTGGACCTATTATGCCATAATAAGACCTATTATGTCATGATAGGAATGTCATGATATGACCTATTGTGTCATGAGAGGATCTATTATGACATAATAAGTGTTATTTGAAGAACACAAATGAACACTGAGAGGGGGGTGAATTAGTGTATTTCAAAACTTTTAAGTTTAGTGTGCAGACTTTAAGGATGTAATGCAAACATAAACACACACACACAAGAGCACATCACATAACACCAGATGACCCAATGTGGGAAAAACCTCAGTGAGAATAGTTGTTGGAGTCTACTGCTCTAATCCAGCCTCACAGGAAATAACAGTTTACAATATGTTTAGGGCATCAACCCCTGATATTCTAAGCACCAACTCAAGGAGCACCAACCCCTAGTTTTATGAGCACCTACTCAAAGGAGCACCAACCCCTACTTTGAGAACCCACTCAGATAAAATACAATAAGATTCAGGTTAAATATGATAAAGCCAAGTTACAAAATTCTCATATCTTGAGAATGACTCTCTCTGATTTTGAGGATTACACCCTATCAGTTCTCTACAAATAGTTCTCTATTCTTCTTCTCTGTTTTGTACTATTTTGTCTTCTTTACTTTGCCTCAACTTCACCTATCTCAGACTACTCTCTATCCTTAATCTTCTGCTGCTATAACAACCCTCACTACTCTATTTATGCAACTGCTCACACTCCAACTCTCTATGTCTATACTATTTAGCAATGCACATCACTTCAGCACATAACATCTCTAATACCATTAACTTCAAGAGATGTCTTTAGTTTCACAAATATTTCTTTCTCATCTACTCCCATCGAATCATATCAAATTGCCCTCCCTACTGTCAGCTCTCTTTTTCAACAACATCTTATTCTTTGTCTACAAAATGATTTCAGACTGGTTGCATTCATTAAATGTGTTTTATCTATCTTCAGGTCGATCAGTACATAGATTACTAAACTTAGTAATCTAAATTTGCCCTTCTTAAATACGGTCTGCAGTAGATTGGATTTTATCTTTTGAATCGATTGACCCTACACTATTTTCTGCCCTTTGGGGTTATTTTTGATTCACTTTCTGCCACAAGGTTGCTATTTTTAGCAAACTTGATTTGTACTGCAAATCTGATCCTACCTTTGTCAATCATCTTGAGCCCATCAAGCATCCGCAACTCAATCACCATTAATGAGATTACTGCCATCTTATCGACCTACCCAAACAGGTTTGATGATAATATGAGATCCACCATCACCGACTATAGCACATATGATTTTTTATGTCCACCAAGGAGCCACATGTCTTCTAACTCTTTGTCCAAATCAGATGGTCAAGGTCGGTAAAGATCCATATGGACAATTAGGCTGCACAGATTGGTCAGTTTTCATGTTGTGACTAACCTTCGTGTTATGTAGTCTACAAACATGTTCATCACTATAGAATTCCCAAAGTCGGATTCTCAAAGCTTCATCTATATAGCATTAACCATCAGCTTAAAATTTTATTTCTATTTCGCCTTCAAAACTTATCCTGATGAGCTTGTGAAGCCTTTGGTTCCTTTCATCGGCATGAGTTATTCCGACGAGAAACTCACCTCTTATTACATTTGTCACCATAGGCTATCCCGAGTGAAGAACCTCCAAGCCAAGCGACCATATATCGGAATAAGCATAACTATCGGCATAATAAAATCATGTTAGATTGACAGTATAAGTCATTCTAATAATCATATTGTCAACTCACCTTTATCAGCATAGTTATCTCGATACTCAAATTCTACAGTGAAAAAACTACATCAACATAGGTTACTCTGATAAGAACCTCCATCAGAACAACCAACACTGTTAGCTTAGTATTTGGACACTATCCCGTCAAAAAAAACCTATTTCGATGACCCAGCCTGAACATGCATTGATGTAGCTATTCTGAAATCAAACTCCAATGGACCTTCTCCATATAGACATATGTTATTCTGATGATCTAAACAATGGATCTTCTCTACATTATCTTTTTGTCGGAATAACTTACACTATCAGCATAGTAAGAAAGTGTCATTCCGCCTTCAAAAGCTACTCTGATAGATATTCTTGGTCTCCTCGTCGACATAGCTATTTTGACACAATGATTGTCGAAATAGTTAGCACTATCAATATAACAAAAAATTGTTATGTTGCCTTTGTCAGCTAATCTGATAAATGACTCTTACATTGTGATTGATATTGTTGTCCCGATATGATAACTTGCACAACACTTGATTGGTATTGCTATCCTGATATGACAAAACATAAAGGAAACTACAATATTGATATAGTTATTCCAATCTGATAATGTTGCAATATAACTTGCATGTTATGCTAACTATAAGGAATTGAAACCATCTTCAACCTGCAATACTTGTTTCTCTGCACTCTCTAATCTGCAACCTCTCTAGAACCCACTCTACAACACTTGTTGACATTGTTGACAATAATGCCAACAATCTTCCCCTTTGGCATTGATGTCAACACATAGCAACAACACACACAGGCAGCTCTTTCTCCCCCTTTCATGTCAAAACAGGCATATAACTTTCTCCCCCTTTGACAACAATGGCAAAGGGACATGCACATGACCTGACAATTGCTGTTTTCTGTAAAGTCCATTAGCTGGACCATTATTACAATATAAAACAACATTGTTAATACTACTCACAAAAATCTCAGCACTCCCCCTGAGACAAACATGAGGTTCAAGGAAGAAAAACATAGTAAAACAGCATGCTCTCCCTGAACCACAGACCTCAACAACACATTTAAGTGTTTAAGGAAGGTGGAACAACACCCAACTTGTATCTTAGATACTCAAATGTGTCCTTTGTAAGAGGCTTTCTAAAAATGTCAGCAACCTGCTCTCTTGTGGGAACAAATTCAACATTTACCTCCTCTGCAACCTTCTCCCTAAGAAAATGATATTTGATTGCAATGTGCTTTGTCCTTGAGTGCATGACAGGGTTCTTGGAAATTTTAATGGCACTTGAATTGTCACACATAATAGCAATAGGATCTGAAAATGATACCTAAATGTCCTTTAAGGTTTGTTTCATCCACAAAACCTGTGAACAACATGTAGCACCAGCTATGTACTATGCTTCAGCCATAGACAAAAATATTGAATCTTGCTTTTTGTTGTGCCATGAAACCGATCTCTCTCCAAGGAAGAAAGCTCCACCACTGGTGCTCTTCCTATCATCTATGCATCCTGCCCAATCAGCATCCGTATAGGCTTGCAAAGTGAAATCTCCTTTCTTTGGATACCACAAGCCATGAGTAAGTGTTCCTTGCAAATACTTGAAGATTATTCTAACTACATTAACATGTGATTGCTTAGGGGCTCCTTGAAATCTTGCAACCATGCATACAACTTGAACTATATCAAGCCTTGTTGTTGTAAGATACAATAGACTACCAATCATGGATCTATACAAGGTCTAATATACATTAGGTGATTCATCATCCTTACTTAATTTGCATCTTGTCACCATGGGAGTACTAACTGGTTTGTTGTCCTCCATTTGAAACTCCTTTAACATGTCCTTTGCATACTTGGTTTGTGATATAAATATTCCTTTATCTAACTGAGAAATTTGCAAACCAACGAAATATGACAACTCTCTAAGCATTGACATCTCAAACTCGGACTGCATTTGGTCAAAAAACTCTTTGCATAGAACATCTTTGTTGCCTCCAAAGATGATGCCATCGACATATACCACAACTATAATAATGTGGTCTCCATCCACCTTAATGTATAGATTGATGTCAGTATTTCCCTTTCTGAAACGTTGCTAATGGAGGTACTTATCCAACCTAGAATACCATGCTCTAGGTGTCTGCTTTAGACCATACAAGGCTTTCTCAATCTGCAAACAATCTCAGTCACAAGGAAAAATTTTACTTGTTCATTATTTCTTGCAAGTCTTCTTCTAGTTTGTACACCCTTTTTTTTGTTGCCTATGATCTTCTCTTCAGGGTGATTCTTTTACACATATCTATTTTGAGTCTTGTTAGGTACTTCTTCTTGTTCACTTTCAGATTTCTTTTCATCTTCAACATGTGGCTCTTCAATCTAATTTATTATACTCTATTTTCCTTTATGTAGATCTTCATCCACTTTTACATGTACACTCTCAATCACTTTCTTTAGCCTGTTGTTGAAACATTTATAGGCCTTCCTCTGAGTTGAGTACCCCAAGAAGATAACTTCATCACTTTTTGAATAAAAACTTCATAATCCATCTTCTTCTCACTTGATGAATCACTTGCTTCCAAACACCTTGAAATACTTGACTGAGGGTTTTCTATCATACCATAGTTCATAGGGTGTCATTTTGTTGCTCACTCTTAGTTGAATTTTATTTAATGTGTATATAGCAGCATGGACTGCTTCTTTCTAGTATACATTAGGTAGATTAGCTTCATTCAACATTGTCCTTGCCATCTCCTTGATTGTTTTGTTCTTCCTTTCCATAACACCATTTTGTTGTGGTGTTCTAGGGGCTGAATATTGCCTTCTAATTCCATGTCTCTCATAGTAGTCTTCAAATTTATTTGATATAAACTTACCTCCACGGTTTGATCTCAGACATTTCAGCTTGTATCAACTTTCCTTCTCAACCATCTTCCTCAAAATTTTGAATCTTCCATAAGCTTGAGACTTGTCTTGCAGGAAGGTGACCCATGTCATCCTTGATAAATCATCTATGAGCAACATGAAGTATCTTTCTCTATTTAGGGCTCTTGTTATTGTAGGCCCACACAAATCTATATGCACAAGTTCTAAAGGCCTTGTGGTAGAATATTATTTTGTTTTGAAGCTAACCTTGGTTTGTTTTCCTCTTTGACATTCATCACAAAAAGTGCTTGCTGGTTTGATAATCTGAGGTATGTGCCTAACATACCCTCTCTTGCTTATTTTAACAAGATTATCAAAATTGATGTGACCTAGTCTTCTGTGCCATAGCCATCTCTCATCAACTTGTCCCATCATACATTGAGACTCAAAGCATTCCTTTAGATTATATACATTTCCATTTGTCATTTTGCCTTCAACAACAAGTTGTCCATTTCCTTCTTTTCTAATTTGACATCCTTTTGAATCAAATGTAAACTTATATCCTTTGTCACACATTTGACTCACACTGAGTAGATTGTGTTTCAGACCTTCTACATAATATACATCATGTGCTTTTTAAAATATATGTTTAGTGTGCCCTTGCCTTTTATCTCGATTGAAGAGTTGTCTCCAAACCTTATTGAGCCACCATTCCAATCTTCAAGCTTAATGAATTTCTTCTTATCACCATTCATGTGGTTGGAGAAACCACTATTTACTACCCACAACTTTTTCCTTTCAGCATGTAAGGAAGTTTGCACAATCAAACTTGACTCAACTTTGTCCTTGTCTTTTTCTACCCAAATTTGATTTGATTTCTCCTTGTTTTTTGTTGTCCCATTCTGTTTTGGTTTTGCATTAGGTTCAAATGTTGACATTGTCTTCTTTTGCTCAGCTATCCTAAGCTTACAATGTTTTGCAATGTGTCCAAGATTTTGACAATATTAACATTTGACATTTCTATTGAATGATGAACTTAAGGGACTGTCATAAGATTGAAAAGTATATCTCCTACATTCATAACTTCTATGACCAATGCCATTACAATGGTAACAAATAATATTTGCATCTCCAAGAGAAATAAAAATATTTCTACTTTCATAATTAGGAGGGGACCTACGCATAAGTCTATATTATGAAATTCTATGACCATAAGTATTGCATTTATAACAGTAGCCATGGAACTGAGGTACATACCAATCATTGTTGAAATTATTTCTCATTAGTCTCCTTGGAGGAACATAACTCGGTCTTTTTGAGATCTTCCTCATATCCTTGACTCTTGTGAAACCTCCATCTTCCATCTTGGATTTTCCTTTTGGATCAGCATAACTGCTCTTTGTAACAACATCATTTATTTTCTTCTCAGTGGGCTTGCTGACAATGAAAGTGTTCATTTTCATTCTTACTTGAAGAGACAAAATGTATCTCTTTATTTTTTGATTCCTTGCTGGTAGAACATTGATTGGCATCAAATCCAACTCCTTTTGTATCCTTTGAGTGCTTTTTCTTATTTAACATTTTGTCCAATGCATCAGTGATGTCCTCATACATGATTCTCACCTTTGAGTTCATCTTTACAATTTTCAAGTTCCTTTCTAAGATTCACAAATTCTTCCTCCATCTTTTGATACTCCTTCTCTTTGTTTTCTAAATCTGATTTTGTCACTTCATAAATTCTTTTGGTTTCTTCCAACTGAGAAGTCATGGCAGCAAGATTGCTATTTGATTCTTCAATATTCTTGTTTAGTAAGTCATGCTCTTTTATGATAGACTTTTTTTATTTCTTGAACTCTTTTCTTACTTTGTCAAGTTTTTCAAGAGTACAAACCAATTCTCCTTCAAGGTCAACCACAAAATCTACATCTTCTTCCTCATTGTCATCTAAATTTTCAAATTGACCACCACTATGTTTCTCATTAAGGATCTCTTGAGCCATGAAGACATTAGTTTGTTTTTCATCTTCACTATATTCCTCAACTGGTTCACTTTCATAATTAGAGACATCATTATCAATTGAGTAAATAACTTTCTTCTTTTTAAAGTTTCTTCTTCTTGGTTTATAAAACCTTTTACCCTTATCCTTGATACCTTCCACATAGTTATCTTTCTTCTTCTTATAAAGACACTTAGCAGCGAAATGTCCTCTTACCATAGTCAAAGCATTTGAAAGGTAGCTTTCCTCTATACTTGCCTAATCCTTTCTTGATCTTTCTAACAAAGTTAGCTTCAACAACATCAGAGCCATTTTCATCTTCATTTGTAGCTTGTTCTTTTCCTTTCTATGTGGTATTGAAGGCAACTTCTCTCTATGAAGGTTCATCACTTATTGTTCTCATCTCATAAGCAGACAGAGAGCCAAACAATTCATCCTTAGAGAGAGTCTTCAAATCTTTAGCTTGCTCAATAGTTGAGACCTTTGTATCATACTTTGAGGTTAATGATCTCAGAACCTTCTTAACAGTAACTTCATCTTTGACTTCTTCTCCAATTCCTCTTATCACACTCACAGTCTCATCCACTCTTTGCAGATAATCAACTATCTTTTCTTCTTCTTTCATTTTTAGATTTTCAAACTGAGCTCTTAGATTTTGTAGTTTGGCTTCTTTCACTTTAGTATCTCCTCCATATACACTTTGCAGCTTTTTTTAATTTTCTTTTGTTGATGTGCAATGCATGACTTTGACAAACTCTATATCTGACAGACCACTAAAGATTGCATTCTTAGCTTTAGCATTATTTTCATATTCCCGTTTAGCATCAGGGTCAGTAGGAGGAGTTTGAGGTAAAATATATCCAGTTTTTACAGACATCCAAACATCAAAATTCCAGGGAAGATAGGTAGGTTTCCATTCTTCTACTCCAGAATTCATAGTTGGTACCATCAAAGATAGGTGCTTTAGAGGAGGATTCATTCCTAGCCATTGTGTTAACTAGAATCTACCCAAGATAGAGAAATCTTTTACTATAGGGGAACCTATGGCTCTGATACCAATTGAAGAACACAAATGGACACTGAGAGGGGGGGTGAATCAGTGTATTTCAAAACTTTAAGTTCAGTGTGAAGACTTTAAGAATGTACTAAAAACATAAACACACAAACACAAGAGCACATCACATAATACTAGATGTATGAGGAAAACCCAATGTGGGAAAAACCTCAGTGAGAATAGTTGTTGGAGTCTACTGCTCCAATCCAACCTCACAAGAAATAACAATTTACAATATGTTTAGGGCATCAACCCAAGGAGCACCAACCCCTGATATTCTGAGCACCAACTCAAGGAGCACCAACCCCTAGTTTTATGAGCACCTACTAAAAGGAGCACTGACCCCTAGTTTTATGAGAACCTACTGAAAGGAGCACCAACCCCTGCTCTGAGCACCCACTCAGATAAAACACAATAAGATTCTAGTCTACAATGATAAATACAAGTTACAAATGAATTTTGTAACACTACAGAATTCTCATATCTTGAGAATGACTCTCTCTGATTTTGAGGATTACACCCTATTAGTTCTCTACAAAAAGTTATCTATTCTTCTTTTTTGTTTTGTACTCTTTTATCTTCTTTACTCTGCCTCAGCTTTGTTGGCATTATGTGAACTGATATAAGGACATAATGATATTGTATGTTGCCGTTGATGTCAATATGTGATATGAAGTGAACCGGCATAAGTGATATGTGGGAAGAGAGAACCGGCATACGTGTGAACCGGTATAAATGCCAAAGTGAAGCGGTATATTTGTTCAAGGTGAACCGGCATGTAGTTATGGGAACCGGTACATGGAAGCATTGTATGACTACCGGTTGGTAGGTAGCTTCCACTTCAGGATTTCCAGTTGAAGTACCTCAAGCCTGTGTGACTCAATCAGTGATATTTGTGTGACGGGTTAGCAATATAACAGAGAACAGATCGTGTTGCCACGTAAGCCCTGTGTGCGTGAAGGATCTTGCATGAAGAAGACTATCCCTATCTACCTTGGGAATGTGTGAATTTTGTTAAACTATGATAATGTGTGATGGGTTATCAGCCGCCATGAAATCGCTAGATAATGGACGATGGAGAATGTCTTTAGATCAATTCAAGATTGTTGCATTTAATGCAATATGATTCAACGATCAGGATTGAACCGTTTGAATTGCTTAACCTAACAGGTTTAGGGTTTAGGGTTTTTGCTACCGACATGTCTGTTTCCTATAAAGTCGATGTTGTGTTTCTTTCTAAAGTTGTTGGCAAAAGTTGTATGTGTGTATCCAAGGGAAGTGATACATGATTCTTGCCAGACCAAAAGAAAGAAGAGGTACCTGCCAAGTGAATGTGAAGAAGGTGAAGAGGAGCCAAAATGAATCTGCATTAGCATTAAGTGTTGTTATCAAATCATTTTAATTCCTGTTGATCTTTAACCACTTCAACAGTTGTGAAATCCCTTAACAAGGTAGCCTTAACCGGCTTGATACAAATCCTTTAACAGGGTAACTCGAAGTTATTGAGTTCTGGGAAGCTATAGAGCTCTGGAGATCCTTTAGCTATTGAGTTCTTGAAATCCTCTAACACGGTAACCCTAACCGGGTTTAACCCTTAACCAGGTATTATAGCCATCCCTTAACTGGGTGATCCCTAATAGGATCGGTTCCTAGCAGAACCTATTGTAATGTCTTTAACCGGACAAGGCTCCTAACAGAGCGGACTTCTAAAGAGTTCAAAAAGAAGCTTGTGGGTATTCATCCCCACCGTGGTTTTTCCCAGTTGGGTTTCCACATGAAAAATATGTGTGTCATGTGTGATGCTTTTATCTTGTGATGCTTTGTTATTACCTGTTAAGCATATGATGGTTCTGTGTTTTATGCCTGTCTATAAAACATATTGAACTAACTATTGTGAAGATCTGATGATAGTTTACCTGTTCATGCATGAGGATGTAATGGTACTATAGTATTGAGCTAAGAGGAAAGGTAAGTGAGTAACTGGTTTATGATTGTTTTAGTTGTTCTGGGTCTTACCGGTTACACTCTGTTTCAACCAGTGTCACTGCTTGCCAGTCATTTGGAGTATTTGCTATCAAACCGGTTTTGGACAGTATTTTGTCTGTACTGATTCACCCCCCCTCCCCTCTTAGTACTGGTTTGGTACTATTCATTCATCATTGAGTTATCAATTGGTATCAGAACACTCTAAGTCCTATGTGTTGTAAGCTTAACCACTTGAGGTAAAGATCCTAGTCAAATAATGAAGAGGGAAGGTCCAAAGTTTAACAGGGAGAATTTTGGTATATGGAAAGATAGGATGAAGATATTCATCAGAAGCATGGGTGCTCAACACTAGAGTTATGTTGAGAATGTCTATGTTGTCCCTACCGGTGCTCTCACCGATGACCAAAAGAGAGAGATACAAGAAAATGGGCAAGTCATGGAAGCCCTTATTAGTAGTCTATCTGACATTGAGTTTATTGATGTTCAGGAAAAGGTAAATCCCAAAGAGGTATGGGATGCTCTTGAAAATATCTATGGTGGTGATGAACATGTAAAATAGGCTAAGGAAGAAAGCCTGAGAGGGAAGTTTGAAGATATGCGGATGGTTGAAGGTGAGACCATCCAGTAGTATGGAATAAGAATCAAAATAGTTGTTGGAGAAATCAAGAGTGCAGGTGGTAAAATAGAAGATTCCACTGTGGTAAGCAAAGTCCTGAGATCCCTGTTGTCGGTCTATGCAATAAGGGTTGTTTCTATTTAGGAGCTGAGATCAATAGACAAGACTAAGGTATCCTTGGACTCTATCATAGCCAAGTTGACAGCCTATGAGCTAAATAGTTTTGATGGCAGTGTTCAAAAGACTGAATCGACATTTAAAGTCTTTGCTATACCACCCAGAAAATGAAAAGAAGCTAGCACTAGTGGTGAACCTAGACAAAGCAGAGAAATGAATGATGAGGAGATTCTGATGGCATTTGAAGCTCTCCTTGTGAGGAAGCTTCCTAAAGGAACCAGTAAATACAAAGATAAGCTACCTTTGAAATGCTTTTCTTGTAACCGGATAGGACATATTGCTATAAACTGTCCTAATGGCGATAATAAGGACAAACCAGAAAGGTTCAGGAAATTCAAAGGAGGAAACCGGAGAAACTGCTTTGTGGCAGTTGATGAAGGTGTCATAGATGAGGAATCAGAAGATGAAGAGAATGAAGACATTGTGGTTGTTGCTGTAAAGGAAGATGTGGCAGACAAGAAGGCTCTTGTCTCCCGATTTGATAATTCCAATGAGTGGATCATTGACAGTGGCTGTTCTCGCCATATGACAGGTGACCGGAGCAAGTTTCTATCCTTGGAGGAGTATGATGGTGGTATGGTTCGCTTTGGCAATGATGCACCATGCACGGTCAAAGGCAGAGGGTCCATCTCTCTGAATGGAAAGAGTAGTGCTGACAATGTGTACTGGGTTGATGGTCTCAGACACAACCTTCTGAGTGTTGCCCAACTGAATGACAGTGGCCTCACTCTAGAATTCAAGAATGGAGTCTGCATAATCAAAGGAAAAGATGGTGAATTGGTGGCCACTGGCATGCAAACCAAAGGTAATCTATTTCATCTGAATTCAAATATAAGTACATGTCTTATGGCTAAGTTTGATGATAGCTGGATATGGCATAAGAGACTCTGTCATGTAAACTTTGATAACATTGTGAAGGCTAGTAAGATCAAGGCAGTTAGAGGATTGTCGGTGCTAAGCAAACTAGATAATACCTTGTGCAGAGAGTGTCAATTGGGAAAAATGTCTTCCTCAACTTTTAAAGGTAAATCTTTCACTACTAACAACTTGCTTGATCGTGTGCATACTCATTTGTGTGGTCCTATGAAAACTAGAAGTGTGCAGGGTGATAGGTACTTCATGATTCTCACTGATGACTGCTCAAGAATGATGTGGGTCACATTCTTGAAAGACAAGTCTGAAGCCTTTGTGAAATTCAAAGCTTTCAAAGCATTAGTGGAGAAGGAAAGCGGTAAAAGGATCAAGTGTCTCAGAACTGATCAAGGGGGGGAATTCACTTCTGGTGAGATCAATAAGTATTGTGAAGAATTTGGCATCAAGAGGCAACTATCTACCCCCCGGACTCCACATCAGAATGGCCTAGCAGAGAGGAATAACCGGACTATGGTTGAAGTAGCTAGAACCATGTTAATTCAAGGAAAGGTGGCTCACACCTTTTGGAGAGAAGCGGTGAGCACTGCAGTCTACACAATGAACCAGGTACTCATCAAGAAAGGTAAGGACAAAACTCCTTATGAGTATTGGACTGGTAAGACACATGTGGTTAGCTACTTTAGGGCATTTGGTAGAAAATGTTACATCAAGAGGAGTGAACATCAGGGCAAATTTGAAGCTAAATGTGATGAGGGAATATTCCTAGGATATTCCACCAAAAGTAAAGCTCTCGAGTGTTACAACAATAGGACTCAGAGAATTATGGAAAGTATCAATGTAACAGTTGATGAATCCTCTGAGAAAAATGAGGAAACCAGCACTGAGCAAGCTGTAAATGAACCGGTTGCAACCTTCTGGGAACCGGTTGTCAGTCAACCAAGTACCAGTAACAGTGTTCCTGAACCGGTGAATGCTGATACTGATGAAGATGAGGATGAAGAGGAAAATCAAGAAGAACCAGTAAAGACCATTCCTTGATATGTCAAGTTGAATCATGATCCTAAGCAGATCATAGGAGATAAGGATGCAGGAATCCTTACAAGAAGAAAGATCAGAGAAAACTCATGTATGATCTCTGAATTTGAGCCTAAATCATTCAAAGAGGCTCATAAAGATGAAGACTGGATCAAGGCAATGGAAGAGGAACTTCACTAGATAGAGAAAAATGGTAAATGGTCCTTGGTACCCAGACCAGAGCATAAAAATGTCATTGGCACCAAATGGGTGTTCAGAAACAAGCTAAATGAGGATGGCACAGTGTTTAGGAATAAAGCCAGATTGGTGTGCAAAGGATATGCTCAAGAAGAAGGAGAAGACTATAGAGAAACCTTTGCTCCCGTAGCCAAATTGGAAGGAGTTCATATGCTTCTTACATATGCAGCTTTTAAAGGATTCAAGGTATATCAAATGGATGTAAAATCTGCATTCCTAAATGGTGTACTTGAAGAGGAGGTGTATATAGAGCAACCAGATGGGTTTTCCATATCTGAAGATAGTTATATGGTGTGCAGGCTACATAAAGCCTTATATGGTCTAAAGTAGGCACCTAGAGCATGGTATGAACGTCTACATTCCCATCTTGTGATGATTGGATTTGAGAGAACAAGTGAAGATAGTAATATCTACTTGAAGTCTAAAGGAGATCAGATCCTGATCTGTGAGGTTTTTGTTGATGACATTATCTTTGGTGGAGATGACAAGATGAGTCATGAGTTTGCTGATGAGATGAAGAAAGAGTTTGAGATGTCACTAATAGGGGAGATTAAGTTCTTCATTGGATTGCAGATCCAGCAAATGAAAGATGGAATCTTTATCACTCAGTCCAAATATGTCAAAGAGGTGTTGAAGACCTTTGGCATGGAAGATAGCAAACCGGTTGGTACACCGATGGTGACTGGTTGCAAATTGTCAAAAGAGGATGATTTCGCATTGGTTGATGAGAAAGAATACCGATCAATGATTGGTAAGTTGCATTATGTAGTGCATAGAAGACCGGATATTGCACATGTAGTTGGCATTACTGCAAGGTTCCAGAAAAGTCCAAGAGAATCCCACTTAGTTGCAGTCAAGCGGATTCTTAGGTATCTGAAGGGAACAGTTGACTATGGATTGTGGTACCCATACAGCAATGATTTCATTCTGAAAGTATTCACAGATGCTGATTGGGCAAGTAATGTGGATGACCGGAAAAGCACAACTGGTGGTGCATTATTTCTC
This sequence comes from Cryptomeria japonica, assembly GCF_030272615.1. Lineage (NCBI taxonomy): Eukaryota > Viridiplantae > Streptophyta > Pinopsida > Cupressales > Cupressaceae > Cryptomeria > Cryptomeria japonica. Next base: position 859,838,448 of record NC_081409.1, read on the forward strand.
GGTGGTAGACTGGTCTCATGGATGAGTAAAAAGTAGAGTTGTATCTCTCAGTCTACAGTGGAAGCAAAGTATGTTGCATCTTTCATGAATTGTACTCAGACAATCTGGATGAAGTGTGTTTTAAATGGCTTCAAAATCCCTATATCTAAACCGGTAAGTATATTTTGTGATAACACAAGTGCTATCAATATTTCAAAGAATCCAGTTTTACATTCTAGAACCAAGCATTTTGAGCTTAAGTGTCATTTCTTGAGGGAAAAGGTTCAGAATAAAGAGATTGCACTGGAACATGTTTCCAGTAAGGAGCAGTTAGCAAACATATTCACCAAGCCTCTCCCAAAGACTACATTTGTGCATTTAAGAGGTGAATTGGGGGTACTGCCCCTTCAGGAGGTGAACTAAAAGTATTTGTTCCACATCAGTCAGGTATTGCATAGTCAAACTATTGTTGATTGATGTGTTGAAGGATGCTACTCCTCAGGGGGAGCAGCATAATGGAACAGGGATGCTTGTGCCTCCACTTTGGCATTATTGTCAAAGGGGGAGAAGGAGTGAAGCGGAAAAGATATCTACAGAAAATGGGGGAGAAGATGTGAAGTGGAGAGATATCTTTGTATATTGCCATCAATGCCAAAGGGGGAGATTGTTGGAATTATGTGAACCAGTATAAGGACATAATGATATTGTATGTTGTCATTGATGTCAATATGTGATATGAAGTGAACCGGCATATGTGATATGTGGGAAGAGAGAACTGGCATATGTGTGAACCGGTATAAATGCCAAAGTGAAGCGGTATATTTGTTCAAGGTGAACCGGCATGTAGTTATGGGAACCAGTACATGGAAGCATTATATGACTACCAGTTGGTAGGTAGTTTCCACTTCAGGATTTCCGGTTGGAGTACCTCAAGCCTGTGTGACTCAATCGGTGATCTTTGTGTGACGAGTTAGCAGTACAACAGAGAACAGATCGTGTTGCCATGTAAGCCCTGTGCGCGTGAAGGATCTTGCATGAAGAAGACTATCCCTATCTACCTTGGGAACATGCGAAGTTTGTTAAACAGTGATAACGCGTGATGGGTTATTAGCTGCCATGAAATCGATGGATAATGGACGATGGAGAATGTCTTTAGATCGATTCAAGATTGTTGCATTTAATGCAGTATGATTCAACGGTCAGGATTGAACCGTTTGAATTGCTTAACCTAACAGGTTTAGGGTTTAGGGTTTTTGCTACCGACCTGTCTGTTTCCTATAAAGTTGATGTTGTGTTTCTTTCTAAATTTGTTGGCAAAAGTTGTATGTGTGTATCCAAGGGAAGTGATACATGATTCTTGCCAGACCAAAAGAAAGAAGAGATACCTGCCAAGTGAATGTGTAGAAGGTGAAGAGGAGCCAAAATGGATCTGCATTAGCATTGAGTGTTGTTATCAGATCATTGTAATTCATGTTGATCTTTAACCACTTCGACAGTTGTGAAATCCCTTAACAGGGTAGCCTTAACCGGCTTGATACAAATCCTTTAACAGGGTAACTCGAAGTTATTGAGTTCTGGGAAGGTATAGAGCTCTAGAGATCCTTTAGTTATTGAGTTCTTGAAATCCTCTAACAAAGTAACCCTAACCAGGTTTAACCCTTAACCGGGTATTATAGCCATCCCTTAACCGGGTGATCCCTAACAAGATCAGTTCCTAGCAGAACCTATTGTAATGTCTTTAACCGGACAAGGCTCCTAACAGAGCGGACTTCTAAAGAGTTCAAAAAGCAGCTTGTGGGTATTCATCCCCACCGTGGTTTTTCCCAGTTGGGTTTCCACGTGAAAAATATGTGTGTCATGTGTGATGCTTTTATCTTGTGATGCTTTGTTATTACCTGTTAAGCATATGATGGTTATGTGTTTTATGCCTGTCTATAAAACATATTGAACTAACTATTGTGAAGATCTAATGATAGTTTACCTATTCATGCATGAGGATGTAATGGTACTATAGTATTGAGCTAAGAGGAAAGCTAAGTGAGTAACTGGTTTATGATTGTTTTAGTTGTTCTGGGTCTTACCGGTTACACTTTGTTTCAACCAGTGTCACTGCTTGCCATTCATTTGGAGTATTTGTTGTCAAACCGGTTTTGGATAGTATTTTGTCTATACTGATTCACCCCCCCCTCTCAGTACCGGTTTGGTACTATTCGTTCATCATTGAGTTATCAAGCTTCACCTATCTCACACTACTCTCCATCCTCAATCTTTTGTTTCTACAACAATTCTCACTACTTTGTTTCTGCAACTGCTCACACTTTAACTCTCTTTGTCTATACTATTCAGCAGTGCACATAACATCTCTAATACCATTAACTTCAAGAGATGTCTTTAATTTCACAAATATTTCTTTCTCATCTACTCCCATCGAATCATATTAGATTGCCTTGCCTACTGTCAACTCTCTTTTTCAACAAGATCTTATTCTCTTTCTATGTAAAGATTTCAAATTGGTTACATTCATTAAATGTGTTTTATCTATCTTCAGGTCGATCAGTACATAGATTACTAAACTTCGTAATCTAAATCTACCCTTCTTGAATACAATCTACAGTAGATTGGATTTTATCTTTTGAATCGACTGACCCTGCTCTGTTTTCTGCCCTTTGGGGTTATGTCTGATTCACTTTCTATCACAGGGTTGCTATTTTTAGCAAACTTGATTTGTATTGCAAATCTGACCCTACCTATGTCAATCATCTCAAGCTCATCAAGCATCTGCAACTCAATTGCCATCAATGAGATTTATGTCATCTTATCGATCTACCTAGATAGGTTTGACGATAATATGAGATCCACCGTCACCGACTACAACACATCTAATTTATTCTGTCCACCAAGGAGCCACATGTCTTCACACTTTTTGTCCAAATCAGATGGTCAAGGTCGGTCAAGATCCGTATGGACTATCAAGCTACACAGATTGGTCATTTTCCATGTTGTGTCTAACCTTTGTGTTATGTGGTCTGCAAACCTGTTCATCGATATAGCAATCCCGTAGTCGGATTCTCAAAGCTTCATCGGTATAGCATTAACTATCGAGTTAACATTTTGTCTTTATTCTGCCTTCAAAACTTATCCCAATGACCTTGTGAAGCCTTTGGTTCCTTTTGTCGGCATGAGTTATTTCGATGAGAAACTCACCTCCGATTACACTTGTCGCCATAGGCTATCTCTAGTGAAGAACCTCCAAGTCAAGCGACCATATATCGGAATAAGCATAACTATCAACATAAGAAAATCATGTTAGATCCATAGTATAAGTCATTTCGATAATCATACTTTCAACTCACCTTTATCAGCATAGGTATCCCGATACTCAAACTCTGCAGTAAAAAAACTACATCAGCATAGGTTACTCTAATGAGAACCTCCATCAGAACAACCAACACTATTGGCTTAGCATTTGGACATTATCTCATCAAAACAAACCTATTCTGATGACCCATCCTGAACATGTATCGACGTAGTTGTTCCAAAATCAAACTCCAATGGACCTTCTCCATATTGACATATGTTATTCTGATGATCTAAACAATGGGTCTTCTCTACATTCTCTTTTGTCGGAATAACTTACACTATCAACATAGTAAGAAAATTCCATTCTGCCTTCAAAAGCTACTTCGATAGATATTCTTGGTCTCCTAATTGACATAGCTATTCCAAAAAAGTGATTGTTGAAATAGTTAACACTCTCGGTATAACACAAAATCATTATGATGCCTTTGTCAGCTAACTCGATAAGGGGCTCTTACATTGTGATCAGTATTTTTATCCCGATATGATAACTTGCACAACACTTGATTGATATTGCTATCCCAATATGACAAAACACAAAAGAAAATCCAATATCGGTATAGTTACTCCGATTTGATAATGTTGCAGTATAACTTGTGTTTTATGCTGACTGTAAGGAATTGAAACCATCTGCAACCTGCATACACTTGTTTCTCTGCACTTGAATCTGTAACCTCTCTGGCATCCATTCTGCAACACTTGTTGACATCATTGACAATAATGCCAACACTATTATGGCATAAGACCCCTTAAGACATTGCCATAATAGGACCTATTATGACATAATAGGACCTATTATAATTGGTCCTCTCATGTCATATGTAATTGGTCAAGCCATGTAAGACCCTTAAACACATAACAGGTCCTCTTATGATAATAATATTACCTATTATGACATAATAGGCAAGGTTTTATGCCATAATAGGTCCTCTTATGCCATAATAGGTCCTCTTATGCCATAATAGGTCCTCTTATGCCATAATAGGTCCTATTATGACATATTTTAGTCCACCTATTAGGTCATAATAGGTGCTATTATTTCATGGAACCCCTTAAGAGGATCTATTATGTCTTAAGGGGTCTTATGACATATTTAATAGGACCTCTTATAAGACCCCTTAAGACATGTTTAATAGGACCAAATATCACATAATAGGTCTTATGATGTCATGTAATAGGTCCTATTACATGACATCATAATAGGTCCTATTACATGACATCATAGGACCTAAATTATGTCATAATAGGACCTATTATGACGTAATTTACTCCACTTATTAGGTCATAATAGGTGTTATTATTTCATGGGGCCCCTTAAGAGGACCTATTACATGTCTTAAGGGGTCTTATGACATGTAATAAGACCTCTTAAGGGGTCTCATGAAATAATGACACCTATTATGACAAAATAGGTCCTATTATGACATAATTTAGGTCCTATTATGACATAATTTAGGTCCTATTATGTCATAATAGAACATAATAGGACTTATTATGTCATAATAAGTGAGATTAATCCATGAGACCTCTTAAGAGATCTATTATGTCTCAAGGGGTCTTATGACATATTTAATAGGACCTCTTAATGGGTCTTATGTCATAAGACCCCTTAAGACATGTTTAATAGGACCTATTATGACATAATGGGACCAATTATCACATAATAGGTCACATGATGTCATGTAATAGGACCTATTATGTCATAATAGGTCCTATTACATGACATAATAGGACCTAAATGTCCTATCACATGACATAATAGGACCTAAATTATGTCATAATAGGACCTATTATGACATAATTTAGTACACCTATTAGGTCATAATAGGTGTTGTTATTTCTCAAGACCCCTTAAGAGGTCTTATTACATTAAGGGGTCTTATGGCATGCAAAAGGAACTCTTAAGGGGTCTTATGTCATAAGACCCCTTAAGACATAATATAGGTCCTCTTAAGGGGTCTCATGAAATAATCACACCTATTATGACATAATAGGACCCATTATGACATAATAGGACCTATTATGTTATTATATGACATAATAGGTCCTATTATGTCATAATGGGTCCTATTATGTCATAATAGGTGTGATTATTTCATGAGACCCCTTAAGAGGATCTATTATGTCTTAAGGGATCTTATGACATATTTAATAGGACCTCTTAAGGGGTCAAGGGGTCTTATGTCACAAGACCCCTTAAGGCATGTTTAATAGGACCTATTATGACATAATAGGACCGATTATCACATAAGAGTTCCTATGATATCATGTAATAGAACATATTATGGTCCTATTACATGACATCATAGTGTTAGACAGTTCAAATAACTGGAAGACAACTGAGGGGGGGGGTGAATCAGTTGTCACAGATTACAGGATAAATACCTTCCACATGACACCAATATTTGTACGTGGAAAACCAGGTAAAGGGAAAAAACACGGTGGGAAGCCTACCCACAGTCAGATAATACTTCTACTGTAAGTATGTGAATTACAATGAAGAGGCCTCCACTTGCAGGAAGGCCAACAACCTAGAGCACGCTGCTCATCACAAAAGGAGCCTCACTGACTACATAGTAATCCAAACTACAATCTGGAGAAGTGTTGAACTGCAAAAGATAGCATCTCCTATGCCTGAGTACAATTCTGGTTAAGCTCAATACCAGAGGACTAACTCCTCTTACATAAACCCAATTTGATCTCTAATGATCGACCAACTCCTCTGCTTGAATGATATTACATTATTCGCACATTACATTCCTTGACCATGACTTCTAACAATAACCATGATGATCTACAATGAGATCTTACATCTATATATACAAACCCTCGACCATAAACAATCAGGTCGGCCACCAAATAATAAACCAATTAGATAATTACAAACCATGTCGGCATTAGACAAAACAAATAATATCAACACATAAGACATCTCGAAAATACATCAATAGGTCTTATCCATACATTACATTAAAGTCGGTCCATAACCTAGATCAACTAGGACCAAGTATAGGTCCACATACCACAACAATGATCTCCATCCGCCAAGTCTCGAACATGATTAACATCAACATCCTGAAACTCTACCAGAAGTTGCACCAACACCACTTATGCAATTCATCAAAGATCTCCACCAAAAGCTCTACCGGTGAAACCCTCATCGGAACCAAAAAACCAATCTTCTAAGCAAGCAGGATATCAACCAATCTCCAGACCAAAACCAACTAACCAAATATGAGTATATGTATCATGAACAAGATGATTCCATCACCAGACTATACCGGATCATGCCAGATCCAAGTTAACTAGAAACCACTCAACCTATTGGGACCAGAAGGGTGTCGATAAAGCATCCAAACAACTAGTGTTGGAATCAATGAAAAAACATCAATGCAACACATAATCAATTCCACCAAATGGCCAACAATCTCCCCCTTTGGCATTGATGGCAACACTAGATGTGACAAACATCTAAGTACCAAGAAATGCCAAATAAGTCTACCCCAATGGAAGACAGCCAACAAACTTCCACAGATAGCTCTGAATATCAATATCTCCCCCTATGAATAATATGTATGTAAACCTTTGAATATATTTTCCTTTTTCACATCAATATCTTTCCCCCTTTGACATCAATGCCAGAAATCTGACAAAAATATCAAAGCAAAAATGTAAATCACTGAATCACAAAGGTGACTACTCCCCCTGAGCAGTAGCATCCCACATCAGTGTCAGAATGAATAGTATCTCTGATAATGCATGTCGGACTGATGCTAAACCGCATCAATCAAGTCTCTAACGGAGGGGCAGAAACTCCCAATCTGTCTCTCGGGTACTCAAATGATTCCTTGGACAAAGGTTTAGTGAAAATATCTGCAATCTGCTCTTTAGTGTTCACATAAACCATTCTAACTTCATTTGCTTCCACCTTCTCCTTCAAAAAGTTATGCTTGATAGATATGTGCTTTGTTTTAGAATGAAATACCAGATTCTTTGATATATTAATAGCAACAAAGTTATCATAGTGAATAACTACTGGTGCATCACAATCCACCTTTATATCCTTCAACATTTTCTTCATCCATAAAACTTGTGTACAGTTAGTAGCAACAGCAACATACTCAGCTTTAGCAGTAGATAAAGAAGTATACGACTGTTTCATGTTGATTCATGAAACCAACTTATTTCCAAGAAAGAAAGCTCCACCGGAAGTACTTTTATGGTCATCAACATCTTGAACCCAATCATCATCTGTATATGCACATAAAGTAAAGTTATCATCCTTAGGGTACCACAAGCCATATCATGATGTACCTTACAAGTATCTAAAAATCCTTTTCACTGCCATCTCATAATTTTCTCTAGCATCACTCTGAAATCTTGAAACAATACAAACAACATTCATAATGTCAGGCCTATTCTGAGTCAAATAAAGTAGACCTCCAATCATAGATTTGTATCTTGTAGGATTTACCGGCGCAGAAACATCTTTTCTTGTCAATTTCTCACTCGTAACCATAGGAGTACTTACTGGTTTAAAATCTCCCATACCAAATTTCTTCAACAATTCCTTAGCATATTTAGTTTGACAGATGAAAATACCTTTGTCAGTCTAAGTAATCTGCAAACCTAAGAAAAATTTCATCTCACCGATCATAGACATCTCAAATTCTTTCTCCGTATTTTTAGAAAACTCTATGCATAACTTATCTTCACCTCCAAAAATAATGTCATCAACAAATACTTCAATAATTAGTATATCATCATCGGTGATCTTATAATATAAATTATTGTCAGCACTTCCCTTAGTAAAACCAAGCTTCAAAAGATATTTATCCAACCTTGCATACCAAGCTCTAGGTGCTTGTTTCAATCTATATAAAGCTTTCCTTAACCTGCAAACCATATATGTATCATCTGATAGTGAAAAACCATCAAGTTTCTCAATATAAACTTCCTCATCAAGATCCCCATTCAAAAATGCACATTTAAAATCCATCCGATAAACCTTGTAGTTTTTATAAGTAGCATAGGCAAGAAATAATCTTACAACTTCAATCCTAGCAACAAGTGCAAAAGTCTCTCCATAATCAATTCCTTCCTTCTGAGAATATCCTTTACAAACCAATCTAGCCTTATTCCTTATAACTTGACCATCCTCATTCAATTTATTCCTAAAAACCCATTTAGTTCCAATAACATTTTTTTTTAGGCCGGGGAACCAAGGTCCATGTGTTGTTTTTCTTAATCTGATCTAATTCTTCTTCCATAGATTTCAACCAATATTCATCTTTACATGTGTCAATTACTGATACCGGTTCAACTTGTGAAATTAAAGATACCTCATTAGTTTCCAGTATTCTTCTTGCCATCACTCTATTGCTCTTATCCCCAATTATTTGATCTTCTGAATGATTCAATCTCACATACCTAGGAGTCTTCTGAATTTATGTTCCTCTTCCATGTTCTTCAGTTACTATAGAATTCTCTGATAATGCTGGAGTAACTAGTTCAACTCTTTGTTCCGGTAAAGGTGCTACTAGTTCATATATAATCATTTCCACTATCGGTTCCTTCTCATAAACTCTTATTTGACTTCTATTCAGCTCATCTACTTTGACATTAGCAGTCTCCACAATTCTTTACAATCTCTTGTTATAGCATCTATATGCTTTGCTTTCATTATAATAACCAATAAATATGCCTTCATCACATCTAGGATAAAATTTCCCAATAATATCATCTCTCCTAATATAACATTTACTACCAAAAATTCTGAAATACTTAACTGTGGGTGTATTGCCAAACCATAATTCATAAGGTATCTTACCAGTTTCTCCTTTGATATGTACTTTGTTAAATGTATAAACCATTGTGCTGACTACTTCTCTCCAGTATATATGAGGTAGACTAGCTTCCATCATCATTGTTCTAGCAGCATCCAAGATAGTTTTGTTCTTTCTTTCCACAACTCCATTCTACTGAGGTGTCCGGGGAGCAGAAAATTGTCTTCTTATACCATGCTTGTCACAAAAGTTATTAAACTCACCGGATGTGAATTCACCACCATGATTTGATCTCAAACACTTAATCTTCAATCCTGTCTCATTTTCCACTTTAGCCTTAAAGATTTTAAACTTTTCAAATGCTTCATATTTCTCTCTCATAAAAGTAACCCACATCATTCTAGAATAATCATCAATGATTAGCATGAAATATCTATCACCTTGAAAACTTTTAACTCTAGCAGGGCCACACAAATCAGTATGAATAAGATCAAGTACATCATTTGATTTATCTTGTATACTCCTAAAAGAGGTTCTGACATGTTTACCCATTTGACATTCTTTACATACCAGATTATAGGGCTTCATAATCTTAGGTATATCCCTAATTGCCTTAGTTGAACTGATCTTCACAATGCAATCAAAATTCACATGACATAGCCTTTTATGCCATAGCTAACTCTCATCAATCTGTGTAATCAAACATGTCTTCTCACCAGAGTTCAAATGAAATATATTACCTTTTGTTTGTGTACTGGTTGCAATCTCCAAGCCAGATCTATTAATGATTTTGCATTTCCCATCCTTGAACTGTAGTTGAAATCCCTTATCTACCAATTGTCCTACACTCAAGATATTATGCCTTAAAACTTCAACATAATAAGCATTGTCAGTGTTGTTCTTACCATCCAATGATATCGTTCATTTTCCTTTGATCATTCATGCCTTATCATCCCAAATCTAACTAGACCACCATCAAATTCTTGCAAAGACAGAAACTTCCCTTTATCTCCAGTCATATGATGTGAACAACCACTGTCAATTACCCATTCATCATTGTCTTCAATTTTAGTAGCAAGTGTCTTTTCTTTAGGTACATTCTCTTCCAGTGTCGGATCATCTTCCTTGATAGCCAGGAATACCCATTCCTTCCCATTGTCGGATCCACTAGTAGAGTCTTCTGTCAGTTCATCATCAGAATCAATAATGCCTTCCTCATCCGCTATGTAGCATGATTTGTCTCTGTTCTTATTGTATTTATACTTGTTCTGATATCCAGGGTTAGGCTTAAATGATCTTCTAACTCTTTCTTCAAATCTTGAATTCCTTTCAAGACATCTAGATGCAAAATGACCAATCTTATTACATGCAAAACATTTAAAAGGTGCTTTTCCTTCATACTTACTTCCTACCGTTCCTTTAGGTACTCTGCTAGCAAATAGTGCTTCAAGTTGCTCAAACTCATCATCTTCTCTCTTCATATCTTCCAATTCATTTGCATACAAAGCTTTCCAGTCTTGCTTACCGGTTGTAGATGTAGATGAATGAAAAGCAGGTTCAAACTTCACAACTCCAGAAGGTCCAAATTCTTCAAGCTCAAAAGCAGATAGTTTCCCAACCAAAGTATCTCTATTGACAAATGTATTAGCTATTGTTCTCAACTCATTAATAGTAGTAGCCTTCATTTTGTAAGCCAGTGGTAGGGCTCTCAAGATTAGAAACAATTTCATCTTCTCTCAGAGTTCCACCACAACATTGAATTCCCATAACAATCTCATTTACCCTTTCCATGAATGCAGTAATCCTTTCATCTTCTTCCATCTTCAGGTTTTCATATCTCACCCAGTAACCATCAAGTTTAGCAATTTTCACTGTAGGGTCACCTTCATTAAGAGTCTCCAACTTATCTCGTATAGTCTTTCCAGATGATTTGTCGGTTAACCCCATTATTTGTTGATCAGAAAGTGCACACAAGAGGGCTTCTCTTGCTTTGCAATCATTCTCAAGCTCCTTGTCTAGGTTTGTCGGAGGAGGATTGCTAGATCCTAGATTATAGGGTGTGACACCATTCTATGTGATCTCTCAAATCCCCTTGCCAAGACATGTCAGATGAGTCTCCATCTGAATCTTCCATACTATGTAATTTGTCCCATCAAGCCTCGTGATAGGGAGAAACCCACAGGAGGACCAATTAAAGCTAAATATAATCTTCTTGTTAAGAGACTCCTTCAAATGAGAGAGGAAAGGTTTTGGTTTTCTTGATAAGGCCCACTTTCAATATTCACAAGCTTCACTCAACCCAAAACTTCCTCCTTGAGCTCTTCCTATCACTTGTTCATACACTTGCTCAACTTAAACTATCATGCTCTCATTCCTCAACCCATCAACTTCAACATATGGATACCCCTGCTCACCACACATTATTTATGTTGTTTCTTGGTATCATTTATCTTCTTCAAAAGGTTTAGACAAGGAGTTAAAAACTTTCTCTTGGTTTTGTTCTCAAAGGCCTTGTTCAAACCCACTTACTCAACACTTACTCAAACCCTTCTTATAGGTCTAAACCCCAAATATAGTACCACTTCTCTTACTAAGGTGTTAGGAGGATTTCTTGAGTGTTTTAAAATTATTTCCAATGGTTCTTCAAGACCATTCGACCTTGCACCAATCGGATTCTTAATTTTCTTCAAAACAGGGCTACAAGGAATAAGCCCTTTTTAGCCCTCCTGAAACACTATTTTGCTCATTACTCACTCCCAACTTGGAATATTTGAAAAAGGGGAATAGTTTCGAGTACCCTTTTGGCCAGAATAATGAACTAGTTCCAAGAGAGGTCTTGGGAAGGTCAATTTATAACTGTCCTGTTTTGTAGCCTCAAAACAAGGGTTTTTGAACAAGGGTTTTTGTGAGGGTTTTGAAGCTTGCTTTGTTAGATACACTCCTCCTTCACAAACCAAGGACCTATACTAATGGATAGACCCTTCCACACCTTTGAGAACACTATACAGACAAATACCACTTGTCATTTTTCCAAACACTTGGCATACCAGTTGTAGAAGATGACACAAACAGTCATTTTCACTATTTTCATTGTCTTTCACTGTTATTTCTGCATAATGGAGGTTAGAACTTCTAATATGACTGCACAAAAGCATAGATAAACCTTTCAAAAAAAAATTAAACCTGAATTGAACAAGTATGGAGAAGACTTCATGCTTAGAAGGTTCCAAAGACAATCTTGGTGCCAAAAACCAATATATTTCCCAAAACAGGGAGTTTGCTGCCCTTCACAAACAGTGACACTTTATAATGCAAAATGGATAAATTTTGGTGCTCCAACTTGCTTCAAATTACTTCTAGGACAGGTGTAGACCTTTGTCCAAGTTTGTTTTAACACTTGGTGCTTAGAAACCACATTTTGAGCTTTAAGGAAGCATACTAGCCAAGTTAGACAACTTGCCTAATTAGTGCTCAAATTCACCTTTTCCATCACAATGGACAGCACAAACTTAAAATATAATATGTACAAAGGTCCAAATTGGTCTCCAAGGTTCATTTTTTCTTGGTTACCCATGGAGACCAAGTGTTTCAACCCATTTTCTTCAAAACCCCAGTTCAAGGCAGCGAACTGGCAAAAACTAAAAGATTTTTTTTTATAAACCAAAACATAGTAAAAACCCTGACACAAAGAATGAAAAACCTTCATACAACCATGACACAAACTCCCATGAAAGAACAGTATGGAAATACTTATCTGTACGGACTATTACAGCAGATTAAGCTTTAAAAGCATGAAAAACAATCATATTTTATTAATTTCCTCTTGCTAATACAAATCCAACCTATTTACAATGTTTGAAGTGTCCTTATATAGGCACACTCAAACCATTTCAACCCTTATGGCATCCATAACTACCTTGTAGAGTGATTTTACAACTTTTCTCACTTTTTGTCAAAATGTTGCTTGACAATATTGGCAATTTTTTACTCTTAGTGCATTTTTGGCCTACAAGACAAATATATTCCACCTAACCATTTGAGATGGTGTCAAATAATTAAATAGACCTACTCCAATTCCTTGCTAATCTTGTTACAAGGTTTTTAACACATTTTCACTAAAATGCCATTTTTGGCTTACAAAGGCACTATGGGCCAAAATTGGAAAGAAAACTTGAGTAAAATTATCTAAACTACTCTAAGATAAACCTAAACCATAATGAAACCTAAAACACACACTTGGACTATTACAATAGTCCTTTATTCAATTCTTGATCCCATCAAGATCAAACAAGCCAAAATTGTGAAGGTGCTCCTGCACCATACTCCCCAAAATTGAAAAAGTTCCAAGTCCTCTTGGAAATGTTACCTGCAAAATAAATGATACCTGCAAATCATATAGGCTTCATCTTGACCTTGGGCATGTACTTGTCTTCGGCTTCATCATGCATGGCCAAATGAAAATCTCCTTCCTTTATCTTCACTCTAGGCCTTGCTTCAAAAATCAACATCCACCATAGTTGTAGCTGCTCATAAGGTGTAGATGATACCATCAACTGCCATTCCAGCAAACTCTCAATCCAAGAACAACTCCATGAATAGATATGAGAAATCTCAATGAACTTCATCTCAAAGTGAGGAGAAGTGCTCATTTGTGGGGACCAATATAGGTGCTTGGTGTCATGCTTCAGGAACCCAAGATAGAGCATTGTTCCCATAAAGGTCATGACACCTTCATAAAGACTAATACCAATCTGATAGTGTTCATGCATGTAGACCTGTGTAGTAACATAATGATCAGTAACAACTATCTTTGTATCCTACTTGTCAATAGGCTCCTCAAGTGCATGTGACCCTTGTACCATGTCTTCTTCTTGTCTAATTTGCTCAACAAATCCATCATCAAGATAAAGACTATGTGCTCCAGCCACATTGGTCTCTAACCCTTGCTCATCCTCAAGAACCTTTCCCATATAAGGTTCCTCTTCAACTCCTTGTTGCTCACTTTTCACTTCAGCATGTATCTGCTGCTCAAAGTCTCTGAATGGACTATCTACCTCTTCAACTTCACCTTCTATGGTACTTGGGGTCACTTCTTCCACTAAACTTCCATTGTGTACACCTGCACCATTTTCTTCTTCAACATTTTCCTTTCTCTTTTTCTCTAGTTCCTCTTTAAGCTCCCTCAATCTTACTTCATTTGCTTCTAAATCCCTTCTTAAACTTCTCAAGTCCTCTCATTTCTTTTCTTCTTCTTCTCTCTTTGTTCTTTCGACTTCTTGTTTCCTCAACTCTTCTTCCTCTCTTTTCTTATGTCCACCAAACATTAGTTCTTTCCACTTCTTGTAAGCACCTACTATCTCTTTCTCAGATTTTGTTAACTCCATCTTCATCCCTATATCCTAGACCTTTCGCTGGCTCTGATACCACTTTGATAGGGAGAAACCCACATGAGGACCAATTAAAGCTAAATATAATCTTCTTGTTAAGAGACTCCTTCAAATGAGAGAGGAAAGGTTTTGGTTTTGGTGTGTGTTTCTCAAATTCACCTTTTCCATCACAGTAGACAACACAAACTTAAAATACAATATTTACAAAGGTCCAACTTGGTCTCCAAGGTTCATTTTTGCTTGGTTCTTCCTATCACTTGTTCATACACTTGTTCAACTCAAACGATCATGCTCTCATTCGTCAACCCATCAACTTCAACATATGGATACCCCTACTTACCACACATTATTTATGATGTGTCTTGGTATCATTTAGCTTCTTCAAAAGGTTTAGACAAAGAGTTAAAAACTTGCTCTTGGTTTTGTTCTCAAAGACCTTGTTCAAACCCACTTACTCAACACTTACTCAAACCCTTCTTATAGGTCTAAACCCCAAATATAGTACCACTGCTCTTACTAAGGTGTTAGGAGGATTTCTTGAGTGTTTTTAAATGATTTCCAATGGTTCTTCAAGACCATTCAACCTTGCACCAATCGGATTCTTAATTTTCTTCAAAACAGGGCTACAAGGAATAAGCCCCTTTTAGCCCTCTTGAAACACTATTTTGCTCATTACTCACTCCCAACTTGGAATATTTGAAAAAGGCGAATATTTTTTAGTACCCTTTTGGCCAAAATAATGAATTAGTTCCAAGAGAGGTCTTGGGAAGGTCAATTTATGACTGTCCTATTTTGTAGCCTTAAAACAAGGGTTTTTGTGAGGGTTTTGAAGCTTGCTTTGTTAGATACACTCCTCCTTCACAAACCAAGGACCTATACTAATGGATAGACCCTTCCACACCTTTGAGAACACTATACAGACAAATACCACTTGTCATTTTGCCAAACACTTGGCATACCAGCTATAGAAGATGACACAAATAGTCATTTTCATTGTTTTCATTGTCTTTCATTGTTATTTTTGCACAATGGAGGTTAGAACTTCTAAAATGCCTGCACAAAAGCATAGATAAACCTTTCAACAAAAATTTAAACCTGAATTGAACAATTATGGAGAAGACTTCATTCTTAGAAGGTTTCAAAGACAATCTTGGTGCCAAAAACCAATATATTTCCCAAAACAGGGAGTTTGCTGCCCTTCACAAACAGTGACACTTTATATTGCAAAATGGATAAATTTTGGTGCTCCAACTTGCTTCAAATTACTTCTAGGACAGGTTCAAACCTCTTTCCAAGTTTGTTTTAACACTTGGTGCTTAGAAACCACATTTTGAGCTTTAAGGAAGCATACTAGCCAAGTTAGACAACTTGCCTAATAAGTGCTAAAATTCACCTTTTCCATCACAATGGACATCACAAACTTAAAATACAATATGTACAAAGGTCCAAATTGGTCTCCAAGGTTCATTTTTGCTTGGTTACCCATGGAGACCAAGTGTTTCAACCCATTTTCTTCAAAACCCCAGTTCAGGGCAGCGAACTGGCAAAAACTAAAAGATTTTTTTTGATAAACCAAAACACAGTAAAAACCATAACACAAACAATGAAAAACCTTCATACAACCATGACACAAACTCCCATGAAAGAACAGTATGGAAATATTTCTCTATACGAACTATTACAGCAGATTAAGCTTAAAAAGCATGAAAAACATTCATATTTTATTAATTTCCTCTTGCTAATACAAATCCAACCTATTTAAAATGTTTGAAGTGTCCTTATATAGGCACACTCAAACCATTTCAACCCTTATGGCATCCATAACTACCTTGTAGAGTGATTTTACAACTTTTCTCACTTTTTGTCAAAATGTTGCTTGACAACATTGGCAATTTTTGACTCTTAGTGCATTTTTGGCCTACAAGATAAATATCTTCCACCTAACCATTTGAGATTGTGTCAAATAATTAAATAGACCTACTCCAATTGCTTTCTAAGCTTGTTACAATTTTTTTAACACATTTTCACTATAATGTCATTTTTGGCTTACAAAGGCACTATGGGCCAAAACTGGAAAGAAAACGAGTAAAATTGTCTAAACAACTCTAAGATAAACCTAAACCATAATGAAACCTAAAACACACACTTGGACTCTTACAATAGTCCTTTATTCAATTCTTGATCCCATCAAGATCAAACAAGCCAAAATTATGAAGGTGCTCTTGCACCACCTCGAAATATCCCTTCGAAAGATAGCTCCAAAATAACTAGATGAACTTGAATTGTTAGTCACCATAGGATCTTCCTCAAGCGGTTAAGATTTTTGCAGAGAGGACCAAAGCTCTGCTACCAATTTTTAGATGGTTCAAATAACCAAAAGAGAACTGAGGGGGGGGGGGGGGCGTGAATCAGTTGTCACAAATTACCGAAACCATTAGCAATTTAAACTTTAATACCTGAACCCAAAACATTAATACCAGAATAGCAGATAAACCAATTAAGCATAAACAATAATCATAGAATAAATACCATCCACATGACACCAAGATTTGTACATGGAAAACTCGGTAAATGGAAAAACCACGGTGGGAAGCCTACCCACAATTAGATAATACTTTTGCAGTAAGTATGTGAATTACAATGAAGGGGCCTACACTTGCAGGAATGACAACAACCTAGAGCGCACTGCTCATCACAAAAGGAGCCCCACTGACTACATAGAAATCCATACTACAATCTGGAGAAGTGTTAAACTGCAAAAGATAGCATCTCCTATGCCTGAGTACAGTTCTGGTTAAGCTCAATACCGGAGGACTAAATCCTCTTACATAAACCCAATTTGATCTCCAATGATCGACCAACTCCTCTGCCTGAATGATACTACATTATTCGCACATTACATTCCTTGACCATGACTTCTAACAATAACCATGATGATATACAATGAGATCTTACATCTATATATAAAAATACCTCAATCATAAACAATTAGGTCATCCACCAGATAATAAACCAATTACATAATTACAAACCATGTCGGTCTTAGACCAAATAAATAATATCAACACATAAGACATCCCGAAAATACATCAATAGGTCTTATCCATACATTACATTAAAGTCGATCCACAACCTAGATCAACTAGGACCAAGTATAGGTCCACATGCCACAACAATGATCTCCATCCGCCAAGTCTCGAACATGATCAACATCAGCATCCTGAAACTCCACCAGAAGTTGCACCAACACCACTTATGCAATTCATCAAAGATCTCCACCAAAAGTTGTGCCAGTGAAACCCTCACCGGAACTAGAAAACCAATCTTCTAAGCAAGCAGGATATCAACCAATCTCCAAACCAAAACCAACTAACCAAATATGAGTATAAGTATCATGAACAAGATGATTCCATCACCAAAATATATCGGAGCCTACCGGATCATGCTAGATCCAAGTTAACTAGAAACCACTCAACCTACCGGGATCAGAAGGGTGTCGATAAAGCATCCAAACAACTAGTGTTGGCATCAATGACAAAACATCAATGCAACACATAATCAATTTCACTGAATGGCCAACACATAGGACCTAAATTATGTCATAATAGGACCTAGATTATGTCATATTAGGTGCTATTATTTCATGAGACCCCTTAAGAGGATCTATTATGTCTTAAGGGGTCTTATGAAATATAATAGGACCTCTTGAGGGGTCTTATGTCATAAGACCCCTTAAGACATGTTTAATAGGACCTATTATGACATAATAGGACTGATTATCACATAAAAGGTCGTATGATGTCATGTAATAGGACCTATTACATCATAATAAGTCCTATTACATGACATCATAGGACCTATTATGACATAATTTAGTCCACCTATTATGTCATAATAGGTGCTATTATTTCATAAGATCCATTAAGAGGTCATATTACATGTCTTAAGGGGTCTTATGACATGTAATGGGACCTCTTAAGGGGTATTATGTCATAAGACCTCTTAAGACATAATATAGGTCCTCTTAAGGGGTCTCATCAAATAATAGCACCTATTATGAAATAATAGATGGACTATTATGTCATAATAGATCCTATTATGTGATTGTTAGTCCTATTATGACATGGGTTAAAAGTGGATTGTTAGTCCTATTACATTTGAAGAGAAAA